>NC_140957.1:14155365-14755365 GCF_014529385.1 Adiantum capillus-veneris | reverse complement strand
GGTACTTTTAATGGATGACACAATGATGCAGATTGTACATGAAGGGACCATCTTATATGTATTTCCAAACGATTATGTTAACTTCCATGTACTTGGTGATGATTTTGTGGCTGTGGGCATTGAAAGGGAGAATGAAATTAGTGAGAACATGCCTATTGTGGCTTGGTAAAGTGGCCCATCAAGGAGACAACCATGTTGGATGGGATCCCATTACAACGCTTTGTTCCTATTAATGGGATGCATGCTAGATGTGAAGAATCTGATGTATCCAATGATGATAATGCTAGAAAATATGGTGATGGGAATGCTATTGCTACATCGTTAAGGAAGCGGTGGTACACTTTTATCAACAGATCTTGGACCACTTGTCCAACCTACTAACCATTGTGTAATGGAGGTTTTCTCCCAAGGTGGTTTAAAGGTCCACCACATGTTCAAGCTAGCTCTATTAAATAGTCCTATTTCTCCTATGATTGCTTGGATGCTTTGGGGTAGAGGTCCACCACTTGTCCAACCTAGTAACCATTGTGTTATGGAGGTTTTTTCCCACGGTGTTTTGAAGGTCCATCACCTATCCAAGCTAGCTCTCCAAGCTATCTCTATTGAGTAGTCCTATCTCTATTGTTGTAAGGTCAAAGTGTAAATGGAGTATAGCTACTATGTTTACTAGCATGGATGGTTTGGAGCAGAGATCCACCACTTGTCCAGCCTGCTATCCATTCTGTTATGGAGGTTTTAGCCCTAAGTGGCTTGAAGGTCCACCACCTGTGCAAGCTAGCTCTATTGAAAATTCCTGCCTCTATTGTTTGAAGGTCAATGTGTGAATGGAGTGTAGCTACTAGGTTGTGACTACCATGGATGGTTTGGGGTAGAGGTCCACCAGTTGTCCAACCTACTAACCATTGTGTTGTGGAGGTTTTAGAACAAGGTGGTTTGAAGGTTCACCACTTGTCCAAGCTAGCTCTATTGAATAGTCCTATCTCTGTTGATGGTTTGGGGTAGAGGTCCACCATTTATCCAACCTACTAACCATTGTGTTGTGGAGGTTTTAGACCAAGGTGGTTTGAAGGTTCACCACTTGTCCAAGCTAGCTCTATTGAATAGTCCTATCTCTATTGTGATTGCATGGATGGTAGAGGTCCAACACTTGTCCAACCTACTATCCATTGTGTGATGGAGTTTTAGCCCAAGGTGGTTTGAAGGTCCACCACCTATCCACATTAGCTCTATTCAATAGTCCTATCTCTATTGTTTAAAGGTCAATATGTAAATGGAGTGTAGCTACTATGTTTACTACCATGGATGGTATGTGGCAGAGGTCCACCACTTGTCCAATCTACTATCCCTTGTGTTATAAAGGTTTTAGCCCAAGGTGGTTTGAAGGTCCATCACCTATCCAAGCTAGCTCTATTGAAAGAAGCTATCTCTATCTTTTGAAGGTCTTGTGTGAATGGAGTGTAACTACCATATTTACCCCCATGGACGGTTCGGGGCAGAGGTCCACCACTTGTCAAACCTATTATCCATTGTGTTTTTTTTTAAGGTCCACCACTTGTCCAAGCTAGCTCGTTTTGCATGAAACTGCCTAAATTTAAATAATCCCGTTGAAACAGATTCAAATTTTAAAGCAAGTTTAGTGAAAAGGATGTCTTTGTCCCGCATAAATTCAAATCCACCCTTGTTGAATCGCATTTTTTTTGCATCTATAGCCAAACAAGGTCCACCACTTGCCCAACTAGTAAAACCAATAAAAACCCCAACATTATACATCCACCAAAATTCTAACTCACATATTTCATATTTTAGCTATTTCAGAAAGAACAGACAAAGAAAGTAGCCATCAACAACTTAGCAAAGACCAAACCAAGATTTAAGCAATTGACACAAGTAAGTCCACTTGTCATTCATGTTTACTGTTAATACACTATGTATTTAATATTACACAAATAATATATTTGCATATCTCTGTATGTTTGAAATATGTGTATTTGCATAATAACAATACTAAATCCTGAAACCTAAAAACGTAAATTATGTCTCTGTGAAAAAAAGAATGACAAGAGAATTGATGAGAGAGAGTGCGAGAGAGGGAGAGAGAGAGACAGAGAGGGGGGGGGGGGGGGAGAGAGAGAGAGAGAGAGAGAGAGAGAGAGAGAGAGAGAGAGAGAGAGAGAGAGAGAGAGAGAGAGAGAGAGAGAGAGAGAGAGAGAGATAAAGATGTACCTGTTGTGTTGTGTCGACCTGTTTTGCTTTGTCAATGTGTTCCGTAATAGCGACCTTCTCTGCAATAAGGACCTGCTTTGCAATACGACCTGCCCAGTGATGGTGCAACCTGCTCTACGATGGCGACCTGTTCGTCGATGGCAATAGCGACATGATTTTCTCGGATAGTGATGGAGAATAGTTCTTTAGTGTCGACCTGTTTTGTGATGGCAATACCACCTACAATAGTGATGTCATTTGCAATAGTGACCTGCTCTACAATGGCGACCTGCTCGGTGATGGCAATAGTGACTTGTTCCTCTAATGACGACCTCTACAGCAGTACCTATTTCGTGATGTGCGTGCCTAGGTTTGTGTGTTTTGTGTGCAAATGCCACATAAGCAGCGAACGCGGCCTTTAAGATTAGAAGGATAATGACCTAAATCGTGGTTTGTGCCTCATGGCACATATGGGACCTAAACTTCAAATATAGCCTGTCATTAGGAAAAATATGGACTCTCCTTGGGCCTTTTTGATTAGTGAAAGCTTAAGGGAGATCCAATGAGACGGCTCTTGGGATATCACCTAGAGGGGGAGGAATGGTAGGGGTGCAACCTAATTGTCTCCCTCTTCAATGCTTGGTTCTTAGAGAGTGGGAGGAGGGAGGCGAGGGGGTAAAATGGGGAAAGAGGTGTCATAAAAGAGGGAGGGACCCCCCCCCCCCCCCCCCCCCCCAAAAAAAAAGCACAGGCTTAAAAACCCTAAAAAATGATTTTTTTAAAAAAGTGTCAAAATTGACTCATTTGCCTCCAAAACTGTCCCAAAACATATACTAACTTCAAAAAATCAAATCCCCCCCCCAAAATCCACTTTTCTCTCCCTCTATCACTACTTTTCTCTTCCACACTCTCCCGTTTCTCCCTCCTCCCATTCTCTCTCTATAGTTAAGGCATCCATAGCCAAAAGCTTTCCACCACTCTCTTCCTCTCTCCATAGCTTCCCTTTCTCTCACATTTCCATCAACCCTCTACAATCCCACACCCCATAGCCCACAACCACCACTATCCTCTCTACCTCTCACTCCTCCCCTCTTTCTCTATCTCTACTGTCAAAGCCACCATAGGCAGCTTAGCTCACCCTCCCCTCAACTCCTCATTCTCTCTCCATAGTACCCACACACAATAGCCCACAACCTTGCCCGAAAACACCGACAATGTTTGTTTGCAAAGAAGTTGACGTAGATGCAATGGACACCATTCTAGGTGTCAATTGGGGCTATGTTGACAGTTTGCATGATGGTGACCGTTACAAGTGCAATGTGTCCCCCACACATCTTTGCCTTCTATATTTGAAGGCAAGGTGCACCTTGTATGCACGGTTTAGCTACGAAAGGTGGATGCACACACGTGGCAAATGGATATCCTTGCAGCTGACGATCGAAGAGGTTCAATCCTTTGAAATTTGTGTCCGCATGCCCAATAATGAGGTGGAGGTGGTTGCAGTGAACCCGCATTAGACTCTTGCCAATCTTCGGGAACATTTTGTCATAATGGGATTCGAGGATGTCGGCAATGCAAGTTTCAAACTGGAACAACGCAAGGTGTGCTTTGTGCTTGATTAGCTACTTTTTCTTAATTTTTCTCGGTATTTGTATCTTGATTGCCCATTTTTTGGTTGTGTAGATTGGAAGGCGGATGGAGGCCACTATGCTTGTTTACAAAGATTGGGCTACAGACGAAGTCATCTTGTCTAAGTGAATTGGCTTGTAACTTTACTCTTTTATATATTGGATATTTTTTTAAATATTTTGAAAATTTTTAGGGTGTTGTACTTGATTTTGTACTTGAGTTTTAAGGTGTTGTGTAGTTTTATTTTTAAAACGCATATTTTTTATTTTTTTTGAGATGGAATATGTCTATAAAAGGGGGACCACCTCCTCATTTTACCATTTTCATCCCAGAATTGCAGAGAGACCTAGCATACCCAGTTACGTAAAGAGAAAGCATGGCTGCAACTAGTGCTTTAGATGCATTCCTTAGTGAGGCTGGCCATGCAAATCACCCTGAGCTTCATGCATTTTTCACAACCCAACCCGATTTGGAAACCACCTTGACCCTCCACTCCCAATTTCTTGAGCACATCACTTCATACATTTCCACGTGCATGGGGAGATTCATTGTTGAGTTACCAAACCAGCAAGGGCAATAGGTCCTTGAGGGCCTTCTGCACCACATCTACAAAGGGGCAGGCCATTTCATCAGCGGCTTGCACGCTTTGCCACCATAGCACAACCTGCCGGACAATATGTGCGGCTTGAAGATGATGATGTGCGAGCAATGTGTAAGGGGAAGATCGGAAACACATTTTTTTTCTGTCTAGGCCATAATGATCTTCCTCCTTCACGAGTGCCCAACAGGCCCCAACGTAGTGCTACCACACTTGCAGATCGGCGGGGTCCTCGTGGATGTGAAGGACCCCAAGCCCACGCCCATTGACACATCCTCAGAGGAGAGGATGCTTGCCTTGACCTACCCTGTAGGGATTCAAGGCCTCTTGGAGGCCTCTCCATCTGTCGGTTCATCCTCAAGGCCGCCAGAAGGAACCAGCACTTGGGATGCCATCCCTGAGGTAGAGATTACCTGTTTCTCCTCCACTGTGGTGGGTGGGGAGGAGTTTGTGTTTTTGCATGATCTGGAGAAATCCTTAAGCTTCGCATGGATGAGTATTTCGCCATCCTCGATGCCCATGGCAAGTTTGAGGTTGATACCACCACCTCCCATGACGATGATCTCCTACTGCCCATGGGGAATACTGTGGCGGACACAGTGATGATCGCACAAGCCGAGGTGACAGCGGCCGAGCAGGCAAGGTCTCTGAGGAGGAGTTTGTGGCCATGCAATCTATGTGTTTGGCTAAACGCACGAGAGTAGATTCACCATCACCTGCTACAACACCTGTTTTGCTTGATCCAAAGGGGAAGTCAAGTGTGGATCTTTACTTGCACCCTGATGCTGATGACAAGGATCGTAGACAAGAGGTATAGATGCTCACTTAAATTTGATTGTTACAATTGATTTTGTTAATGTTATAACTAATTTTTTGCCATATTTCTCACATATCCTATGTTTTGCATGATGTTTTGAGGTTGATGCCTGGGCGCAATGGTCAGGGGGGAGGAGGACGCCGTTCGGACCTGAAGCGGCACTTGCTCACTACCTTGGCACACTTCCGACTGGTGACGTGGTGTTTGTGCATGCCGACCACTCCCCCAATGGATGCTACAACATTTTTGCCCTCCGTTCACTCTCCAAGGCATTGTGCTTAACAACCCTTGCCCAATCGGCCAACCTTGTAGTGCTTGTAAAGAAAAATTTTGCAATATCCACTTTCGGCGTCAACTTTTGCGGGCGCCTCATTGCCCATGTCGGCATGAACCAAGCTGTAGGGGTTAATGACACCCAAGAAATTACAACCACTTTGCTTAACAGGGAGCCACCCAAAAGGCCAAGCGCCAGAAAATTGTAATTCGAAAGATCCTAAAGCAAAAATCTGGATATCATGTAAAGCGTTGATTTCCTTAATGAATCTACTTTTTGGTGTCTATGACTCTCTTACTTGCAAGATTTTGAATTTGTTATATGTTTGGCTTCCAATGTGTTTATGAGAAGCACCTGTGCTTAATGAATCATGCAGTCCTTGATGCATGCTGGGTTGGAAAGCATGGTGGCCAGCAACCTTGCATTAAATCATGGGGAAAGTTATTGGTATGCCTACTAAAGGGCTTGGGAGGCCCCAAAAAGGGCTGCCACAAGGGTGCCCATTTGGGTCTTCCATAAGCATATGGAAGGGGAAAATGTACGTGTGCCCTTGTGGCAACCCATTTTGGAGCATCTCAAGCCCTTATAAAGGCTTATCAATACCCAGATAAATTACAGTTGCAAAACCAAAACACAAGAGACAACCATGCTTCAAAAATTCCATGATACATTGACTTAGTGAGGCATTCACTTCCTGATGCATCCAGGCTATGTGAAGCATTGAAGCAAGGGAAATATCCTGCATGCATGGTAAAAGTTTATGGAAAGCCTTGGAAAGGCTTGGAATGCCCTAAGAATGGCTGCCACATGTAAAGAATGAGGATGCAAGAGAGCTACACAAGACAAGCACAAAGCACACAGAGATGGAAAGCTTCTTCTTCTTCTTTACAGAAAAGAGAGTACAAAATGACTAAATGCTAAAGCTGAAAAGTAGCACATATGTACATGCGGTCACTAAGTGTGAACTCGCTAGAAGCGTACTAGGCTGGCACTATAAGTGTAGTCCAGCTGTAGAATCACTGGCAGAGATCCTCCGTGTCGGTCACCTAACGCGCCAGTGAGTAAATGCAGTAAGCGGCCAAGACCCGTAGTGGATGCCAGCTCAAGGTGTAGAGCTCGACATCTCAACACTCCCCCTCGAGCTCTGCATGTCGCAGAGTCCAAGCATAGTCCGGAAACGTCGAAGCTTCTCAGCTCCGAGGGCCTTGGTAAAGATATCCGCTATCTGCTCCTCTGTGTTGATGTAGACCAAGTCGATGTCGCTTGCCAACACTCGCTCTCGAACGTAGTGGTAATGGACCTCTATGTGTTTGGTCCTAGCATGGAACACTGGGTTCCTAGCCAACTGCATGCTGCTGAGGTTGTCACAATGAATGACAATCTGCTGGTCCACCTGCACTCCCAAGTCCTCAAGTAATGTGCGTAGCCAAGCTACCTCGCACGCCGCAACTGCTGCACCTCTGTACTCGGCCTCTGTGCTCGATAAAGCAATCGTAGGCTGCTTTTTGCTGCTCCAAGTAGCAGCAACACTCCCAAAAGAGAACATGAAGCCACTCGTAGATCTCCTATCAACAATGCTACCTACCCAATCTGCATCTGTATACCCATACAATGCTAATGGTGCATCTGCTGCATAGAACAATGCGTAGTCAAGAGTCCCTTGCACATACCTAAGTGTGCGTCGTACTCCATCCAAATGTGGCTTCCTCGGAAGTTGCATGAACTGACTCTCCAAGCCTACTGTGTAGCTCAAGTCTGGCCTCGTGATAGTCAAGTAGATTAGACTACCCACAATCTTCCAGTACATGTTGACATCCTCAACAACATCACCCTTCTCTGCACTCAGCTTTGCATTCACATCCAAGGGAATGGAAATCGGCTTACAATCAGCCATACCATACTTTGACAACATGTCCAAAGCATATTGTCTCTGTGACAGCCATACACCCTCTGGAGTCCTGATCACCTCAATGCCAAGAAAGTAGCGCAACTCGCCCAAATCTTTCATTTCAAACTCCTGTTTGAGAAGACCCTTCACATGGTCAATCTCCATAGCATTGTCACCAACAATAATAAGGTCATCTACATATATGGTAATGACCACAATCCCCACATCACTCTCACATACATAGAGTGAATGATCAGCATGAGCTCTCCTAAAACCAATACTGACAAGATACTTGGCAATCCTGTCATACCATGCTCTAGAGCCCTGCTTCAAACCATACAAAGCTTTGAGAAGTCTGCATACATAATCTGGGTAACCTGGATCGACATAACCAGGTGGCTGATCCATATACACTTCCTCTTGCAACTCACCATTCAAGAAGGCATTCTTTACATCCATTTGATGCATAATCCATCCTCTAGATGCAGCCACTGCTATGACAGCTCTCACTGTCGTCATCTTTGCCACTGGAGCAAAGGTCTCCTCATAGTCTATGCCATACGTCTGTGCATAACCCTTTGCGACCAGCCTTGCCTTGTGACGCTCAATGTTACCATCAGCCTTATGCTTGGTTTTATACACCCATTTACAACCAATAGCTTTCTTGCCACTTGGCAATGGCACCAACTCCCATGTGTCATTTGCTTCCAATGCAGCCATCTCTTCATTCATTGCATCATCCCAATGCACATTTCCAACTGCATCCTCAAAACATGTGGGCTCCACATCCTGTATCACCTTAGCCATGTAGGCTTGGTGATGCGCTAGATACCCATCATAAGTCAATTTCTGAACTGGATTTCTGACTCTATTAGATCTGCGCGGTCCTGGGTCACTCCTTTGCCCTCTAGCATCTTCTTGTACTTTCCTTACACCAGGTGTCCTGACAGCCGGAATTCCAAATTCCTCATCAAGACTTTGTTCAGAACCATCTGAATCCATGTCTACATGTGAAAAACCTGATGATGCATCAACCATAAAGGGAGGTTCATCAACCTTTTCCTTTCCTTTTCGTGATACATTCCCTGTACTTGTTGGTGGAGTAACCTGCGTACGTAGTCTACCATTCCATGGTTTCTCAACAGAGCCACGAGAAGAGGACTCTTGTGGTCCACTCAAAACCTGTGACTGTGGCCTCACATTTTGTACAACCACATCATCTTTTACATCAGCCCCAATAGTGCCATGTGCATTACTGTACCAGCTGCTCAATTCATCAAAGACTACATCTCTGCTGACTCGTAATTTTCGTGTAGTAGGATTGTAGCACCTGTACCCCTTTTGTTCAAGGGAATATCCCACAAGAATACATTTCTCTGCTTTAGGATCCAATTTCCTACGCAACTCATCTGGTACATGCACGTAAGCTATGCAACCAAACACTTTCAAGTGTGTCAAATCAGGCTTTGTACCTGTAAACTTTTCCTCAGGTGTTACATCATGCACCGCAGCTGTAGGTGTCCTGTTCATAATGTACACAGCTGTATTTACAACTTCAGCCCAGAAATGATGAGGCATGTTCTTCTCATTCATCAATGCACGTGCAACCTCTGCAATGTGCCTGTTTTTCCTTTCTGTGACCCCATTCTGCTGTGGAGTATATCTGCATGTAAACTGCCTGTGTATACCATGCATTCGCAGAAAATCTAAAAAATCATTGGAGAAGTACTCTCCCCCTCCATCTGACCTCAATGTCTTGATTTGCATATCTGTCTCCTTCTCAATCATGACTTTGAAGTCTTGAAAGTGACCAAACACTTCACTTTTGTTACGCATGAAGTAGACCCATACTTTCCTTGTATGGTCATCAATGAAAGAGACATAATACCTGCAACCATGTATACTTGCAGTATCGGTTGGACCCCAAAAGCATCTGTGTGCACCACCTCAAGTGGCTTTTTACATACATTGCGCTCATGTGGAAATGAGCCCTTTGACTGTTTTCCAAACTGGCATGCTGCACACACTTTATGCATACCATCCTCCTTGAATTTGGGCAAACCTTTTACAATCTGTTTTGATTGCATGCTGCGCAATCTCTGCTCATTGACATGGCCAATGCGTTTGTGCCAAATGTCAACATCAGCCACAACACCTGTGCCCTGTGCAAATAATGCAGCTTTTACCTCAGGCATGTCTACATTCAGCGTAAACATTCTGCCCACACATTTGCCCTCTGTGATCAGCTTACAGCCATTCTGGAAATCTTCTACATAACAGCCATTTGGATTGAAGCGAACCTGCAAACCCTGCTCAACCATTTGTCCAACAGAAACAAGATTCTTTGTAATGTTTGGGACATGAAGTACATCTGCTAAGTACTTTGATTTCCCACTCTTCGTATTTAGAGGTATGTCCCCTACATGAGCAATGGGGTGAGCTGTGTCATCTCCTGTCTGCACATAGCCTGACACATCTGGTTCGCGCATATCTCTAAACCACTCTCCACGAGACGTCATGTGATTAGAGGCACCTGAATCCACATACCAAACATCATCTTGGGTGGAATTCTCTGCAGTCATTGTATTCATTACATGTTGCATAACAAACATGCGCTCGTTTTTGCTGTCATCTGCATCTCTGCTAGTAGATGCATAGTTGCCCTGTTCTCTCTTTCTACTTGCTTTTCCCTTTGGACAGTCACGTGACATGTGACCTCTTTCACCACAAGTTCAACATTCTCTACTATCTGGAGTATGTTGCTGCCTGCTTGATCCTGCACCATGACCTCTTTGACTCCCCCTGCCTTGAGACTGGTTTCCCGTGCCACCTGTATTGTTTTGATTTGATTGACCTTCCAGAAATTGGCCACTGCAACCCCTTGGGCCTCGACCACGACCTCTACCTCTACCTCTGTTGGAGTTAGAATAGAAGGCCTGTTCAGAATTATTTCTGCCATGAGAAGAAGATGTGTCAAGGTTCTTCTCCTCAAGAATAAGCATAGAAATCAAATCTTGGAACACGGGGATGTCGTCTCTTGTATTCATGGAAGACCTAAAATGTACATACTCATCTCCTAGACCATCCAAGAATGCACGGACAATGTCATCGTCTTCCACTGAGACTTTAATAGATCCAAGAGCCTCAATGATACTCTTGATCTTCAAAGCATAATCATTGATTGAGAGGTTGTTCCTCTTAACCTGATTTAGCTCCGACTTTAGTTGAAGCTTCCTGGCCTTGGTGTTCACCTCGAACACTCTGCCTAAGTTTCTCCATGCAATGGCGGGGGTTTCAGCATCCTGTAGATAGCCCATCATGCCATCTGTGATGCTCATAGACAGCCAATACATCACTTTGCTCTGGCCTTGTTGCCAGTCCCTCAAAGCTTTCCTTTGTTCTGCTGTAGCATTTGCCTCGGGAATCTCTGGTTCCTTTTCATTGTCTCCTTCTACATAGTCCCAATAACCTTTTCCTTTTAGGAAATTTGTTATTCTGAACTTCCATGCAGGGTAGTTATTTTTCTCAAGCTTCTCAGTAACAATCTGACTGAAACCGTCAGACATCTTGAAGCACTAAGACAAAATAGCTTAATCTGCAAAAACCTGCAAATCTGCTGAACCTGCTATCGTGGTTCCTGTAACGCTTTCTACACTCAACGAGTGTCCACAATCAAGCGTTTCACAACCACTGTACTTGTACAGTAAATCTCTGTATACTGCACTTTGGAGACCTGTTCAGAAACTTGTGCGAAAAACAAAGGGATTGTGATGCTCTTGCTCTCTTAGCCTCTCTTGCCTGCACCAGGCTCTGATACCATGTAAAGAATGAGGATGCAAGAGAGCTACACAAGACAAGCACAAAGCACACAGAGATGGAAAGCTTCTTCTTCTTCTTTACAGAAAAGAGAGTACAAAATGACTAAATGCTAAAGCTGAAAAGTAGCACATATGTACATGCGGTCACTAAGTGTGAACTCGCTAGAAGCGTACTAGGCTGGCACTATAAGTGTAGTCCAGCTGTAGAATCACTGGCAGAGATCCTCCGTGTTGGTCACCTAACGCGCCAGTGAGTAAATGCAGTAAGCGGCCAAGACCCGTAGTGGATGCCAGCTAAAGGTGTAGAGCTCGACATCTCAACACCACAAGGGCGTGCATTTGGTCCATTCATCTGCCTTTGGAAGCACCAAATGCGTGCCCTTGTGGTAGCCATTCTTAGGATGGCAAAAACATGATCCTTTGATACAATGCATGTATCACCTCCTTGGAAGGTTGACCAGACAGATCGTATGCACATCTGTAAGTATCTTGAAAGAAGAAGATACTGTCTGTCGCCTGGCCGGGTTTGAACGTCTCGAAGACTGCCAAAAGGGTTTTGCAAATCTTTCTCATCATAATGCAAGAAAGGTCAGGCAAACCAGTGAAAAATTTAATGGCACCCGTTAGGGTTTTCACCATGTATCTAACACTTATTCTCTCGCCTGCCTTCAAGCCTGGTAGCTTCGGATAGTTTAGCCAACTGGGTTGGCTTCTTTGCAGTAGCTCATGGGCCTTCCACGTCCACATCCTTGGTAGAGGACAGAAACTTAGGTTATCTCTGATGATTTTGGGTGCCTCTACCAAATGGATTAGGTACTGTGGATACTTTGTCAGCCATGCCTTTCTCCACCTGGGCTGGGAGTCGACTATCAACTTTACCCCTTTAGGCTTGGAGATATCTACTGTGTACAGTGGCACTGTTGGCTTTTCTCTGATTCTTTTTTTGATCATGGTGGCTTCGTACTTTAGCAAAGGATATGGGAGAGAGGGCTGTAGCCATTCACGCCGCAAGTTGCTGGCGTCTATCTTCTGAATGGTCATGGATTAAAAACCCTCTACTCCCATTCCAAAGCTTCTTTGGCCGTTTCTCTGATTTCTACTTCTATGGCCTTGCGCAACTTATCTTCTTCTTCTTGTGTCAGATCTTGTGGCTCTTAAGAGGGTCCTACAAGGATTTCCTCTTGCATGGGTGTGTCCACAGGATCTACCACATTCTCTAGGTCTATTCCTTCCATGGCTGCTGGCCCTGTGCTTGCCTGCACTTCTGCCTGCTGGCCTCTCAGTTCTTTTGTCTGCTTTTGGAATGTCTGTTTCTCTGCTTCAGCTTGTTCTGCCATGTTCACGAGGAGGTCGTTCAAATCGGCGTTTATCTTCTCCGCCTCCTCAAGCTTTCTCTTGATATTTTCTAGCTCATCTTGCATTGTCTTCTGCTCTTATTCCATGCGGGTTTGCATGACTACTGATCCTTCTGCTATCATCAGCCTTTGCTTCTTCTCTAAAGTCAACTCCTTCTAGAGCTCTTTCATTTGTTCTTCGTAAAGCTGGCTCTCTGAAGTGGTGTGAGTTGAGCTAGTAGCTCTGACTCTGGCAGGAGATGCCCGTAGCCACTGGATGGTTTGTTCTTTAACTTTAAGCTGGTCCTTGAGCTCAATATGGCTAGCCTCCTGCTCTATTTCTACCTTCTCTTTGGCATTCCGCATGGCCTCCACTTCCTTGGACTCCTCAGCAAGTTGTAGGGTTAGGTTATCCCTTTACCTCTCTGCATCTGTCAATGTCTTGCTGATTTTTCTGTACTCTTCTTCGACTCCTTGCAATCTTTGAGTTGCTGCCTGATTTTCTCTTTCCATCTCCTGGCATCTTTGCAATGCCTTTGCCAGACTGGCTTGTAGCTCTGCTTCTCTCTCTATCTGCCTTTGGCTTTGTTTTTGTAAAGTGCCGACTTCAAGCTTTATCTGCACTTCAGTGGATTTGAGAGTTGCCATTTCACTTTCTGTGGCCATTGACTGTGCCCTTAGCTCGGTTAGCTTGGTCATCACCACATCCCAATCATTGGTGGGTGGGTGCAGGCCCACTGTATCAGTGGCCATTTCTTTCAGCTCCACCAACCGCAGGCTCTGCATTTGCTCTTTGGGCCCCTGTGTTTGCCAAGTCAAATGCGACTGCGGGGCAGCCTCTTCTTTTGAATATCCGGCAGCTAGTAGGTCTAGAAATGTGTTATACCTTGCTTCATTTGGCTCTGGCTTCTCACTTTTAGGCTTAGCTTCTTCTTTTGGTTCTTGCTCTTGGCTTTGTTCTTGCTTTGACTCTTCTTGATCTTCAGGTTTGTCTTGCTCCTCTTTCTGTTGAGTCTGTGGAGGGCTACAAGGAGGTGGTGAGGGCAGTGGGCTGGACTCAGGGTTGGACGGTGGAGTTGTCAGCTTTTTCTTGAAATCCCTGTCCGCCTTTGTCTTCCTCTCTCTCTCTTGGCCTTCCTGCTCCTCTAGCAGTTGCCATCGGACTTGCTCCACTTCTGCTTCTGTAAATGGTACATGTGGGATATTTTCTGCCGTGGCATCCAGAATCTCGAAATTTTTAATATAGTCGTCAAATCTGTCTCTGTGCACCCTTTGGATGATCCCGACATTGCTTCTAGAGATGGCTTCCATAGCTCATTTAAATCTCCTTTGAGGGCTCTTTCGGCTTTGAAACTTTCCATTAGCCGCTCTAGCCGTGCCACTTTTTGTGATTTTGTCTCTTTTACGGGCACTTGGACACTCTCTTTCTTCTCTTTCTTCAACTCTGGCTGCTCTTCTTGCACGGTTTCTAACCGGCGTTTCAACCTAGTGGCAACCCTTGGTGCTTTGGGCTATTCCTCTTCCTTATCTTCCTTGAACCTCAACCAGTCGTTCTGTGATGGAGGGTCGGGCCATCTTCCCTTGACGTGCAATGCCCCATAATTCACTTTCGTGATTAGCTCACCCGGCACAATGTATGTGGGGTTCTTGTTGCCCATCTCACCAGATTATCATGTATATAAGCGGCATAGTTGATTACTTTCAGCTTGCTCTTCTGCGTTGCCCAAGTGAATGTTGTGGCATTCTGTACTTTTGTGGCCGCTTTGTGCACATATGAAAATACTGGTTGTACAACTGACTCATGATTGCCACTTTGGGTTTGGCAATGTCTTCAAAAGTGTAGTTGCCTTTCTTTTCTGTGTACACCTTTACTTCGTCTCTTCTTTTGGTTACACTATCCCCTTTGTTTGAGAGGTCTAGTGCAGCTGCCACTACTCTTTCTGTGATTACAATCTCCGTGCCTGGCTTGCCCTGTAGATCCGTAACTCTGGCCACTCCATCTTCTTTGATTGTCGTCACAAATTCCCATAATCTTTTTATGTTGATTCCTGCCGGCACAACTTAAAATAATTGTGGAGATCAATCTTCTCCAGATACTCTGCCATCTTGCTTCTAACGAACTCATTGAGATCCCTGGTAGTATGGGCAGCTCTATCACATTTCCTTCGGTGTATTTGAACACGCCTTGGTAGATCTTTAGATCATTTGACTTTAGAAGGTCCTCTTGGATCCATGTGCTGGTTGTCTTTAGAGTTCCTTCTGGTATGACGAAGGGCTCTACTTCTTCCAAATAATCCTTTATGGTCATCCTCTTCTTCTTTGCCGGTGACTTTGCGGCTGCCATAGATCCTGTTGCTCTCAGTAGTCCGAAGTTAGCGTTTTTTCCATATCAGCTGAGAAACTAAGTTTTAACTATCCAAATGACTTGAAAATTGAAAATAAAACTTAAAAGGAACTTGGGCAATTGTGCATGTGCTCGCAATACAATTTTGGCAAAAATTTATCATCTAGATAGCCTACGCGTAGGATGTCTTTTTCATCAGATTTTGGTGATACTTGGCATGCTGGTGGTCCTTGGCCTGTGTAACATGACTATATGATTGGAATTGGATTTGAGCATCAAAAAGTGCATTTTTGGGCAGATTCAGGCTTTAAGCTCACAAATTGGGTAGAAAGTCCTCAACAGGTAGCAAATGATATCCAAATGGGTTGAAAATTGATATATGGGCTCCTTGCACCATGGTAATGGCTCCCATGATGTCATTCTTTGCACAGAAGGTCAAAAACATGTTGGAGACATCCTACGTGTAGGATGTCTATTTCATCAAAATGGCTTGAGATTTGTTATGTGGGTAGTCCTTGGCATGTGGAACATGGCCATGCTCTTGGATTTTGATTTGGATAAGATTTGATGTTGGTAAGACCCTGTGTAGTGTTTTTGGGCTCAAAAAGTGTATCTTGGAGGTGTTGGGGTCGAAAATGATTAGAATGTCTTCAAACTTGATATATGAGCTCTTGAAGATGATATGAAAATATCTGGAATGGAAAACCATCCTCTGTAGGCCAAAAATGTCAATTAGACATCCTACGCGTAGGATGTCTACTTCATCATTTTTTGCAGGTGACCACACAGATTGGTTGGCAATGTGCTCGTGAATGTGTTGTGCAAGTTTCATGTGATTTTACATGTTTTGGTAGGTCTATGGCCCATTATTGCCTCTATGCCCTGACTTTGCGTTTTTTCATGCATATGAGGTCAATTTTGGTCCAAATGTGATGAAACTTGGTGGCTAGCATGTAAAGGCTATTCAGAAAATGTGTGTGATAAGAGATGTTGGGTTTTGTGCCCAGAAATGGATTTGAGACATCCTACGCGTAGGAGACATGTCTCCTGATGAATTTTTTATGGGAACTGCTCTGGTGCCTGCCCTTAGTCCCCTTGAGTCCCTTTTAAGCCTAATTTCAACAAAAAAGTCAAATGGATAGAAAGTAACTCCCTGTGTGGATTTCAGAGTTTCCAAGACGTTTTCTGACTTTTGGTGTGCTTTTCGGCGATGAAATTTCTTGATGTTGGTCTCCATAGCTTCCCGATCACTTGGGGATCCTTGCCGTATGGTTTTTGTCGACTTTGGCTTCACCAGAGCTCCATTTGGCAATTTGTCGCTCTAGAAGCACCCGTGGTTGCGTTTACATGTCTTTAATAACTTGTGGTGGTCTACCACCATAGGACTTGGTTGTTGATGGTCTAGGAAAGCCGCTCGTGAAGTTTGGTGGCAAACGGATATGCGGTTTGGCCGCGAGAGCTATTTGACGCTTTGTGTGTCTGATGACGTTTCTGAAGTTTAGTGCCGCTTCGGGTCACATTTTGGTCATGTGGGCTACATAGACTTGTCGAGCATGTCGAGATGCTCCTACCCATGAATTTTGCTGGCATTTGGGTGCCTCTCCGCCGATTTCCCATTTGGTGGCCTCTTGCAGGGTTCTAGGAATTAGGGTTTTTCCCGATGGTTTTTTACTGCCTTTGGATATCCAAGACTGGTCTCCTATGCTAGGGTAAGCTGCCGATGAAGTCTCGTTGCTTTTGGGTTAGCCGTTAGGTGGCCACTTCTACTTGTAGGTCTCTACTGCTCGCTTTCCGTGTGAACCCTACGCTAGTTTTCGCGACAAAACAACAAACATGTGCGAAAATCTCAAGGTGGTGAGCCTACCTCTCATGTATAAATCTCGTCGGGTAGTCGTGCGCGTCGTAGAAGCTGCTGGATATTCCGTTCGCTCTAAGTGGCAGGAGCTCTCTCTCAAAGGTCAATAGTGGAAATGAGCTAAAAATGAAGTGAAAATTTCTTATAATGGGGGTCCCCGAACCACTTTTCATGAAATTTGACATGTGCTCCCAACTTCTTGCGAGATGCGGTTTAGGCTCAAAAATATCTTGATTTGGACTCCATTTGCCCTGTTTACCAGAAATTTGGCATTTCGATCAAAATCTAGCCAAAACACGCTTTCTGCTCCAGTCTCATAATTGCACCCCCACTGTACCATAGGTTGTCCTATATTCATTGATCATTCCCATATTTTTTGTTTTTCATTACGATCGGATTTCACCTGCTTTTTATATTTTTGAAGTTTTCTGCCGAAAATTAGCAAAATTAAAAGGAAAATAGTAAATCAAACCCAAAAAATTCCCAAAAATCATGATAAATCAAAAACATCACCGCAAAACATTATATACACTCACATGCAATTTTTATGGCTGTATTTCTTCGTTTTACCAATATTTTGCCCGAAAAATGGCTATTTCTACTTATATACACACACCTAGGGGCTTGATTTGGAGTTTGGCCCCATATTCCTGTAGATTCATGCTGTATAAGGGCATATGTACTTGGGTTAGTCCAGAAAATTTCACAATCAAACAACAACCCTTAAAAATAGTCAAAAAACATGCCCTTTTTTGCTCTTTCTGTTATTGGGTCCGCATTTGAGAATGCCTCCCCCCCTCCTAGTGGCAGTCCTCCCAGACGACAAGGTATCACCTCGGAGTATGTGCCGTGCATGGGTTGAAAAAATTGTGCTAATGCTTGGCCGTGTAATGTGGCATGCATACTCGGTCAATGCATGGAAAAATTAATGCTGTGCAAGAGAAGGGTATAAGCAAGATGCTTATTGGCATTCACCGTCGAGGTTTCCTGTTTTCTTTGCAAGTAAGAGCTGTAACTCTACTGCTCTTTGTTTGATTGTTTTGCTTGCAAAAGTCGCTTGCTTTGCCGCTACTATTGATATGGCCGTAGTTGTCTCTTTGGAGAGAATTGACCTGGCCGGAATGGCCGTAGACCTTATCTCTTTTGCTTTCCATTGGTAGCTTGTTTTTGCCGGTTTTTGTAGGTTTATGGATACTTCCTTGGTTGCCACTGTTTGGTTGCTGATTGGCACCCACCTAAAGCGGTTTGCCGGCTTCTTATGAAGTTGTCTGCCTTCCGATGTTGCTTGTACTGAAGGGAGTTCCTTTTGCTTCGGCTTCAGGATCCAGATGCTAGTCGCATTTGAGTTGTTGTTGAGCATTTTCTTTGGGATCCATATCTGTTTTATTCCCTTGGGTTTTGGTTGAATTCTCTGTTTCTGTTGAATTCTTCCGTTGTATTGTGGTTTGTCTGCCATGTCACTTCTATCCTTCCGCATCCATACTTGTTTTTCTCATGTTGCTAACTCTAATCTTTGCACGGCGATCGATGACTTCGTATACCTGTAGTGAACATGGTTGGTAGTTCCCTGTTTGCTTTTTAGTGGCACCCTTCCTTTTGGCTTTTTATCCAATGATCGCATTGTTGGCAGCGAATTATTCCGGGGTTGCTGAGCAAAGGCTACCACCTGTTGTTCTTGGGCATGCTGAATTTTGACTGCATTCGTATTCCAATCTATCTGCACATTGTACTCTTTTTGCCAAGGTTGTCCCAACAACATGGTGTGTTGTGTGCTTTCATCCTCGACCACATAAAATTTGTGTGGGTAAATATATTGATGTACTTGTACATGCAATATAGTCCAGCCCAATGTTTTCAGCGAATGTGATGTACTACTTTCTAGCACTTGTGGAGTAGGATGAAGTTGACCTGTGGACTTGAGCTGTTTGTATAATATGTATGAGATCAAATTTGCTTGAGCTCCTCTCGAATCAAGCAATGCCGTCGATTCAACTTGATTGCTACCCACTTTGACTGCAATTATTGGCTCCACTGTGTCTTCATCAAAATTTGTTAGTCAAATGGCATTGATTCGCAACGGTGATCTACATTGTTGTTGTCGTAGAAGTCTTCTTTTTGCAATGCGTTCTTTTGCTTCTACTTGAGCTTCTTCTCGTACCCTCTGTTTTTCCTTCATTCGTTGTTTTCCTTGATGGATTTGTTGAAGCATATCCTGTGTTAGTGGTAAATGATATTTCTTCAATCGACACCCACTAATCCAATTTGGCATTTCTTCACCTGCTAATGTAGCAAGCTTGACAGCTCCGCTTTGTGATAGGTCAATAATCACAAAGGGTCCCATCCCTCGCTTTTTAAGTTTCTTGGCATGTTGCTTCAAGGTATAAACAAGTACATAATCACCTGTTTTGAGCTCTTTCGTGCGCACATGCTTGTCAAAAAACTCCTTTTTCCTTCTCTTATTAGCATAGATCGAAGCTACACCTCTCAAGCGAAGTTCGTCTAGCTTTTCAAGATCATCTATTCTTGAAGAGAGCTCATGCCCTGTCCATTCTAAGCGTTTCCCTTCTCGTAGAGTTGGGATTAAAAATTGTATGGGTAATATAGCATTTAGGCCAAACACCATGTTGTGCGGTGTCGTTCCTATCGATGTTTTGTAAGCTATCCTGTATGCCCATAGTGTTGAGTGTAACTGCTGATCCCAATCTGTTCTTGACTCTAATACAATTTTATTGAGAACCATGCATAGTGTTTTATTTGTGGCCTCAGCTTGTCCATTTGCTTGTGGATGATATGGAGCAGATTTTCTATGTATGACCATGAATTCCTCTAGCAGATATTCAATGACTTCATTAAGAAAATGTGTTCCACGATCACTGACAATTTCTATTGGTAAACCGTATCGTACAAAAACATTCTCATACAAAACTTGTGCAGTAGTGGTTCGTGCATCTACTTTTTGTGTTGCCTTGATTCCGTCCATTTTGTGAGATAGTCCGTAGCCACAATGATATATTGGGTATGGGTGCGATATGCAGGGGGTGAAATAGGTCCCACAAAATCAATGCCCCATTTTGCAAATGCCCTTGCTCCCATCATTGGCTGTAGTGGCATCTCATCTTTCTTTATCGGCACCTTGGTGCGCTGACATGCGTCACAACGCTTTACAAACTCTTCAGCGTTGATATGTAATGTAGGCCACCATATTCCTGCGGTTAAGAAAATTTTTGCCGTCTGATCACCTGAAAAATGGCCTCCACTTATACCTCCATGTGCGTGTTCTAGAATCAACAGGTATTCATTTTCACTTGCACAGATTCTAAGTTAATTGTCCTTTCCTCGCTTATAGAGTTGGTTCCCAATTAACTGAAAGTCACGAGCCTCCATCTCTATAGCCCTTTTCCGTGCTCTTGTTATGTTTTCAGGAAACGTCCTTGTGGTTAAGAAATCAGTGATATATTGACTCCATGCAGGTGCAATGTTTACATGAAACAATGTCGCGTGATCCACTGGTCGTTTGGCACTACATATAGTACAATTGGTAACATAAGCATGTGTATCGGCATACATAGTTGGCCAATAAACCCCTAACTGTTTCAGTCTCTGGTGTGTTTTCACTGTTGAACAATGAAATGCACAATCTTGGATATGTGCTTCTTCAAGATAACACTTGAATTCCTCCGGATTTATACATAATCGTAGAATTTGGTATGATCCTAGATGATATAGCCGTCCTGCAATCAATTGTAAGTTTTTTGTTTGACGAATTGTTTGTTGTTTGGATCTGTCTTTCGTGTTATCAAACCTACCTCCAAAGAAAAGAATGCTAACAATTTCCTGAGACCATTTGGGTATCATTTCAATATTGAAAATATAAGCATCTAGTATGTCATCATCTACTCCTTCAGGAGCTTCCCCGTTGTGTAGCCTTGAAAGATGATCTGCCCGTAGATGAGTTTTACCCTTTTTTACTACCATTGTGAAATCAAACTCTAGCAATATAATAAACCAGCATACAATCCTCCCTGTATTGCATGGTTTATTTACCAGATACAAAAGAGCTTGATGATCTGTGAAGAACACAAATTTGTTTGCGAGCAAATAATGCCGAAATTTCTTTACAACACAAATCATTCCTAGCCCCTCTCTTTCGGTGGTTGTGTAGTTCTTTTCTGCACTGTTTAATTATCGGCTTGCATAACAAACTGGAAAATCCATTGTTCCATCTCCAGGTTGATTCAGAATACTCCCGATTGCATATGCAGATGCATCAATGTGAACATGGAATATCTTTTCCCAATACGGTGCTTTAAGTATAGGTGCTGATACAAGGTTTTCCTTCAGCTTTTGGAATGAAGTTTCATACTCCTCTGTCCAATCGAAATTGACTAACAAACGATACAAAGGTTGTGCGATGACTGCATACAT
The DNA here is from genome assembly GCF_014529385.1 of Adiantum capillus-veneris. Lineage (NCBI taxonomy): Eukaryota > Viridiplantae > Streptophyta > Polypodiopsida > Polypodiales > Pteridaceae > Adiantum > Adiantum capillus-veneris. The sequence goes on along the minus strand of NC_140957.1, from coordinate 14,734,181 downwards.
ATATATGAATCTTCGATAATACCCACAGTGTCCCATGAAGGATTGCACTTGTTTCGCATTAGTAGGCGTGGGTAGGTCTACTATGACTTTGACTTTGTCTAGGTCTGTGGTTATGCCATTTCTTGAGGCAATTTGTCCTAAGATGCAGCCTTGTCTAACCATAAAAATACACTTTTCCGGGTTAAGACAAATTCGATATGTCCTACATTTTTCAAATACCTTTTGCAAATGGTCAATATGTTCCTCTCTTAGAAGAGAGTGTACACAAAGATCGTCCTAAGAATATTCTCAGGTATTCTTTGAACGTGTGCATCATTAACCTTTGAAAGGTCACTGGGGCATTAGTTAAGCCAAAAGGCATGACACGGTACACAAAAATTCCACATTCTGTGGCAAAAGCTGTTTTGTGTTGATCCTCAATTGCAATTGCCAGTTGGTTGTATCCTAAAAACCCATCCAAAAAGGAATAAGCCCTTTTTTTGGCCACCCTCTCAAGTACATGTTCTGTGATTGGCAAGGGATAATTATCCCTTATGGTGGCTGCATTTACCTTTTTGAGGTTTACACACACTCGCAATTTTTCGTTCTTCTTGGGGACTACTACAATGGGTGACACCCAATCTGTATGCTCGATTTCATAGATGAATTCAGCTTCCATAAGCTTGTCAATCTCTTCTTTGATTCGTTTAGAAAATGTGTCATTATATGTATAAGGACGCTGTTTGCTAGGTTTGGCATCTGATTTCAAAAGGAATTGTATGTTGGCATATTGATGGATCAACTCCTTTGAGGTCTTTGTACTTCTTGAGAAGTTGTGTTAGCCGTTCTTCTTCTTCAGGCTCTAAATCGGTTGCGATATAGACCGTCTGAGGATTCTCACCTGGTTCCGTGAGGTCTATTCTTTTTGCATTTTCCGGCCCATCATAAGATTCATGGTTTGTTATTTCCCTGACTGGTGATGTCATTATGATTTTTCTGTCCTGGATGGTAAATTTTCGATAGTGTTATGGTACATTCATGTTTCCTTTTTCTGAATCCCCCTTACCATCACTATCTCCCTTAGTAGTCCATTCCTCTCGTAAAGACCGTTTCAGTTCTTGGTATTTCTGTTTACGCTCCAGTTTGGTCCACTCTGGGTCTTTTGTTGTTTTTGTTTTTGATTTTAGAGATTTTGTTTCTGTTTTAGCTTTCCGTACTTGTCTTATTTCCTTTCGCTTTCCTTCCCTTTGAACTTTTGAGAATCTTCCTAATATTTGATCTTTTACACGATTCTCTGCTTTTACAAGCATTAGATAGTGAGTTTTATCTTTTATCTTGGGCACCAGGTTTTCTCTCACTTTGTTTTCTGCTCGTTTTCTCCTATAGCGTTCTTGATGTCTAGGGTGCTGATTAGCAAAATCATAAAACTTGATATTCTCTGCTTTCTCCCCACACTCACTTGAGTTGTCTGAACACTCATTATCTGCATCATTTTTTACTTCCAAATGCTCAGAGGAGTTGTAAAACTCTTCTTGTTCTAGTGGTTCTACCATCTCATCTCCTCCTGGTATAATGCTTACCATGTAATAGGGTAGCACATCCTAGCCATCCTTATCGTAAAATTTTATTGTTGGACTATTTGTAATGATACAGACATCCAATGTTGCTAGTATGTGTTCCCATTCAAGAGGTTCTAAGGCATCTTCAGAAAAAGGTTCCGAAATATACTCCTTGTTCTCAATGGCTCTTTCTAAGACACATTCCTCTCTTTTCAAGCTCCCACGATGTGAAGCTCTGCACATCCATAGCTCTTTTTGTTGCCCTAACCATGCTGGGAGTTTCGACCCTGCTAATGTAACTGAATCAAACTCTTCCACTGGTGTATGGTTCACATCCTTGTAACTATGGTCTTTTAGGTGTATTTTGGTTGTTGTCTTACCATGTCTGAGGTATATGTGGTCGTAACCCCAATCCTAGGCCATCTTCAATTGTCGCATGAACGGTCTTCCCAAGATGATCTCGTAATTGTTCTTTTTGTCGAAATCGACAATGACAAATGTATGCTCATACTCGATTCCGCACGAAGTGACAATCACTTTTTCTAAGAGTCCTAGAGGCTTCTCCATGAACCCATCTGCTAATTGCAATTTCATTCTGGTAGCTCTTAAAGCTGGTTTTCCCCATTTTTTCCATATTTCCTTGGTGGCGATAGCAACTCCTGCTCCACTGTCAAGAATAGCTTTGGAAACTACTCCTAGGAATTTTACTGGTAGCATGGTGTTTCCATCTTCTCCCTCGCAATACACTCCAACCTTGTTTAATGGTATTGGCCCAGTGTTTAGTTGAGGACTGTCCAATTCTCTGATCCCTTCCTGAAGCTTAGAGGTGGGGTCTTTCACTCCAAATTTTTCTAGGCATTTGCCTACTGTGGTCCACATGTTTGTCGTAACCTTAGGAGTTTGGCTAATGTGATTGTGCATGCCACCGGGGTGGACAATAACTCAATCAACCCTTGTGAATCCATCACTTGTTAGAAGAAAGTCTTTGAGATGGGATTGCTCTCACCTCAGACTTGGCTTCATACTCTCCTAGGTAAGAGGGTAGAGTTTTCAGCGAGTCTGGTTGGCTGTGCCCCAAACTAATTGATCCCTGGTCTCCCCTTTGTGAATGTATATCAAAGTCCATTTGTGATCTTGCCTCAAATTCTTCAATAGGAGGTAAGATCTCACTTTTCTCTTTTTTCGTGTTGTTCATGTGGGAACTTGCCTTGTTAGCTTTGTTGGCCTCACGGATTTTCTTCCATAGATCATCTAGACTGTTACAATCCTTACCCATTTCTGCCAATGTTTTAGGTTGGAACCCGTCACTTGCCTCATCTGTTGTATTATGAGCCTGCACATCTTTTACATCCCAACGAGCTTGTTCTGTCATAGGAAAAACAACTCTAATAGCAGCAATCCTTGCAGCAAGACTTGCAATATCCTCAACATCGCCTACATCCTCAGAACCAGGATGTACATCAATGCCTTGCACTATATTCCAGACACCCTTTGACACAAGAACATGTTGCATCATGTAAGCCCACATAGAGTAATTGTCCCCATCCAATCTGTCCTCAGCAGCAAATATCTTGAACACATATGTGTTGTTGTTGGCCATGGCAAATGCCTACACCTGAGGTGAAAACTACCCGAAAAGAGGAGAAACAAAGCGAGAACAACACTGCTATAGCACATATTGTAGAAGACTGTAAGGGATTTGTTATGCTAAAAATGGCACTAACAAAAATTCTGCTCAAAATGACAAAATAGCCTATGCAGTAGTGCATGTAGGGGAAATAGAGGCCAAAATGAGCCTAAATAAAAAAACATTGAGCCCGAATCTTTGAGCTCCCCCGAAATTTTTGTCAATGTGCGAACGCTCGCCAAAGCCCACAGAAATTCGAGAAAGTGAGCAGGTGTGAGCTGGAGCTACTGGAAACTAAGCCTGGGAGGACAAACCTATTCTGATACCAATTGTTGGAATTAGGGTTGCAGGAAAACACACACAACTTGGAGAAGACAAAGGAAGCTCAAGGCACATAATAGAGAGTGTATTACTTACTGTGCAATAGAAAGATAGATAGCCCTAGAGTGATGGACGTATATACAATGCACGGGGGGAAAATCCTCCTAGTGAGGAAAAAACTCCCCCTGTAGTCCTAAGTGTATTCACAAACATCACTACCATATGTATATGGTAACACTTGGCATACATATCCAAAGCATTACCAAAAATCTAATCATGAGATTTCTTTTTTAATGGAGTCACATGGTCTAGAAGTGCTATCGTTCTTCATAGAACTCTAGAGTGGCCTGCCACGGAGCCAAAAATGGCAAGTCTTTGGGGGCCATACAAAAAGATGTTTATAGGTCCATCTAGTTGATGTTTCTTCTTTCAAAAGCACAAATAATGTGAAAGTGATGAAATCACCCTCAAGAATAAAAACTCCATCCAGTTTAGTGCTAGTTTGGCCCTTTCCCTTTAGCATTGATAGATTTCATATGACAATATTTCATTATCTCGCACCCTATATCGATAGCCTTTCATGCACAATTAGTTTAGTTTTGTAAATGGTCCCTTTAAATATTCCTTTTCAACTTTTTTAAAAAAAATGCCAACGTTAGTCTTCATGTTGTTTACCTTGATTGTATAAATGTGATTTTTGAAATTCTGAAAGGAGAGGAGTGCCATTTGGTAGCAAACCTATTGAAGGTGAGAAAAAGTAGTGTAGATTTTAGGCAAATCATCTAAAATAGGAGCGCAGTGCAAAATTTGAGAAAGTCATCTGAAATTGAAGTGCAACGTTACACACACACACACACACACACACAGAGAGAGTGAGTGAGAGAGAGAGAATGTATGGTAGCTAGTTGCCCTAGGTAATCACAGAGACATGAGGCACACCTTGAATGCGATAACTGACACGATGGCTCATCATAGTAGACATGAGCGACCCAATGATGATATGTTGGCAAAAATCGAGAAGCATATATGATGATGGAGATTGCAACAAACATGATTGATGACACCATGATAATTAACATGCTAGCCATGCTCACAAATTCATAGAAGACAACTCACATGCTTGCCATGCTGGCAAAAATCACAAAAGATCTAAAGATGGAAATTGCATCAAATAGAATGATGATGACGACGGACATCTACCCAAGATATCGTAGTAGTCATGATCGACGCCACCATGAAAATTGACATGCTAGCTTGGCTCACAGAAGATATGAAAATGGAAATTGTATTAGATAGGATGATGATGACGACGAGGGACACTTACACGAGAGAGTGTAAGTTTGCATCAGACAGGATGGTAATGACAATGAGCACTTGCACGCTGAGAGTGTTTGTGTGTTTATGTGTGTGTGTGTGTGTGTGCGTGTGTGCGTGTGTGTGCGTGTGTGTGTGTGTGTGTGTGTGTGTGTGTGTGTGTGTGTGTGTGTGTGTGTGTGTGTGTGTGTGTGTGTGTGTGAGAGAGAGAGAGAGAGAGAGAGAGAGAGAGAGAGAGAGAGAGAGAGAGAGATTGCAGGAATATACACACAGCTTGGAGAAGATGAAGAATCTCAATGCACACAAAAGGGAGTAGTATTACTTAATGTGCAATGGAAAGATAAGTTAGCCCTAGAGTGACTGGCATATATACAAGCACGAGGGAAAAAACCTCCTACTGAAGGAAAATATGCATGGATGGTCCTAAAGTGTGTTTACACACATCACTACCTGTGTGTGTATATGGTAACATTAACCCTTGTAGTTCACCTATCGTATTAACTAACATGTTTTTCCCAAAAAAATGAATTCATTTTTCCCACTTTAGGGCTCTTTCTTTGACATGCCTCGCGTTGAGTTGTCCTCACTCTGTCGACCTTCTGGAGTCTCATAGTTATTACCATGCAAGGCATGGTCGATGGCTCTCAACTCACGGCATGTGATTGTGCTCAACTATTCTATGCTAAAATCTAGGATGGATTTCTTGCTGCCAATGGCTGATGCAAACATATTGAGATAATACTATATAGTACAAGTTTGTCCCTTCGTCTCTCAACTTATGTGTATATTGTGATGATCTGCAATATCTCATATTAAAATTTGTGCCTACACTTCAAGTGTGGCCTGGTTACTAGTATACAACTAGTACTGTCATCTATTGCTACTACCGAGGATCCTTGAAGACTTGCATTGATCTTGAATTGGCTCACTATCTACTGCCTAGCACCTATAAAATCGGTGAGGGACTCTTTTTTCCCTCACTTGGCCTTGCAATACTAAGAGAGTGAGTGAGTATGAGGGGCGTTGTATTTGCTGCGGCAAAAGGATTCCACTATAACATGGAGCTTGCTAAAAACACTACCTCTTCACACAAGTGTTTTCAAACTCACTAGGTATATTCTTTTTAATGTCGGCATGTCGTGGATTGCCTACTTATTTCTAGAAATTTTGTTCAAATGACACTTGCAAATATGCACTTTGACTTGAACTGGCTATAATTGTGCCAAAAACATTTTAGTATCTATTGATTTTGCTCTACCATGTTGCCTAAACACACAACTTTGTCCTCATTTATGGTTCTGAGTTATGACCTAGTGGTTTGATAATACATAAAAATTGAATATTATTTAAATTAATGGTGTAATTTTTATTTGGACTGTGGATATTCTACTCCTAGAAGGAGTTATCTTCTTCCTAGACCATGGCCTCAGATGATTAGAAGGGTAAATAAAAATATTAAATAAAGTCCTTTGACATGGTGCCTAAAGACAAGTGTTTTCCTCGTATGTGCTTTTGGGGTATGTCGTGGGTGCTCTACTGATCATACATCAAAATTGGGAATGTGGGTGTTCCACCCATAAAATTGATAAATGTCTTCCTACTCCATGGCCTCAGATGATTAGGAAGGATGATTTAAGATCTATTTTTTATTACAAAATGGAGTGGTTTTTTGTTATAATATTTTTGGTTTGCTTCGGTTAGATTACTATGTCTGATGAGTTGATGCAGTCGTATTTGGAACCTACATGATACTAGTTTGTTAAGATAACATAAATAGCTGTAATTTTCTCCTAATTATCTGCAAGACATTACATTAGTTCCTATTTTGATATACTCTTTGCTTGTTATAAACTTACTGGCCGTACTTTTGTGGGAATTCTTTAGTTAAATGGGTCTTTGGGACCTTATTCTAGCTTGATATGAAACAATTGATGACCTGTTTCGGAAGGTTTGGCTTAATAGGATTGGTTTTACATTAGATTGAGTAAACTATTAACAGCTGGTTATCAACAGCTTACTCACTCTGATTTTTCTCGTCCAACTAAGGGTAAAAACTTGGTTTAAGCTCTTATGTTTGGGATTGACTAACTTGCTTTGATATCATAGAGGCCTCACAAGGATGTGTATCTCTGATATATGGCTATGATCATAAAAATATGGATTACCTTACCTTAAAATGGACAAATTTACCATTTTGGGTCGTAATATCTCTCTTATCTTTCTTAGAAAATCTAATTGGTTGGTTATTGGTGATATGGTCTAGCTCTTTATTTGATGGTATTGGCATGCACCACTTTGTGCGTTATTAGTGGCATTTTGGTATATAACATCTAAAGGTGCGCAATAGTTGGGTTTTTGTAACTCTAAAAATCTACTTGGGATCTCTGATTTTTTTATTGGTAGACTGGTTGGTTGTTGAAATGAATATTTTTTGGCTTATATTGCTAGTGCATAGCTCATGATTTTTGATGTCTTAGGCCTTACTTGTTCTAGAAAAGGCGCCTTATAGCACCTTATGTACACATCTTACTGCATGATACTTACTTTCATAGTGGCTCACTAAATATCTGACTGAATTATTTTCTACTTGCATTGATTAATACGTTGTTTGGGCTTGGCTTATGGCTCGAAACACGAGTAAAAACTAAAATTTTAGTTATAGTTTCAAGATGGTTTCACTTGCAAAAAATAGCTTTTCAAATCATTATGAAAACATAACTAAGGTTAGATTAAGGATGGATTGGACAAAATTAATATCTTGGTTTGATTAAATGATTACTTTAGGATAAGACTTGTAAAGATCTTGTGGATAATACTTGAAGAATGTGGTTTTAACCTCGAAACTTCAAACTTGAAATAAGGAAAATTACTTGAGATTGGCTCATACTTTTTAGACAATAAATAAAACGTACCGATTTGTCACACAATGAAGACAATTATTGCCACTTGCAATAAAAGGGGTGACGGCCTTGCGATGCATTAGAATTATATATACTCTAATCTATATACAAATAGACTTTTTGGATAAGTAGTGTAAGTTAATAAATTTTAAGTAGGACAAGGATAACAATCGATAGGTTCTTTGACACCTGTAATAGATATTCAAGACTAATGAATCTATTGTCTTGTTTATATGGATGCCGGTGAGAATGTTATCTTTACTTAAATTGCTTTTGCTTAGTTGTCCAACCTTGATGATCCTTGGCGACTTCAACCTTTCAACTATAGATAACCTCCATAGCTCTATTACTTTTGTATAGGATTATGGGGATGATGTCTCATTCTTACTATATTGTACAAGAATGAATCTAATACTGAGTCATTTTTGTACAAATCATTATCCAATTATCTAAAGCCAGTTGTCTTTTGAATGTCTTTTGTGTATATGTATTAAGTTTAATACAGCAACACACACACACACACACACACACATATTCGATGTGAGTGCTGATTTTGGAGACCGCCTTGAAGGCAATTGCTGGCTCTTTCTACATGACAGATGTTCCCTGTATTTCCCCTTGGACTTGTATTGAGCGCTTTGAGCAATTCAAATCACGATGATCAATGCCTATAAATGTAACAGATCAAGTTGTGCAAAATGCTTAAAGGTGGCATAACTAAGAAAGAGAGCTAGAAGTTGCATGTATAGTGCAAAGAGGGGGATCCACAATTGTAAACAAGATTGTCTGCTACTCAAAGAAAAAGAAAGGGCTCTGAGCAACGGTTTCATCTAACTCAATGGAAAGGTTAAAGTGCTATGTTTGGGGGGGGAGATCTACATTGTTTTCACTATATGGGAAGAGAAAAGGATTTTGCGGAAGCTCTACGTCCTTTTCAATAGATGGGAAAGAAAGAGAGGAGTGGTAGGGTTGTCTTAGGAGAGACAAAGCCAGAGAGCAAAGGGGGGTGGGGAGACTGGCAAATCAGGGGAGACAAAGCTAGAGAGTAGTTGTGGAGATGCCCAAGAGATGAACTAAAAAAGAGATACCAAGGGAAATTCTAATGTCAAAAGAAATTGCATGTTTATCCCATGAAATTATTTAAGAGATTCTTCGCCTTACTTATGTTGGGCACGTCTTGTAATAAGTGCATTATAAAAGAGATTGTGGACACTAGTTGTCTACAGATGTTAGCACTCCCACCCTTGTCCATCGCGCATAGAGAGCACTGTTATCTAAAGGTATATGCTGCAAAAACCATAATCATCGACACTAATAGCGACACATCACAAGACAAATTTTAGGGGTGGTAGAACCTTGCTAGCTTTGCCACCGAATCAACCATAGTAAACAATGAGGCTTTTTCTCAAGAGATGCATGCATGAACACCAAAAAAAACTTCAAAATGTAAAGACGACATGGGATTTGAGTAGATTTTGTATTACTTTCAAATTGTACAAAACAATGAGTGACTAAACAACAAATGTAAAGAGGACATGGGATTTGAGTAGATTTTGTATTACTTTCAAATTGTACAAAACAATGAGTGACTAAACAACAAAGTACAGAACCATAACGGTTTAACAATTGAATGTCCCATTCAGCTCTAGTTTTCAAAACCCACAAGACGAAGTGTTTTTTCAATATTTCCATACCTTGCTTGATGCCTGGATAAGTAAGGGTTGCCTTAAAACGTTGGTATAAGAATCTGTTACATAGTCGATATAAATGTTGCTATCACAGTCAGGCTGTGATAGAGATGCTATAAAAACCATATTGATAGCGACACATCACGTGTTGCTCGGGGCCGGACGTCCGATGTTTGGTCGTCTGTCCACCATGTGTACATATCTTTATTCTTTGTATACGAAGAATAAGGAGCTCCTCACTCACTACCTTTTGAAGTTGCTCCACCCACACTCTCGTGCTTCTCTCCTTCTTCGCACACATCGCACCGCACGCATTCACGCACACACGCACTTCCAAGTGGTATCAGAGCTACGGTGGCAAACCGCACACGCGACAACTTCTCGGCGAGACGGAAGCGATGGAGCTCGGCTTGAGCTTGATGGTGGTGGTAGATATCGTGCGGATTGGAGCCGCATCGGGTGGCGCACGCTATGCGTCTTGGCTTGGAGGGGGATCTTGATGATTCTCATAGAACCTTAGCATGAAATGGACCTGCAAAGAATGGGGCAAAAGCCTGCACACATACCAGAGCATAGGAGCAAGATATCGGGATCTGCCAGTGAAGCTCTGTAGGTAAACCGAGAGTGACAGAACCGAAGGAAGGCAAGCTTCTAATCGATCATGACGGTGTGCTTGAAATCGGGCTTGGAGAGCAATAAGCACCGAGCAGGAGCTTAAGGCGAGCTGGGGGCAATCGATAGTGAGCATGGGGATGAACTCAAGCCTGAATCGGGTGTAGCAGTAGGCATTTTGGCAATTGAAGGCATCTGCAACCAAAGTCAAGGAGCAAGTAGAGGAAATCGAAGTGCAAATAGAGGACGAGAAAATGAGAGAGCTTCGGTAGAACTGACAGTGCTGGCAACAATTTTTGTTTTGCTTCTGTGTGTAGTTGCACGCGCGAGCACGTGTGCGCGCGCACACACACACACCCACAATGTGAGCTAAGAGCTCACGGGCTGCGCGTGGGGCTGCGCGTGCACACACACACACACACACACAATGTGAGCTAAGAGCTCACGGGCTGCAGGGAATCGCAGAACGGAAATCGAGGGTAGTAGAGAACCCGATCAGGAGCATCTGCAAGTCACGGGCAAGGTTGCAGTGAACAGGACTTGGGGCAGCACTGCAGGTAAAGGCTCTGTGTAGCAAGGGAAGAATCAAGCCAAATCGGGTGCAAGCAATTGAAGGCTTGTAGGAAATCAAAGCCAGCAAGGCAGGTTGATGCAGACTCTCAAGTCGGCAGTGCTTGCAATAGGGAATCCAAGAGCTTGGAGGAGGTCGACCCCGTTTGTAAAGCAAGGGAAGCATCAAACAGACACACACACACACACACACACACACACACACCCAATCCCGCTCGTTAGAGTCTGCATGTCCGACAGACGCCGCAATTCAATTCGATTTTCTAAAAAGAAATTAAATGACTTATACACTTAGTGTGTGCAAGGTTACCATAATCCTCGACAGCCCCCCCCCTTCACATACATCCGAGATGTGAGTTGAGAGAGAGAGAGAGAGAGAGAGAGAGAGATATCGGCCATTTTTGAGCTTGCGTTTGACATTCAACGACCTCAACATTCAACTTCTTTGGCATCGCTTGTGCGTAGAGCGAGAGAGAGAGAGGGAGTGAGCGAGTGAGAGAGGAGAGAGAGCAAGGTTTTGTCTCAGCATTGGAGACTCCCGTCTGGGGACGGGAGGCGACCTCAAAATCAGCAATTCGACACTGACCAAGCGGCAGCTTCTTCTTGGCATCAGTTTTCGACACTGATTTGGCGGCTCAACACATCAATTTTGACACCGATTTGGCAGCTATTTGGTTAGCGTGCTTTTGTCGACGTCGGAAGATAACATCGAGTGTCTTCCTCGGCTTCGACATCGCGAGAGCACAGGGCTCTCCTCCGGTGTAGCTTTACCGTCGACTTCCTCCCATGTCCATTCCGAAGCAAATTTGGCTCCGACGGTTTCGCCTGACACATCGACATCCTAACCTCGACACAACAAGAGACGATAGAGTGAGAGCGGCATCGGCTCTCCTCTAGTCCCCAACTGGAGTGGCCGGCTTCGACGTACTCTCCACAGTGTTTTGGCTCCTACGGTTTTCCAGTTTTTGGCTTCGATGACACACAGGCTCTGACGACCTATTTCGGAGCGGGTTTTTTCCTCGAGCACGCTTGGCTCTTGGTAGGTGTTTCCGATCGATGAGTTTACCAATCGATGAGCTAGTGTGTGCTAGTTTCCCAGGAGTTATGCTCACAGGTTGCACAGTCTTTCTAGCACAGCTGATGTGGCACATGTAGTGCTCATCTACGATTGTGTGGAGCATTCCAGAGAGTTTATGGCACGACTTTGTGCAGTTTCATGCTATGTACGTATTTGTGGATACAGCTGGAGCTCGACGTAGCTTGTAGGTAGCAGGTTCGCAAGTTTACATGTGTTTTTGGACAGGTATACGTCCATCGAGCCACTCGGTCAAGAGTGAGATATTTTGCCAAACATTTGGTAGCGTATGCAGACCATTTTGTGGATCTGTTTACTAAGACATTGAGTGTCTGTCTTTATGCGAGGCTTTTTCTCACGAAGATTCACAAAGGAACACCAAAAAAAACTTCAAAAAACACCATTTTAGATAATTTGGGAAAATCCCGTTTCCCAAATGCTAATTGGGATGTCAAGATTGTGTTATTTAACTCTTTTAAGGCTCAATTTGTCATTAGTCTAGATGTGATGTCAACATTCTACCTATTATTTTTATTTTCCTACTTAATAATCTATAATAAAACCACTAATGTAAGTTATAGCAACAGGATTTGCAATCAATAAATGCTTTTAAAACTTTAATCAAGGCTTTTAGAAATGGCATCTTAAAAGAAGAGGTATCCAACAACACCCAATAAGATGGCTACTAAGCTATATAGGTTTATTGCACCAATATCAAATGTTCTTATAATATCAATGACCTTAATTTGCTTGTATAGCAAAGTACTAAGTCTTTACTTTGCATCACTATCAAATACCAATTACACCATAACTAACATTTAGCAATTGGAAAAGCTTAACAATACTATAGAGTACCCTATGGCCCTAAGACCATAAGATGCCACATATGGCACTTATAGTGCCATTTGATATATTTTGTGTCCTATAATGTAACATGAGACACTTGTAGAAATAAAATGTCTTAACTTGGCAACACTATCAAGTTTTAATTACATTTTAATATTGTATAATAGAACCATAACTAATATTTAGCAATTAGAAAACCTAAATAGTAATATTAAAGTATCCTATGGTCCTAAGATCATAACATCCTACTTATAGCACTATATCTCTTTTGTGACCGTAAGTTGTTATATGAGACACTTACATAAATATAACTTTATAGTTTTAAGTACAATTTTTTCTTTACATAGAAATACAATATAAGAACTTTCCATATAATTTTGTGGTCATGAGATTAAGATTCTATACAAATATGCTATATCTACTCCTTAATACATGTTTTAAGACTTTAATGGAAGATCTTAGAGTTGTTGTCTCTAGGAAAAGACATGTTTAAAAACACCATTTGTTGTGACTACCATAAAATTTTGTACATCGATTATGCCAAATCATATGAATTGTAGACACAAAGATTACCAACAGGTGCTGGTCTCATGTAAAACAAAGCACTAAGTACAAAGAGTATGGTGTCTTCAAGATAGAGGGTGTTAAACAAACACCTTTTTGTAGTACTCCACTCTTTTCATAAAATTGATGATCTTGATCTTATATCAAACAAAGTACTAAGTACAAAGAGTATGGTATCTCCAAGTCTGAGGGTGTTAAACAAATGGTGTTAAACAAACACCATTTTTGTAGCAATAACATTTATAAACAATAATTGGTAGTTTATATCACTCCCAAAAAAAACATTACTAAGAAAGAAACCATAGCAATATGCCATAAATATTAAACCATTAACTTACAATGCTATTTAAATAAGAAAAGTATCCTCATAATAAGATGCACCTCACAAATTCAAATCTTTGTTACTTTTCAAGCTATAACATGCATGTTCTCATTAAATAAAAAGATTGAAAATATATACAACACCAAAAGTTTTGATGGATGATATTTATGATGCATGATGAGTACAACAAAGATCAAGTTATGTTTAAACTCGTTTTCTTCAGATTTGGAATCCTTCAAAAAATATAATATCATTTTAACATGTATGATCATACAGTCAATAATCAAATTGTGATTATAAAACAATGAGCACATTCTACACATGGCACCCAATATGTTACATGACAACTTTTGTGGTACATTTTAGAAAAAGCACCTTGTTTGTCTTATAGCCTCAAGGTCATAGGGGTTTAATAGCATATGATGCAAATCCCTTGGATTATTTTGACATTAAAATTGTGGAGTGGTAATTTAAAATGATAAACACTTCAGAAGATTCTCAAAAAGGTTTTCTTTTCCCTTAAAAAAATAGGCCTTCTTTTTTAGCTATCATTAAATTGAGCCTAAGTGTGAACAAATAGACTTATGTTTTTCTTTGCAGTTCTCAATATAGAGGCTTTTGATTTTTACTTTGTGACTTGGAAGTAACCTCCTTGAACTTAGGATCATAGGGTGCTAAATCCAAGCCATACACAGTAAGTGATTTGTGGAATCAATTATACCACCTTGTGGCCTTATGTTCATAGGGTGCAAAAGTCATGGAGTGAAAATCATGTGTCTTCTTATACTTACAAATGGTAAAGGTCTTGTAGAAGATAGAGGTGGTGCCCTATTGCATTGAGACCATAGGGTACTTTGCATAAAAACAAATAGCAAGGTTCTTACAATTTGGCTTCATGTAGCTACATTTAGTAAACGTATAAAAAAATATCAAATGGTAAAAAAGACTTTAAATTTTTTAAATCCTCTTGTATCTTGAAACCATAAGCACTCTCACAAGAGATTCCAAAGATCATTTGTAGATGCCAAAATATTACAAAAGCTTGTTCCATACATCTTGTTGCACGCTTAAGTTGACAAGGAACCCTATGGCCCTAAGACCATAGGGTGGTCAAGTTTCCTTAGGTAAGGACCATATGCTCATCTTTTGGCACCTTCATGTTAATGGAGAACCCTATGGCCTTAGGGTCATAGAGTGGTTAGGCTGCCTTATCTAATACATACATAAGCATTATGTACTAATGGATATGTACTATAACCCTTTAGTCCTAGGGTCATAGGATGCTCTTTGGAATCTCTTGTGAGAGTGCTTATGGTTTCAAGATACAAGAAGATTTAAAATATTACAAAATCTCGTTCCATACATCTTGTTGCATGCTTAAGTTGACAAGGAACCCTATGGCCCTAAGACCATAGGGTGGTCAAGTTTCCTTAGGTAAGGACAATATGCTCATCTTTTGGCACCTTCATGTTAATAGAGAACTCTATGGCCTTAGGGTCATAGAGTGATTAGGCTGCCTTATCTAATACATACATAAGCATTATGTGCTAATGGCTATGTACTATAACCCTTTAGTCCTAGGGTAATAGGATGCTCTCTAATATTGTGGTCTTATAAGCCTTTTGCCCTAGGTCAAAAGAATGATTTCTATGTAAGTGGAAAACCCTATGGCCCTAGGGTCATAGGATGCTCTCTATTATTGAGGGCTTGAACCCTATGGTGGTCACAAATTTCCTTATGTAATTGCATACAAGATCCTTATGTACTACATACATAGATGACCTAATGGCTCTCTATTGGAATTTTGTGGCCACAAGGTCATAATCTTATCTTGTTGAATTCTTAAGCTAATAGACAACCATATGGCCTTAAGGCCATAGGGTGGTCAAGTAGCCTTAAGCAAGGATCATATGCTCATCTTTTTGCACCTTTATGTTAATAATGAACTCTATGGCCTTAGGGCCATATGATGGTTAGGTTGCTTTAGGTAAAATTACATACAAAAGCATTATGCACTAATGACTTTGTACTAGAACCTTGTGGTCCTAAGGTCAAAAGATGCTCTCTATGTTAGTAAAAGATCCTATGGCCAAGTTCATATGATGTCCTCTCTTACTGAGGGCTTATAAACTTAAAGTGTATGTGCTCAATTTTGTATCTAAGGACAATATGCTCATCTTTTTACACCTTTATGTCAACAAGGAGCCATATGGCACTAAGGCCATAGGGTGGTCTAGTTGCCTTGTACTGTACTAGATACAGGATTTGTATGTGCTACATACAAAGATGACCGAATGGCTCTCTATTGGCATCTTGTGGCCCCATGGTCATAATCTCACATTTGTGAATCCTTACATTAAAAGGGAACGCTATGGCCCTAAGGCCATATGGATTTAGTATAGAGCCATTAGTACATAGTGCAAAAACAATACAAAACTTTGTTTCATCATCTTTTTATGTGTAAATCTATTTAAAAACATAAGCTTTCTCACAAAGTACATAATGACAGTGCATTACAAAACCTTGTTCCATCTTCTCTTCAAGTGTAAATCTATTTGACCCAGCCTATGGCCTTAGGGTCATAGGGTGTTAATACAATGAAGTGCAAATTTTCCTATGGTTACAAATCAACTTTTGGCCTTATGACCATGTACATTGTTTTTAATAGCTCAATGACCTCAAATTACAAAATAAAAGACTATAAAATCTTTCTAGATAAAAAAACTAAACATTTGGCACATCAAGCTCATGTGCTACTCATAACTCTAATTGAAAAATTTAGAACACTTTCACATCTTCATGTATGTTGAAAACATAAGCACTCTTACAAAGGTTTTTCTATACACAAAGATCATTTGTAAATGCCATAACATTACAACATTTTTTTCCATCATCTCTACAAATGTGAACCTATTTAATACAATATTGACTTTTGAGTTGTTTGATATAATTCTTGGCTTCATGTGCTTTGATCACAGGCTCTTTGTACCCCAATTTCTGAGCAAGCATAATTAACTCAACTCCTTTCAAGGTTGATATAGATTTGATATTCTTCAATATCCTCATTTTTTCTTGATCAAGTGTCATCCTTTTCTTATCTTGACTTCTAGTGGACATTCCAGTACTGCTAGATGAGGCACCATTCTCATCATCAAGAACGCGAGGAGCTTCTGGTAGCCTGCTTGTAGAGTAGGTTTTTTTTGTAGACAAACCAAATTGCGCTCCTCCCACTCTGAAACAACCTTTTGTACATGATTGTAAAGCTCGTGACCTTGCACTATGGGAGCTTGTCCATACAAAGAAGATCTTGTAATTGTACGAATGTCGTTGACATGATGAAGAGCTTTGGTATATGGTAGCAGCTCTCCAAGGAGAATATTATCCTCCTCATCAATGTTAAATGATGGTGGAAATATACAATTTAATGTAGGATTAATGCATCCTTTCAATGGTGCATCATCTATAAGAAGCAATCTTTTTAAATCAATCCCAAACTTTGTTGATGCAATAGCTAAAGGTTTGAAAAATGCCTCTACTCCAGGATTGTCGGGGCGAGTGATTCTTGACTCTACACATTGTTGACATTGGCCTTGCCCCCAAATCATAAAGAATGGAAATTGTTCTCCAGCTTCCTTCTCTAAAATCTTGATGATTTGCATAACCTGTGTATCATTAGCTGTTGACCATATGCCAACATTGGAGATGCTTAGGAGACTCTTTAAAAACTCAATGCATCCTGGTTGCAAAACAATATACTCATGTTTAAACTTCAAGCTCTTCATTTTTTTGGACTTTTGCCAACAACGCCTCAAAAGCAATCCACACAAGCTCAGTATTATAGTCAGTGTTGGTCCATCATTGGATGAAATATTTGGATCACCATGCACTCTAATGCTCAAATCTTGAGCTACTAAAATGTTATTGACAGAGTCTTCTTCTATCCTTCTATATGCTTTGGAGCTTGCATCATTGTCTACTTCCATTGTATCGCTGGAATTTCTGTCCAACAACTACGATGGTTGACCTTCAAAAACTTGTATCTCTTTGTCATCTTCTTTACAAGCTTGTTGGTTCAAATGAGGATTGATAGATTATTCTTCAATAGGCTCAATAGCTGGAGCATCCTTTGTATCAATGACCTCACAAGAGACACTGTTAACTGTAAAGTCTTGTTGAAGAGCTGCAAGTTTAAACAACACCCACTTTTAGCTTTGAAAATACCTACAATCTTGATGGCTTTAAAAAACATTAAGTATCCAAACTACATATTAAATATCTCATAATTATATTGCAATGTTGTATATACTACATGATATGTTTATTTAATGGCTCTATACTAGCACCCTATTGCCCTAGGACCGTAGGGTGCCTTCTATATGAAAAGTTTATAGCTATATGGACATAAGGTGTTGAGTTATACATAATGACTATAGGCTCATCTTTTTGCACCTCTACAATGACATCCTCTATCCCTATGGCCATGCAGTCCTCTCTATATTTGTGTGGAGCCATATGTTAGTGAGGAACCTTATGGCCATTTGTCCATAAGGTGCTCTATTTTGAGTCATTCGAACCATTGGAACATTATATTGCACATCTATATTGGCACCCTATGGCCCTAGGGCCACAAGGTGCTTTCTTTACTAACTAAGAAACCTATGATCACTAATGTGGCCAATGAGAGCATTACCTATATAGTACACATAGTGAAATTTATGGGACTAGGTGTACATAAGGTACTTATGTAGAGCTTCAATGACCATAAGGTGCTCTCTTTTGAAGCTAAGGAAAATAGATTCATCTTCTTTTTATCTATGTACTAGCACATTAGGGATATGGGATCATCTTTGCATTACAAGGTAGCCTATGGCCCTAAGGCTATAGGGTGCTATTTATGATAACAAGGAACTTTATGGTCCTAAGGCCATAGGGTGGTCATGTTGCTTCACTACTACATATACAAGAGTGGAGGGATTTTTACCTTGGTTTTTATGGTGTATGAACCTTTTGATCCTAAGACCGTAATTTGTTATATGCTCTTTTACAAGCTACTACTTACAAAGTGTGGCCTACA
This sequence comes from Adiantum capillus-veneris, assembly GCF_014529385.1. Lineage (NCBI taxonomy): Eukaryota > Viridiplantae > Streptophyta > Polypodiopsida > Polypodiales > Pteridaceae > Adiantum > Adiantum capillus-veneris. Next base: position 14,715,730 of record NC_140957.1, on the reverse strand, counting down.
ATTAGAACCTTTGACCATGAGGTCACTAGTCATAGTTTTTTTAAAATATTTTAGAGGATGCATACAATTGCCACCCTATGGCCTTAGGGCCATAAGGTTGCATGTCTACAAAGAATGATATGATGTTACAACCATGAAATTTGTCTTCAACAATGAAAAACCTCTGACCCTAAGATCATAGGATGCTTTGACAAGACCCCTAGCCTTAAGTGGTACAATGTCATATGTGTGACAATAAACCTCATAGCATCACATAGCTTAAAAGCATTACATAATATATCAATAACCACATAGCTTTAAAGTTTTACATCATACGTCATTTGATCACAAAGCTAAAGGATGACCTTTGTAACCTCATGTCTATGTATAAATTTTCCACTTAAATTAAATTCATTTATTTTGAAAATACTCAAGCTCACAAGTATACACTCTTATGGTCACATAGATGATGGGTGCTCTTTGCCACCATATGTTCATGACATGATATTTACACACTTCAATTTAATTCATCTAATTTGAAAACATTAAAACTCACAAGCGTGCAAAATAGTTTTTAAAACAAAACAATATTGTTGGTCAATATTTACAAAATCAAAGAGAAACAACAATCTCGATATCATGGGAGAATTGTCGTTGGTTGACCTTCGGAAGCTTGGATCTCTTTGTCATCATCTTTTGGTACCGATGACCTCACATGAAACATCCTCAGTTGCAATATCTTGTTGATGACCTGAAAGTTTAAACAACACCTACTTTTAGCTTTGAAAATACTTACAAATGTGATGAATTTCTATAATCTAAGCACTTAGAAAAAAGATTGAGTATCCAAATGACATATACATGAGAATTAAATTAGAATTAAATTACAATGCTTTATATACTATATGCAAAGTTCACTTAATTGCTCTATACTACCACCCTATGGCCCTAGGGCCATAGGGTGCTCTATATGTTGGTCAAGAATCTTATGGCCCTAGAATCATATGGTGCCCTCTATATTGACAGTTTATTGTTTCATGAATATAAAGTGCTCCATTTCACACATTAGGACTATAGACTTATATTTTTTGCACCTCTATGGAGGTATCTTTAGTCCTTGTGCTATACCAATCTCTCTTTGTTAGTGAAGAATTCTATGGATCTACACGAGTATTTTGTACTACATACATGTACCTCACGTCCATCAGGTGTTCTATTTTGGGTCATTGGGACCATATGATCATTACATTACACATTTGTATTGGCACCTATGACCCTAGGGCCACAAGGTGATTTCTATGCTCAATACAATTCCTATGGCCACCAAATTGACATAAAAGTGCATTATGTACTACCTACATGGTCACCTAACGGCTCTTAAGCCATTAGGTGTAAATAAGGTAGCCTATGTACTATGTATAGCTTCTTTGTACAAACATCATAGGTCCATGGATGATCTTCATGTTGAAAATGAGCCTTATGGTTCTAAGGCCATATGGTGCTATTTATGTCTACAAGGAACCCTATGGCCCCAAGGCCATAGGGTGGTCATGTTGCTTTATGTACTGCAAACAAGACCTTAGGGATTTCCACTTGGTTTTTGTGGTGTATGACCCATGTGATCATGAGGCCATAATTTGTCTACAAGGAACCCTATTGCCCCAAGGCCATAGGGTGGTCATGTTGCTTTATGTATTGCAAACAAGAGCTTAGGGATTTACACTTGGTTTTTGTGGTGTATGACCCCTGTGATTATGAGGACATAATTTTTCTACAAGGAATCCTATGGCCCCACGGCCATAGGGTGGTCATGTTGCTTTATGTACTGCAAACAAGAGCTTAGGGATTTTCACTTGGTTTTTGTGGTGTATGACCCTATGATCATGATGCCATAATTTGCTATATGTTCTTCTACAAGCTACTTACAAAGTGTGGTCCACAATTATCACCTTATAATCAAAAGCTCACTAGCAATACACTTTGGATCCCTTTTTTAACGATTCAAAAAAACTCTAAGCAATACGGTGATCAAATTTATGACCATACGGTGCTCAAATTTATACCAAAAACTATTGACTCACCTCTAAAAAGCCACCCTTAGGTCCTAGGGCCATACGGTCCTCTCTTTGTTAGTGAAGATCTCTATGGCCCTACAAAAGTACTATGTACTACATACATGTACCTCATGTCCAAAAGGTGTTCTATTTTGAGACATTGAACCATAGGATCATTATATTGCATATTTGTATTAACAGCCTAAGGTCACCAAAGTGGCCTACAAGAGCATTATGTAATACCTACAAAGTACACTTAATGGATCTTAGGCCATTAGGTGTACATAAGGTTGCTTAGGTGTTATGTAGAAATTCTATGACCATAAGGTGCTATATTTTGAAGCTAAAGACCATAGAAGCGTCTCCTTTTTGCCTATGTACTAGCACCATAGGGCCATATTTGATCTTAATGTTAACAAGGATCCTTATGGCCCTATGGCCATAGGGTGCTGTTTATGATTACAAGAAACCCTATGGACCTTAAGGCCATAGGGTGGTCATATTGCTGTATGTACTACAAACAAGAGCCAGGGATTTTCACCTTACTTTTTGTGGTGTATGATCCCTATGATCCTAAGGCCATAATTTGTTTTTTGTTTTTCTACAAGCTACTTACAAAGTGTGGTCTACATTTATTATCCTTAAGGTCACTAGCAAGACACTTTGGATCTCTTTTTTGACAACTTTGGAAAAAGTCTAAGCCTCTTAGTTAAGCTATAACATAAAATATTTGACACTCCTATTTAGGATATTTTATTGTTTCATAGAGTCATAACCCTATGGTCTTGAGGCCATAGGGTGTCATGGGAACCGTATACTTTGCACCCAATGGTCACACTACCCTATGACCCTAAACGTTAGATTCATGGGTTTCTCTAAATTCTATAAATGCTACATACAATTTCCATAAACCTAAATTGATACAATTTTATCAAGGTCTTATAAACCTAAATTGATACAATTTTATCAAGGGCTTATAAACCTAAATTGTAAGTGCTCTATTTTGCATCTAAGAACAATATGCTCATCAATTTTGCACTTATACGTCAATAAGGAACCCTATGTCCCTAAGGCCATAAGGTCGTCTAGTTGTGCTACGTACTAGATACAAGATCTGTGTGTGCTACATACAAAGATGACATAATGGCTCTCTACTTGTATTTTTTGGCCCCATGGTCATAATCTCATCCTTTTGCATCCTTTCATTAAAAAGGAGCCCTATGGCCCTAAGGCCGTAGGGTTCTAGTATGGATCCATTAGTACATAATGCCAAAACAATACAAACCCTTGTTCCATGATCTTTTCAAGTGTCAATCTATTTGAAAACATAAGATTTATCACAAAGTACATAATGATAGAACATTACAAAATATTGCTCCATCATTTGTTCAAGTGTAAATATATTTGATCCAGCCTATGGCTTACGGTCATAGGGTGTTGATACCATAAAGTGAAAATTTTCTTGTGTTTATAAATCAACTTCTGGCCTTATGACAATGTACATTGTCCTTAACATCGAAAGTAAACTCAAGTTACAAAATAAAAAGAAATCTTTAAATATGAAAACTAAACATTTGGCACATCAAACTCACATGCTACTCAAAACTTTGATAGAAAGATTTAGAAAACTTTCACATCTTCATATTTTGTGGTTATATTTGATTCATCTATTTTGAAGATACTTTAATTACCAAGCATACATATCTTATGGGCACATGGTTAAAAGGTGCTCTTTGCTCTTTGGCACCATTTGTTCATGAAATATTTGCACACTTCAATTCAAATCATCTCATTAGAAAATACTCTAAATCATAAGCATACACAATTGTTTTGTGAATAAAATCAGACCAATGTTTAAGATTTCAAAATCAACGTTCAAGATTACAAAGTCAAAGAAAAACACCAAACCAAATACCAATGTTCTAAAGATCATGAAAGAATTGAAATTTTGGCTAGCTTGACCTGTTTCCTGTAGAAGCTCTAGAATGGCATCAGCCTCAACATCTAATGGCTCATCGATTTCTTCATTCTCTGAGTCCTTGCCATTATCATTTTGTGGAGTAGAGACCAAACCTGCCCACCTTTTAAGCTCATCATCTTCATCTATTGTAGAATGGCAAAGAGCTTCTAGCTCAGTCATTTGCTCATTGGTACAAGCAACTGAGATCACCTTTCGTTGTTGTAGAAGTACCTCTTTGGTCCCGTAACCAAGTGAAAATATGTCCACTACCTTATCATCCTCTTTGAGACAAATACACTTGATGGCGCGCCGAACAAAAAAAGCTTTGGCGGTAGTCATAGCATCAAACTCTTCATTGTCGTCAATGCCTAGAGTAGACATTGGTTGAAAGAGAGACTCCTTGAGACTAGAGTGATTGGCGAATTGCTCTTCTTGACTAAAGAAAGCCCAAACTCCAAAAATTACTTCACGAAGAGCAGTGGGTTGGACGGTCCGTGATGCTATTAAAGAGCCAAGAGGCAAAGCATACAACTCATACCATTTTTCTTTTTCAGAGATTGCCTTCTCAAGAGAAGCAGCATGTTGGTACTTGACTAGACCAACATTAACAAATTATGATGGTTGATGTGCTATCCTACAAACTCCACCAATACCCTTTCCAAATTGAGCAGCACTCCAACCACTAGATATAGTTCCCTTGTGTGTTGTGTCTATGATACATACACCAACACGCACTGTAGAATTATTCTCACCTTGGAGAAACTCAATGCCTTCTAGATTCTTCCCCATGCACTTTATGGTCCATGGAAAGCTGAATTGTAATCTAGATGAACCATTCTTTTGTGCAATGATCCATTGCACATATCCCTTGGTAACTTCTGGAATTGCTGGGGTCTCCTTTGTTTTTTGAAGCCTAAGATGTAGCCATTGGGTGCAACTGATAAAGAGAGATTTGTAGATCTCATCTGTAATGTTATAATGAGATCTACATTCCTCCCATGAAGTAATGGCTTCTACTGGATCAAGCTCTTTGAATAACTTGAACATCTCAGCCAAAAACACCTTCGTTTGTTTTATGTTTGTTGCACGTGCAGAGAGGTCGATCATGTCCGGTTGATGTGGTTGCTTCACCAAGAAAATCTTTTCTTCTTTGAGCTCCTGTTGTAATAGCTTAACATCGTTATCTTCTAAGCCTCGTAAGCATCTAAAAGTAGTTATACTTGGTTGGCGTCCACGTGCAAATGAGGCTTGATGGTTCTCTAGGATGTTTATCCACTCCTCATAGATGTCTTCTGGATACATGACCATGTGGGCTTCTCTATTCGCAAATGAGCTATGGTTAAATGTGATGTTTGCCACAATCACAAAGGCCTACAAGAAACAAAAAGTAATAAGGTTTTATCTACAGCTGTAGATTAAGAAAATTAGAAACAAGAAATAGAACTTACATCCCAATCTTTTTGACTCTCATGACCATGGGGAACACCTGCCTTTGGTTTTTTTGGACAAGAATATGCTAGCCACTGTCCACGCCCATGCTTCAAGACCTCCACATAAGGTTGGGTTTTCATTGTTGTCTGTGTCTCTATGTTCTCCATTTTGGAGATTCGCACTGCAATCTCTTTAGGGGCATCTACAACAATCCTTGCAGTTCTGTATTTGTAGAACTCTCTCCTTGAAGCATACTTTGTGCTCTTGTTGCGCAAAAATGCTCTAGCTGCTATTATGGAGTGTTGACCAGAAAGAATCCAGTAGTGGTATGTTGCCAGCTTGTCTGCATGTACTTCATTAGCCTTTAGAGGCTCCTTTTTTTATGGGATCATATGGCATAAGGTCAGATGCATTGGAGACTGGTCTAGAATGCTTTGCAAATCGTCTCAAAAGGAAATTTACATACACACCTGACAATGGCCTACATTTGAAGTGATCAGGTGCAAGATTGCATTGGTCAACAAAGATGAGTTGTGTAAACTGCACCCCAAACTTGAAGTAGTGCTCTATTCCAATGTACCCATCTAGCCCACTCTTGAAAGTCTTGTTAACATCCTTATCAAGATCTTTTTCTTCCGGCTGAACAATTGAGGCTAGCACCTTCACTGAGGTTGAAGCTGCAATTACTGCTATTGAAGGAGTTATTAAAGGAGGTTCAGTTAAGCTAGCTTCATCCCTACGTGGAGCCTCTAGAGGTACAAGTGAAAGACTTTCTTGCTCCACATTTTCGGTGCTATTTCTGACTGAGGGCGTCTCACTCTCCTTTAAAGTCTTCTTCTGATTAACTTGACTTGTACCTTCATTTTTTCGCTTCTTATTATTCTGTGCCTTCAAGCTGGCTAAATACTGAATAACTTTCTTGAAGCCTTCAGTAAACATGTCCATGAGATTCTCGCTGGGAGTATCTTCTCTGATTTCTATCCACCCTGCCTTTATCATTGTCTCTCCATCACTGCTATCTTTCAGCAACTCCCAAGCAAAGGCCATGGGCTCTAGCAAGTAACAATCACCGTTTTTTACTTTCACACCAAGACATGGGGACATGTCAAGATCTGAGCAATCTTTATTTATCTCCTTGACAATTCCACAATCTTTGAAGGGAGATTGTTCTTTATCTCTAAAGAACAAGTGGACTCTCTCATAAGATTTACCACTTGGTAAGTGAAAATCTAGATACCATGGGCTTGGAGTGGAGCCTGTTGCATCAACTAACTTTGGCATTCTTTTCTTTGAAGAGGATTGAGCTATATCTCTGAAAACATAAAAATATAACATTATTTGTATTTATGTTCGATTTGAATATGATTGAGCCAAGTTTATGTAAACTTAACAGCATAACATTACTTTGTTATAAATGGCTCGAGTGCTACATGGCTGGCCTAGGTGCCCAAGTAGAGTCTCTATATTGAATGCTACTGGTCAAATAGAAAACTGCCTCACATTATCTAGCCATGCTTGATCTCTGAACATTGTACATTGCCACCCTATGGCCCTTAGGCCACAAGGTCTCCAGATGGGACATATGACACCTTGTGATCCTATGGCCCTAGGGCCACAGGATCTCCAAAAGGAGCTTATGGAACCCTATGGACCTTGAGATTGTACATGGCACCCTATGGCCCTTGGGCCACAGGGTCTTCAAAAGGAACATAGGGCACCCTGTGACCCTAAGTCTATAGGGTCTCACATCATACTTGAGGGCATCCTAGGGCCCAAGGGTGGCCATAACAAACATAGGGAACCCCATGGTGCACATTAACGGGCAACATGGCAGCCCTTATGGCCCTAGGGCCATAGGATCTCCAAACGGAACATAGGGAACTCTATGGCCCTATAGATATCTAGATGGGACATAGGGCACCCTGTGATCCTATGGTAGTAGGGCCATAGGATCTTCAGAAGGAACATAGGGAAACCTATGGCCCTTGATATTGTTTATTCCTAACCTATGGTCTTGGGCCACAAGGTCTCAAGATGGGACATATAGCATCCTTTGATCCTATGGCTCTAGGTTCCTTATGTTCCTTTTGGAGATCCTATGGATCTAGTGCCATAGGATCTCGAAAAGGAACATAAGGAACAATATGTCCCTTGAGATTGTACCTTCCCACCCTATGGCCCTTGGGCCACAAGGTCGCAAGATGGGACATAAGGCACACTTTGATCCTATGGCCCTACGCTCCTTATGTTCCTTTTGGAGATCCTATGGCCCTAGTTCCATAGGATTCCCATAAGGAACACAGGGAACCCTATGGCCTTTGAGATTGTACATTGCCACCCTATGGCCCTTAGCCCATAAGATCTCTAGATGGGACATAGGGCACCCTATGATCCTATGGCAGTAGAGCCATTGGATTTCCAAAAGGAACATAGGGAAACATATGGCCCTTGAGATTGTACATTCCCACCCTACGGCCCTTGGGCCACAAGGTCTCTAGATGGAAAATAGGGCATTCTTTGATCCTATGGCCCTAGTTTCCTTATGTTCCTTTTGGAGATCCTATGGCCCTAGGGCCATAGGATCCCATAAGGAACATAGAGAATCCTATGGCCTTTGAGATTGTACAAGGCCACCCTATGGACCTTGGGCCATAAGCTCTCTATATTGGACACAAGGCACCTTGTGATCCTATGGCCCTAGGGCCATAAGATCTCGAAAAGGAACACAGGGAACAATATAGCCCTTGAGATTATACATTTCCCCCCTATGGCCCTTAGCCCATAAGATATCTAGATGGGACATAGGGCACCCTGTGATCCTATGGCAGTAGAGCCATTGGGTTTCCAAAAGGAACATAGGGAAACATATGGCCCTTGAGATTGTACATTCCCACCCTATGGCCCTTGGGCCACAAGGTCTCTAGATGGGAAATAGGGCATTCTTTGATCCTATGGCCCTAGGTTCCTTATGTTCATTTTGGAGATCATATGGCCCTAAGGCCATAGAATCCCCACAAGGAACATAGAGAACCCTATGGCCTTTGATATTGTACAGTGCCACCCTATGGCCCTTGGGCGATAATCTCTCTAGATTGGACACAAGGCATCCTGTGATCCTATGGCACTAGGGCCATAAGATCGCCAAAAGGAACATAGGGAAAAATATGGCCCTTGAGATTTTACCTTTCCCCCCTATGTGGGACATAAGGTACCCTTTGATCCTATGGCCATAGGTTCCTTATGTTCCTTTTGAAGATCCTATGGCCCTAGGGCCATAGGATCCCCATAAGGAAGATTGAGAACCATATGGCCCTTGAGATTGTACATTCCCACCCTATGGCCCTTGGGCCACAAGGTCTCTAGATGGGACATAGGGCATTCTTTGATTCTATGGACCTAGGGCGATTGGATCTCCAAAAGGAACATAGGAAACCATATGGCCCTTGAGATTGTATATTCCCACCCTATGGACCTTGGGCCACAAGGTCTCTAGATGGGACATAGGGCATTCTTTGATCCTATGGCCATAGGTTCCTCATGTTCCTTCTGGGGATCCTATGGCCCTAGGGTGATTGGATCTCCAAAAGGAACATAGAGAACCATATGGCCTTTGAGATTGTACATTCCCACCCTATGGTCCTTGGGCCACAAGGTCTGTAGATGGGACATAGGGCATACTTTGATCCTATGGCCCTAGGTTCGTTATGTTCCTTTTCAAGATCCTATGGCCCTAGGGCCATAGGATCCCCACAAGTAACATAGAGAATCCTATGGCCTATGAGATTGTACAGTGCCACTCTATGGACCTTGGGCCATAAGCTCTCTAGATGGGACACAATGCACCATGTGATCCTATGGCCCTAGGGCCATAAGATATCAGAAACAAACATAGGGAACAATGTGGCCCTTAAGATTGTACCATTCCCCCCTATGGCCCTTGGGCCACAAGGTCTCTAGATGGGACATAAGGCACTCTTTGATCCTCTGGCCATAGGTTCCTTATGTTTGTTTTGGAGATCCTATGGCCCTAGGGCCATTGGATCTCTAGAAGGAACATAGGGAACCATATGGCCCTTGACATTGTACATTCCCACCCTATGGACCTTGGGCCACAAGGTCTATACATGGGACATAGGGCATTCTTTCATCCTATGGCTCTAGGTTTCTTATGTTTCTTTTGGAGATCCTATGTCCCTAGTGCCATAGTTTTCCCATAAGGAACCTATAGAACCCTACGGCCTTTGAGATTGTACAGTGCCACCCTATGGCCCTTGGGCCATAAGCTCTCTAGATGGGACACAAGGGACCTGTGATCCTATGGCCCTAGGGCCAAAAGATCTTGAAAAGGAACATAGGGAACAATATGGCCCTTGAGATTGTACATTTCCCCCCTATGGCCCTTGGGCCACAAGGTCTCTAGATGGGACATAAGGCTCCCTTTGATCCTATGGCCATAGGTTCTTTATGTTTGTTTTGGAGATCCTATGGCCCTAGGGCCATTGGATCTCCAAAAGGAACATAGGGAACCATATGTCCCTTGAGATTGTACATTTCCACCCTATGGCCCTTGGGCCACAAGGTCTGTACATGGGACATAGGGCATTCTTTGATCCTATGGACCTAGGTTCCTTATGTTCCTTTTGGAGATCCTATGTCCCTAGGGCCATACGATCCCCATAAGGAACATAGAGAACCATATGGCCCTTGAAATTGTACAGTGTCACCCTATGGCCCTTGGGCCATAAGCTCTCTAGATGGGACACAAGGCACCCTGTGATCCTATGGCCCTAGGGCCATAAGATCTCAAAAAGGAACATATGGAACAATATGGCCCTTGAGATTTTACCTTTTCCCCCTATGGCCCTTGGGCCAAAAGATCTCTAGATGGGACATAAGGCACCCTTAGATCCTCTGGCCATAGGTTCCTTATGTTTGTTTTGGAGATCGTATGGCACTAGGGCCATTGGATCTCAAAAAGGAACATAGGGAACCATATGGCCCTTGAGATTGTACATTCCCACCATATGGCCCTTGGGCCACAAGGTCTGTAGATGGGACATAGGGCATTCTTTGATCCTATGGCCCTAGGTTCCTTATGTTCCTTTTGGATATCCTATTGCCCTGGTTCCATAGGATCCCCATAAGGAACATAGAAAACCCTATGTCCTTTGAGATTGTACAGTGCCACCCTATGGCCCTTGGGCCATAAGCTCTCTAGGTGTGACACAAGGCACCCTGTGATCCTATGGCGTTAGGGCCATAAGATCTCGAAAAGGAACATAGGGAACAATATGGCCCTTGAGATTATACCCTTCCCCCCTATGGCCCTTGGGCCACAAGGTCTCTAGATGGGACATAAGGCACCCTTTGATCCTGTGGCCATAGGTTCCTTATGTTTGTTTGGAGATCCTATGTCCTTAGGGCCATTGGATCTCCAAAAGGAACATAGGGAACCATATGTCCCTTGAGATTGTACATTTCCACCCTATGGCCCTTGGGCCACAAGGTTTGTACATGGGACATAGGGCATTCTTTGATCCTATGGACCTAGGTTCCTTATGTTCCTTTTGGAGATCCTATGGTCCTAGGTCCATAGGATCCCCATAAGGAACATAGAGAACCATATGGCCCTTAAGATTGTATAGTGTCACCCTATGGCCCTTGGGCCATAATCTCTTTAGATGAGACACAAGGAACCCTATGATCCTATGGCCCTAGGGCCATAAGATCTCGAAAAGGAACATAGGGAACAATATGGCCCTTAAGATTTTACCTTTCCCCTCTATGGCCCTTGGGCCACAAGGTCTCTAGATGGGACATAAGGCACCCTTTGATCCTATGGCCATAGGTTCCTTATGTTTGTTTTGGAGATCCTATGGCCCTAGGGCCATTGGATCTCCAAAAGGAACATAGGGAACCATATGTCTCTTGAGATTGTACATTTCCACCCTATGGCCCTTGGGCCACAAGGTTTATACATGGGACATAGGGCATTCTTTGATCCTATGGACATAGGTTCCTTATGTTCCTTTTGGAGATCCTATGGCCCTAGGGCCATAGGATCCCCATAAGGAACATAGAGAACCATATGGCCCTTAAGATTGTATAGTGTCACCCTATGGCCCTTGGGCCATAAGCTCTCTAGATGAGACACAAGGAACCCTGTGATCCTATGGCCCTAGGGCCATAAGATCTTGAAAAGCAACATAGGGAACAATATGGCCCTTGAAATTTTACCTTTCCCCCCTATGGCCCTTGGGCCACAAGGTCTCTAGATGGGACATAAGGCACCCTTTGATCCTATGGCCATAGGTTCCTTATGTTTGTTTCGGAGATCCGATGGCCCTAGGGCCATTGGATCTCCGAAACAAACATAGGGAACCATATGGCCCTTGAGATTGTACATTCCCACCCTATGGCCCTTGGGCCACAAGGTCTCTAGATGCAACATAGGGCATTCTTTCATCTTATGGCCCTAGGTTTTTTATGTTCCTTTTGAAGATCCTATGGCCCTAGTTCCATAGGATCCACATAAGGAACATAGAGAACCCTATGTTTTTGAGATTGTACAGTGCCACCCTATGGCCCTTGGGCCATAAGCTCTCTAGATGGGACACAAGGTACCCTGTGATCCTATGGCCCTAGGCCCATAAGATCTCGAAAACGAACATAGGGAAGAATATGACCCTTGAGCTTGTACCTTTCCCCCCTATGTCCCTTGGGCCACAAGGTGTCTAGCTGCGACATAATGCAGCCTTTGATCCTCTGGCCATAGGTTCCTTATGTTTGTTTTGGAGATCCTATGGCCCTAGGGCCATTGGATCTCGAAAAGGAACATAGGGAACCATATGTCCTTTGAGATTGTACATTCCCACCCTATGGCCCTTGGGCCACAAGGTCTGTAGATGGGACATAGGGCATTCTTTCATCCTATGCACCTAGGTTCCGTATGTTCCTTTTGGAGATCCTATGGCCCTAGGGCCATAGGATCCCCATAAGGAACATAGAGGCCCTTGAGATTGTACATTCCCACCCTATGGCCGTTGGGAACCTAGGGCCATAGGATCTCCATAAGGAACAAGGCACCCTGTGATCCTGTGGCCCTAGGGCCATAAGATCTCGAAAAGGAACATAGGGAACAATATGGCCATAAGTTCCTTATGTTTGTTTTAGAGATCCTATGGCCTTAGGGCCATTGTATCTCCAAAAGAAATATAGGGAACCATATGTCCCTTGAGATTGTACATTCTCACCCTATGGTCTTTGGGCGACAAGGTCTGTCGATGGGACATAGGGCATTTTTCATCCTATGGACCTAGGTTCCTTCTGTTCCTTTTGGAGATCCTATGGCCCTAGGGCCATAGGATCCCCATAAGGAACATAGAGGCCCTTGAGATTGTACATTCCCACCCTATGGCCCTTGGGAACCTAGGGCCATTGGGTCGCCAAAAGTAACATAGGGAACCATATGGCCCTTGAGATTGTACATTCCCACCCTATGGTCCTTGGGACACAAGGTCTGTAGGTGGAACATAGGGCATTCTTTGATCCTATGGACCTAGGTTCTTTTGGATATCCTATGGCCCTAGGGCCATAGGATCCCCATAAGGAACATAGAGATCCATATGGCCCTTGGGCCATAATCTCTTTAGATGGGACACAAGCGACCCTGTGATCCTATGGCCCTAGGTCCATAAGATCTCGAAAAGGAACATAGAGAACAATATCTCCCTTGAGATTGTACCTTTCCCCCCTATGGCCCTTGGACCACAAGGTCTCTAGATGGGACGTAAGGCACCCTTTGATCCTCTGGCCATAGGTTCCTTATGTTTGTTTTGGAGATCCTATGGGACTAGGGCCATTGGATCTCCAAAAGGAACATAGGGAACCATATGTCCCTTGAGATTGTACATTCCCATCCTATGGCCCTTGGGCCACAAGATCTATAGATGGGACATAGGGCATTCTTTGATCCTATGGACCTAGGTTCCTTATGTTCCTTTTGGAGATCCTATCGCCCTAGGGCTATAGGATCCCCATAAGAAACATAGAGAACCATATGGCGGTTGAGATTGTACAGTGTCACCCTATGGCACTTGGGCCATAAGCTCTCTAGATGGGACACAAGACACCCTGTGATCCTATGTCCCTAGGGCCATAAGATCTCGAAACGGAACATAGGGACCAATATGGCCCTTGAGATTTTACCTTACCTCCCTATGGCCCTTGGGCCACAAGGACTCTAGATGGGACATAAGGCACCCTTTGATCCTATGGCCATAGATTTCTTATGTTTGTTTTGGAGATCCTATGGCCCTAGGGCCATTGGATCTCCAAAAGGAACATAGGGAACCATATGGCCCTTGACATTGTACATTCCCACCCTATGGCCCTTGGGCCACAAGGTCTCTAGATGGGACATAGGGCATTCTTTGATCCTAGAGCCCTAGGTTCCTTATGTTCGTTTTGGTGATTCTATGGTCCTAGGGCCATTGGATCTCCAAAAGGAACATAGGGAACCATATAGCCTTTGAGATTATACATTCCCACCCTATGGCCCTTGTGCCACAAGGTCTGTAGATGGGACATAGGGCATTCTTTGATCCTATGGCCCTAGGTTCCTTATGTTCCTTTTGGAGATCCTATGGCCTTAGTTCCATACGATCCCCATAAGGAACATAGAGAATTATATGGCCTTTGAGATTGTACAGTGCCACGCTATGGCCCTTGGGCCATAAGCTCTCTAGATGGGACACAAGGCACCCTGTGATCCTATGGCCTAGGGCCATATGTTCCTTTTGGAGATCCTATGAGCCTAGGGCCATAGGATCTTCAAAAGAAACATATGGAACCCTATGGCCCTTAAGATTGTACATTCCTACCCTATGGCCCTTGGGCCACAAGGTCTGTAGATGGGACATATGGCACCCTTTGATCCTATGGCCCTAGGTTCCTTATGTTTCTTTTGGAGATCCTATGGCCCTAGTGCCATAGGATCTCCAAAAGGAACAGAGGGAATCCTATGGCCCTTAGATTGTACATTCCCACCCTATGGCCCTTAGGCCACAAGGTCTCCATATGGGACATGGAGCACCCTTTGATCCTATGGCTCTAGGTTCCTTATGTTCCTTTTGGAGATGTTATGGCCCTAGGGCCATAGGATCTCTAAAAGGAACATACAAAACCCTATGGACCTTGGAATTGTACATTCCTACCCTATGGCCCTTGGGCCACAAGATCTGTAGATGGGACACCCTAAACCCTGTGATCCTATGGTAGTAGGGCCATATGTTCCTTTTGGAGATCTTATGGCCCTAGGGCCATAGGATCTTCAGAAGGAACATAGAGAACCCTATGGCCCTTGAGATTGTACAATCCTACCCTATGGCCCTTGGGCCACAAGTTATGAAGATGGAACATATAGCACCCTTTGATCCTATGGCCCTAGGTTCCTTATGTTCCTTTTGGAGATCCTATGGATCTAATGCCATAGGATCTCCAAAAGGAACATAGGGAACCCTATGGCCCTTGAGATTGTACATTCCTACCCTATCACCTTTGGGCCACAAGGTCTCTAGATGGAACATAGGGCACCCTTTGACCCTATGGCACTTAGGCCACAAAGGTCTCCAGATGGAAGATAGGACACCTTGTGATCCTATGGCCCTAGGGCCATAGGATCTTCAAATGGAACTTATGGAATCCTATGGCCCTTGAGATTGTACATTGGCACCCTATGGACACAAGGAATTAAGATGAGATATAGGGCATCGTTTGATCATATGGCCCTAGGGCCATATGTTCCTTTTGGGGATCATATGGCCCTAGTGCCATAGAATCTCTAAATGGACCATAGGGAAGCCTATGGATCTTGAGATTGTACATCGCCACCCTATGGACCTTGGGCCACATGGTTTTCAAAAGGAACATAGGGCACCCTGTGACCCTTAGTCCATAGGGTCTCACATCATACTGGAGGGCATCCTAGGGCCCAAGGGTGGCCATAACGAGCATAGGGAACCCCATGGTGCACATTAATGGGCAACATGGCAGCCCCATGCCCCTAGGGCCCTAGGGCCATAAGATCTCCAAAAGGAACATAGGGAACACTATGGCCCTTGAGATTGCACATTGCCACCCTATGACCCTCGGGCCACAAGATCTCCAGATGGGACATAGGGCAACTTGTGGTCCTATGACCCTAGGAAACCATATTGTTCCTTTTAGAGATCTTGTGGCCCTATTGTTCCTTTTGGACATAGAGCACCATGTGATCCTATGGCCCTAGGGCCATAGGATATTCAATAGGAACATAGGGAACCCTATGACCCTTGAGATTGTACATTGGCACCCTATGGTCAGATGGGACATTGGTCACCCTATAGTACGATGTGAGACCACCCTATGGCCTTATGGTCATAGGGTGACTTAGGGCCATATGTTACTCTTTAGTATGAGGTGAAACCATATGGCCTTATGGCCATAGGGTGCCCTAGGGCCATAGGTTACCCTCTAGTATGAGATGAGATCCTATGGCCTCTAGTATGAAGTGACACCCTATGGCCTTATGTCCATATTGTGCCCTGGGGCCATATGATTCCCTCTATTTTGATGTGAGACCTTATGGCCATAGGGTGTCCTTTGTAGCCACACCCTGTCTGCCCTTCTAAAGATTC
Organism: Adiantum capillus-veneris; assembly: GCF_014529385.1. Taxonomy (NCBI): domain Eukaryota; kingdom Viridiplantae; phylum Streptophyta; class Polypodiopsida; order Polypodiales; family Pteridaceae; genus Adiantum; species Adiantum capillus-veneris. The sequence goes on along the minus strand of NC_140957.1, from coordinate 14,699,630 downwards.
TATGTGTAGTTTTATTTTAGTGACCCAGGGCCATAGGGTTCTCTCTATGTCATCGAGGGCTGAAGGCCGTAGGGTCCCCTCTATGCTAGTAAGATCCTATGGCCCCAAGGCCACAAGGTGCCCTCATTCTTTCAAAAAAACCCTCTATGCTCTATGCTCTATATTAGGAACCTATGGCCTTCAGGCCATAGGGTCCCATGTATGCCATAGGGAGCAATATTTGTCAATAAAAAACACTATTTTCTCTATATTGGCACCATGTGGCTTGAAGGCTATGCATAGGGTCCCCTCTATTCTAGTAAGAGTCTCTCCATGCTCTATATTGGCACCCTTTTGCCAAAAAACCCTCATAGTGGTTTCTAGCATACAGGGTTCCATATAGAGCATAGATCCGTTCTTACTAGCATAGAGCCGTTCTTACCTCATTCTTTCAAAAAAACCCTCTATGCTCTATGCTCTATATTAGGAACCTATGGCCTTCAGGCCATAGGGTCCCATGTATGCCATAGGGAGCTATATTTGTCAATAAAAAACACTATTTTCTCTATATTTGCACCATGTGGCTTGAAGGCCATAGGGTCCCCTCTATTCTAGTAAGAGTCTCTCCATGCTCTATATTGGCACCCTTTTGCCTAAAGTCCATAGGGTCCGCTCTATGCTAGTAAGAACGGATCTATGCTCTATATGGAACCTTGTATGCTAGAAACCACTATGAGGGTTTTTTGGCAACCTATGGCCATACGATGCTCTCTTTATGGCCATAGGGTTTGTTGAATACTAAGGAAAACTCTCCATGGTCTATATCTGGGCATCTAATGACGGTTGGTCCATTTGCTAATAAGAAACCACCATTTCTCTAGGTTTTTCTTCTATTGTTTTACGACAACAAGGTGCCATGCTCCATGGCAATAATTTAAAAAAACCTAAATGCTCTACATTGACACCCTATGGCGCAGGGCCCAGGTGTGATCTATGCTACCCTAAACCCCTCTATGCTCTACGTTGACACCCTACGGCCCCAGGGCCCTAGGGCCACAAGGTGCTCTCTCTCTCTCTCTCTCTCTCTCTCTCTCTCTCTCTCTCTCTCTCTCTCTCTCTCTCTCTCTCTCTCTCTCTCTCTCTCTCTCTCTCTCTCTCTCTCTCTCTCTCTCTCTCTCTCTCTCTTTCTTTCTTTTCAAAATTTTCCTTTGCCAGGAGATGGATCAGTGGTGGAGAGGCCAGCCCATGCTATGGCCGTGTCAGTGGTCTCGTGTTTAGGAGCAGTTGATAGTGTCAGTAGCAGTCACAGTTGTGTGTGTCCTCTGATCTAGCCATTGGCATGTCAGTTTTGAGCCGGACCACACTTGGTCACTTGTATGAGCAGATTTTTATCAGCATGGAGAGCCTTTCCTAGATCTCTCTCTCTCTCTCTCTCTCTCTCTCTCTCTCTCTCTCTCTCTCTCTCTCTCTCTCTCTCTCTCTCTCTCTCTCTCTCTCTCTCTCTCTCTCTCTCTCTCTCTCTCATTCTCAGATGTCATGTCTCATTCTACCTATGCGATCTCTCTTCTCCAGATGTGTGCCTTGATCATGTGTTCATCATCGCAGGTGTTCTAGATCGAAGTCGAGGTAACCACCGGATCATGAGCCACGTCTTGTCCTCATTGCATCTATCGCTACCACCTTTGACATGGTATCAGAGCTCTATGGTGTTACAACCACCTGAGTGCTCGGACATGGTTGATCCGGTGCAGTCTTGGACATGATTGAAAGGAAGAAGCTTGCTATTTTCTTCTGGTTTTCTTCAAGTTTGGGGTAGATTTGGGTATGTGGGGGCCTTGGATCTTTGTATATGACTTCCCCGGCTTTACCCTTGATTACCCAGACCTCTCTTCATCGAGGGGAACCCGATGGAGTCTTGAGGATGTGTAGTAGTGCTAAATTGCCTTAGTTATCCCAGATGGAGTCATGTTACTGTGCTTTCTTGCAAGGAGAGTAAGCATTGCAAGGAGAGTAAGCATGCGATTTTTCGATCCAGAGGGGGAGCTACTCATTTTTGGCTTCTTTTTCAAAGAGAAGTGTTTGGACAATAGTAGGATCTTCTTCATCCCTTTTGGAGGAGATTTCTATGGCTGTGTTTTCTTCGAGAAGATGGATTGACAGATTTGCTTTGACTTTTGCAAATGGACGTCTTTCTTGTAATTGTGGATGGAGCTTCCTATCCTTTGGGTAACAGGTTGATGATTCAATTGCACTCTTGTTCCAGATTGTGGATTATGGATGACAAGAGGGGGATTTCTTTCCAACTTGAAGAAGAGGATGTTCCATGATTTTTCATTTCCCATCTATGGATGGAAGTTCCAGTTCGGGCTTCAGTAGACTCTTGTTTGCTGCTATGCAGCAGTTTAAGTGCATGTTATGGTGCATTTGTTGGAGTTGGCTTTGGCAGGCAGAGGAGGATACTTCTACCTCTAGAACCACTTCTTGTTTGATCATTTGACTTTCTTGGATGAGGTTTAGAGTTGAAGCATGTGGTGCCAGACCCTTAGCGAATAATGACAACAATACGAGGATGTTATGTTGGAGTATGGATCCGTTTTCTCCTTTCCCTAGTAGTAGTGTGGCCCTACAGATTTCATCTTTTCCTTGCTCTTGTGAGCTTGTTAGTATCAACTGTGGGAATTTACGATCCATGTCAACTAGTCTACACCAGTTTTAGAATAGGTTTACAACCCTTTATGGGCATTTTTTCTTGATGATCGACAATAAATTTGTCGAGATCCTTTTGATGACAGGTTTTCACGTAGTGTCTACAGTTAGTGGGGACATCTAGTTCCCACTCCCGTAGTTAGCAACATTTGGATGCCTCTTCCAATACAACTCTTTGGAGAGCTCTAACCTTGGGGGCAACCCTTCTTCAGGTGTGCAAATTTGACCACGGCTGGCTAGTATAGAAGGTTATTCCCTTGTAGTTATGTGCCCATTTTTTTGGCATGTTACAAATCAGCCCCATCGTACTTCACGGACTAGATCCCCGAGCGGTCCCTTCACTATCCATTTGAGTATTGGAGTTATATTGTGTTTTGGATATTCATTGTACAATTTAGTTATGGTTATGTTTCTTCAGCACAAGTACAAAGGAAATTTTTTGATGAAGCTTTCAAGGAAGCAAGTTACAATAGTGGCAATATATTTTCTATTCTTAGTTTGTATGCAGTTTGGCATATTGTATTGGATTGTACCAATTGGTTTGATGTTGGCAGTTGTTGAGATATGGTATACATTTGGTTTGATCCCATGGAGTTTGCTTGAGTAGCTAGCACTTTTTAGACCCCGATGACTTCATTGGCAAACATGATCCTCATGTGACGACCTTTCAGGTCTTCCTATTCTTTGCAGTCCAAGTTTATCGGTGGTGTGGTTCTCTTTGAGTCTCGAGTTTCATGAGATTCATGCTTTGCTATTTATTTTCAAAGGAAGAAGTTTTACTCCACGTTGTCTCAGATTTCTTTCTTGTGGTACTTATTCTATTTTCCCAGGATTGAGCGGGGTGACCTGAGGTGCATATTTCCGACTCTTTCCTCAAGGGTGGAGTACTTTAGAGTTGGGAAATAATCCGGATGCCATTCTTTTGCCTTTTACTCTCAATTTGGATGTATACTCTTGGAGCGGTCAGCAATAGTGCCTTCTACAAATGCGGGTTGTGCGACTTTTGAGTCGGTTGGCTTGAGGAAATTCTTTATAGAGCTAGATTTACTTTCAACAAACAACATTATACTTCCCGTACATCTTTCGGGAGTAGCGGTTGGATGGTATACTAGCCAGGTACTATTCAACCTTGGAGTTTTGTGGCAGGTATCCTCGTCCACAAAACCCTCTCTTTACAGTTGCAGATTGCTCTCTCCAACTCCTTGGATCCGTTTCTTGTCTAGGATCTGAGAGGGGTCGTTAGAGTTTATATTCCTGTCAGGTGGTAGCTCCGATATCTCCCAAGAGCAGATTAGGGAGTGAGGGGCTGTTTTATGGCTGTGCCCGGCCAGTGTGAGGTTGTTCACTCATGTCGGGTCATGTCTAGCCATGTTTAGCTCGGGTTTTGGCTTGGTTCCATGGTCTCCAGTTATCCTAGAGGCTGGGAATAAAATTAACCAGCCCTGGCATATTTTTCCCCCTGAGCCTATGTGCATTTTGTGCACTTTCCACCCTATTCCCTATTTTCCTCCATTTACCAAGGTCATGGGACTGGACATCTAGGTCGGGCAGGCTGATGTTGAGCCTATATAGGCAGGCAGGGGGGATCACCTCATTCCAGTGCAGATCAGACCCAGTCAGGGGCACCCTCCCTTGGGCACCCCAGGGGGTAGCCCTTTTGAGAGTAGGCATCCGGTGGGCAGAGAGGAGGCAGCTAGCATTTTTGGGTAGCCCCCACATCTGTGTTTTTGGTGCAGCCGACAGCCTGCAGAGGAGGAGGAGCCTTGTGTTTTCACCATCTGGAAGCCTTGCGTTATCCCATATGGAGTCATGTTACCATGATTTCTTGCAAGGAGAGCAAGCATGTGGTTTTTGGATCCAAATGGGGAGCTACTCATTTTTGGCTTCTTCTTCAGAGAGTAAGTGTTTGGACATCAGTAGAATCTTCTTCATCCCTTTTGGAGGAGCTTTCTATGGCTGTGTTTTCTTCAAGAAGATGGATTGGCAGATTTGCTTTGACTTTTGCAAATGCACGTTTTTCTTGTAATTGTGGACTGAGCTTCCTATCCTTTGGGTAACAGGTTGATGATTCAGTTGCACTCTTGTTCCAGATTGTGGACTATGGATGACAAGAGGGGGATTTCTTCATGACTTGAAGCAGAGGATGTTCCATGATTTTTCATTTTCCATCTATGGATGGAAGTTCGAGTTCCGATAGACTCTTGTTTATCCCGTATGCAACAGTTCAAGTGCATGTTACAGTGCATGTGTTGGAGTTGGCTTTGACAGGCAGAGGGGGATACTTCTACCTCCATAACCACTTCTTGTTTGATCATGTGACTTTCTTGGATGAGGTTAGAGGTGGAGCATGTGGTGCCAGACCCTTAGCCAACAATGACAATAGTACGATGTGGTTATGTTGGAGCATGGACCTTTCCTTTCTCCATGTTTTCTCCTTTCCCTAGTAGTAGTGTGGCCCTATAGATTTGGTCACTTCCTTGCTCTTGTGAGCTTGTTAGTATCAGTTGTGGGACAGTTTACAATCCTTGTCAGCTAGCCTACACAAGTTTTGGGATAGGTTTACAACCCTTTATAGGCAGTTTTTCTTGATGATCGACAACAAATTTGTCAAGATCCTTTGGATGACAGGTTTGCACATAGTGTCGGCAGTTAGTGGGGACATCTAGTTCCCACTCCCGCAGTCAACAACATTTGAATGCATCTTCCAATACATCTCTTTGGAGAGCTCCAACCTTGGGGGCATCCCTTCTTCAAGTGTGCAAATTTGGCCATGGCTGGCTAGTATAACAGGCTCTTCCCTTGCAGTTCTGTGCCCAGTTTTTTGGCATGTTACAAATCAGCCCCATCGTACTTCATGGGCTAGGTGTGAATGACTAGCCATTCATTAGGGAATTATTGTTTAAAATTCTCCATCATGCCCACCCTTTTGATCTATAATGTAAGAAGCATAGTGCAACATATTGTCAACTATTTACTTTTGCATAGAGATTATTGAATATAAGGTTAATTTGACATGATGTAGTTATTAATCACGTCTCTTAGAGGAAATGGTGTTGCTGCTAATGCCAACTGTACCCTAACCAACTATCATTGATTGTGACATGAATGCTATGCTTGGAAGTCTCAACTTGGGAATTTCATCGGAGAAGACAAAGATGTAGGCAAGGTTCTCAAGGGTTGGATTGAGTGTATGGATGATTCAATTTGATTTTGCTCATTCCATCATTGCTAAGTTCAAACTTGAAAAGACTGCCAAGCATTGGTGGAAGGATCATTGTGATGATAATGTCAATCCAAAAAAAAACGACTTGGGATTATCACAAGAATTATCAGAATAAGGTATATCACTCTGATTTGGGGCAATCACTTTTCAAAATGCATATCATGTCACATGAGGTAACCATAGAGAAATTTTTAATAGTTCAAAATGTAGACTATTATATACAATCAAGGGAGATGGGGGTTTTCTAAATAAGCCCAAATTATCAATGTAACATGTATATTGAGGTATTATTCATAATCTCTTAAATGCACATGATATAGGGAGCTTTTGATCAATGACCACCCTGGGACACTCCAACTGTATGAATGAATTTCTTGATTGTACTCAAGGAACCAAAGACTTAGAGTCATATTATTAACATTTCTTGATCCTTGTCAAGTACACCCCAATGTGAATGACTCTGGATATCAAAGTAGCAAGTTTTGTGTTAGGTTTACACAATCCTTTGGATACTAAACTCTAGAGCCTACAACTTATAAATTTTACATATGTTCTTAATGCAGGTAATCCATTGAGCTCGAAATATCAAATGGTAGAGTGAAAGAAAGTCAGAGATTGTCCCAAATCATGAATTCAAAAGGCCTTGATAGAGGATGATTCTAGACCTTTAAATTCTCAGACTCAAGACACCATGTTACGTATAAGACAATAACATATCACCTTTGCTTTAAACATTTTGAACCCGATGATGTGTCTCAGGATTGTCCCTTTAATGATCTTGAAAATTATGAATTTGCAAGACAAAATGAGGTTAGAGCTATCAACACTAATCCAAATAGGAACTTCAAAAGTTTTGAGCTTAGACCTAATGCATCATATTAGAATGCGTATCAAGACCTGAGACCACAAAAGAACCAAGGGAATTTCATACCTAGAAATCCAATTTTTACAAATAATGGACCACCTAACAATAATAGGCTACTCTTCCAAGAGGAAATCAACAACCTCAAGGTGGATCTCAAGCAATTAGAATTCAAAATGCTCGAGGTGGAGGAAATCAATAAATTGCTTATGTACATGCAACAATTGAATATCAAGGAGTCAAATGCTTATGTCTATGCAACAATTGAATGTCAAGAAGTGAGTGAAGAACTTTTAATACCTTTTGGAATCTCTAATTCTTTAGCATTATTTCATACTATCATAACAAAAATCTCCCTAGGATAGAATCATATATTTTATGGAATAGTTAATTGCTTATTTTCTAGAGGGTTTAAGGCATAGTTATCATATCTCTATGTCAAGCTGAGGAAATCTTGAATCTTTTAAGTGTGGCAGGATGTAAGATTCTTGATTTTTGAATCTCTTTTAAAAATTAAAAAATAGAATTTTAGTTTATATTACTTTAATTTTTTCTCTAACTTGCTTTGTAATGTCGTGCTTTAGAGTGGAAAGCAAGATTGTTTTAATATTTTGTTAGGATAGACAAACACTTGGTTCAATAATTGGTACAAGGTCAAACTCTCTCTTGTATGTCGTGTGCACATCATGAAAATAAGGAAAAGTTGTTTTGCACCTATATGTGAAGTTATGACATATGATTGATCAAAGTGATGGGGTTGTTTTGCATCATGATTAAGGTTATTTAATGATTTTATATGATTCATGAAACATCAAAGGATAGATGTGGATGTATCATGTGCATGTGTATACTATTTTTCATCCTTCTAGGTCAAAACTAATTCTATATGAAAGGAGGGTGATGTGCGGTTGTGGTGCCTCACTTGCATATGGTTAAATACACTTAATTATGGTTAAGCCACATCTTCAGAGGAACTTAGGGATTCTCTTCTTTCTCGTTCTTTGGATTCCTCCTCTCTTATGGGAGAGAGTCTTCTTTCGGAAGTCTCATTAAGAGACCTCCTAAGCTCTCTCTCCTCTTGGAGAGGAAGGCCAGGAAATCCCACAAGCACAAAGTTGTTGAGTAACTTTGGCTTGCAAAGTAGGGTTTCCCATAGCTTGATGCAACCTAGTAACAAGATAATTGATAAACTGGGGGCATCATCATTAGCACCTTCATGTGCGAAATCAAAGTTATCAATGTTCATTCTACTCTCTTGGTTATTGTCAGCTATGCTAATCATACTTATGTGTTTACTTAGTGTATTCTTTGGCAATTCAAAACCTTAGTTGCTACTCCTCTTAGCCTTTAAAAATCAGCACTTCAGTATCTACTACACCCACGGCTCGAATTGGTTAATTATAGAGAGTAGTGGAGTGGGTCTAACATTGCAGAATTGCCGAGGATACTTATGGCTCAATAATCGTAAAGCCGTAGGCAAGTATAAAAAGACCCCATTATTAAGACCAAAGCTCCCGAGGTGTGCACCATATCCCACATGGTGGGCTCAACAAAATCGATATTAAATCCTAAACCCACTTAACCTAATATAATTAACAAAATCGACCATTAATCAGTCCCAAGGCCTCAAACACCTTCGAAGGTGGAGAGAGCTAGCGGGGAATGAGGGTAGGGAAGAGGAAGAAGAATCATTCATAGGAGAAAGAAATAGTTCCTAACTTATCATCACACTTCTTGCTTAGCATAGCATAATAGCATAGTAATGAAGATGAAGAAGATGGCAAGCTTAAGCATTGAAGCATGGCTCTTGGTTGGATTTGCATTCTATAGCCAAGAGTGTTGGTGTAGGCTCTCCACTTCTCAACAAGCTTGGAGAAGGAGATGGAGCTCTTGCACGTCCACCTCTCTCTCTCTCTCTCTCTCTCTCTCTCTCTCTCTCTCTCTCTCTCTCTCTCTCTCTCTCATTCTCGTATTATTTAATTATATCCATTTGGACATGTTTCCTCTTTTTCCTCTTTGAGAGAAAGAACTTAATTTTTTATTTTTATGCATCTAAATTCTCATTGGACCCCTTTACCAATAGGACTCAAGCACATCATGAGGGCCACATGTGGAGGATTTTGACATTTGTCTTTTTATGCTTCTTAAGTCATTTGGTTTGAATTGAACACTTCAAGCACTTAGTCAATTAAGCGTGGAAACCATTTATGCCTCTTGAGAGTTTATCTTCGAATTGAACACTTCAAGAACCTTAGTCATTTAAGCATAAAAATCACCTCGGGCTTTGGGCAAGGTTCCCACAAACACTTTAAGCACTTTAGTTAGCAAGCCGACAAGCACCTCATGCTTGGGTAGGATTCCCACCTCAAGGCCAACCCTAGCTTGCCTAAGGTCAAAGGACTTTTTAACACTAGATTTTGGAGGTCTTTAATGAAGCTAACCCTAAGGTCTTTTAAGCTCCATTAGATGCACGTAGCTCTTTGATAGACTGCCTCCTTTTGGACCCCTATTGAGATGTAACCATCTCTGCTCTTGGTCCCTTTTGCTGAAATAAATCTAGAAGCACTTATTGTACATTGCTCTTTGGTAGACCATCTCCTTTTGGACCCCCTGAGATGCAAACATTTCTCCTTTTGGTCCCTTGTTCAGATAGGTCTAGAAGCACATATCTATATCCTAACTCTTGTTTCCCTTTTATCTTCCCATATTAAATGATCAGTTTAATATGAGAAAATCATTTGGTAAAGTTAAATATTATATTTTATGACATTACCTCTCTCTTGAAATCATAGTCCTCCTTGACTTTGAGGTAGAGAAGATAAAGCCTAGTCATTAGTCCATGTTTCTTAGCGGGTAGAGGATCCCTTTTTACCCTACGACATCATTCTAAAATGGATGATTAATCCATTTGGTGCCCGAGAGACTTAGCTGCCACAAGCATGTCTACTCTTTAGTCTATCATACTTCCAAATTAGAGTGACAAGTTCTATTGGTGTTTGGGAGACGTCGTCACCACAAACAAGATCCTAAGCATGCGTACTTCTTAAATTTTGTGCACAATAAAAGAAAGAGAATGAGTCTTATAAGACAAAAACATTGTTTATTTAAAATGCATTTTCATTTGCTTACTCTAGTGTAGCATTGTAAGCATTGACAAGGTTCATATTATCCTTAAGCTAGGTTCCTTGCATCCATCTAGCATCTTTAACAGGATAATTCTTAAACTGAACAAGATATCATTGGATAACGTTACCATTTTTTAGTACCTTGTCTTCCTGTGTCGAAGAATCGATTCGGGCTGCAACACCTCTTCTTGATCTTTGATCTCTAGCGGGTCCTCCATTATTGGTTCTTTTGGGGGCTCTCCTTTGTAAGGCTTGAGTAAGCTAACATGGTTAGCATTGTGAATGAGCCAAGGGTTATGCAACTTTAACTAATAAGCCATCTCATTGATTGGCTTAAGAATTTTAAAAGAAAGGACCGTAGTATCTTTTTGCTAGTTTAGCATAATACTCATGGTGGCTCGTAGGATTCTTGCCCGTAGTATGCCTTAGACGAGCCTTGAGAAACTTTAGCAAGACGCAATCATTTTTCTTAAAGGCTAAGGCTCTTCTGTACTTATTAGCAGCAACCCTTTTTGCCTTTGCTGTGAGATAGATATAACCTTTTTAATCTTTGGAAAAGATTCTTGTAAGTCTCGACTATATTCTTCAGCAGCGAAGATCTTTCCATATACTTTAAGTAGTAAGGGACTTTTGGATCTTCCCTCTTTAACCTTGAAAGGTGCTTTCTCCATAGAAGTATGTACAATGTCATTGTACGCATACTCTATAAGAGGTAGGTACAGAACGTTCATCTACTTCCATGACATAGGATTTTAGTAGATTCAAGAATCATTAGATTAATTATTTCAGTTTGATCATCCATTTGTGGATGATAGGCCAAAAGAGAAATTTAATCTACTTTCTAGATTCTCCAAGAGACCTTTCTAGAAATTACTGGTCATTCTAGGATCTTTATCCGACACTATGGATGTTGGAAAGCCATGATACTTGAAAATTTGTGATCTAAAGAGGGTTGTCGTTTGAAGTGCCTTAATAGTCTTTTTGACAGGCATAGAGTGTGTTTTCTTGCTAAGCCTATCGACTGAAACAATCCAAGTTGCTTCCCTCAAGCAAAGATCAATTTTTTGTATACCCCGCATTTTGAAACATACTCGTATGTTTACTTTTCATGGTAGACCAACAGAAATACATTTCTACTCCTCGAAGAGTAGATTATGGAATCTTTCTTTGCCCCGCATAATGAGAAGTATGGGATTCATACATGACTTTCTTATTGTAAAAGTGAGTAACACATAGCCTATTGCCGTTTGAAAGATATCCATCCTCCAAGATGAATGGTTCTCCCCCCCCCCCCCTCAATGCAAAGGTTGTAGTTACGTAGTTAAAGTCTTGGTCAATAGCATACTTATCTATCATATAATATAGATCATTGTGAGTTGCTATAGACACCACATTTACCCTTGGCCGTCGTGAAAGTGCATCAACCACTTGATTGTGCTTGCCAAGAAATGTGAGCAATATGAAATTTAAATTGCGAAAGAAAATTTTGGCGACCTCATTTGTTTGTCAGAAAACTTGGTTTGCATCATGAAGTTCTTGAGGCTTTGTGATCCATTCGTAGGATGAATCCCCCAAGAGGAGATAGTGCGTCCATGTGTCTAGGGCATGTAGAATAGCTAAAAGCTCTTTTTCGTATATGCCCAATACCTATTCATCGGCATTGAGCCTTTGGCTCTCATATGCTATGGCATGCCCTTCTTGAAGCAAAACTGCTCCAAGCAAAAAGCATTTTGTTCTTTAGTAGTCCATGAGTACTTAACGTTCTTCCTTGTTAAGTCATGCAATGGTCCTGCTATTTGAGAGAATTTTGCTATGAAGTGTCTATAGTATGCGCACATACCAATAAAGCTTCTTAGCTTATGTAGATTCCTTGGATTAGGCCATGCTTTTATTACCTCCAACTTTGATGGATTCATACATATACCATCTTGAGAGATAATGTGACCTAAATATTGAATCTCTTGTAGGAAAAATTCACTTTTCTTTTGATTTATGAAAAGCTGATTCTCTCTTGCAACTTGAAAGATTAGCTGGAGGTGTCACTTTTATTCCTCAAGAGAATTTGATGGCCCAAAGATTTTTGTCCATCGTGAGTTTGAATGCGGCTCGAGCATTTGTCAGGCCAAAACTTGTAACTTATCAAATAGATCTTCTAGCTGCGGCACGAGATTTTTTCTTTTTAATAGTGATCCTATTTAGTGCTCTATAGTCGACACACATCTGATATGTGCCATATTTCTTTTTAACTTGAAGTACTGGTGAACGGAATGGAGAGGAACTAGGCCTCACCACCCCTTTTTCCACCAATTGATGCACTTGCCTCATGATCTCCTCTTGTTGAGCTTGTGAAACTCAATAAGGAGGTTTATTAGGCAGTGAGCTTCCTAGTAGAAGCTCTATTGCATGGTCATCATCCCCTCGTTTTGGAGGTAGCTCACTAGGGATGTCATCAATGAAAACATCTCGGAATCCATTTAGGAAATTAGACAACTCCAATTCCTCTTGATTCCCTGTATTGCTACTTGTAAAAACATTAGAATCATTTTTAGATTCTCTAACAAAAATCATACACGCAAAAATAGAGCTTTTCATTGACTTATCAAAAGCAAGCATATTTACCAAGGATATGGTGTTCCCCAAATCATTAGCATCTATGTATATGCTCTTTTCCCTGTAGGTGAAATAGATTCTCCTTTCAGGGAACTTCATGTTGGCAGCCATGCGGTTGAACCATGGTGCCCCTAGGATAATATCCTCATGTTGGAGTGCTGAGATAAAAAAAGCCTTCTTTGTCGACATATCTAGACATGAAGCCTCTTCCCAATCAAGGGAGTAATGGAGGCTTGCTGTCCCTTTGAAAGTTGTGTCAGCAGTTACAGTATCTCCCATCTCAAAAGCTTGAATGCCCAACTTGGTGGCCAACTCAGTTGATATGAATTTGTGAGTAGATCCAGGGTCAAACATGATGAAGGCATCATGTTCCCTTACCTTTCCCCAAGCATAGGAAAGGAATGAGCCTTTGCAATGAGTATCTTCTTTTGGAGCTTCAACCATGGAAGCTCTAGGAGTGTCATTGAGTATATTTCTTTTGGGGAGCAAGAACAATAACCATGTCCTTGCTCCCCACACTTAAAATCATTTTTGGTCTTTATGAAAGGCCTCTAATTCTTCAGGAGAGAGCTTATTTTTACCTTTGTAAGCTCCTTTCTTCTTGGCCTTGTTGTTGTTAGTGTTGGTGTTGGTGTTGCCTTGGGAAGAGTTTTGAGTATTGTTCTTCCCATTAGCTTCATTTTGATCCTTGTTTTCCATGGGCTTGAAGTTTGTTCTCACTCCTTGTTGGAAATTGATCCTTGAAGCAACCATAGTGTGGGCTTTGGTGATAGTGCTATGCCGTTGTGAGTTGGCATACTCGACCATTTCTTTAGGTAATACCGCACAAAATTGTTGCTTTTATTCGGCAAAGTCTATCCTTTGAAAGACTATAGCTTTGAGATGTAAATCCCAAAACTTGTCTACATATTTGTGGATAGACTTGTTGAAGAGCAACTTCAAGATCCGCCATTCGGTAAGCACTTTGTCCTTTGCATCGCTTGCAAGAAATTCGTTCCTGATGGAAACTCGTAGAGTTTTCCATGTCTTAGGGGCCTCGCCATTGCCATGAAGGCTAGCCCACCATTGACAAGTAGATTTTTGTAAGTGCATAGCTACATGGTGTAGCTTGGAGGACTCTGTGAAGCCCTTGTCTCCAAAGGCCGGATCAAATTGCTGGATGATGGCCAATACTTTGTCGGTGGCACCAAAGGTGCCATCATAGGTGAGAAAAGAGATACTCTTTCCTCCCTCTTTGAACTTCTTGAGATTTTTTCATCTTTGCCATGCAAGGTAAGATTTGAAATGTCCTCCCCTCTTGTACTCTCTAGGAGAATAGCCATAGCTTTCGTCGTCGGGAGAGGAGGAAAGTGAAGAAGAAGGAGAAGAGGGTGACCTCTTTCTTGACCTTTTCTTCATTTGTCTCCTCTCTTCCCTTTTGGAGTGACGAGGAGAAGGACTGTGTGTTGACCGTTTCCTCATGGAAGGAGTTGGCGATTGTCTAGATCGCTGTAACATTTTAATGGGATAGTAACTTGTGTGTAGCGGAAAATAGCATGAACATAGTGAGCATTTCATTAGAATAGCTTCCTACTGAGAATAACAAGAGTGCTTGGATGGAGAGAGTAACAAAAAGTATAACACCTAGCTAGATAGCATGAACAATACGTCAAAAGAGAGAGAAATTAAGCAATTGACAACATTTGAGGACCGGATTTTCATGGAGCCGGTCCCCCCTCCAAAATGCTTTGTATTATGGTTTCTCCTATCAAGAGAGACATTTTACAATACAATTCTTTGTGTTCCTTCAATACTAGCTAGTGCAATGAAGATGGAAACTTCATGCACTAACAAAAACACGTATCAAACATGACATCAATTCCCTCACGGTCTCAGAACCAAGACCTCACACACCTTCGAAGATGGTGAGAGCTAGCAGGGTATGAGAGTAGATTAAGAGGAAGAAGGAGTATTCTTACAAGAAAGATGTACATCTCCTCACATAATCAATCATATTAGCATAGCTTAGCTAAGTAATTAGCATGGTAGAGGAGATGAGCATGCATTGAAGCTTGGCTCTTGGTTGGATTTGCATCACAAATCCAAGAGTTGTTGGTGTTGGCCTCCCTTCTCACAAGCTTGGAGTAGGTGGTAAGCTTTCCATTAAAGCTTGAGAAGGAGAGAGAGTATTCTTTGCTTCACGCATGAGATTGTGTGAGTGTGTGTATGATAATGCCTTGCCAAAATCAGCCCCCTCTCTCTTTCTTGGCCGACCCCCCTTGCTAATTGCTCATGCTATAGCCCTATTGGACCTCCCTAGGCCTAGCCAATGGAAATTAAGCAGCATAGGTGATATCCTTTTGACATGTGTCCCCCTTTACCCTTTTGTGAGAGCTTTAGGTAATTAATAAATGCAACTAAACCCTCATTGGACCCCTTTGCCTCTTGGCCAATGGGAATCAGGCAAGCCATTGGGCTGCTGAAAGCTCATTGGTCCCCTTGGGAGACTGTCCAATAGTCTTCTAGAGAGATTAATTCCTATTGGTTCTTTTATTAAGTGTTTTTAAATTAATTAAACTAGATTTAATCTAGCCTAATTCTCATTGGTCCACCTCCATGGCCATCCAATAGGATTTAAGTACACCTTGTGGGCATCTGGCCTAGGGAGCTGACATGTGTCCCTCTTTCCCCTTGTATACAAATGAAGCTTGTGAGTGTCTATGGGTGTTTCTCTCTCATCCCCTACTTATTGGGCTCGCCCCCTCCTATGTAGAGACTTGTGAAGACTTTTGTACACACACACAAAGCATCCAAATTTCCTAAGCTTTGACCTTTGGACACAACCTTTGAATTTTGGAACCTTAGCATTTTGGAAGTCTTAATGGCCTGAACCTTAGGGTCTTTTAAGCCCATTATTGCACATTGCTCTTTTGTAGATGGCCCCCCCTTTGGATCCCTATTTTCCCTCCTTTGGATCCCTACTGTGGTGGGTCTGCTAGCTTAACCAATATTCTAGCTTTTTCTCCCCTGGCACTTCCCCATATTAAATGGTCAGTTTAACATGAGAAAATCATTTAGGAGAATTAGATATTGATTATTGTGACATTACCTCTCTCTTGAAATCATAGTCGTCCTCGACTATGGGGTAGAGAAGATAAAGCATATTCATTAGTCCTTTTCCTAGAGGGTAGAGGATCCCTATGTTACCCTACGACATCGTTCCAGAATGGATGACTAGTCCATTTGGCGCTTGAGAGCCTAAGCTACCGCAAGCATGTTTGCACATTAGTCCTATCCTCGGGGGGTTCACTATGCATTAAACTACCATATCATGTGCATTCAAGACATGTTTGTAAAACCCTGTAAATTTGTTAGGAATATAATGTACCCTTTTCTTTTAAAATCTGTAATTTTTTTTCAAATTTGAAAAAATAATGCCCTTATGTATATATATTTCTGTAAGTTTCAAGAACTTTAAATACCCTTTTGTTGAACTCATGTGATATGTTACATTTTTATTAGGTGACCTCCCTGGGGTCCTATCAATCTTCCATAGTAGAGTGACAAGCTCTACTTGGTGTTTGGGAGACGTCGTCTCCGCAAACTTGATCTAAGCATGCATACTACTTCATTTTTTTGCACAATAAAGAAAAAGAGAGTCTTATAAGACAAAAACTTTGTTCATTTTTAACATTTGTACATTTGCTTACTCTAGGGAAGCATTGTAAGCATTGACAAGGTTTAGGTTATCCTTTAATTGTATGCCTTGCATCCATATCGCATCTTCAAAAGGATAATTCTTAAACTTAATAAGATATCGTCGGATAGTCGAACCGCCTCTTAGTACCTTGTCTTCAGGTCGGAGAATGGACTCTGGCTGTAGCATCTCTTCTTGGTTCTCAATTTCTGATGGGTCTTCAATAGTAGGTTCTTTAGGTGGCTCTCCTTTGTAAGGATTTAATAGGCTCACATGAAAAGCATTTTGTATGAGCCAATCGCTAGGCAACTTGAGTTGATAGGCCATCTCATTGATTGGCCTAAGAATCTGGAAAGGACCATAGTACCTTTTTGCTAACTTAGCATAGTACTTTTGGTGTCTTGTAGGATTCTTGCCCGTCGTGTGCCTTAATCGAGCCTTGGGAAATTTGAGTAAGACCGAATCATTTTCTTTAAAGGCTTGGGCTCTTTTGTGTTTGTCAGCAGTAGCCTTTTGCCTTTGATGTGAGATAGAGATAGCATCCTTAATCTTTTGGAAGGATTCTTGTAGGTCTCGGCTATACTCATCTGCAGCAGCGAAGATCTTCCCATGTACCTTAAGTAGCAAGGGACCTTTTGATCTTCCCTCAATACCTCAAAAGGTGCTTTTCGAATGGAAGTATGTACAATGTTATTGTAAGCATACTCCAGTAAGGGTAAGTACTTCTCCCATTGGGATCTTTGATGTACTTCCATTACATAGGCTTTTAGTAGATCAAGAATTGTTAGGTTAGCTATTTCACTTTGGCCATCCGTTTGCGGGTGATTTGCCGAAGAGAAATTTAGCCTTGTTCCTAAATTCTCAAAGAGACCCTTCCAGAAATTACTGGTCATTCTAGGATCTCTATCCCCGACACTATGGACATTGTCAAGCCATCGTACTTGAAGATTTGTGAAATGAAGAGGGTTGCCATTTGATACGCTTTGATAGTCTTTTTGACATGTATAAAATGAGCTTGTTTACTGAACCTGTCTACTATCATCCATATTCCTGTATTCCCATGGATAGACTTAGGCAATCCAAAGATAAAGTGCATGGATATGCTCTCCCATGGTGAATTAGGGATTGGCAAAGGTTGAAGCAATCCAGGTTGCTTCCCTATATCAAACTTCGACTTTTGGCATACCACACATTTATAAACATACTCTTGTATGTTTTCTTTCACGGTAGGCCACTAGAAATATGTTTCAATCCCCTTTTGCGTAGACTGAATCCCTCTATGCCCTGCATAAGGAAGAGCATGAGATTCATACATTACTTTCTCACGTAGTGAGCTAGTAACACACAGTCTATTGCCATAGAGAAAATAACCATCTTGTAAAGTAAATGGTTCCTCTTTCTTCCCTAGTGCAAGGGTTGAAATCACATCTCTAAAATCGGGATCAATAGCATACTCATCTATCATAGAAGATAGATCATTGTGAGTTGCTATAAAAACCACATTCACTCTCGGCCGTTTTGAGAGTGCATCGGCGACTTGATTATGCTTACTAGCAGAGCAATATGAAAATGGAATTGCGAAAGGAAATTTTCCCACCTCATTTGTTTGCCGGAGAGCTTGGTCTGTGTCATGAAGTATTTAAGACTTTGGTGATCCGTTCGCAGAATGAAAGGAGTCCCCAATAAATAGTGCTTCCATGAGTCTAAAGCATGTAGAACTGCGAGGAGTTCCTTTTCATATATGCCTAGAGCTTGCTCAACAGGGTTGAACCTTCGACTTTCATAGACTATGGCGTGCCCTTCTTGAAGCAAAATAGCTCCAAGGCAATCACCACAAGCATCACATTGGACCTCAAATGGCTTTGAGAGATCCGGTAGTGTAAGCACAAGTTGAGAGATAAGCTTTTCTTTAAGCTTTTCAAAAGCATTGTTCTCCTTGGCAGACCATGTGTACCTAACGTTTTTCTTTGTTAGGTCATGTAATGGTCCTGTTATTAGTGCGAATTTTTCTATGAAGCGTCTATAGTATGTGCACATACCTATAAAGCTTCTTAACTCATGAAGATTCCTTGGTTTAGGCCATCCTTTTATTACCTCTAACTTTGATGGATCCATTTGGATGCCATCTTGAGAGATAATGTGACCTAAATACTGAATCTCTTGTAAGAAAAATTAATTTTTCTTTCGATTACATAAAGTTTATTCTCTCTTAGAACTTGACATATTACCTGGAGGTGTTGCTTGTGTTCGTCTAATGAATTAGATTAGATGATGATATCATCAAAAGAACACTCCAGTAAAGGTTCAATGAGGTCTGAATAGCTTCTCCATCAAGTTGTTGAATGTGGTTGGTGCATTGGTCAAGCCAAAAGGTATGACAATGTATTCGTAAATACCAAATGTAGTGCAAATGCGGTCTTTGCAATGTCTTGATCAACTATCCTTATTTGATGATAGTAGCCACTTTTTAGGTCAATCCTACTGAAGTAGGTGGACCCTTGTAGCCTATCAAATAGGTCTTCTACCCGTGGAACGGGAAACCTATTCTTGATAGTGATCCTATTTAGTGCTCTAGAGTCGACACACATACGATATGTGCCGTCTTTCTTTTGCACTAGTAGCACAAGAGAACAAAATGGAGATGAGCTAGGCCTAACCATGCCCTTCTCGACTAACTCATGCACTTGCCACATAATCTCCTCTTGGTGAGCTTGAGAAACTCTATAAGGAGGTTTGTTAGGCGGTGAACTTCCTGGAAGAAGTTCAATTGCATGGTCATCATTACCTCTTTTAGGAAGGTAGCTCACAAGGGATGTCGTCAATAAAGACATCTTGAAACCCCTTGAGAAAATTGGATAACTCTAATTCCTTTTTATTGTGTATATTTTCTTTTGCTAAAGCATTAGGTTCATTTTGAGAATCTTTAACAAAAATCATGTACACAGAAATAGAGCTCTTTATTGACTTGTTGAAAGCTTGTGAATGTACATGTTGGAATTAGGGTTGCAGAGAAACACACACAGCTTGGAGAAGACGAAGGAAGCTCAAGGCACACAATAGAGAGTGTGTTACTTAGTGTGCAATGGAAAGATAGATAGCCCTAGAGTGATGGGCGTATATACAATGCACGGGGGGAAAAATCTCCTAAAGAGGGAAAAAATGCCCCAGCGGTCCTAGTGTGTTCACACACATCACTACCACATGTATATGGTAACAAATCCCCCCTGGAGTGATGCGGTGAATGAGAGCTGGCACATGAGTAAAGGGAAGTGCCATGCCCTAAGGACAGGATCAGTCCACAAAGGGGAGTAAGCCCAAAGCTTTGCGGAAAGCTTCAAGCTTCTCACGAGACAATGCCTTTGTGAAAATATCTGCAAGGTTGTCCTGTGTTGGCACATAAGCCAAGCTGATCTCTCCTGCTCAGAGCCTCTCCCTGACATAGTGGTAATGCACCTCAATGTGCTTTGTGCGAGCATGAAAATCTGGGTTCCTCGTTACTGCCAATGCGCTCTGACTGTCAGTGTAGATAGTGTTGGCAGTGTCCTGTCCAACACCCAAATCAGCCATAAAGCGTCTGAGCCATACACACTCAACCGTAGTTGTGAAGACTGCCCTGTACTCAGCCTCACAACTCGAAGCGGCCACAGTAGGTTGCTTCTTGCTCAACCATGATATACATGAACTGCCAAGCATGAAACAAAAACCACTTGTGGACACTCGCGTGTCAAAACAACCAGCCCAATCTGAGTCCGAAAAAGCATGTAAGTCTGGCGGCAATGATCCCCCCTTGGGATAAAACAAGCCAAGATGTAAAGTGCCACTAAGGTAGCAAAAAATCCTCTTGACAGCCTGCCAATGCTTAGACCCTGGGCTATGCATAAATCTGCTGACCTGTGAGACTGCAAACTGAATATCCGGCCTCGTGTTGCATACATAAATGAGGCAGCCAACAGCAGTTTGGTAAAGAGTGACATCAGCAGGATCACCAGCATCATGTAGACTCAACTTCAAACCTTTTTCCATGGGAGTGGCAATAGGTTTGCAATCCTCAAGTCCAAACTTACATAGCAATGTCTCTATGTAACTTTTCTGACACAAGGCAATACCACCATCACACTGCTTAAACTGTATACCCAAATAATGTTGCAACAGCCCCAAATCTTTCATCTTGAAAGTAGCATTCAAATCAGCCTTAAATTCAGCAATATGTCTCTCATTTGGTCCAGTGATCAGCAAATCATCAACATAAAGAACCACAATGAGAAGTACATCACCCTCACGCTTTACATACAATGTGCTTTCTGTTGGACTGTTACGAAAGCCTTGTTTGACCAAATGAGTGTCAACTTTCTCATACCAAGCACGAGGAGATTGCTTCAACCCATACAAAGCCTTGTTACATTTGCACACTTTGTCCTCTAGTCCTTTTATGACAAAACCGCGATGCTGCGTTACATAAACTTCCTCAAATATGTCACCATTCAAGAAAGCAGTAACAATGTCTGATTGATGTACATCCCAACCAAAATGAGCTGCCAATGCACATAGAAAACGCACAGTAGTTATACGACAAGTGGGAGCAAAAGTCTCTTCATAATCTATGCCTTTTTGCTGTGCATAACCCTTTGCAACAACTCGAGCCTTATGGAAATCGATCTCACCATCCGGCCTGCGTTTCAACTTGTAATCCCACTTCGTACCAATGGCCTTTTTGCCAAGAGGCAAATCACATAACGTCCATGTGTCATTTTCTATAAGTGCATCATATTCTGATTGCATGGCAGCCATCCAATTTTCTAAATTTTGTGCTTCATCAAAAGACAGAGGCTCCTCAACATCATGTAAGCTAGACACAGCCAAAGCATAGCAATCTGATGCATAAGATGCATGGCGAGAGCTTGAACGAGTACAACTAGACAAAGGTGCATCCAATTTATTGTCATGCAAAGTGTGCACCAGCCATTTTGGCATACCTCTAGCCTGCTCATTTTCAGCCCTTTCCTCATCAAGTACATCATGTACATCTGCATCAGTAATAGGCTGATCTTAAACATTTTCAGAAACCCACATAGGCTGTACATTTGCCTCATTGGAACTTACATTCGTATTTCCACCACTGAAAAGAGGCAACAAAGTGTCATAAATGTCCTGTGAGCTTACATTACTGTCTCTAGTACATGACAGTAAGGGCTGAACAGAATCTTCCACAAACACTACATCCCAAGAAACCAGAATACATTTTGTTTGCGGATGATACAACCTGTAACCTTTGCTTTCAGCACTATAACCAACAAAAATACATTTGACAGCCTTATCATCCAATTTTCTGCACTGCACTTGTGGCACCAAAGCATATGCCAAACAGCCAAAAACACGCATGTGCTCAATAGAAGGCTTTCTATCATGCCATGCTTCATATGGAGTAATAGACTGCAAAGCTTTCGTAGGACACCTGTTAAGTACATAAGTGGCACACATAATGGCCTCAAGCCAAAAAGAATGCGGCAAAGCTTGACTTTTGACCATACATCGTGCCATTTCCGTCAGTGACCTGTTTTTCCTCTCAGCAACACCATTTTGTTGAGGTGTATAAGGCACTGTACATTGGTGTTTTATCCCACGATTAGCCAGAAATGCATTAAATTCATGAGACATATACTCCCCCCCTCGATCAGAACGGAGGGTGCCCATAGTACATTTCGAGACATTTTCAGCCATAGCCAGAAATTGTTTGAAGCACATAAAAACTTCGGACTTTGCTTTAAGCGGAAATACCCATGCATGCCTGGAGTAATCATCAATGAAAGTCACGAAGTACAGGTAATTGCCCAAGGATGGAGTTTGCATGGGCCCACAAACATCACTATGCACAAGCTGCAACCTTCATGTGGCCCGAACTGAACCATCCTTTGGAAACTTATAACGCTGCATCTTACCCAAAATACAGCCTTCACAAACATGTTTGACAGGTTCTTCAAGAGGTGGCAAAGAAGCAACCATATCAGATTTCTGCAAACGCAGCAAACTGGAAAAATTCAGATGACCAAAACGTGCATGCCAAAGTTTTGCATCTGAAATAGCCCTTCAATCTGCAACAGCATTTGCAAAATTTTGTCCACACTTGTCATACAAAGTGAGCTTATACATCCCACGGCACAAAAGCCCAGATGCAACAATTTCATCACCAAAACTGAGATCATGAACTATACATCTGTCATCCACAAATTTGACTACAAGTCCAAGTCTAGCAAGTGCGGATACAGACAAGAGATTCTTCTTTATCCCAGGTACATAAAGTGCATCAACAAGTGTGAAGGAGCTGCCATTAGCAGCAGTGAACACAATCTTTCCAACTCCCTGAACTGGATAAGAGGCGTTGTTGGCACAAGTGATTGAATTCCCATGAGGGACAGACTCGAGAGAGGTAAACAATTCACGATGTGAGGTAATGTGCTTTGTAGCACCACTGTCGAAATACCACACATGTGAATCTGCAGCAATTGACAAGCATGCATCATGGACAACAGGATTGTAAGTGCACTCTGCGCTAAAAGCCCATTCTGCATCAAAAACAGCAACACAGTCTCCTTTCACAGAAGACTCAACAATGGCTGCATTTGTAGTGGAACCAGCATTTGCAGTGGAACCACCCTCTTTCTTCTTAGCCTCTTTGGCCTTCAGCTTAGGACACGACTTGATCAAGTGATCATTGGCTTTACAATAATGGCAACGCGTCTTCTTTTTGCCCTTATAACCAGAATTGCCAGACGAAGTACTGCCAGCAGAAGCATTAGGAACAGAATTTTTGCCACTCGCAGCAGAACCATAAGAAGTGGCTGCATTACTGTTACCACCCTTTCTTTGAAAAGCAATAAAAGCATGTTCAATTGCACGCTGCCTAGTCCTGTTTTTTCTAGAAAGTGACTCTTGCAACAGCAATGTGCATAATGCATCAAACTTGACAACTTCAGGATTTCCTTGGGTCATCAGTCTCCAAGTACTAGCGAAAGTCTGGTAGGAATCTGGTAAGGCATCAAGAACAGTCTGCACAAGGGAACTGTGTGAAATGACTTCACCTGCAGAAATAAATTGCTCATTGATATCCTTGACACTAGCAAGGAAAGTCTCCATATTATCTTCCTCATGCATTATCTTCGACTCCAGCTCTTTATGCAGTAAAGCAATTTTACCCTCATTGCGGCTTGCATATAGACCTGTTAGAATATCCCAAGCCTGTTTTGCAGATTTTGTTGAACGGATGTGAGGAACAATGGTGCGCTTCACAGACAACACAATCAATGCATGAGCCTGCGCATCCTTAACATCCCAACGAGCTTGTTCTGCCGTAGACAAAACAACTCTAAGAGGTGCAATCCTTGCAGCAAGACCTGCAACATCCTCAACATCGCCTACATCCTCAGAACCAGGACGTACATGAATGCCATGCACAATGTTCTAGACACCCTTTGACACAAGAACATGTTGCATCATATAAGCCCACATAGGGTAGTTGTCCCAATCCAACCTGTCCTCAGCAGCAAACATCTTGAACACATCTGTGTTGTTGTTGTCAGCCACGGTAAATGCTGCACCTGATGTGGAAACTGCCCGAAAATAGGAGAAATGGTGCGGGAACAACCTGTGCTATATAGCACAAACCGTAGAAGACTATAAGGCACCTGTTATGCAGAAAACTGCACTAACAAAATTCTACACAAAATGACAAAATAGCCTGTGCAGTACTGTCTGTAGTGGAAACGGAGGCCGAAATGAGCCCAAATCAAAATTCTGAGCAAACCTGCGAACGCTCGCCAAAGCTCACTGAAATTGGAGAAAGTGAGCAGGCGTGTGCTGGAGCACCTGGCGACTAAGCCCGGGAGGACGTGACCTGCTCTGATACCAATTGTTGGAATTAGGGTTGCAGAGAAACACACACAGCTTGGAGAAGACGAAGGAAGCTCAAGGCACACAATAGAGAGTGTGTTACTTAGTGTGCAATGGAAAGATAGATAGCCCTAGAGTGATGGGCGTATATACAATGCACGGGGGGGAAAACCTCCTAAAGAGGGAAAAAATGCCCCGGCGGTCCTAGTGTGTTTACACACATCACTACCACATGTATATGGTAACAGTACAATGGGCATGGTGTTACCCATTTCCTTAGCATCTATATACATAGCTTTTTTCCTGAACTTAAAGGAGATTCTCCTTTCAGGGAATTTAACATTGGCAGCCATGCAATCAAACCACGGTGCCCCTAGGATTACATCCTCGTGCTTGAGAGGACAGATAAAGAAGTCCTCTTTGTCTACATAGCTTTGGACATGGAGCCTCAATTTCTCGATTAAGGGAGTGGTTGAAGCTTCTTGCCCCTTTAAAGCACCGTTTGCGGGTAGGACATCTCCCATCTCACAGGTTTGTATCCCTAGCTTGGTGTCCAACTCTATAGATATAAAATTCTGAGTAGAACTAGGGTCAAAGAGAATAAAATTATCATGTTCTCTTACCTTTCCCCAAGCATGGCATAGAGGAGATCCTTTGTGGTGAATTTTCTCCTCTTGGATTTTGACCAAGGTAGCTCTAAGAGGTGCATGGCGGGTGTTTTTTTGGGGACAAACGCGGTACGCATGCCCTTGCTTGCCACACTTGAAACAGCTATTATCCTTGCGATAACGCTAGGAGAGAGTTTATTTTTTCCTTTATAAACTCCATTGCTTTGTTGGAGTTGCCCGTAGGAGACTTTTGGACATTGTCCTTCCCCTTAGGCTCGTTGGAACCCTTGTATTCCGTGGGCTTAGAATTTCTTTTAGCCCCCGTTTCGAAATTGATTCGAGAGGCCACTATAGTATGGTGTATAGCCACCAATATGGTGCATGACCTTGGCAGTTGACATACTCTTCCATTTCTTCAGTTAAGCCCGCACAAAATTGTTGCTTTTGCTCTCCAAAATCCAACTTCTTGAAGACAGTGGCTTTGAGTTGTAAATCCCAAAACTTGTCTACATATTTGTGAATGGATTCATAGGGAGAGAGCTTCAAGCTTTGCCATTCGGTGAGTACTTTGTCTTTGGCATCGATGGCCAAAAACTGCTTCATAATGGAAGCTCTTAAAGCTTTCCATGTTCGTGGAGCTTCACCATTGGCCCGTAGGCTAGACCACCATTGCCTGGAGGAGTTTTGAAAGTTCATAGCTACATGGCATAGCTTAGAGGACTCCGTGAAGCCCTCATCTCCAAACGCCTCATCGAATTGTTGGATAAAGGCCAAGACTTTGTTCGTAGCACCAAAGGTGCCATCGTAGGTAAGGAAAGAGATGCTATTCCCTCCCTCTATGAACTTCTTGAGCTTGGACGACCTCTTCCATGCGGCATAGGATTTCCTATGGCCTCTTCTTTTTTATGGTTCAAAGGTTGCACCATCACTTTCTTCAGAAGATGAATAATTTGAGGAAGATGGAGAAGAGGGTGACCTCTTTCTCGCCTTTTTCTTGCCTTGATCTTCATTGTCTTTACCATCACTTTCATAAGAGGAAGAGGATGACGAAGATGGAGAAGAGGGTGTCCTCTTTCTCGCCTTTTTCTTCTCTTGCTTTTTGTCATCCCTCTTTGAAGTATGGTGTGGAGAAGTATGCGATGGTCTTCTCCGTTTTGGAGGTGATGGAGAGCGTTTAGCCCGCCGTCTTCGTGGAGCCATCTCCATCGAGGTGGCGGGAGACTCACTTCTTTCTCGTTCCTTCGGTGGAGGCTCTTGACTTCTCCTTTAAGAAGGAGATGCGTCATCAAGGAGAAAATTTCTGAGACCTTCATATGGATCCTCTTCTTCTTCCCGAATCGGAGAGAGACCTCTTTTGGAAGTCTCCCAAGGAGGCTTCCTAGGTGCTCTCTCGTCATGGTGGGGAGCTTGGAGGATCCCATGAGCACAAACCTACTGTTGCACTTCACTTAGGAGGGATGGATTGTCCATGGTTTGTTGAAGCCTAGAAACAAGATAGTTAACAAGCATTGGGGCATCATTAGTAGCTTGCTCATTAGAAAAATCAAAGTTATCAACATTAATTTCACTCTCTTTACTATTGTCAACCATTCTAACAACTTTTAGGTGTAAACTCTTTACTATTGTCAGCCATTCTAACAACTTTTAGGTGTAAACTTTTTAGCTGTACTTTGGCACTTCAAGCCCTAGTTGCTACTCCTCTTTACCCCTTTAGAAAAAGCACTCAAGCTACTGTACCCGTGGCTCGAATACCATTGATTACAAGGAATAGAAGAGAGGGTCGTTCAACACCAAAATAGCACCAGCTCCTATCAAGCTTCTAATAGCTCAATAGTGGTTAAGCCGTAGGCAAGCCCATAGGACTCCACTATTAAGACCATAGCTCTCGACGGTGATGCCCCCTTAACTGCACAAAGGCAAGCGCATTGCAAGGCTGAAAAATCCCTATTCTACTTACTCACATGCAATTAATAGTACCAACCATTTATAGCTAGCTTGAGGACCTCCCTTCTTGAGCAAGAAAAGAGAAACCTTGTGCTCTGATACCAATGTAACATTTTAATGGTCTAGTAACTTTTGTGTAGTGGAAAATAGCATGAACATACTAAGCATTTCATTAGAATAGCTTCCTAATGAGAATAACAAGAGTGCTTGGGTGGAGAGAGCAACAAAAAGTATAACACCTAGTTAGATAGCATGAACAATACTTCAAAAGAGAGAGAAATTAAGCAATTGACAATAGTTGAGGACTGGATTTGCATGGAGCCGGTCCCCCCTCCAAAAGGCTTTGTATTATGGTTTCTCCTATCAAGAGAGACATTTTACAATACAATTCTTTGTGTGTCCTTCAATACTAGCTAGTGCAATGGAGATGGAAACTTCATGCACTAAGCAAAACACTTATCAAACACAACATCAATTCCCTCACAGTCTCAAACCCAAGACCTCACACACCTTCGAAGATGGTGACAGCTTAGCGGGGTATGAGAGTAGATTAAGAGAAAGAAGGAGTATTCTTACGAGAAAGATGTACATCTCCTCACATAATCACTCATATTAGCATAGCTTAGCTTATTAATTAGCATGGTAGATGAGATGAGCATGCATTGAAGCTTGGCTCTTGGTTGGATTTGCATCACAAAGCCACGAGTTGTTGGTGTAGGCCTCCCTTCTCACAAGCTTGGAGTAGGTGGTAAGCTTTCCATTAAAGCTTGAGAAGGAGAGAGATTATTCTTTGCTTCACACATGAGATTGTGTGAGTGTGTGTATGATAATGCCTTGCCAAAATCAGCCCCCTCTCTCTCTTTGGTCTACCCCCCTTGCTAATTGCTCATGCTACAGCCCTATTGGACCTCCCCAGGCCTAGCTAATGGAAATTAAGCAGCATAAGTGATAGCCTTCTGACATGTGTCCCCCTTTCCCCTTTTGTGAGAGCTTTAGGCAATTAATAAATGCAACTAAACTCTCATTGGATCCCTTTGCCTCCTGGCCAATAGGAATCAAGCAAGCCATTGGGCTGTCGAATGCTCATTGGTCCCCTTGGGAGACTATCCAATAGTCTTCTAGAGAGCTTAAATCCTATTGGTTCTTTTATTAGGTGTTTTTAAATTAATTAAACTAGATTTAATCTAACCTAATTCTCATTGGTCCACCTCCATTGCCATCCAATAGGATTTGAGTACACCTTGTGGGCGTCTGGCCTAGGGAGATGATATGTGTCCCACTTTCCCCTTGTGTACAAATGAAGCTTGTGAGTGTGTGTGGGTGTTTCTCTCTCATCCCCTACTTCTTGGGCTCGCCCCCTCCTATGTAGGAACTTGTGAAGACTTTTGTACACACACACAAACCATCCAAATTTCCTAAGCTTTGACCTTTGGACACAACCTTTGAATTTTGGAACCTCAGCATTTTGGAAGTCTTTATGGCCTTAACCTTAGGGTCTTTTAAGCCCATTGTTGCACATTTGTCTTTTGCAGATGGCCCCCCCTTTGGATCCCTATTTTCCCTCCTTTGGATCCCTATTGTGGCCAGTCTGCTAGCTTAACCAATATTCTAGGTTTTTCTCCCCTAACACTTTCCAATATTAAATGATCAGTTTAACATGAGAAAATCATTTAGGAGAATTAGATATTGATTATTATGATAATTTCCATCTTCGTGGAGCCACATCTTTAGAGAAACTTAGGGATTTTCTTCTTTCTTGTTCTTTGGATTCCTCCTCTCTTATAGAAGAGAGCCTTCTTTTGGAAGTCTCATCAAGAGACCTCCTAAGCTCTCTCTCCTCTTGGAGAGGAAGGGAAATCCCATAAGCACAAAGTTGTTGAGTAACTTTGGCTTGCAAAGCAAGGTTGTCCATGGCTTGATGCAGCCTAGTAACAATATAATTGATAAACATGGGGGTATCATCATTAGCATCTTCATGTGCAAAATCAAAGTTATCAATGTTCATTCTACTCTTTTGGTTATTGTCAACCATGCTAATTATACTTGTGTGTTTACTTAGTGTATTCTTTGGCAATTCAAAACCTTAGTTGCTACTCCTCTTGGCCTTGAAAAATCAGCACTTAAGTATCTACTATAGTGTACACCCATGGCTCGAATTGGTTAATTATAGAGAGTAGTGGAGTGGGTCTAACATAGCATAATTGCCAAGGGATAGCTCCTTTTGGACTTCTTATGGATCAATAATGATAAATCCATAGGCAAGCCTAAAAAGACCTCATTATTAAGACCAAAGCTTACGAGGTGTGCACCATATCCCACATAGTGGGCTCAAAAAAATTGATAATAAACACAGTCCAGCTTACCCTAATAAAATTAACAAAATCAATCATTAATAGGCTATTTAAGGACCTCTCTTCTCAAGCAAGAAAATAGAAACCAAATGCTCTGATACCAATGTAATGGAAATGGCCTATGAACTTTGAGAATAGCGAAACTAAGAGAATTAGAGTGATCATTTTTGTGACATTACTTTGAGAACATAGAGGGTGAACTTTATTGATGGTAGCAACATGAACATAGTACTTACTTGACTCTGCATGAAGAATACTTTTGCAAGAGAGAGAGAGAGAATATTAGAGAACATGACAATAGTTGAGGACCGGATTTACTTGGAGCCGGTCCCCCCTCCAAAAGGCGTTTGTATTATAGATTCTCCCATCAAGAGACACTTGGTACAATATAATATTTGTGTTCTTTGTGACCTTGGTGATGCTATGAAGATGGAAAGATTCATGCATCACGAGCATAAGATAAACTTTGCAAAAAGCATCAACTATTCAAGCCTCAGTCCCAAGGCCTCAAACACCTTCCAAGGTGGAGAGAGCTAGCGGGGAATGAGGGTAGGGGAGAGGAAGAAGAATCATTCAAAGGAGAAAGAAATAGTTCCTCACTTATCATCACTCTTCTTGCTTAGCATAGCATAATAGCATAGTAATTAGGATGAATCAGATGTCAATCTTAAGCATTGAATTCAGCATGGCTCTTGGTTGGATTTGCATTCCATAGCCAAGAGTGTTGGTGTAGGCTCTCCACTTCTCAACAAGCTTGGAAAAGGAGATGGAGCTCTTGCACTTTGCATAGCATAATAGCATAGTAATGAAGATGAAGCAGATGTCAATCTTAAGCATTGAAGCATGGCTCTTGGTTGGATTTGCATTCCATAGCCAAGAGTGTTGGTGTAGGCTCTCCACTCCTCAACAAGCTTGGAGAAGGAGATGGAGCTCTTGCACTTTGCACTTCACATAATGAGAGTGTGTGTGTGTATGTGTGGGAGAGTATACCCCCCCCCCCCCCCCCCCCCCCCCCCCCCCCCCTCTCTCTCTCTCTCTCTCTCTCTCTCTCTCTCTCTCTCTCTCTCTCTCTCTCTCTCTCTCGTATTATTTAATTATATCCTTTGGACATGTGTCCTCTTTTTCCTCTTTGAGAGAAAGAACTTAATTACTTATTTTTATGCATCTAAATTCTCATTGGACCTCTTCACTTATTTTTATGCATCTAAATTCTCATTGGACCCCTTTACCAACAGGATTCAAGCACATCATGAGGGTCAGATGTGGAGGATTTTGACATGACATTGTGTCTTTTATGCTTCTTAAGTCATTTGGTTTGATTTTTATGCCTCTTGAGAGTTTATCTTTGAATTGAACACTTCAAGAACCTTAGTCATTTAAGCATAAAAATCACCTCAGGATTTGGGCAAGGTTTCCACAAACACTTTAAGCACTTTAGTTAGCAAGCCGACAAGCACCTCATGCTTGGGTAGTATTCCCACCCCAAAGTCAACCCTAGCTTGCCTAAGGTCAAAGGACTTTTTAACACTAGCTTTTGGAGGTCTTTAATGAAGCTAACCCTAAGGTCTTTTAAGCTCCATTAGATGCACGTTGCTCTTTGATAGACTACCTCCTTTTGGACCCCTATTGAGATGTAACCAGCTCTCCTCTTGGTCCCTTTTGTTGAGGCAAATCTAAAAGCACTTATTGTACATTGATCTTTGGTATACCGTTTCCTTTTGGACCTCTATTGAGATGCAAACATTTCTCCGTTCCCCTATTGAGATAGGTCTAGAAGCACATATCTATATCCTAACTCTTGTTTCCCTTTTATCTTCCCATATTAAATGATCAGTTTAATATGACAAAATCATTTGGTAAAGTTAGATATTATATTTTATGACAATTAGAAAAGCTAGTGTCGCTCTTGGATTATTTTTTTAGGTATGGCTGTGCTATCCAATTTTTTGCATTCTATGTGCTAAAGTGGTTTTGTAGAATGATTGTCAATCACGCAAAGTAGGGTAGAGTGGTCACACATGTGATTGGAAATTGGATTATGGTTGAAATTGTGGATTGGATTATAAAGTGGTTTTGACATATTATGACAGGCATGCAAGGGTAGAGACCATGTACAACTAATTGCATTGCCTTAGAAATGATTATTTGTGCATATACAATATGCTATGATATGGTTGGACTAGTGAGCTATGTTTCTCATGATAGCATCATAGCATATAAAATATGCTATGATATGATAGGACTAATGTGCTATGTTTCTCATGAAAACATCAATATAAGATTAGGCCATCTACATCACTTAGCCTTAAATAAAAGGATTGATGAACGAGGAATTTGTTGGATCGTGGGTGTGGAGCCTAGATCTTCTTCTTATTTTTTGCTACGCTCATCTACACGGCTACTGCATCAGAGGTTGAATGATCTACATGGCTAGCATGTCATGGATCTTGTCTTGGCTGGGCCTAAACACTTGGTGTGGTGCCAAAGAGACGTGGCATCTAAACTGTTATGGTTGATGTTGACATCATATCACCTACTAGTATTTGGAATCCTTTCAAAGCTCCGTTTCATGGAGGATGCAAAGCGGCTTGTGACTTAGGTAAGGTGGAGGTGTTGTAGCTCACTCCTAGAGAAGTGAAATTCTATATTTCCTTAGTAGGAGGACCGATTGATCTCACAGAGGGTCCGGTGCTTCTACCTATTCATTTATGGTTTTACAGTTATGGTATACCCAAAAATAGATAATAGCATAAATTCATGGTTTACCTGTTTCATTTAGATGGGGCACTAAAAGATTCTCTTTTGTGATTCTCTTGTGTCATCTATGCACTCTATTTCACCCTTCACTTTTCCTCTCTCTCTCTCTCTCTCTCTCTCTCTCTCTCTCTCTCTCTCTCTCTCTCTCTTCCCACCGCAAATGTGATGAACACATATATTTAACCTTCAGTTTGTCACTTCTTTTGAGTAAGCTTTCATTCATACACATTTAGGGGCTAGGTACCTCTCGATGCAGTCTCTGACTCATGGCTTAAACTCCATGCTAGGTTGGGTGATGAGAACTCCTTCCCTATGTTATTGCTTCTGTAATTTGATGAAAATTGAAATTGTTATGTGGATGGAAAAGTGTAAATTGTGTAGAAGGGCAATGGAAATCCCTCTTAGAGTATAGTGTGGATGTCTCCTTAGATGGGGCATTGTGTCAAGATAATAGGCAGGGGCCTTGAAGTGTAATCATTGTATTTATTTAACACTAGATTTAGCTAACTTCTACTTGAATTAAAATATGGTGGATATTTTATTGATGTCATCACAATTCTACTTATTAAGATTTTCCTATTTTCTTTCAAGAAATAATCGTTGTGTCTCATTGCCAAATAAATTATTAATTTGAACTAGAGAGGGTACCACTGATTGCTGAAAAATCAATGTTTTTAATTTGTAGATTATTCACATCATTGTTTTTACATCCCCATGGGGTGGCCTTACTCATAAAAAGAGATCTGTGAGTGGATTTATTTTCTTATGAATGGTTAGTAGAGATACATGGTTATGTAAGCAAGGAGGGCCTCTCCCTTATGTAGCACATCATCATAGCATTTTGTGAGATTGGTATCAAGTCAATGGTCCCATGATGTCCATCAGCAATTTGTCACTCTAGTGATAGTGGCAATATTGCAATGGTGGTGGTACATATGTCATTACTCCTCCATGATCACATAGGGTGATACCTATTCAATTGCCTTTATTGGATGACACTACATCAAGGGGCACATACTTTGCCATCCACTCCTCTATTTGTGCATGAGTAGTTGTACTTTGTTGATATTGCCACTCCAAAGGCAAGCCGAGAGTATTGATGGATGCCTCGGTAGGGTAAAGCATTGAAACAAGTCTTTACAAGCTACCACCCTCTTAAGTTTTCAACGAGAGGTGCTCTCATCTCATGGTGCATGAGTGTTGGATTCTATGCCACTCTAGTACCAAATAAATCAAAAGTAGACTAGGACCCATATACTCACCATTCTAGACTAGTGAGAAATAGATATAACTCAACTCTTTTAGCTTGAGCATGATCATATTACCTACAACCTTTAGCACAAAGAGTTTATCAAAGTTGAAAGCTTTTGGACCAAAGCTTTGCTCGTTTAGTGGCTCAATTGCCCCACTTCGATTATGCAAAAGGTTTTTCTCTTGCACCCTAGAAATTTGAATTTATCGAAGAGTGATTTTATGAAAAAAATGTTCGGAGTAATCAAGTTTGTAGTTTGATCATTTGTATGGAAAGTTGGCTAGCACTAGACTAGATGTGTATTGTTTTGGCCAGAGGTATTGCTTCAAGGGAGTTGGAGATGACTTCAACATTCTCTTTGGTATGGAGTTTTCATGTGTAGGGATCCATTTTTTATTAAGAAATTCATCATCAGATAGATGACATGGTCCTTGTTGTGGGTGAAAATATTTTGGGTCCTAACCATATTTGCTTTTATAGTCCCAATTTTAGATCCAATTCCACCCGATGTGTCAAGATCTCTTGGTACGTAACATTGATCTTGTTTGTTTTGGCCTTGGGTTTTTTGGTAGAAATTTTGTTGTCGTCGTGTAGTAGACTTGTGCAACAATAAGGAGATCCCGGATAGTCGTACATCCCATAACTAAAAGCAATCTCATGTGTAAATGGTACCTCTGATAGTTGTTAGAAGTCAACACATAGTACAAACCAGTATGCTAAAATATGTGAAATAAACATGATATCTCTAGAGCTCATAGAGCGATCTAGAAAAGATGTCAAATAAAAAATAAATGCCATAACTTAGATGTGCAACGCCAGCAAAACTTAAAATCATCATGAGGTAGAATATAAAATTAGATAATACTGAGATGATTTGGAAATTTGTGATGGGATGCTGGGCCACACATAATATGCCCTAGCATGCAGGTGCAAAATCTTCATAAACTCTTCTCTTTCCTTGCTTGATGTAAATCCATGCTTCAAGAGTCGTGGGTGATGGAAAGCCAAACATGTGTTTTTGTACCACCTATTAGTCGGAAGGCAAAGAACTTCGTTCTACAAAGTTCGGGGCCTTCAAATTCTAACACTGGTGCCACTGTTGAAGGACACCAGATATATTGAGAGTCAATTCCATGCTTTCACCCAAACTTAACTTGTTGCTCTGCAAATTATCATGACCTCAAAGAAATCTAAAGCCTTAAGATATTTCTTGAGTACTAATTGATATAGTGACACATAATCGTACCCATAAATGTGTTCAGGCATTAATTATTTAAATGGGAGTGAAATATTTAGACTACAAAGGGCACCTTGTTTTCTAACAAAGGGGTGTAGAATGATTAGGCCAGTCTCCGCTTAGGCTGAAGCTAGGTTCATATGAAGATATTTATGTAATCACTGCTTTCACCCTTTGGATGCACAACAAGTGGAGGTGCGGTGTGCTTCCACTCGTTGTGATTGAGATGGCATAGGGAAAAGCGATTATAGGATAGGCTTAAGTCTCCCTCTCTCTCTCTCTCTCTCTCTCTCTCTCTCTCTCTCTCTCTCTCTCTCTCTCTCTCTCTGTGTGTGTGTGTGTGCGTGCGTGCGCGCGCGTGTGTGTGTGTGTGTGTTTGTTGTTGACAAACAGATAAACGTCTACTAACCGTTCCTAAGGATGACAAAAGAAGGGGTGGTGGTCAGGCCTCATTCATAAGTGTCACGGGGCTTTCTCGAGGGATCTATGGTGGATATTCAATCCACCGTTGATCCCATCTCTGCATGAAAAAAGGTAACGTCCTTAACCTCCTGTTCCGGACTCGACCTCACCACCTCCCGCTTGAGACCCGTGCTCCCTATCCAGCCTGCATGTCGCGCTTGTTTGAAATGCATGCGAGTGCAGTACTATAAAACCCCGCCCCCCCCCTCCCTCCCTCCCTCCCTCCCCCCCCCCGATGCGTTGATCGGACGGCCCAAAGCCCCCCGCCCCGCCGAAAATGCGCCCCTATCGTAGATCCCATGAGTGACACCCCGTGTCACTTATAAACGAGGGTGGTAGGGGATGCGCCTTCCTCAAAACTCGTGTGGTCTAAAGGGGCCTTACGATTATTGATGATGAGCTTCCTTCGAGGCCGTCCAGGTGTGAAAGAAGCTCAAAGTTTTTGGTTTTTTTTCTCCGGTTTTTACTAATAGAAACTGGTCATTTGTGTTACTGTTGGCATTTTGGTGCATCGCCTGGGTTGGCGCCTCCATCTCCGCGTCCATTAGAGAAAGCGCGCGCGCGCGCGCACACACACGCACACACACTCACACTCACAGCCCTACTTATCCAGTCGGCCCTTGCTAGTCCTGCTTGCCAGAAATCTTGTCATGTATTCAGAGAGCAATGGCGCATCAGCTACAAGCCAGCTAAATGCAAGCCCTAGCCAGACAGCTAATGCATCATCTCCGGCACATCTGAGCAGCCATGGTGCTGATATTTGTGATGGCCTTTCTTTGCAAATGCCAGCTACGGCACCACAGGAAAGGCCAGCTGCCGACTTCGGCATTCTCTGCGGGTACGGTGGCCGTGTCATGACCGATGAGCAGTTTGAGACACTTCGCCGCCAAATCTCAGTCTACTCCACCATATGTAGTCAGCTTGTGGAGATGCATAAAGCCCTCATGACCCAGCAAGCTCTCATGCCAAGTGGGTCTCTCTCAACTTCTGATAATTGATATTTTTCAGCACACATTTTGTTTCAAGATTTCATAATATGGCACATATGTGTAGTGAAGGAATGCTTTTTTTGTCAGTAAATAAATGCATCATTTTGAGGGAGATATTTTTTGCATGTTCAGGAATCTTCCCTTATCCCAAGAAATATAGAAGTGATTAAATATGAATGTTATGGAATTAGTGCATCAAGATTGGAGCTTTTTGCAAGTTTTGCAGGCATACTGAGCTAGTAAAAAATGTTGGGATCTTACATTGTGGGAGAGCACACACATAGTGACGCGCCTCAATGGCGGCTTATCTGCCTGATGCTTTTCAGTCTTTTGATGGAGTGTGGAATCATAACTGCTCCTTGTCAGAAAAATCTTGATGGATGCATCGTTCATGTGAACAATCTATTTGTAGATGTTAGATTAATGAACTTCAAAAAGAAACTATTTCTGAACAAATTGAACAAGAATCAGTCGGAGGCCATCTGTAATGCATCACAAAATAAACACCATTTGCTATTTTACTGATTCCCGTGCAGACATGATGCTAGCTGTCGGCCAGCAGCTTCCTTTCGACCCGGTCCTTGCAGCAAGGTCAAGCGGACGTCAGCGATGGACACCCAGCCAAATCCAGCTTCAGATCTTAGAGAGCGTGTTTGTGAAGAGCAACGGCACACCAAGCAAGCAGAGGATCAAGGAGATAACAGCTGAGCTCGGAAAGCATGGGTCGATCTCGGAGACCAATGTGTATAACTGGTTTCAGAACAGGAAAGCGCGTGCCAAGCGGAAGCAGCAACACAAGGATGGAGATCAATCTGAACTGGAGCTGGAGGAGATGGATTTGAGGAAGGAGAAAAGGGCTGCACTTGATATGTATCAAGAATTGAATGGGCTCAATGGAAGGGGTAGCATGAATGGCCCCATGTCCTTGAATGGAGGTTTTAGTGGAGTTACAAATGCGCTGTTTGCAGCCGGTTTGGCCAGCTCATCGGCCCAGTCGATGCAGTTTGGGCGGCATGTTGATGATAGGGGCTTGTTCAATGAAGGAGGAGTGCAGCATAGTAAGTTTTGTTTGTGAGTATGCACAATGTGATTCTCACAATGCCCTTGGGGTACACACACACACACACACACACACATTTATATGTGGCATGAACACACACACACACACACGTGTGCACACACCCACCCACATAGACTCATGTAGTGTTTTAGCTTGATGTATATTGGCTATCTTCCATGTGTCACAGATGACCACATTAGAGAGTTCAGTACCATAGTAGTGTTGATTGATGGAAAACCTTGGGAAGTTCCTTCTACAACACTTGACTTGAAAGGCAGTTTTGGAGAAACATCAGCTCTTTTGGACTCTCAAAAGCAAGTTGTCCCCACTGACGAGAGGGGATTCACCACTTGCCCACTTCATCCAGGGGAGACCTACACTTTAATCAAGTAAGTAGCTAATTGGGCTTCCATCACCCATCTGATCATGTGTATACCCTTACCATTATGTACATTTTGTGTTTTCTTATATGTGTCCATTTGCATACAGATATTTGACAAGCTTTCCAAATACAACAGGTCCACTTTGATTCATTTGTATGTCTGCCTTTCATCACCATACATTAGTCATGCATGAGTGCCGTTCTTTTTTTGTCTTCTTCTTCTCCCTCTTACCCACATGTATGCTATACACCCACATGCATAGCATACATACAAAGCATATATAAACGTATGTAATTATTTATACATGTGAGAGAGAGAGAGAGAGAGAGAGAGAGAGAGAGAGAGATGGTGGTGAATTTAGCTTTTGGATATATTTACAAACACACACACAGCCACACCCACAGACACACATAGATATACGGGTGGACGCTTGCATGGTCTCTTCATGCACATCCTTTTGAGCTAAGTATACACACATCTCTCTCTCTCTCTCTCTCTCTCTCTCTCTCTCTCTCTCTCTCTCTCTCCCTCCTTTTCTACATACATACATACATACATCTCTCTCTCTCTCTCTCTCTCTCTCTCTCTCTCTCTCTCTCTCTCTCTCTACTTTTCTACATACATACATATGGGTGTGCACTCTTCATACGTCACACTCACAAACCTCTCTCTTTACGTGTCTACATACATACAAATCTGTAAAATACATACATGTGTGTGTCTGTGAGAAACATTCAAGTGCACAGTTTATTTTCAAGTATTCACAAACATACTTAAATTTTTTTAAACAAAGAGCAGCTCCTTTTGAGGAGTAATGGTCATTTTGTTAATAAAAATGTTGGCATCTTACTCATAGCTACCATTCTTGAATGCAGGCTTAACAAAGGTGTTGCATAGATTATAAGAGTATGTTCGATCATGAAAATTTATTTTCACAAGTTAATGAGTACCCAGTATATCTAACTCTACCTTGCCGGGCCAATTGAGAAGCAATTGCTTTCGTCAGGGTGCTTTGTGGGTTTGCTAAACCCCTCCAAAACAAAGCTTCTAGAAAAAAAAGCTAACATATGTGTGTCTTCCTCATCATTATTCTCAACTTAACCCACTCATCTTCCCCTTCTCTTGCAGTAGAATCCTTACACCAATTGTGTCCAAAGGTTTCAAGCTGTAAGTTTTGAGAGGAGTTGATTTAATAGACCCTTTCCACCCTAATAATTATGTTAAGAATGTGTCCTCAATTTGAAGAGGTCCGAGTTTCTTAAAACAAAAAGAGGTCCAAGTCTCTTGAATCAGTATAAATAGAGGAATAACATCTTCATTTGGTGGCTCCGACATTAAGCATTTTTGTATTGTACCTCAAATTTTGTTTTAGCTTTAGATAGTGTGATCTTCATACTTTAGATTGCACACTTTAGCAACTTTAGCAAAGTCACAATTGTAAAGTCCCATTGACTTGTTGTATAGTTCCTCGTTTAACTTTGCTTTTCTTACAATGATTTAACTCCACAATAAGCTTGTTCATGATTTATTGACCCTTACTTGCTACAAACTGTTTTCATTGTTTTGAGGCTACCGGATGGCGTCTTAATGATGATCCATCGTATGTGAGTAGCTACAATGGCAATAACTATCTAAAGTTGTGCAACAAATCCATCCCCTATATAGACGAAAGCTATGATGCAAGAGTAATTATCACAGACTTGTACAAAAGTGACAAAGTTGGCCATTAGCACTTGCGTTGATTTCTATGTAATTCTCATAAATTTTAGGTTTGATCAAATCTTTGACCATAGCCATAGGTAGCCAATAGTTTGAGAACACTAGTGGGATTCAAAAACACTTGAAGCCACATTAAAAGAGCACAAAAGAAGAGAAACAATAGATTTCACCAAATAGACTTTAGATTTGGATTTTCAATTAACAAAAAAAAGGTCCAAATTGGCATTTTGTTGTTACCACACTTAGAACCATCGGGGCATAGGGGCACCCTTTTTCCATGCTAGGAGGTTTTTTTCCCTAGCATGTATATATGCCCATCTTTCTAGGGCACACATCTTATATTCAGATTATCATACTTTGTCATACCACTTCCTGTGTTATGTCCCCTTAAGTTTCTCCTTCATCTTCTCCATCTTCATGTGCATGTTTGTAGTTGAATCACCCCTAGGCTCACTTTCTCCGTTTTAAGTTCATATTTGGTGAATGTTTACAAGGCAACATATCCTTCAAGAAAACTCGAGAGAGCTAGTACCAGGAAAATTTTGATTCAGCTTCCTTTCCACTATTAGCAGTATTGTGTAGACAATTTTTTTCCTTTTGGCCAAGTTTTTTGACATTGTAATTTTCTGCAAAACAAGCACTTTGTAATCTTTTGTGGATTGTGCTTTATAGTGCAAGTTGGTTTTGTGCAATTTTTCCCTATATAAGCAATTTTTGTATTATGTTTAGTTATTGGCCATGGCTCACATTAGCAATGATTTTTTGTATGATGTTTCCTACGGAGAAATTGTATGGGAATAAGTACCCACTTTGGGTATACATGATGCAATATGTTCATGTTGTAAAGGGTGTTTGAAACTATCTAGGGTTATGATGTGGGACCGTGTTCCACACATACAGACTCTATTTATGATGTTGCGTGATCTAGCAGTCTACATGTAGAGTTTTTTTTTCCTACTGCAAAGCCAACACATTGGGATGATAAGATGTAGAAGCTCATGCATTGACTACGCTTTCTATTAAGTGTAAGAGATGAAGAAGGAGCGAGCTTGAGCACTTGCAAGCATGCAAATACACAACCAAGTGAGCACACAATGGAGATGGATGGGGAAAGCTACTTCTTCTCCACTACTTGAAAATGATAAGATCGTATACAAAACATAAGAAGTGAATGCAACATAGACATGTATAAGCTACTTGAAATGATAAGATGGTACACAAAACATAAGAAGTGAAATGCAACATA
Organism: Adiantum capillus-veneris; assembly: GCF_014529385.1. NCBI lineage: Eukaryota > Viridiplantae > Streptophyta > Polypodiopsida > Polypodiales > Pteridaceae > Adiantum > Adiantum capillus-veneris. Next base: position 14,659,557 of record NC_140957.1, on the reverse strand, counting down.
GACATGTATAAGCTACTTGAAATGATAAGATGGTACACAAAACATAAGAAGAGAATTACATAGAGAGATAAATAAGTACCATAGTCAATGTGGAACCTCTAATGAGTGAGCGCTCAAGTTGAGGAGCCATCACTCTTAATGGGTAGACCTTGCAAGCATGCAAATACACAATCATATGATCACACAATGGAGATGGAGGGTGAAAGCTACTTCTTCTTCACTACTTGAAGTGATAAGATGGTACACAAAACATAAGAAGGGAAATACAACATAGAGAGATAAATAAGTATAATGGTCAATGTGGAACCTCTAATGAGTGTGAGAGTGTGCGTGTGTGAAAGCGTGAGAGAGAGAGAGAGAGAGAGAGAGAGAACGCAACAAACATTGCTATGGGGAAGAGGGTGCGATCAACCCCCCTCACTACCAGAGCATAAAACCTGAATGTCAGTCTTTACGAAATGGGTACCCCCCTGGTCCCATATATATGAGTGCCCAAAGGGGCGACTACCCAAAACCTGGGCGGTCGAACAAAACTGCAACCTATACATGGGTGGCCAGCCCACAGACATACACGTCGTACAAGTATGTCGTAGACCTATGTGAAGCAGCAGAGTGGTGTAAATGTAACACCCCTTCTCAACACTGGATGCTGAACAAACCGCATGAAGCCAAAAATGTGAGGCAAATGATGAAGAACTCTATTGCAATGTCTACATCACTCTAGGGTGTCCCAACCTTTGGGAGATCTCCATGGTAAAGTGCCATCACGAGCACTATAGCAAATTGTTGTACTCCACCGATACAAGGTGAAGATACTGCATGAAGGTCTCAAACTATGTGTGAAAACAACACCGTGTCGTGAAAGAAGTTCCAATAGGCTTGCAAGTGTCCTACCTAATAGGATCTACAATGTCTTTAGTCAAACAGTCTGGAGAAAATGGGGAAGCCTAGGACCGTCATGAGAATGATCGGAAGCTTGTCAATGCATGAACCGGCAACCCAGTGTCGCCAGGTGGCTAAGCTATGAAAAACTCCAAGAAGGCCAAATGTAGCAATCTGCGTCGTAAACATCCTCCGAAACAAGGAAAGCCATACTAAAAAGTCTACACTATAGCAGCTACCATAAGCTGCAACAGTCACCGATAGATCGCACGGACCACCATCGACTCGTGTCATGTTAGTAGATAGGGTAATCCAAGATGAGGGGAAATCCTGACTCAACAGTCTGCATTGTGAAGGGCCTCTCAGAAGAATATGTGTGGTCAGACCAAGCTGTCTGCACCGTAATCATCCTGTATGAAGAAGGGAAGCAAGATTGAGCAGTTTACGTTGTGATTACTCTCTGGGATGAGGAAAGGCCACCAATCTGTCTACGCGGGTTTCCCTTATCTCTTTCCTCCAATCCTCCGGTGTCAACCAAAAAATAATCCTCCCAAACAACATCACTAAACTGCAACTCTGTGTGGCTCTCAATGTGAATGAGCTGGGAGTGGCCTACTACCCAGGTCCGGAGATAAGTCCAATGTAAGGTTATCGAGGGTGAGTGTAAGCATCTCTAAAGGTAGCAATCCAAATGATCAGGAGTGTAGAAGAGAAATTGCACTACCATCCAAGCGAAGCTCCGGGTGGCTCGGAATGTAGTCGTGTAATGATGCCTAATCTCTCGCATCTTGCTAGTAAACTCTCCAAGAGAGTCCAAAGCACTAAAGTCCCACTCTGGTCTATAGATCCAAGCAATGAACTTGTCCAAGAAGAGATCCAAGATCCTTTCCTCATATCCATGTACATGCTCCTGTTTAAGCAAGTAATCTGACGTGTCGAGGTCAAGTGGTAATGCCTGTCCACCCAAGATGGTGGTGTCTTCTCTGGGAATGTCGGCATCCCATATGCCATGAGCATGTCCGTATCTCGTGTGAACTCCTATGATGAGTGCATAGGTGTGTCCATAGCAAACCACAAGTCACCACCCCTCTAGAGTGCGCAACCGTCAAACGATGGCTCGAATGAATGGATCTCCCACGGATCGTACACTCGCAGATGATCAAGCTGATGTCAAAGATACCATGTACTGTAGCAGTCACTGAGAGACTACATGGACCACCACCGCCAGATGGTGTCCTGGTAGGAGGTAACTTCATCCTCTGAGAAAACACACTCCAAGATGCTACTGTCCACCCAAAAATGCAACTGCGAGGTGATGAAAATAGTGTTGTCCAGCAATTTTTAGAATGTGTGTATGCTCCCTGGAAGGGTCCGGAGCGGTACAGGGGGTCTGGAGATGGTGGTGAATAAAAGTCACTGCCCCTGATGGGCTACAAACAGCGAAAACAACTAGTAAACCTGGCTGTAAACATTAGTATATGGAGAGGATTAGGGATCGACAAGGCACCGGATGCCAAGCTGGTCATGTAAAGGAAAGGCCAATAGGGTGGGAAGTCCAACGCTACCCCATGTAACCTGAAAACATAGAAAACGCAAGGGCATCACCCAAAAATGCTAGTTGCTCCTTCCTGAAAACACAGTCAGATGCCCCGAAAATGCAGGTGAATCTCGAAACGCTAGGGTTGAGGTGAAAACGTTGATGAGGTGCTAATGATCGTTGGCCTTGTGAAGAGTTTTCGCGATAGAAATGCTCTAAAAGCTCATCGTTGCCTGTGTGCGCTTCCCAACGCTGGTTGTTTTCTTGCTGGACAGCTCCACCAAAAAATGCAGGTACATGCTGAAAACGCAGGTGCAGGGAGGGGGTTTTCAGCAATGGAAATGCGTGGAAAGGCTAGCGTTGGCTGTAAATCTGGTGATCACCATTGTGAATGGCAAAAACGTAGATGGATGAACATCTCTCGCGACGGATGTTGTCGTAGTGTTGGCCCCACCCTTCTTGCTATGATACCATGTCAGAGTGTGCGTGTGCGGAAGCGTGAGAGAGGAGAGAGAGAGACAGAGAACACAACAAACGTTTGTATGGGGAAGAGGGGGCCTTGACTACCAGAGCATAAGACCTATACAATGTTAGTCTATGTGAAATGGGTACTCCCCTAGCCCTATATATAAATGAGTGCCCAAACTTGGGCGGTCGGACAAAAGTGCAACCTATAGATGGGTGGCCAGCCCGGAGACATACACACCGTATAAGTAGGACGTAGACCTATGTGAAGTAGCAAAGTGGTTCAAATCAAAGAATGAGTGAGCTGGTACATGACTTCACCCTAAAACCATGTAGATGAAGTCAAGCTTAAGTACCACTGACAACGACTCTTGTGTATGCTAACTTATTCAAGATAAACATCAATGATAATGCATCCAAGGGGATCAAGTGTGGAGTTTGCTATCTCAACACGCCCACTCAAGCTCCATGTGAGTCTCTTCTATTGCAAGCATAGCTTAAAATTGTCTCAAGCTCTTTACTTTCAAGGCTTTTCATTAGGAAAAATACGAATCGTCTAGCGATCCTTTAAGTTCAAGATTAATTTAAGGTTAACCAATAGGAAGAGGGTGATTGACATACTCTATAGCGTCAAAAAAGTGAGGAAACTGTTACCATATACATGTGGTAGTGATGTGTGTGAACACACTAGGACCGTCGGGGCATTTTTTCCCTCTTAAGGAGGTTTTTTCCCCCGTGCATTGTATATACGCCCATCACTCTAGGGCTATCAATCTTTCCATTGCACACTAAGTAACACACTCTCTATTGTGTGCCTTGAGCTTCCTTCATCTTCTCCAAGCTGTGTGTGTTTCTTTGCAACCCTAATTCCAACAATTGGTATCAGAGCAGGTCACGTCCTCCCCGGCTTAGTCGTCAGCTGCTCCAGCACACGCCTGCTCACTTTCTCCGATTTCAGTGAGCTTTGGCAAGCGTTCGCAAGTCAACAAAATTTTTGGGCGGGCTCGAAGAGCTCGGTCTGCTCAGAATTTTGATTTGGGCTCATTTCGGCGTCCGTTTCCACTACAGGCAGTACTGCACAGGCTATTTCGTCATTTTGTGTAGAATTTCTGTCAGTGCCGTTTTCTGCATAACAGGTGCCTTATAGTCTTCTACGGTTTGTGCTATATAGCACAGGTTGTTCCTGCTCCATTTCTCCTATTTTCGGGCAGTTTTCACATCAGGTGCAGCATTTACCATGGCTGACAACAACAACACAGATGTGTTCAAGATGTTTGCTGTTGAGGACAGGTTGGATGGGGACAACTACCCTATGTGGGCTTATATGATGCAACATGTTCTTGTGTCAAAAGGTGTCTGGAACATTGTGCAGGGCATTGATGTACGTCCTGGTTCTGAGGATGTAGGCGATGTTGTGGATGTTGCAGGTCTTGCTGCAAGGATTGCAGCTGTTAGAGTTGTTTTGCCTACGGCAGAACAAGCTCGTTGGGATGTTAAGGATGCGCAGGCTCATGCATTGATTGCGTTGTCTATGAAGCGCACCATTGTTCCTCACATCCGTTCAGCAAAATCTGCAAAACAGGCTTGGGATATTCTAGCAGGTCTTTATGCAAGCCGCAATGAGGCTAAAATTGATTTGCTGCATAAAGAGCTGGAGTCGAAGATTATGCATGAGGAAGATGATATGGACACTTTCCTTGCTAGTGTCAAGGATATCAATGAGCAACTCATTTCTGCAGGTGAAGTCATTTCAGACAGTTCCCTAGTGGAGACTGTTCTTGATGCCTAGGCCAGATTCCTACCAGACTTTTGCTAGTACTTGGAGACTGATGACCCAAGGAAATCCTGAAGTTGTCAAGTTTGATGCATTATGCACATTGCTGTTGCAAGAGTCACTGTCCAGAAAAAACAGGACTAGACAGCGTGCAGTTGAACAGGCTTTTATTGCTTCTCAAAGAAAGGGTGGTAACAGTAATGCAGCCACTTCTTATGGTTCTGCTGCGAGTGGCAAAAATTCTGTTCCTAATGCTTCTGCTAGCAGTACTTCGTCTGGCAATTCTGGTTATAAGGGCAAAAAGAAGACGCGTTGCCATTATTGTAAAGCCAATGATCACTTGATCAAGTCGTGTCCTAAGGTGAAGGCCAAAGAGGCTAAGAAGAAAGAGGGTGGTTCCACTGCAAATGCTTGTTCCACTACAAATGCAGCCATTGTTGAGTCTTCTGTGAAAGGAGACTGTGTTGCTGATTTTGATGCAGAATGGGCTTTTAGCGCAGAGTGCACTTACAATCCTGTTGTCCATGATGCATGCTTGTCAATTGCTGCAGATTCACATGTGTGGTATTTCGACAGTGGTGCTACAAAGCACATTACCTCACATCGTGAATTGTTTACCTCTCTCGAGTCTGTCCCTCATGGGAATTCAATCACTTGTGCCAACAACGCCTCTTATCCAGTTCAGGGAGTTGGAAAGATTGTGTTCACTGCTGCTAATAGCAGCTCCTTCACACTTGTTGATGCACTTTATGTACCTGGGATAAAGAAGAATCTCTTGTCTGTATCCGCACTTGCTAGACTTGGACTTGTAGTCAAATTTGTGGATGACAGATGTATAGTTCATGATCTCAGTTTTGGTGATGAAATTGTTGCATCTGGGCTTTTGTGCCGTGGGATGTATAAGCTCACTTTGTATGACAAGTGTGGACAAAATTTTGCAAATACTGTTGCAGATTGAAGGGCTATTTCAGATGCAAAACTTTGGCATGCACGTTTTGGTCATCTGAATTTTTCCAGTTTGCTGCGTTTGCAGAAATCTGATATGGTTGCTTCTTTGCCACCTCTTGAAGAACCTGTCAAACATGTTTGTGAAGGCTGTATTTTGGGTAAGATGCAGCGTTCTAAGTTTCCAAAGGATGGTTCAGTTCGGGCCACATGAAGGTTGCAGCTTGTGCATAGTGATATTTGTGGGCCCATGCAAACTCCATCCTTGGGCAATTACCTGTACTTCGTGACTTTCATTGATGATTACTCCAGGCATGCATGGGTATTTCCGCTTAAAGCAAAGTCCGAAGTTTTTATGTGCTTCAAATAATTTCTGGCTATGGCTGAAAATGTCTCGAAATGTACTATGGGCACCCTCCGTTCTGATCGAGGGGGGGAGTATATGTCTCATGAATTTAATGCATTTCTGGCTAGTCGTGGGATAAAACACCAATGTACAATGCCTTATACGCCTCAGCAAAATGGTGTTGCTGAGAGGAAAAACAGGTCACTGACGGAAATGGCACAATGTATGGTCAAAAGTCAAGCTTTACCGCATTCTTTTTGGCTTGAGGCCATCATGTGTGCCACTTATGTACTTAACAGGTGTCCTACGAAAGCTTTGCAGTCTATTACTCCATATGAAGCATGGCATGATAGAAAGCCTTCTATTCAGCACATGCATGTTTTTTGGTTGTTTGGCATATGCTTTGGTGCCACAAGTGCAGCGCAGAAAATTGGATGATAATGCTGTCAAATGTAATTTTGTTGGTTATAGTGCTGAAAGCAAAGGTTACAGGTTGTATCATCCGCAAACAAAACGTATTCTGGTTTCTCGGGATGTAGTGTTTGTGGAAGATTCTGTTCAGCCCTTGCTGTCATGTACTAGAGACAGTAATGTAAGCTCACAGGACATTTATGACACTTTGTTGCCTCTTTTCAGTGGTGGAAATACGAATGTAAGTTCCAATGAGGCAAATGTACAGCCTATGGGGGTTTCTGAAAATGTTTTAGATCAGCCTATTACTGATGCAGATGTACATGATGTACTTGATGAGGAAAGGGCTGAAAATGAGCAAGCTAGAGGTATGCCAAAATGGTTGGTGCACACTTTGCGTGACAGTAAATTGGATGCACCTTTGTCTAGTCGTACTCGTTCAGGCTCTCGCCATGCATCCTATGCATCAGATTGTTATGCTTTGGCTGTGTCTAGTTTACATGATGTTTAGGAGCCTCTATCTTTTGATGAAGCACAGAATTCAGAAAATTGGATGGCTGCCATGCAATCAGAATATGATGCACTTATAGAAAATGACACATGGACTTTATGTGATTTGCCTCCTGGCAAAAAGGCCATTGGTACGAAGTGGATTTACAAGTTGAAACGCAAGCCGGATGGTGAGATTGATCGCCATAAGGCTCGACTTGTTGCAAAGGGTTATGCACAGCAAAAAGGCATAGATTATGAAGAGACTTTTGCTCCCACTTGTCGTATGACTACTGTGCCTTTTCTATGTGCATTGGCAGCTCATTTTGGTTGGGATGTACATCAATCAGACATTGTTACTGCTTTCTTGAATGGTGACATATTTGAGGAAGTTTATGTAACGCAGCCTCGCGATTTTGTCATAAAAGGACAAGAGGACAAAGTGTGCAAATGTAACAAGGCTTTGTATGGGTTGAAGCAATCTCCTCGTGCTTGGTATGAGAAAGCTGACACTCATTTGGTCAAACAAGGCTTTCGTAACAGTCCAACAGAAAGCACATTGTATGTAAAAGCGTGAGGGTGATGTATTTCTCATCGTGGTTCTTTATGTTGATGATTTGCCGATCACTGGACCAAATGAGAGACATATTGCTGAATTTAAGGCTGATTTGAATGCTACTTTCAAGATGAAAGATTTGGGGCTGTTGCATCATTACTTGGGTATACAGTTTAAGCGGTGTGATGGTGGTATTGCCTTGTGTCAGAAAAGTTACATAGAGACATTGCTATGTAAGTTTGGACTTGAGGATTGCAAACCTATTGCCACTCCCATGGAAATAGGTTTGAAGTTGAGTCTACATGATGCTGGCGATCCTGCTGATGTCACTCTTTACCAAACTGCTCTTGGCTGCCTCATTTATGTATGCAACACGAGGCCGGATATTTAGTTTGCAATCTCACAGGTCAGCAGATTTATGCATAGCCCAGGGTCTAAGCATTGGCAGGCTGTCAAGAGGATTTTTCGCTACCTTAGTGGCACTTTACATCTTGGCTTGTTTTATCCCAAGGGGGGATCATTGCCGCCAGACTTACATGCTTTTTTGGACTCAGATTCGGCTGGTTGTTTTGACACGCGAGTGTCCACAAGTGGTTTTTGTTTCATGCTTGGCAGTTCATGTATATCATGGTTGAGCAAGAAGCAACCTACTGTGGCCACTTCGAGTTGTGAGGCTGAGTACAGGGCACTCTTCATAGCTACGGTTGAGTGTGTATGGCTCAGACGCCTTATGGCTGATTTGGGTGTTGGACAGGACACTGCCAACACTATCTACACTGACAGTCAGAGCGCATTGGCAGTTGCGAGGAACCCAGTTTTTCATGCTCGCACAAAGCACATTGAGGTGCATTACCACTATGTCAGGGAGAGGCTCTCAGCAGGAGAGATCGGCTTGGCTTATGTGCCAACACAGGACAACCTTGCAGATCTTTTCACAAAGGCATTGTCTCGTGAGAAGCTTGAAGCTTTCCGCAAAGCTTTGGGCTTACTCCCCTTTGTGGACTGATCCTGTCCTCAGGGCATGGCACTTCCCTTTACTCATGTGCCAGCTCTCGTTCACCGCATCACTCCAAGGGGGATTTGTTACCATATACATGTGGTAGTGATGTGTGTGAACACACTAGGACCGCCGGGGCATTTTTTCCCTCTTTAGGAGGTTTTTTCCCCCGTGCATTGTATATACGCCCATCACTCTAGGGCTATCAATCTTTCCATTGCACACTAAGTAACACACTCTCTATTGTGTGCCTTGAGCTTCCTTCGTCTTTTCCAAGTTGTGTGTGTTTATCTGTAACCCTAATTCCAACAGAAACAAGGTAGCATCACCTCTATTAATGATCTCTTATTTACCTAGTGACGAGATAAGAGAAGTGCCATAGGGATTGAAGGGGGAAGAGGGGGGGGGGGAGGGGGATACAATTTTGAGCTATTTTTCCACCACATTATTTTGCTCTGATTTTCCAAACCTATTTTTGGGTAAAAAATCATTTGTAACCTCTAAAGTAAAAAACCTACACTTCCAAACCCCAAGAACATGTTCAAGGTGAAGCAGACATGGAAAGCTTTGAGGATTGGTATTATGAATTCCTTGCAAGTGATGCCAAAGATAAGGTCCTCATGGAATGGAAAAGCTTGAAGATGGCCCCATATGAGTCTATTCTAAAGTATGTGGACAAGTTGTGGGAGTTACTACTCAAAAACGTTGTGTACAAGAAGATAGATTTTGAAGAACAAAAGCAACAATTTTGTACTAGCCTATCTAAGGAGATTGTTGAAGCTCGATATATCCATGCTACGTGAAAGTTGAAGTCCATCTATGCTGCAAAATCATTAAAAAAAACACTCACCTAGAAAGATGTGTCAGCATAGAAATGAAAGTTTTATTACCTAAATGCAAATAAAACAAAATCATATGCCAAGGTCTCATACATGCATGTCTAGACGGAAAAATCCCAAAGGGAAAAAAGTGTCTCTAGTATAAGCGCATATGCCTAGTGCACCATAGTCAATTTACACAAGTCAAGGATCTAAGAAGCTAGGAGGGATAAGAGAACTCTCTGCAAGCAATAAAACTTTCAATCTTCTAGCTCTATATCTACTAGTCATCATCTAGCTAGAACCTAGCTCCATATGGATAGTAGAATGTGTAGCACAACTAATGGTTCTGGGGATGACATCAACTTGTGACTATGTTGTCAATCTACTCTTTGGCGTGAAATCCCTCGATGGCCGACTCCTGCCTAGTTCTAATTCAACAACATTGTCAGTAGACATCTTAGGTGAGCTATGGCTCGTGTCAACCTATGCTCTGATAGATCGTCAGATCTTTGGTAGCCAAATTGTTAGTAGCGGCTAACACAGGCTACACCAATTATGCACCAAGATGTGGATGTGCCATAGTGCACAATATTTCCTTTTCATTATATAGGGCTTGGGCTCATGTAGGAGTTCCAAAGTTGTATGAGTCTAAGCTAAAGAGCTCACTTTATCCCATAGTTGAAGGGTTTGAGGCCCAAAGCTATAAAAGAGCCCTATGCTTAATGAGAAGTCATTCTTGGGTGAGGACTCCTCTTTGTAGAGTGGATGGTCATGAGGCTCATGGGCTTTCCATGCCCATGTAGCTCTTGATTTCTAATAATCAATTACTCTTTCTTTCTTATTAGTTTTCTTTGTTTGATTATGTGGAGTGAGATTGTATTAGTGTGATGGTAGATCTCTAATCCCTTTTTTGAGTTAATCTATTCTATCCACACCATTGGCCATGGTGTGTGAGGGCTATGCCTTCCTTCTCTTCATCTCTCTCTACAAGGTGCGGTTAGTGTGTGTGCATACGTAGTCATATTGAGGGGTTGTGTCGGAATGGACACACTAATGCGGAGTAGATATGTCAATTGCATGATTGTGTAGTTGTGATTAAGAGTTGTGAATAAGAGTGATTGATGTGAGAGGTTAATTTCAACCGCATGATTGTGTGCAAGTGATTAGTGAGTAGGAATGTGTTGTTGATTAGAGGAAGCCCTTTCCATGGCTTCTCTCTATGATGAGAAGAAGGATCCCTTGAATCCTCTATGTCTATACATCTTAGGCTCGTGCTTCCATTCCCTAGGTGGGTTGCTCGATCCACGGATTTGATAATTTTGTGGTTGCGATTAGGTCGTGCTACAATGCATCCCTACATTTGGCGCCATTGCCGGGGATCGATAACCTAAGCTAGTGAGTTTAGGATGTGTAGAATAGAGTAATTTCACTAATATTGTGTTGGTTTTTGAGTGTGTGTAACTCAATTTTTGGTTTTGATTTGATGATGTTGTGTAAGAAATTGATGCTAATGTCGAGTTATGAATACCCCAAACCCCCAATTTCACTAATTTCATGCTAACCCTTACTAATTTCGCGTCTTTCCATGCTAATTTTTACTAATTTCATGCTAATTTTGACTAACCTTGCTAACCTAACCACTAACATTTTGAAGTGTAAAGTATGTTAAATCCCCTTGCAAGAGGTGGAATCAACACTTTTATCAAGTTAATTGTGCTAATCCATGCTTAATTTGATGATTTAAGTGTATGATTTTTGGCCTTAAATGGTCAAGTTTTGGGCTAATTTGTAAGAGCCACACATGTGTGTGCATGATGGAATCGTCGCGTGGAGCAAGGATTAGCTTGGATGCAATCGATGGGTAAATGCAGTGACCTACTCCATTCAATTTTTGAGTGGTTAATTTGATTCCAATGTGTTGCTAATTTATTGCTAAAATTAGGTGTGTAATTCAATTAACATACTTTGAATGCCTAATTTGATTGTTTTGGGATGAAATTTATGGTCAATTTTGACTAAAGAATGATGGTTGTGTCAAGATAATGCTTAATTCTCAAGAAAAAATCATGTGTGTGCATAAAAATCATTGTGTGTGTGCATGCACCAAAGAGGGAAAAAACTGTCAAAATTTTCAAGTGTGTGTGCACCTGATTTTTAGTGTGTGCATGCATATAAAGTGATGGAATTGATGATACATGAGTATGCAATCATGTAAATGATGAGTATGTGAGGCTAATTCAAACATTGGATAAGCCTAAATTCATTTCCAATTGCAGAAAATTCGATCATTTGTGCTTAATTTTGAGTGTGAGCATTGCTTGATTAGGTAAAAATAGTGCTAATTTTTTTGAAATTAAGCATGCATGCATTGATTTATGCTTGATTGAACTTGCAATTTGTGCATTTCAATGTGAAATTGATGGATTCATTGCATAAATTTTTGGTCTAAATTTGGGTGTGTGTGCCTACTCAAATGGCATTCAAAGTCCAAATTGAAGATGAATGATTGGCCTTGGTTGGCAATTGTGATGATGAAAAGACCTAAAATGGTTGGTGTTCTATGTGTATAATTGATGATTCGATTGATACACAATTGAAAATGATTTTACGTTTTACCATTGTCATGTATGCTATTTGATTGAATATGGTAAGAATTTCGGTGATTTGTGCATTTGGAGGTGCCATAATCACGTGTGTGTAGCCATAGAAACCAAAAATGACAAATCCGACAGGGGTTTGGATGATTAGAGAAATCAAAGATGAGCAATTGATTTTGCAATGATTGCTAATCGGGTTCAAAATGGCCAAAGAGGGTTGCTCATTTTGCGTATTGATGGATTTGAATCCTTGTTCATAAATTTCTTCAAACAATTGCATGAATTCTTTCTTTGAAAACAATGAACATGGATTTTGAAAGCTAGAATGATGCCCATATGAAGATACGGTAGATAGCATCATTGTGCGTTGCATACTCTATGCACTTTTGTCTCGGGAGCATACTCGTCATAAAATAGTTTAATTAGAAATGAGTGAGATTGCATTACTTTCCGATCAATTGCGAAATCGAATATCCTATTGTTGAAATTGCTACTATGACTTCGGATTTATGTATGACATTCTTTCAAGAGTCAAGAATTATGTTCTCTCCCTTGTTCTTTGGATACAAGATCCTCGGGAATATTTTCTTTCACCTTAACCGAGCTCGCCTAGCTCAACATCATCCTGGGCACTTTCACTCCTTTTCTAGGCTCATGAAGCCATGAGAACCGTCTCCTAAAGGAAAATTTTCTATAATTTAAAAAATAATAACAAAAACATAATAATCATGCTTGGCTGGCCCGTTTTGGTGCTAGTAAAACCCATGCACACACACACACGCTTCGGCTTGCCTTGATTGGCGCTAGCAAACAAACACACACACACACAGCTGGCGACCCCACCTGCTTTGGCTCATAGCCTGCAAACACACACACACACACACACACACACACACGCTCGTTGCCTTGCGTGGACACGGCCCACTTGCCCTCTTCTCGGCCTCGCAATCATGCAACCAATTGATGGCCTTGGATTTGCTTTCAGAAGACACACACACACACACACGCAGTGCACCTACTCAACTTCTCATGGTCTTGGCCAGCTAATCCTGTCGTAGCTACCGCATGCCATAAGCACCCTCGCAACTCATTTGCATGCAGTACTGACACTCCACCCCGCTCGGAGCTTCAGGCCGATTACCCTGTATGGCCAAACTTGTGCTTCTAATAATCACCTGCTTGCTCGGTTTTAGTGCTCGCACGAAACTTGTGACAGCCCTTACTTTTCGAGCCTACAAACTACAACACGCACACACACACACACACACACTTGGCGCCGTAGACCCGGACCCCTGCAAGCCTGTAAAGTGCAAGCGTTAGGCCACCTTGCTGGGCGCTGGCTCATTGATTGCAGTCCTACTCGTAGCCCGTCAAGCTGGTTGACCATGCCACATGCACGCTTGCCTGTGAGATGTTGTTGCTTCTACCTCTCAACCACTCTTATCGGTCGCAGTAAAAATTCAATTTACTGATTCCCTGAGGACTCGTTCTCAGTCGACCTACGCAGCTCTTAATCGTCGCGTGTCATTCATCACACGCACCTCCAGGTCCGTGACGACAGTCTGTAAAATAAAACAGAAAAAAAGAAAAAGAACAAAAAAGAGACATGACCTCATTGGATAAAAGGTGTTCCCACCCTCAATCTCACCTTAAGCTCGTAAAAGCGCTTTAAATGTAATGAGCCCAAAAACACCAAAAACATGAAAGCACACCATTACGACCTTGAGCCAATTCAAATGGTGAAGCAATGGTGACTTCCACAACTGAGATATACATTGAAAAGGTAGCTCCAAGATCTTGTTTCAAATTGGAGCATTCCATTGTGAGGACATGAAAGTTTTATTCATGGGTTGTAGGAACAATATTGCATTAATGACATTAAAAAATGGAGACTCATGAACTGCTTTGATGCTTGGGTTGGATGAAGCTATTTCCATGCACTCAAGAATGGGCGTTTTGCAAGAGATCACTTTCTCTCTTTTGATTTGTATGGGTCCACTTGATGATTGAGGACGTGCATTGGACTTATGCATCCATTGTGGATGAAATCAATTTTTTATTGAATGGATTGCATTAAACTTTGTGATTTCTGATAATTCTTGATCATTTTTAGTGCTTGGCTTGATTGGATTTCACATTGCTTCATTTGAGAGCTACAATTGATGATGCATACATGCTCAATGGAGAATATGCATTAAAAATTTGGTCTTGGTATTGATTATGCATTTTGATATGTATGAAAAAATAATCAGAAAGCACTAAAATTGATCCTGTTTGATAGCCACAAAAGTGTGCATTGAAAGTTTGGGGTTGAGATTGTTCTTAAATTCTTTTAGTGCTTGTATTAGATGTTCAAATGCTTTCATGCACTGACAATTGTGCTTCATTTTGAAGGGATGTGGCAGGTGTGTGCTTTCATTGATCCAAGGAGGGGTCATCATTGCAATATTGCAAAATTTGGTTGATTAGAGCCATTCCAATTATTTGGATTAAAAAATTGTATAAATGCTAGCTCATAGCTTGGTCTAAAATGCAAATGTTTTCTTTTGAGCTAGTGTTTACCCAATTTTTTGAGAGCTTTCAAGTAAAAAAATTTGGCTGTCGAGAGCCATTCATTTTCATTTCATCAAGTTGCAGTCATCTCTAGCTCATAGATTGCACTAAAAAATGTAAAATTTCATGTGAGCTAGTTGTTAGCCAACTTTTTGGAAAACTTTGAAATGTAAAATTCTGCTTTGAAGAGCCACTTCATTTCTTCAAGTTGCATTATTTTTTAGCTCTTGACTTGTTTTTTCCATACTTCAAGTGAGCTAGAAACTAATCTACTTTGAATCATGCATGAGAGGTTGTACCAATTGCAAAATTTGCTTTTGTAGAAGCATTTTACCTCTCTCATTGTTGATATGTATGCATAAATTTTCTACTTTAGAGCATCATGTGCATAACCAAAGGCATTTTTTTCCCTTGGGTTTTTTCCCTTTGGCAAATTCGGGTATGCAAGACCATAGTTTTAGGTTTTCATTGATGTTTTTGTGTGATTTTTTGGCTTTCAATAAAAGGCTTTGGAGCTTGTATTCACACTTAGTGTTAGGAAATAAGACGTAGCTAAATAGATAATTGAGTAGATTACTTAATGGAGAGAGACAGATTTATATACACGAGATTATAGAGTAGAGAGAGAGAGAGAGAGAGAGAGTACACACAATATACGTGGTTCACCCAATGTGGGCTACGTCCACGGGAAAGCAGCCACTCAATGGCTTTAGTACTTCAAAACAAGAAGTAGTTTACAAAGGGATTATACCCTTAATGGAGCTCCCGCCTTGCTTCACTCTCACCACCTCACACTCACCTTGTTGCATCAACTTCACACTATGAAATGTGTGTAAAAATGGCCTCCTTTTATAGGCCAAAAGGGCTGCCCTCTCTTATGAGAGACAGCCATGTGTAGCCGCCCTTGTGCGAATAAGTCCAAATCGGACCCTCCAATCCGCCCATGTGTGGCCGCCCTTGAGAAGACAAGTCCACTTTTGAATTTGGCCACCGGCCATTCACTTCCGACCACTGGCCACCGGCCATTGACTTCCAACCTCCGGCCATCGGCCATTGACTACCGGCCACCGGCCAACCAACCGGTTGTTTTCCGACCACTTTCCGATCGCCGTCCGGCCATAATATTCTGGTGAAAAGGAATATTCCGGTGGAAAAAAAAAGTCTCGGGGACCTCCGCCCCCGAGGCCTTTAAAGTTGCCCCTGATTCTTGTCCGTGAAAATTTTGGTTTCCGGTGAGTGATTTTCCTTCACGCACGATGGCTTCTCCTCATAATGGGGGCTTTACAAATGTGCGCTTTTACCACAGAAAATTACAAGGGTAAATCAGGCTCCATACTTAACAATCTCCCACTTGGAGACTGATCTCCAAACCAAACCTGTGACTGCTTTCCATTCTGGCTTCTTATCCTTGAATGCCGATTGAAGATGAGCAAAAGCTCAACTTCTCCTTGTTGACCACCTTTGTAAACATGTCTACAAGATTTTCACTTGTATGCACCTTTCCTAGCTTTAGCTGTCCCTCTTCCAAAAGAGTGCGTATGAAGTGATATCTCACCTCAATGTGCTTTGTCCTTGAATGAAAGGCTGAGTTCTTCGCAAGATGGATAGCGCTTTGGCTATCACTGTACAAGACACAATTGTCTTGTTTGAATCCAAGCTCTTCTAAGAATCTGTGAAGCCACAGAATTTCTTTGCTTGCCTCCGTCATTGCTACATACTCTGCTTCCGTGGTAGAAAGTGAAACCACTTTCTGTAGCTTTGAAGCCCAGCTTACTGCTGTGCCTCCAACCGTGAACACATAGCCAGTAGTGCTCCTTCGAGTATCTTTGTCACCTGCCATATCTGCATCAGCATACCCTTCTAGAAAAATATCAGTTCCTCCAAAATACAAAGCATTTGTTGTTGTCCCTTTTAGATACCTAAGTATCCACTTCACAGCTTGCCAATGCTCTTTACCTGGGTTGTCCATGAACCTACTCACAACTCCCACTGCATGTGCAATGTCTGGCCTTGTCCAGACCATAGCATACATTAGAGAACCTACCGCTGCAGCATATGGAACTTTAGACATATAGGCTATCTGTTGAGCCAGCAGAGGATCACACCCACATTTTTGCTCACACTCATCATTTTGTAACCATTGATTGTAATAAATGTCTTTTCGACATTGATTTTGATTTGAGCCATTCATTAAGTAATGGGACTCAATTGAGTTTCCAGCTTGTAATCCCGAAGTAATTTCACTTGCTGATGTAATTAGTTAGAGATGTTCTCACCTCCAAGGCTGAGGTATATAAGCCAAAGTTTTTGTAACCTAAGGAGATTCAGATTATTAATCAAAGTGAGTTTTTGAGCGCCGTGACTATGTCTGAGAGAGAGTGAGAGAGAGAGAGAGAGTTTTATCTACTTGCTACGTGAGCTACGGAGCCGCCATTGGAGAAGCGACACCGCCATTGTGTTAGCAACGGCGAGAGCTACACACAGATACCAAGAGTGCGCGCTATCGGCTTCTATGTGTGGTAAGTTCCTACGAGCTTCGGTGTGAGTTTTCTTCCAACTCGTGTGTCGAAATGGAGCGTGCAGCATATCTATAGAACCACAACGAGTAGAGCTACACATTGGTACCATCGGGGTCAAGTTTTGATCACCTGTATTTTTCGGCCTGTCTTCATACGCGTTTACCGCACGGAGTGGTTATAGGTTGATTTTGCAGTTCAAGTCTTTAGGGTGTTGTTCTTACCTAGTGTATAGACTTTCCCTTGAGTTTGAGATCGATTCAATGATTCTAGATCCTGTTTCGTATAGCATTCGTTCGTAGTACGGATTTCAGTCACTTGCGTATTTTAGAACTTAGATTTGATTTCCTTAGTAGTGATTGTCATTAGAAGGTCGAGTAGGTGATTTGACACCCACCTAGTTGTTTCCATGCGCCTGCGAGTCAAGCTCCGTCCTCGTCTGACAAATTCTGTTGTTGGTTGAGTTCTCGCTATTTAGCTTCCGCTAGCGGCGTAACCGCCTTAACATTTGGCGCCGCTGCTGGGGACGAGAGCCCTAACTAGGTGACCTTAGACTAATCCTACGAGGTGAGTCGTATAAACTACTTTGTATACTTTAGTTAGAAAAGATCTAGGAGTGGTGGACTCCGAAGATCTCGAGAGATACTAGGAAGTGGGGTATTCCTGGGTCTTCCGAGTTGACAGTATTTTTAGTTTAGCTTAGATTTGTTTGTTGTTTTGTTGGTGTTGAGTAGTTGTTGATAGAAGAAGAATTTGCTAGTCCGTGAGTGACAGTGGATATCTTTAAAATCACAATTACCAAACCCATTTTATGATTAGGAATAGCTTAGGTAGGACTTCATTTGATCCTGATCTGGAGCTAGTAATCATTGGAGTATTTGCTTGATATGGTTGATTGCATGTTAGATCACTAAACCGTCGAGTTAGTAGTGAAACTTGCAATAAACAAAAGTCAGAGAAATTTTTTGTGTATCTGGGAGCTGCTGAGCACTTGAGAAAGCTTTAGGAAGGATTCTGTGCCAAAAAACTGGAAATCTGCAACTTTAGACATCATACGCGTATGATGTATAAATGACCAAACAGAGACCAAAACAAAAATTTTGACTTTACCAGAGTGTTCAAAAGGGGGGTTATACCCTAATTTCAACTTAAAACAAGAACATTAACACTCAAAGAAACCCAAAAAGACAAGTCGGAGTCCAAGAAACGCAAAGAATAGAAAATTTTGGATTCAGATCTTGTTTTTACATTCAAACCTGACAAAAACACTTGAAACTCAATTATAAACATTGGAGAAGGCTTAAAACCAAGAATAGTCAAAATCTGGGACGAAAGACATCATACGCGTATAATGTCTTTTAGCACATCCACTACTTATTTTTGATATCTGACCTGACAAGATTGTTGCAAACACTATAGAAAGCATAAATATCAAGTCTTGACCCAAATTGATGAAAAAGACATCATACACGTATGATATCTTCTACCTAATTTTGGACATATTTTGATACTTTGCCAACACAGATCCATTGTAATAGCTGTCTAGAGGTTATATTTCAAGTTTCATCCCATTTGGATCACAATTGACCCAAAACAAGTCAAAAGCGGAAAATTGCCAAGAAAAGCCTAAATTAGCCATAACTTGCTCAAACAGAGTTCAAACTGAATTTTGTGAGTGGACAGAGCATAAGGGGGCTACTGAGAGTAAGCATAACCAAAATAGTCCAAATCTGTGAAAAAAGACATCATACGCGTATAATGTCTTTTTCAGCATAAGTGCAACAAAATTCTCACTTGACGAAACAGAAGATGTCCAACTGACAAGATTAAACAATTGACCAAGTATCAGTCAGTTTGGATCAATTCTAACCACAAAAACTTGGGAAAACAAATTGCCGAGACGGAAAAGTTAAAGTCCTTTAGGGGAATTGATGAATTTGAGATCGGGCAGGAATCTCCAGAATAACCAACCAAAACAAGGGGAACAAGCAAGTGTCATATCAACCGAGGGAAGTGTAAACCAAAGTTGGGTGCAACCATTAGAGCCGATCTTTGAAGGAAGTGTTTCTGATACTTCTTCGGAGAGATCTTACGAGATTTTCACCGAACACATGGAACACTTGAACCTGAACAACAGAGAAAATATGGCAGCGGGATCATCAAACCCTTCCGCCACAATGAAGCTATTGTTCATAAACTATCAGTACGACAATGAGCAAGGTGCCAAGATCTACAAAGATGGAATGGACCGCTATTGTGTAAAGATAGAAGAGAGACCTAGTGAGTTCAAGGACTTAGTGCCTGTGAGCTATAGCGGAGATAGATATCTAGATGACGAGGGCACCATGTACTTGGTAGTCCTAAACCCTAACATTGTGGACAAGTGGGGATTGATGGGCACCAAAGCCAAAGTAGATGAAGAACTCAAGGAGAAAGCACCAGTAATGAACTTCCCTGATGCGAGGTTAAGAAGAGAGAATGAAACTACAAGGATCAACACTGATAACATCTATGTGGGGCTATACAAATATAATAATGGGGAGCAAGATCTCTATTATAGATGTGAAGAACCCTACACCGGAGAGTTGATAGACCAAAAAAGACTTTATGTCTTTACCTACACAGAGGGATCGGAAGTGAAAATTGCCGCTTACGACAAGTATGGGAGGCAATACTCAACAATGGGCAAGAAAGAATTAGAAGGATATACATACTTTGGGGGACCACTACATCAGTATTATGTTACTTCTAGCTCACAAAGACCAGCACCAACAAATGGAGTGCAAAACCCAATGACGACAGGAGGACAAAGAACTCAGGCTGCTGACTCTTTCAGTCAACCTCAGTACTCGAAGCCCGGACCAATGGGATCATTACATTTCAGAGAGTCAATGGATACGAATCGAGGTAGTGCAGTTCCAATCCCCACGTATACCACTCCAGGTCCAAGGTTCGAAGCGGAACCATCACATTACCTCCTAGTAGTAGATTCAGGCAGGGGAACCGACAAGGGTAACCCATGAAGTCCATGATGCTAGAGAAAGCTTTAGCCGGGACACAGGAGCAATGAGATTGGTAGCATACCATAGACGTATGAGACCATCTCAAGTAGCCAAGTGTATGCCAAAGAAGTATGGTGGTTCAGGAGATCCGTATGCACATGTGTCACTCTTTAAGCAAGTCTTAAGAGCTGAGCAGATAACAGATTTCCATACACAATACGAGGGATTTGGTCTTACTCTAGAGGGTACGGCATTGACATGGTTTCAACCACTGAACATAGGGGGATTCCATGACATTGACCATTTGCTAAGAGAGTTTGCTGAGGAATTCTCAAAACGAGGGATTAAGCACAATATGGTCTCACAAATATATGCTTTTGAACAGAGAGAACATGAAAAAGTGAAGGAAGCTTCACTTCGCTTCAAACAATACATTGAGAGATGTCCAGTACGTGAACGACCACAAGATGACAGACTATCTGTTCTCTTTATTGAAGAATTGAGAAACGACACTCTCAAGAAGGACTTGCACCTGAAAGCTTGTACAAGTTTCGAGCAAGTAACGAGAGAAGCATTGTACTTAGTGGATAAATGTACGGTTTATGGAGACGTGTCAACGGATACAGATTTTGCATCCAGTAGCTCTTCCTCCGTAGCGAGCGAGACTACCACTAAAAAGAATGTTCAAACAACAACCATGCCAAATGTAGAGCAAATGATAGAAGAGGCTCTAAAAAGGATGGCACCATACCAAAAACCATTGCCAAAACCACTGAAATGGTGTGCTATTGAACAAAATGGACAAACCATCCAACAGAGGAGTGCTATTACAACAAAGGGTATGTAAGGGAGCGTCAGTATGCACCTCCTGCTCAATTAGCACCACCTCAGGTACATCCAGTACCTCGATACCCAACGGGAAATGTACCAGGACCTATGGGGATAGAAAGACCGCAATCGGTATTGGGACAACAACCACCTTTACCAGGAGCAAGACCAGTGGGCATTAGATATGCACCAACCTTAGAGAATCAGGAAGAACAAGCCTTAGTGCCTGTTCAAGCCTATTATGAAGAATCTGGTGCACACATGTCTCCAACTGTGTATTACCCACCAGAAGAACCCAAACAACCAGAACCATGGGGCATGATTGGGAATGTTGGAATACCAACAGTTACAAGTGCTTCTGATGAAGAGAGATACAATTTGGACGCAAGAACATTGATGTTCATAGCTCATGGAGGGTTAACAAGACAAAGGCCATCCTATCCACAAAGGACGAATCAAATAGGACCAAGACCAGCACTAGGACCCTGTTACAAGTGTGGAGGTGACCATCTGATGAATGTTTGTCCACATACGGAAATCATTAGAATTAACGCTTATTGCACTGAGTGTGGGATTACTCACTTCATTGAGGATTGTTCAAAGAATCCAAACAAAGCGCAAAAGACGACATTGAATATGCTAGAAACTATTCCTACCAGCAGTGGGTCTGAAAATGAAACTCTGATACCAACGCAAGTTGTTACTAGAGCTCAAGCTAAGAAAACCACTAGAGAACCTGAGAAGGGAAAGTTAGCGACTGAAGTGGTTAGTCAAGGACCGCGGAGTCAGAGAAACACATGGAAAGCTAGAAAAGCACGCATGAAGTTGAGAAAAGAACGTGAAGACGCTATTCTAGCTGAGGAACTAAAGCGAACTAAAGATAGATTAGAAAAACTTGAGAGTCAAAACGGGAAACAAGAGATGAGCCCGGAAAGAACGAAACAAAAGAGTATTAAAGAAACAACGAGCTTAAGCTCATGGGGATCAGTGCTAGTCGGCAAAGTACACGAACCATTGGACGCACTGATGAGAGCTTACAAAGCTAGGTTAAAGAACAACCAAACACAAGAACAGAGGTGGATGACATACCCAAACGCGGAATTGGAAACGCAAAGACTTGAAATGTGCCAGAGAATGATCGAGACTGCACAAGCCTTATTAGAACCACCAAGAGAAACAATGAATTGTGGAACAAAAAACCCAATTCAGCAAGAGACTATCATTTCACGGGTAGCTGAAAAGACTCCCAGTGCACAAAAGCCTGAAAATACACACAAGGATGACCGCATAGTATTGAACACAACCGATCAGGAGATAGAGAGTTTTCATCCAGTCATACAGAGGTCTTACGGAAGAGATGAGGATTACAATGAATTTTGGAAACAAGTGAGAGAGGCAAACTTTGCAAACGAGCTAAGTTGCCAAGCTAATCAGAAAAATTGGGAAAAGCACATCAGGAATCCTCCCATAGTGGAATTTGAGGCAGGATCTCAAGTGGACTTGGATCTGCAATCTTACTGGGGAGATGGGGGCTCTGTTAGAACAATGGAGAGCAAACCTCATTCATTGAATACCTTACCTTCATACTTAGGAGAGTATGAAGCAAAATCCGAGATTAGAGCACTTCCCTCACGAAGAATCTCATCAGAAAAAATCATGGACTCACAAGGATTGATAGAGATCTTGTCAACACCAGTGACATGCACTATCACTCTAGCTAAGCTTTTGAGGCTAAGACCACATATGTGGACCACTGTAGGAAAATTCTTGGAGAAATTTGGGATAAAAGACCCAACATCGAGACTGCAAGAGGGTATACAAGAGCTGAGCAAACCACAAAAGAACGCTAAGCCTGTACCCTTAAACAAGGTCGGAGAGTATTGCGAAGGTGAAGAGGGGAATACAACCTTACCAGTTGAATTCCAAGGAGTGAACACGATGGCAATACTAGACAGCGGAGCTGGGGTAGCCATTGCTACAAAAGAAATCTGGAAAAAATGGGGGAAACCAGCAATAAGGAAGACTAGGTTGAAACTCCAATTAGCAGATGGACACATAGAGAAACCTATGGGGTTATTAGAGAAAGTCGTAGTGACTTCTTGCGGCATTGAATACGAACATACTTTTGCTATTGTCGATTTTGGCAAGGAGAATAACTATGATATCATACTGGGAAGACCATTCATGAGACAGTTGAAAATGGTCCAGGATTGGGGCTACGATCACATATACCTGAGAAATATGGAAACCACTACACGTGTGAACCTGAAAGACCATAGCTACAAAGATGTGAACCGAACACCGGTAGAGGAGTTTGATTCAGCTACTTTGGCGGGATCCGAATTTCCAGCCTGGTTAGGTAAGCCCAAGGAGTTATGGATGTATGGAGCCTGGAAATGTGGAAGTCTGAGGCGAGAAGAATATGTTTTAGAAAGGGCTATTGAAGATGAAGCTTATATAGGAGAACCCTTTCCAGAGGACACGCTTGAACCATTAGAATGGACACACATTCTAGCAACCCTAGATGTTTGTGCAATTTCGGATGGTCCCACAACCAAATTGCGACAAGGATGGGTACGACGTGGTTCCGTACTTCATGCTAAGAACTATACTCGAAAAAGAAACTGAAAAGAACGATACACTGGAAAAGGAAAATGAAGAAGAGGTGTTTCACGACATTCCCGATCATCCAGAGTGGGGAAATGAAGCAGACAACGAGTCAACGGACAATTCAAGCGGAAACGAAGAAACAATAACGGATGTCCGATTTTATGATTTCCCGAACCAAACTAAACAACGCCAGAAACGCTATAGAGCAAAGAGAAAAACAAAGGGGGTTAGAACCAATCCGATGCCTAGAATAAGAGGAAAAAATCAATTCCTAATGCTAGTAAAGGCGGAAGATTGTGTTAAGGACAAGATTTCTGGAAGAATGAGAGGCAATGATCAAAAGAGCTTACGAAAAGACAAAAGAAGCTCAAGAAATCAAGTTCAAAGGAATGAAACGAAAACTGAAACAGAAAAATCAGTAAAGAACAAGCGCAACAGAGAACACACGGAGTCCAAGTTAGAACGTAGAAACAAGTACAGAGAGCTCAAGAAAACTCTGAAAGAAGTTTGGACGACAGAAATTGAGAGTGGAGAGGACGAAAACGCCAAAATCAAGGAAAACATGGATGTTCCCTCTCACTACAGGAAATTCACAATTGAGGATAGGAAGGTGGTATTAACCCAACCTATTCGAGAGAGAAGGGAGAACGAATCTTATGACGGACCGGAGGATGCAAAAAAAGTGGATTTAGCAGCTCCAGGTGAGACACCTAGACCGGTGTACATAGCCACAGATTTGTCTCCAAGCGAGGAAGAGAGACTTTTGAGTCTTCTCAGAGAGTACAGGGATGTGTTTGCATGGTCTTATAAGGACTTAAAGGGAGTTGACCCATCGATATGCCAACACACAATCCCACTAAAACAAGATGCAAAGCCTAGCAGACAGAGACCATACACATATAATGATACGTTTGCTAAGCGAATCAAAGAAGAGATAGATAAGCTAATGGAAGCTGAATTCATATACGAGATTGAACACACCGATTGGGTATCTCCAATTGTGGTGGTACCCAAGAAGAACGGAAAACTCCGAGTGTGTGTCAACTTAAAGAAAGTGAATGCTGCAACAATCAGGGACAATTATCCCCTGCCGATAACTGATCATGTTCTAGAGCGTGTATCAGGGAAAACAGCATACTCCTTTCTTGATGGTTTTTCAGGATATAACCAGCTAGCCATAGCACCGAAAGATCAACATAAAACAGCTTTTGCAACGGAGTGGAGAATTTATGCTTATCGGGTTATGCCTTTTGGTCTAACCAATGCTCCCGCAACCTTCCAGAGGCTGATGACGCATGCTTTCAAAGAATACTTAAGGTTGTTTCTAGAAATATACATGGATGACTTATGTGTACATTCTCTTCTGAGAGATGAGCATCTAGAACACCTAAGAAAAGTATTTGAGAAATGTAGGACATATCGCATTTGTCTCAATCCTGAGAAATGTGTGTTTATGGTCCGACAGGGCAGAATTCTGGGACATATTGTCTCACAAAACGGAATATCCACGGATTTAGAGAAGATAAAAGTTATAGTGGATATGCTTAGACCAACCAATGCGAAACAAGTACAGAGCTTTATGGGACATTGCGGATATTATAGACGATTCATTTACATGTACGCTATAATAGGCCAACCACTTTACAGGCTAATAGTGAACTTTGAATGGACAGAGGAGTGTGAGGAATCATTCAAGAAATTGAAAGAGGCACTCATTACTGCTCCAGTCTTGAAATCACCAGATTGGGAGAAGATATTCCATGTGCATATAGATGCTTCGGCATATGCAATAGGATGCATTCTGGCTCAGCCAGAAGAAGGAAACATGGATTTTCCTATCTGTTACGCCAGTCGACAGCTCAACAATGCAGAGAAGAATTACACCACAACAGAGCGAGAAGGATTAGGAATGATATATGCTGTGAAGAAATTTCGGCATTATCTTCTAGCCAACAAGTTTGTGTTTTTTACGGATCACCAAGCCTTGCTCTACCTAGTGAATAAACCATGCAATACCGGGAGAATAGTGAGATGGTTCATTATCTTACTGGAATTCGACTTCACGGTAGTAGTAAAGAAAGGAAAAACACATCTTAGAGCTGATCATCTTTCGCGATTGACGAATGGGAAGACCCTATAGGAGTAGATGACGACATGCCAGACGCGTACTTGTTCAACATAGAAATGATACCGAAGTGGTCTCAAAATGTCGTTAGCCTATTAACCTATGGAGGAGAGTTTGATAGAAGAGAATACAACCAGAAACATATTGCTATTCAGCAATCCAAGAATCTTCAATTGGTTGCAGGAAGGTTGTATCAATTGGGAAATGATCATGTTTTACGACTATGCATCAATCCTGAGGAATATAAGTATATATCTGCGCGAAGCACATGTTCAGGAATGTGCATTTCATTGTTCAAGAAGGAACACATATAGGAATTTGTTACAATTGGGAGTCTATTGGCCAGGAATGAAAGAAAGCGTACATGAATATGTCACTGTATGTATTGTATGTTCATCAAAACCGCCAGCAGAGTATTCGACATTATATCAGATAATGATCGCTCCGAAATGGAGTCAGTATATTGTTGAATATCTCACAAATAGAACTTTCCCAGAAGGAACGTCAAAAGCTCGTCAGAAATCTGTAGAGACAGAAGCTAGAGATTACGCTTTAATAGGAGATCAACTCTATAAGAGAGGTAAAGACAACCAGCTTAGGATTTGCGCATCAGAGTCTGAGTATGTGATAATCCTGGAGCAAGCTCATGGAGGAGTAGGTGGAGGCCATTTCTCAGGTGATAAGACAGCAAAACTTGTCTTAGCCGCAGGAATATGGTGGCCAACATTACATATGGACGCTGAGGAATACGTTAAACGGTGTGATGACTGTCAGCGGACCAAAGTACCACTTAAAAGAGATGATATGCCGCTTAGACCAATGATGGGGCAAGAGCTTTTGCAAAATGGGGGATTGATTATGTTGGACCCATTTCACCTCCTGCATATAAGACTCATGCACAATACATCGTTGTGGCTACAGACTATCTAACAAAGTGGGTCGAAGCAAAGGCAACTCAAAAAGCAGATGCCAGGACCACGGCACAATTTCTATATGAATACGTCTTTGTACGATATGGATTGCCAATAGAAATTGTGAGTGATCGAGGCACACATTTTATAAATGAAGTGATAGAGATCCTTCTAGATGAATTCATGGTAATCCATAGGAAATCAGCCCCGTATCATCCACAAGCAAACGGACAAGCTGAAGCAACAAACAAAACCATATGCACGGTCCTTACGAAGATTGTATCTGAGTCGAGAACTGACTGGGACCAGAAGTTGCATTCAACATTATGGGCATATAGGGTAGCATATAAAACATCAATAGGAACGACCCCATATAACATGGTTTTTGGGCTAAATGCTATCTTACCAATAGAATTCTTGATTTCAACCTTAAGGGTGGCTAAGGATCTAGAGTGGACAGGGCACGAGCTTTCTGATAGAATAGATGACCTGGAAAAGCTAGACGAGCTTCGCCTAAAAGCAGTAGCTTCTATCTACGCTCAAAAAAGGCGACAAAAGGAATTTTTTGATAAGCATGTGCGGACTAAAGAGTTTAAGGTTGGGGACTATGTCCTAGTTTACACTCTGAAACAGCATGCTAAGAAGCTTAAAAAGCGAGGGATGGGACCTCTGGTGATTAAAGATCTATCACCAAGTGGAGCCGTCAAGCTTGCTACATTAGACGGAGAAGAAATGCCCAATTGGATTAGTGGATGCAGAGTGAAAAAGTATCTTTTGCCGCTAACCCAAGACATGCTTCTCAAAATACATCAAGAAAAGCTGCGTGTCCAGAAAAAGAAAAAGATTGTGGAGGAAGCGCAAGCCGAGGCGAAGGAAAGAATGGAGAAAAGAAGACTACTGCGTCAGAAACACCGCAATGAAGGAGCAATACGAATAAACGTAGTCAGTATAACAGAAATGGATAATGACAAAGAAGAACCCATCATTGAATGCAAAGTAGGAACCAACCAAATCAAAGCCAGAGCACTATTGGATTCAGGAGCTCAAACTAACCTACTTTCACTCAGTTTGTATAGACAATTGACAAATGACACTAACTTACAAACTGCCAAGCAAGAGTTAAAGAGTTACTCTGAGAATTCAATCAAAACTGTCGGATGCACAGTTTTACATATACAGATTAACCAGTATGTGTATCCTCATATGTTTTACGTGGTTGAAGACCAAGCTACACAACATCCATTATTGCTAGGACAACCATGGCAGAAGCAATACAATGCAATGATTGAATGGAGTTCTAAATCAGTGCTTATCAAATACGAAGGTGAAAGCCAATCAGTTAAGTTCACCAAAGAAGCAGAGCCAACTCCAAAGGAAGAATCCAAGAACAAAGGTAAACAACAACCAGAGAAAAAGAAGAAGCAATGGCAACCAAAAGTTTCTATACAACTGGATTGCTCTTCGACGAGGAACTCTCAACAGTGGATAAGGAAGACAAGCAATAATATAACAGCTCAACCTTGGGAAAAAACGGAGTCAAAGTTGGTATGGAGACCAAAAAAGGTTGTGCCAGAGAAACAAAGGTGGAAAACAGAGTCTTCAATACCAGACAACAGAGTGATTCCAGACAATCAAGGACAGTGAAACAGATCTGGATTCCAAAGAAGTTCATGACGGCACAAAGCTATAGCAAGCAAATTTGGATCCCAAAGATTTGTAAACAGGAACTCCCTTCAGTACAATCAACGGAAACTCCTAGGTATTTCAAGGCGAGGAAATCAACACAAAGAACAAAGCAGGTTTGGGTCGCAAAGAGTTTGTGGCAAGCACAAGCGAAGCGGAAGCAGATTTGGATTGTGAAAAAGAACAACAAGGTAAAGAAGAATCCGTCTACTGCTTCTACTACCGAAGTGCCAAAACCAACCCAAAACCCGACCACCAATCCTTCAATCAAACAAAGAGCAGCTTTATTGGAAAGACTGTTGTATCATCGCTCTACAATTGCATTGGGAACTTATGACCAAAACAACTACAATGCTTCGTCCACAAACACTTCATAGTCGTCCGGGAGGACTCAGACTAGGAGGGGGGAGGTATACAGGTATACAGGAGCTACAAAGCAGCTACAAGCGACAAAAACAAAGAAAAACAAAAATTATATTACAAGGGCAGTGTCTTACATGATTTTGCAATTTTTATGTTTGATTGCAGATATTGATCATATTTATGCCCTTATATACCTTGTTTTGCAACAAGAAGAGATCAAATGATGAATTTGGGTCTCTAGACGTGTAAATATCACTAAATAAGAGTGTGTTTGGAGCTAAAAAGTAGAAAAAAGTGATAATCCAAGTCGAGAAATCACAAATAAGTGTATATTCATATACACAGGGTTACCAGCTATTTATTGTGTATGTTTGGAATTTTTTGACTTCAATTTGCTATTTTCCTTTATTTTTTATGATTTTCTTAATAAAAATAAAAGAAAAATAAAAAAGCAGGTGAAACGAGATCAGAAAAAAGAAAAGAATAGATGGTGATGATCCTAATGACAAGGGCAACCCATGATAAAAATTGAGTACAATTCGGGAAAAGTTGCGGAAAGCCCGAAATGACAGAATTTTGGCAAAGTGGACAGATTTCTCAGAAACAGGTCAAACGGAGTCCAAAATGAGAAATTTCAAATCCTAAAGTGCTTTTCACGACGAGATAGGAGCACATGTCAAATTTGGTAACAAGTGATCGGGGAAGTCCGAAGTTAAGTATTTTTCACTTCACTTTCAAGCTCATTTCCACTATTACCTTCTTGGAGAGAGCAAAGAGCACACAGGAGCATCCAACCTTCTACAGCCTTCTACGACTGCTACGAGAGCTCAGAGGACACCAGACATGAGAGGTAGACTCGTTGCCATAAGCTTTTGATGCTTATCATTAACTTTTGTCGCGAAAACTGACCAAAACCAAGAAACAAGAGCAGATGGGGAATGCGGTAGAATGCTAGGTAGTGGCACAACCGCCTAACCAAACCTTGCAAGAATTTATAGGTGGGTTACCCTAGTATAGAAGATGGGTTTCTAACACTCAAAGCTCGAGAAAGAACGACTGGAAAAACCCTAGGTCAACAGAGCCAGCAAGAGGCAGACAGGAAAAAATTGTCGAAACGACACGAAACTTCACAAGAAGTTCAACCACATCAAGGACAATGCAACCATAGAGTATCTCCAGGTTTGGACCACCAAAAGTAGGTCGGAACAACCGATTCGGCTGCGGACACACAAAGCGTCATTTTGGCATAACGGCTGAAATTGACGACCGAATGAAATGAAACTTCACAAGCAGCTTCAAATATACATGGATGACTTATGTTTGCAAGCAAAACCCAAAAGAAAGCTGATTCACTTACCAATGGTGAAAAAGACGCTTTCGGGCAACCAAATGGAGAAAGATGGAGAACGGGGAGCCAAAGTCAAGTTCAACCAAATAGATGGCTTCACAACATATCCAATGAGCTAGAAATGAAACTCTCGAGAAGAAAAGTTGAAGAAAATCAACTCCAAGACAAAAAGACGACTTCGGAGACTGAAATGCCTATAAGGGGGCTTTTTAGCTAAACTGATGACTTTTTAAGTTGAAAACTAGTTAGCAGGGCTTAGGGCACTAGCACAAAGCATTCTTTGCACAAAAAGATCAACATTTCAAGAAAAGACATCATACGCGTAAGATGTCTTACAGCATGAATTTCACATCCATTTCAACATTTGAGTGCATAGCCTCATTCCACATGTTAATCACATCCTATGAACCAAGTATCATGAGAATTGGAGCTAGAAAACCCAAGGAAAACCAAAAAGACGCAAAGTAGGCCATAAAATTGATTTTTGGTCCTAATTTTGTCAAAATAACTCCAAACTCATTGAAACTTTGTAAGATTGTTGATTAACACATTTACAAGCTATCTGGAACCAAAAAGCACCATTTTGACACAAAAGACATCATACGCGTATGATGTCTATTTACATTTACAGAGCCAAAACTGCTCATTTGTCATCATACATCCATTATATATATCTAATACATGCTACATATGAAATTTGGAACCATTTGGTCAAGAGGATCACCCCACTAGCCCAATTGAGGAAAATCCTTCACCTAAAGCCTATTTTTGGCCCAAATCCAACATACTCAAGTCCAAACCAAGATTTGAGTAGATATAGTCCTTCACTAGTACATGGGGAGTCCACAGAACCAATCCCATGCAAAATTGATGAAAAACACATCATACGCGTATGATGTCTCCAGAGCCATTTTTAGCCCAAAATCTATCCAAACTTCATAAATCCACTGAATAAGCCTATCTAAAGCCAAATCCAAGCTTATAGAGAAATTTGGTCCAAAAATACACTAAAAGACATCATACGCGTATGATGTCTCACTATGTGATTTTGGCACCTCAGGGCTTCAACCACCAAACAGAAGTGATCTACATGCCATTTGAAAGTGAACCACCAAGTTTTATCCAAGTTGGATCATAAAATCCAAATCCCATTCAAAATTTTGCCAAGAGCCGGAACTGAACTAAATTGGCCAAAACTTGACCAAATGGTATCCAAACTCAAATCCAAGCATATGATAATCATGTATACACTATCAGCTACAAGCACAACCAATATGAAGTCATTTTGACACAAAAGACATCATACGCGTATGATGTCTCCAGCATGATTTTGAGCCCATTTTTCATATTTTTTCACCTACCTTGCATCCTTAGGCCCTGAATAGCTCATGTTTCAATTTTCAAGTCATTTGAATAGTTAAAAGCTTCATTTCGGCTTTCAGTACTAAAAAGACGCTAACTTCTGAAATTGGAGTTACAGGATCCATGGATTCCGCCAAGTCATCGGCAACGAAGAGAAAAAGACCGACAATCAAAGATGCTCTTGCAGAAGCGGAACCCTTTGACATTCCAGCAGAAACCCTCAAGCCAACAAAAACTTGGGTGGAGGAAGCGGTATTGGAGAAAGAGGGAATAAAGATCTACCAGGGGACTTTCAGAGATCCTCAAGGGCAAGCAGTGGATGTACTTATGATCCCACAGGAATTGGTAGATTATAGCCGGTCAGAAGACATCAGCAGGTACCTGGAAAGGGCAGACTTGCACAGTTTCTTCACCTCGAGACCATCAGGTGTGGATACAAGAAGAGTGTACTAGTTGGCAACATCCATTCAGAAGGATGGAAAAGCCACATTGACAGTCATGGATGGAGAGAAAGTAGAAGTACAGATCACTCCACAGCTCATTGCAAACGCATTGAAGCTGCACAACAAAGGGAGCTTGGTCAGGGAAAGAAGGGAGGCCATAGAGGTCTATGGGCCCAAGAAGCAAAATGCAACCTATGGAGATATGGCGGACCCAAGAGCGGCAACCCTTTGCCGACTGTACAACCAATTTCTTCATGTTTGCAGTAAAAGACCGCAAAAGTATACGACACCACCCCATGCCATTGCGACCACCATCACATGGGCATTAAAGAGCAATATGCCAAAAGAGGTGAATTACGCTCAACACATCCACGAGCAAGTAATTGCCATGCACAACGAGAAGCCAAGGTACATAGGAGGAGCGGAAATTCTGACAAGAATAGCTTATGAAGCTATTGGAGCTAGAGATCAGTGGCCAAAGGTTCCCTCCCAGAATGAGTGGCTTAGAGAAGCCGACGAGGAGGAAGAACAGCCCGAAGTATCCAAGAGGGCATCCACAAGAGCACGCCGGAAACTAGAAGTAGTTTCAGAACCTGCAGAGGATGTGGACGAGCCGCTTAGGAAGAAAGTAAAGAAGAAGGTTTCTCCCAAGAAAACCAAAAGTCAGAAAGCGGCAAGAATGGAAAGACTAGTGGAGCAGTTTAGAGCGGAAAGAGCTCTAAAGGGTGACTTTGAAGAAAAGTGGGTGCCAGACCCCACTAAAGTCGGAACTAGCTCAGCCAGGCCACATATTGATCAATACGATCAATATATTAAAGCTTATGAGGAGTCGGAGGCTATTCTGGAGTAGCAACCTGTCGAGCCATACACTGAAGAGGAGGTACAGCAATTAAAAGTTGAGCTGAAAAAAGACGACAAGGGGAAAAGGAAAGTAGATGAGTCTACTAAGCCTCAAGAGATAGACGGGCAAGCCGACAAAGGGAAATCCAAGAAAGCTGAGGGCAAACATCCCTCTTTTACTAATGTACCAAGCCCGAAGAAGACGGAAAAAATTGTGGAAGAGACCACAGTAGAGGTGGACACAGATGTTATGGAAAAGCCAGAAGCCGAGACTAAAGAAAAGAAGATAGATCCAGTTCAGCAAAAGAGAAATGATTATGAGGATCTGGTAGCGATAGGATACACTGAAGAAGAGGCCCTTGAAGCGGTTTATGGGATCACCCTACAAAAACAAGATGAACGGAGAGGGACGGAGGAAAAAACAAAGAGTACAAAAGAAAGTGAAGAGAAACTGGACGAACCGAAAGCACTAGAAGAGCCAAACTCAGTGGAGGTGGTGGCAGAAAGAGCTTTAGAGTTGACAGATGATGATGAAAAAGACATGCACATGGTACATGAACTGCTCAGCAAGATAAAAGAAAGCTCCAAGGCAAAGGAAGTAGAGATTGAGACAGCCAAACAAAGGGAAGCGGAGTTGCAGAGAAAATTAGAGAATGATATGACTGAATCTGAAAGTCATAAAGCATCACTCTATGACGCGGAAAACGAGAGAGACGGCTTGATACTCCAGCTAGCCGAGGCTTCAAGAGAAGTGACAAGTGCACAGGAAGCAAGGGAGCGGCTAGAGGATGAGTTGGAGGCGGCCAAGGATGAGCTCATTGAGCTAAGGGAGAGAGTCGAGCTCCAAGAAAGAACAATCACTAGACTCAGGACTACCCCTAGAGCTAGCAGAGCAGGAACCGAACAAGAGGGAGTTATCATACCAGCTTTGGAAGACCAGGTCCGAAGCTTACAAAGAGAGCTGAGATTAGAGCAAGTGCAAAGGTTGCACATTGCGGAGGGATCATTGGCCGCAGAGGAGAGGCTCACATTAGAAAATCAAACACTACGGACAGAGAATGAGGCCCTCCGCAAACAGCTCCAAGATCTACAAGAGCAACAAAGAAGAGAGACAGAGACACCACACGAAGAATCAGGTGGAGCAGCCATAGAGCTACCAGAAACTGGAGAGGCAACCACAATTGAAGATCCAGCCCCAGATCAAGAGGTGGCCTCGACTTCAAGAATCTCTGAAGAAGAAGAACAAAGGCTCCATGACCAAATAGAAAAGTCAGCAGAGGAGAGTGCCAAGGCGGAAATGGAATGGGAGAGGAGACTCCTAATCTCCATTAGACTTCAGGGACTTGACACAAAAGTGCTCCATGAACAGTGGATGCAACCCAGCCTGTTTCCCTTTGATGAAATTTGAAGTGCTAAAGACGAAAAAGAGAATAGAGGAGGAGCAGTATGTCGCTCTTTACGAAGGCGACAATACAAAGGAGGAACAATCAAAGAAGATAGTAGATTCACAACCTAGATGGAGGAAAGGTTGGCTGAACAAATACCCAGCCTACCTCATCTACTTGGTGGAGGCACCAAAGGAGATCCGGGAGGATGCAACCTTCTGCCCGGTGCCAAGAGTCAGAAACTGGAAAGAGCATGGCATGATTGCAGAAAAGAAGCCAAATTGGCTTAATTATCCCAGGATGCCAGGACCAAAGGCAGGAGAGAGAATAGGTAAAGCCTACATGGTGAAAACCCTAACGGGCACCATCAAGCTCTTTACTGGCTCTCCTGACCTTTCATGTAAGATGCTCAAGAAAATCTGCAGGACTCTCTTAGCTTGCATTGAAGTGTTCGTGCCAGATAAAGCCACGACCTCGAGTCTACTATCGACGGCCGACACGGTGACTGATATGATGTACGATCTTTCATTGCAGCCTTCTCCAAAAGTGTTACATCTCCTATACCAAAGGATTATGTTTTTGCCTAGCTTCCACATGCAAACATTCGAAGAAGCTTTCTACACCGGCTTTTTCACCCACGAAAGCAAAATATTCGGCCCAACCTTGACCATCGGCAACCTAAGATACGAATCACATTTGCAGATGCTCAAGACGACAGGACTTTATTGACCAAGCATAAAAGTCATGTCAGGGACGACATGAATGCGGAGGGGGGGAGTGTTGAGCCAGCACAGGATCACACCCACATTTTTGCTCACACTCATCATTTTGTAACCATTGATTGTAATAAATGTCTTTTCGACATTGATTTTGATTTAAGCCATTCATTAAGTAACGGGACTCAATTGAGTTTCCAGCTTGTAATCCCGAAGTAATTTCACTTGCTGATGTAATTAGTTAGAGATGTTCTCACCTCCAAGGCTGAGGTATATAAGCCAAAGTTTTTGTAACCTAAGGAGATTCAGATTATTAATCAAAGTGAGTTTTTGAGCGCCGTGACTGTGTCTGAGAGAGAGTGAGAGAGAGAGAGAGTCTTATCTACTTGCTACGCGAGCTACGGAGCCGCCATTGGAGAAGCGACACCGCCATTGTGTTAGCAACGGCGAGAGCTACACACAGATACCAAGAGTGCGCGCTATCGGCTTCTATGTGTGGTAAGTTCCTACGAGCTTCGGTGTGAGTTTTCTTCCAACTCGTAGGTTTTATTCACATAGTTCACATAAGATTGTTCACATAGTTTTTAGGCTAGTAGGTTTATGAACTTGCATTAGCATAGGGTCATAATTGATTGCTTGTGTTTCATGCATAAAACTGAAATTTCAAGTGGTTTAATCTTTACAATAGTTTAAGTGTCTTTTTTGCTTTATGTTGTCTAGTTTTTTACTATGATTGACCCATCTTTTAGAAGCAAAAAAAAAAAAATCACTTTGCATGCTTGTTCGTTGTGCTTCATCTTTTATTCATTCTTGGTGGCCTTTGTTGCTCATTACTTGTTCTTACATTTTACAGGTCAACATTTCTTCCATGTACTTGCTTTCTACCATGTCACCGTGTCTTGCTTCACCGGCACATGAGGACGTGCGCCAAATTAGGAAGGGGAGAATGTTAGCAGCCGCTAACACAAGCTACACCAATTATGCACCAAGCTGTGGATGTGCCAAAGTGCACAATATTTCCTTTTCATTGTATAGAGCTTGGGCTCATGTAGGAGTTCCAAAGTTGTATGAGTCTAGGCTAAAGAGCTCACTTTATCCCATAGTTGAAGGGTTTGAGGCCCAAAGCTATAAAAGAGCCCTATGCTTAATGAGAAGACATTCTTGGGTGAGGACTCCTCTTTGTAGAGTGGATGGTCATGAGGCTCATGGGCTTTCCATGCCCATGTAGCTCTTGATTTCTAATAATCAATTATTCTTTCTTTCTTATTAGTCTTCTTTGCTTGATTATGTGGAGTGAGATTGTATTAGTGTGATGGTAGATCTCTAATCCCTTTTTTGAGTTAATCTATTCTATTGTTACGAGACTGGGCACCCTCCTATTGTAGTGGTTAGCTGCAATTGGGATAGCTGGCGTAATGGTTAATTATGTGCTGTCTATTTATTTTACTAATTGAGTTGATGATGATTTTGTAGAGTGGAATGCGGGGAGTTGATGAAGAGGCGCCGACAATTACTCTTTGCCATTTTATATTTGCACAGTATCTTAGAACATCATTGCAATAAGCCACTATGGCTTTGTAAATAGTTGTAGTGGGAACTCCCCTTATGGGTCATGCAAGAACTAATGAGCTTCACTTATTTACAAAAGTGAAGTGGTGGTAAAAAGAGAGGCCTCAATTTTTGGCACCTAAAACTCAAACATAATATATTAAATACCAACTCCACAAGAGAGGTGCCGTGGAGTTTGGGGCTAGATTTAGGCCTTTCTCTTACAGATTCTCTTCTCTACTCTCTTATGCTATGGTTATTTGCTGTGTACTCTCTAATCTAGTCTCCATCTCTTACACGTCTCTTATACTCTCTTACAAGCATGTCTATGTCAATTCTATGTTTACTGTGTGTGTGTGTGTGTGTGTGTGTGTGTGTGTGTGTGTGTGTGTGTGTGTGTGTGTGTGTCATAGTTTAGGTGAGTGTGTGTGCTTGGAAATTGGAAGAAGAGGTGGACAGGTTGATGGTGATTGCTTGGAAGCTTGTGTTGAATAGTTTAAGCGGTCGATCTCCCCCTCTTCTCCCAATAGTGGTATCAGAGCCTCAGGTTCGAGGATAAATCGGCACCAGATTTCAATCTTAAGAAGGGGTTTCTCTAATCTCCGAATTGCAATTCAAGGATTAGAGGACTCATGGAATTCAAAGTATAATTGATCGAATTTGCGGAAGAAAACTCGATTGTTAATTGGTGGCTAATTGGCAACTGGTTTCCAATTCGGCTTCATAACGATCAAAATATGGTATGTCGAGTGTTCACCTTCAATTCTAATGCATAATCATTACGGATTGTGAAGGCAAGAAGAAAGCAAAAAAGCTTGGAGAGTCAGAATATTTTTGACTTCAAAAGAGTCGGAAGATTTTTTACTTCGAAAAAAAAAAACTAGTTGCAAGCGAGCAATTGCTTTGTCATGAAGGACGACATCGAAAAGTTTAATTAGAGAGGAAGATTGCAGGAAAGAAAGAAGGATCTGATTGTGACACCCGACAGCCTTTCATCACACGAGGAGTTTAAGGTTGTGTTAACTGCAACACCTTGTAGCCAAGATGAGGTCCGACACAATCAAAACAAAGCAGTGCTGTGGGAATCCTCCCTTGTTGGACAACAAGTATCACTGTCGACCTCTGCACAAACGAACCCAATCAGCATCGAAGGGATCGCCCTGGCATTGGGGTGGTTGTTTTACTGGGCATGCACGCCGACCGAAACGGCGTCTGCGAGTCACCCTCGGCCTTCCTCTGCTCGCGCTGTCGGCGGTCTCCTGCACGCCATGCACTGGTGGCTCCACACTTTATTAAAAAGTGTGGCCTTAGTTAAAAGCTTGGCCGGCCATCCAAATTAAGAAGCAAATTATCCCCCCCTTTAATAAGAACCTATACACACCCCACTCCAACTCTCTTGGTCGATTTCCGCCAACCCAACCATTAAAAGACATCAAGCCACCGACTCCTTCGGCCGCACAAGCACTCTCTCTTGTTGTTCAAAGGAAAATATTGGTTGTCCATTCCTCCTCGACCATATCTGACTACATTTGGTGGTTACATTTTTGTTATGATAATTTCCAGAATCATGATCTCATCAAAGATAGCCGATTTTATGAACCAAAGTTTACAGTGAAAGCTAAAATTACCATTACCTTTTTGGTGATACGGGAGATCGGGCGCTACAAAATTCGACCGGCTAGCTGACGCACCGTCAGACCACTCCCTTTTCTGGCAATTCCCTAGCACATCGCCATTCCGGACTGGACGCCACCGCTACTTCTCAGCTAAGTACATTACGTTTCTGTTATTTATTTTACTTTTTATTCCGCATATTGCATCTGTGAATATCACCAAATAGCCTTTTTAAGCATTACCATTTAAATATTTATTTTATAAAAAAAACATAAAAAGCATGAAATCATGGCACACCTTCCTCAGGCACTCACGATTACGGAACAACTTCAAAATTTGCAACAGACACTCACATATGAACGCATGCGAAGGCAAGAACTTGAAGATAAATTATTGCACTCTGCATGCAACGAATCTGCACCGGCACCCAAGAAAAATAAAATTAGCAGAAAATCCTTCACTTTCAAAGATTTTGATGGCACTAAAGTTGCTAGCACGGTTCTAGCATGGGTTAGTCAACTAGATGACTATTTTCATGATGAAGACTTTCCCGAGCGTGAAATGGTAAAGTGTGCATCAAATCATCTCACTAGCAGCGCTGCATTGTGGTGGAACGCCACCAAACAACATGGAAGAAGACCACGTACCTAGAATGCATTTAAAAGTGTTTTTACGCCAATTTTTGCCCACACAGTACAAAGCTAAAGCACGACGTCAATGGGATTTAATTCGACAGGGTAGAAATGAAGATGTACAGGGTTACACTGACCGTTTTTGGAATTGTCTAATTCAATTGCAAGCTATTGAACATGTTAGTCGTTGAAGCAAAAGTACATATCAGGCTTGGCACTACAAATTAGTGATGAGGTAGATATGTTCGAACCAGATTCTCTGTGAAAGGCTATTAATTTGGCTCTCAACGCAGAAAAGAAGAAAGATGGACATTCCTCTCACACTGATCAACCTACTAACACTAACCGCAACAAGAGACCTCCTTTCTCGACTAACTTTGACAGAAACAAACACCAAAGCCGTACCTTTTTCAAACGACGTAAATTCGACAATTCTCCTACAACTACTCAACCTCATACGAGCAACAACAAAAACAACACCCAGCAACGAGCGACCAAAATCCTTTCAACCAACATTCTCCTCCAAATTCTAATGGTAACAAAAAGGTGAAGTGTTTTAAATGCTTCCAGTATGGTCACTATGCAGATAAGTGCCCAAATGGTCATGCTAAGGGAAATGGTCAATCCAATGGCCATTCAAATGGAGTCAACAGGAATTCAAGTCAAAAACCCTTCAACAACAACCGCCCCAATGGAGCTACTCTTAACCTCATTGAAGATGCTACACCCGACGACAATGAAGTGGAAGTTAACTACGGTGAGGGATATGATCCTGATTATGATAACGATGACAACCCATCCTCAGGTACTTCTATATCTCCTCACACTTTGTTTAAAGTGCAAGGCACTGTTAAGGGTGAAAATGTCACCATTCTGTTAGATGATGGTAGTAGCCATGATTTCATTTCCACACGATTGGCACAGCAACTATTACTCTCTGAAATCTCATCACCTCACAAGGTCAAAACTGTTTTTAATAATCAACGTTTTAATTGTAAAACTCAAGTAACTGTTGAAGTTTGCATTGGTGAGTTCACTCAAGCACGTACATTTTTGGTAGCACCATTGCATGGTCTTGATATGATTTTGGGAATGCCATTTCGTCATGAATTTGACCCGTTGATTAATTATAAAACACGTACAATGTCTCTCACTCATAATAATAAAAATTTCTCCATCCAAGCAACACTGGCACATCAAAAATTTCCACTCCTCTCTCACACTCAAGCCAAACGAGCAATTCGAAAACAGGGGAAAACATATCTAGTGTTGGTAAATCAAATTTCTGCTGAAACGAAAACTTCACGTAACTCCACCAACGATGAATTTCTCTCACAATTTAAAGATTGTTTCATGCATGATCTGCCACTTGGAATTCCACCATCACGCCCAGAAGACCACAAAATTGACATCATACCGGATAGTGAACCTCCTTGTAGAGCACCTTATCGTGTAAATCCTACCGCACATAGGGAAATACAAACTCAAATCACTGATTTACTTGATCGAGGCCTAATCCGACCTAGTAGTTCACCATACGGAGCTCCAGTACTTCTTGTCAAGAAGAAAAATGGAACCTTTCGTATGTGTATCGACTACAGGGCTTTAAACAAGATCACCATTAAGAATAGGTTTCCTATTCCTAGGGTAGATAATCTATTAGACAAACTGAAAGGGGCAAACATCTTTAGCAAAATTGACCTTAAATCAGGGTATCACCAAGTCAAAATGTTTGAACATGATGTCTACAAAACTGCTTTCAGAACACAAACTCGACACTATGAATTTCTTGTCATGCCATTTGGTTTGACAAATGCACCAGCTACATTCATACGCATGATGAATTGAATTTTCATCGACCATCAAGATTTTGTGATTGTATTTTTTGATGACATTTTGGTATTCAGTAAATCTGAAGAAGAGCATAAACAACATCTAACATGTGTATTCGATCTACTTGCACAATCACTTGTATTTGAATCCTGAAAAGAGTTCATTTTTCCAATCTGAAATTGAATATTTGGGACACATTGTATCGGGTAAGGGAATACATGTCGATCCAAAGAAAATTGAAGCCATTCAATCATGGCCTAGACCCAAAAACTTGCATGAGCTACGATATTTTATTGGTCTTTGTAGCTATTACAGAAAATTTGTTCATAATTTTGCTTACAAATCACATTATTTGACTCTCTTGTTGAACAAAAACACACCTTATGAATGGACTGATTTGCAAGAAAGGTCATTTAATGCACTTAAACATGCTTTGACTAATGCACCTGTATTGCAATTGCATGATTTTGAAAGACCATTCTTTGTGGTAGTCACTGATGGTAGTGGAAAAGGTATCGGTGCAGTCCTTATGCAAGATATCCATCCAATTGCTTTTGAAAGTCGTAAATTCAAACAGTCAGAAACAAAGTTCAGTACTTATGATAAAGAGTTGACTGTTGCGGTACATGCATTGAAAATTTGGAAACACTATGTAATGGGTACTGACTTGATCATTAAAACTGATCAACAAAGTATCAAATATTTACTTTCTCAGCCCTTAATAGATGATAGACATATTAAGTGGGCCGCTTTTATTCAAAGTTTTCAACCCAACATTCAATACCAACCTGGTAAAGAAAACGTTGTAGCTGATGCTTTGAGTAGGAGACCCTCACTTAATCATCTATCAACCATTACAGGAACTTCATTTGACACTATGCCTGACACTTATGCACATGATGATGACTTCAAAACAACATGGTTGCACATGCTTGATAATTCTATACACACATTTCTCGAATACACTATTCAAGAAAACTTCCTTTATTTCAAACAAAAATTGTGTGTGACTAAACCTTTCCGTACATTAATTATTGAAGAATTACACAAACCACCTTATGCTGGACATAGAGGATTTGATGCAACTTTTCAAAATTTATGTCGTGATTTCTA
Source organism: Adiantum capillus-veneris (assembly GCF_014529385.1). NCBI lineage: Eukaryota > Viridiplantae > Streptophyta > Polypodiopsida > Polypodiales > Pteridaceae > Adiantum > Adiantum capillus-veneris. Next base: position 14,618,312 of record NC_140957.1, on the reverse strand, counting down.
TTGGCCTACTATGAGAATGGATGTTAAACAGTATGTTTCAACTTGTTTGATTTGTCAAAAAATCAAAGTAGCTACAAGTAAGAAATTAGGATTTTTACATCCTCTCCCCATTCCTGAAAGACCTTGGGAACATATTTCAATGGATTTTTTTACTGGTTTCCCACTCACAATGCACAAACATGACATGATATGGACTATTATTGACCGTTTCTCTAAACAAGCGTATTTTGTTCTGTGTAAGAAAACACTCACAGCACATCAAGCTGCACTTTTGTTTCTTAAGACTGTTTTCCCACATCATGGTTTGCCTAAAGTGATTATTTCTGATTGAGATTCAAAATTTTGTAGTTCCTTTTGGACTACTATGTTTGAAAATCTTGGCACTACACTTGACTTCACTTCTGCATTTCATCCTGAATCTAATGGTCAAACCGAAGTCACCAACCGCACTATTATTGACTTGTTAAAGGCTTATGTTTCTTCTCAACCTAAGAAATGGAATGATTACCTACATATTTTGAAATTTGCATACAACAACACCACTCACACTGCCACGGGTAAGTCCCCATTTGAAATTGTATATGGTCACTCACTTCCTACACCTGCTTCACGTCTTTCTAATGTTGTGCCTGCCGCCGCCGCTGATGATTTCACTACTGACTTTCATGATATTTATGCAAGTGTGCATTCTGCCATTAAACACTCACAAGAACTTTACACCAAGCATGCTAACAAGCACCGCAAGGCACACCAATTCAAAGAAGGTGATCGTGTTTTACTTCGCATTGAAAAACGAAGGATCAAAAGTGTTGATACTAATGTCTTTATTAAGCTTGCTCCTCGTTTGTATGGACCTTTCAAAATTTCAGCTGTCATTAATGATGTTTCTTTCCGTTTAGAACTACCTGCACATTGGCACATTCACATTGCCTTTCACATTAGTCTTTTACACCCATTCCGAGGACCCCTACCTACACACCACATTTATGAAGACCCACCTTCACTTGTAGACCAAGAAGAGTAACTCATCCCTGACAAAATAGTTGACCATGAGACCGCCACTACATGCAATGGAATGGTTTATAACCGTTACCTTTTGACCTTCAAGGGTCACCCTAGAGAGGATGCCAAATGGATGCCTGAAAAGTTTTTTCGCAACTTTCCCGACCTTCTCCACACTTTCCATCACTCACGTTCCAGTTGATTTCTCTATTGAGCAACTGAGGACAGTTGCTATCCCTGGTGGGAGGGATGTTACGAGACTGGGCACTCTCCTGTTGTAGTGGTTAGCTGCAATTGGGATAGCTCGCGTAATGGTTAATTATGTGCTGTCTATATATTTTACTAATTAAGTTGATGATGATTTTGTAGAGTGGAATGCGGGGAGTTGATGAAGAGGCGCCGGCAATTACTCTTTGCCATTTTATATTTGCACAGTATCTTAGAACATCATTGCAATAAGCCACTATGACTCTGTAAATAGTTGTAGTGGGAACTCCCCTTATGGGTCATGCAAGAACTAATGAGCTTCACTCATTTACAAAAGTGAAGTGGTTGTAAAAAGAGGGGCCTCAATTTTTGGCACCTAAAACTCAAACATAATATATTAAATACCAACTCCACAAGAGAGGTGCCGTGGAGTTTGGGGCTAGATTTAGACCTTTCTCTTGCAGATTCTCTTCTCTACTCTCTTATGCTATGGTTATTTGTTGTGTACTCTCTAATCTAGTCTCCATCTCTTACACATCTCTTACACTCTCTTACAAGCATGTCTATGTCAATTCTATGTTTACTGTGTGTGTGTGTGTGTGTGTGTGTGTGTGTGTGTGTGTGTGTGTGTGTGTGTGTGTGTGTGTCATAGTTTAGGTGAGTGTGTGTGCTTGGAAATTGGAAGAAGAGGTGGACAGGTTGATGGTGATTGCTTGGAAGTTTGTGTTGAATAGTTTAAGCGGTCGATCTCCCCCTCTTCTCCCAACATCTATCCACACCATTGGCCATGGTGTGTGAGGGCTATGCCTTCCTTCTCTTCATCTCTCTCTACAAGGTGCGGTTAGTGTGTGTGCATACGTAGTCGTATTGAGGGGTTGTGCCGGAATGGACACACTAATGCGGAGTAGGTATGTCAATTGCATGCTTGTGTAGTTGTGATTAAGAGTTGTGAATAAGAGTGATTGATGTGAGAGATTAATTTCAACCGCATGATTGTGTGCAAGTGATTAGTGAGTAGGAATGTGTTGTTGATTAGAGGAAGCCCTTTCCATGGCTTCTCTCTATGATGAGAAGAAGGATCCCTTGAATCCTCTATGTCTATACATCTTAGACTCGTGCTTCCATGCCCTAGCCGGGTTGCTCGATCCACAGATTTGATAATTTTGTGGGTTACGATTAGGTCGTGCTACAACGCATCCCTACACAAATGTTTGATGTTTTTTTGTATCTCTATGAATGCAAGTCGAGCTCTCCTTGCATGTGGTCGTCTTGAAGCTCTAGCTCGTCAACTCTAGGTCTAGACTATCTCGTAGTAGAGGGCCGCTTCTATCGTCGCATGAACATGTCGTATACTATCGTGGTCCCTCTACTAGACACCTCTACTGTAATGTATATGCTCTAGGAAGCATAAAAGAACTATGAGTGCTTATTATGAAGTGTGCTACTATGCAACATCTAGGAACCCAAACCTGTCTATGTCCCTCATAAAATCCATGTACCTCTATAGAAGCTAGTCATCCTTGTGATGCACCATCATGTGCTCTATGGATTGCTATCCACACAAGTGTGTCATCACTAAACAAATATCTATCATGAAGCTCTCCTACCAGAGGCATAAACCTGTCTAGTCCTATGTTAAGCTGTATGAGTTGAGCTGTGGCTAGAATCTCTCGTGTGCCCTACTAAAGTAGCACTACACTGGGGGAACATAAACCTCTCTAGCCCTTTGGTAAGCTCTATGAGACGTGCTATGGCTAGAATTTCTCGTGTGCCTTGCTAAAGTAGCGCTACACTATGGTGGTGTGGAGTCCAAACTAGGCTCCAATGGCTCTGATATCTGTGGTCAGGTCTATAGGAACCTGATGTGACAATGTCTCACAAGTCATATATGTATGCTCTATGATCGCGGAATGTGTTTATGTCTCCATAAGAATAGGTGGCTCTATGAAAACATCCCTATGATGTGGTTGCTTTGTAGGTGAATCACTCAATAATTATAAGGTGTGAGCTTTGTCCTAGAGTACTAGAGTATGAGTCAAGGAGAGAAAGGGTGGAATTATCCCACATGTATTGGTGCAAGGTTGTAGAGCTACTTAAAGCTCATTTAATGAATAAACAAAATCATTTAAAGCTCATTTAATGAATAAACAAAATCATTCCATTTTGCATTACATCTCTCTTGTTTATGGTGAGTTTGTGATGGCTTAGCAAATACTCAAGATTGTGTTTATGAATCCAAGTTAATTGATCTTGGAACCTAATTCGCTTCAGTGATAATCTAGCCAACACACAGTCACTTGTGTGCACGATGTTTCTCTTTCATCCACCCTAGCTAGCACGATCCCATTCTCATCAAGTGGTATCAGAGTGCCAGAATATGCTAGCTAGGTTTCCCGTTATGCATTTGTGTGATTAGCTTTCCCTAATCTCTATTAAGACTTTGCATAATTACCCTCATAGTCAATTGTCTCTAGCATTGGATTTGGGCATGTCTACATGGCCATTATCATAGATGATGAGAGGGGATTCACCACTTGCCACTTCATCTAGGGGAGACCTACACTTTAATTAAGTAAGTAGCTAGGCTTCTATCACCCATCTGATCATGTGCATACCCTTAGCATTATGTACATTGTGTGTTTCTATGTGTCCATTTACATAGAGATATTTGATAAGCTTTCCAGATACAACAGGTCCATTTGGATTTATTTGTATGTCTACCTTCATCACCATACATTAGTCATGAATGAGTGTCGTTCTTTCTTTGTTTTCTTCTTCTCCCTCTTAGCATGTCTACCCACATGTTTGCTATACACCCACATGCATAGAAAACATACAAAGCATAAATAAATATATGTAGTTAATTATACATGAGAATGAGAATGAGAGAGAGAGAGAGAGAGAGAGAGAGAGAGAGATGGTGGTGGATTTAGCTTTTAGATCCATATATTCACAAACACACACACACACACACACACACATAGACACACATAGATATATGGGTGCGCGCATGCATGGTCTCTTTGGGCACATCCTTCTTAGCTAAGTATACAGACGTCTCTCTCTCTCTCTCTCTCTCTCTCTCTCTCTCTCTCTCTCTCTCTCTCTCTCTCTCTCTCTCTCTCTCTACTTTTCTACATACATACATATGAGTGTGCACTCTTCATGTATGTCCTTTTGATCTAAATACAAAAATATACCTCTCTGCTTACGTGTCTACATGCATAAAGATCTGTAAAATACATACAGATTTGTAAAATCTGTGTGTGTGTGTGTGTGTGTGTGTGTGTGTGTTTGTGAAACATTCAAGTGCACAATTTATTTTCAAGTATGTCACAAACATGCATAAGTATGATAAACAAAGGTACATGTAAGGATACATGTTCACCACACAAACGGGGCAAGTCACAAAGTCTCATGTGTGTGCATGTGAATTTACCAAGAGCAGCTCCTTTTGAGAATTAATAGTTATTTTGATAATTAAAATGTTGGCATCTTACTCATAGCTACCATTCTTGAATGCATGCTTAACAAAGGTGTTGCATAGATTATACGAGTCTACTCAATCATGAAAATTTATTTTCACAAGCTAATGAGTACCTAGTATATCTAACTCTACATTGTCGGGCCAATTGAGAAGCAATTGCTTCGTCAAGGTGCTTTGTGGGTTTTCTCATTTGGTGGCTCTAACATTAAGCATTTGCACTTACCTCAAATTTTGTTTTAGCTATTAAACATTGTAATTATAACCGTGAGATAATGTGATCTTCATACTCTAGATTGCACACTTTATCAAGTTTAGCAAAGTCACATATGTCAAGTCCCGTTGACTTGTTGTATAGTTCGTCGATTAACTTTTCTTTTCTTACAATGACTTACTTCCACCATAAGCTTGTTCATGATCTGACCCTTACTTGCTACAAGATGTTTTCATTGCTTTGAGGCTACCGGATGGCGTCTTAATGATGATCCATCGTATGTGATTAGCTATAATGGATAAAGTTGTGCAACAAAATTCTTCCCCTTTATAGACAAAAGCTATGATGCAAGAGTAAATTGTCACAGTGTACAAAAGTGACAAAGGTGGTCAATAGCACTTGCATTGATTTCTATGTAATTCTCATAAATTTTAGGTTTGATAAAATCTTTGACCATAGCCATAGGTAGCCAATGGTTCGAGAACACTAGTGGGATTGCTGTCATAATAATCAATATCTAATTCTCCTAAATGATTTTCTCATATTAAACTGATCATTTAATGTGGGGAAGTGCCAAGGGAGAAAAAGCTAGAATATTGGTTAAGTTAGCAGACCGGCCACAGTAGGGATCCAAAGGAGGGAAAATAGGGATCCAAAGGGGGGGCCATCTGCAAAAGAGCCATGTGAAACAATGGGCCAAAAAGACCCTAAGGTTCAGCCCATTAAGACTTCCAAAATGCTAAGGTTCCAAAATTCAAAGGTTGTGTCCAAAGGTCAACCCTAGGGAAAATTGGATGCTTAGTGTGTGCCCAAAAAGTCTTTCTGCATCCCTACATGGGAGGGGGCGAGCCCCAAAGCTAGGGGATGAGAGAGAAAGCCACACACACACACACACACAGGCTCCCTTTACACAAAGGGAATGAGGGACACATGTCAGCTCCCTAGGCCAGATGCCCACAAGGTGTGCCCAATTCCTATTGGAAGACCCTTGAAGTGGACCAATGAGAATTAAGCTAGAGTAAATCTAGTTTAATTAATTTAAAAACATTTAATAAAAGAAACCAATAAGAATTAAGTGTCCTAGAAGACTATTGGGCAGTCTCCCAAAGGGTCCAATGAGCATTCAGGAGCCCCATGGCTTGCCTGATTCCTATTGGCCAGGAGGCAAAGGGGTCCAATGAGAGTTTAGTTTAATTATTTAATTACCTAAAGCTCTCACAAAAGAGGAAAGGGGGACACATGTCAGAAGGCTATCACTTATGCTGCTTAATTCCTATTGGCTTGACCTGGGGAGGTCCAATGAGGCAAAGGCCAGACTTATTTAGCAGCTAGGGCTCGCCCAAGAGAGAGGGGGGGCTGATTTTTGCTTGGCATTGACACACACACTCTCACACTTGACCATGTGTGAAGGGAAAATACTCTATCTCCTCCCAAGCTTTAATGGAGAGCTCATCACCTACTCCAAGCTTGTGAGATAGAAGCCTACATCAACACTCTCTTGGCATGTGGATGCAAATCCAACCAAGAGCCAAGCTTCAATGCATGCTCATCTTCTCTACCAAGCTAATTACTAAGCTAAGCTATGCTAATATGAGTGATTATGTGAGGAGATGTACTTCTTTCTCGTAAGATACTTCTTTTTCCTCTCAATCTACTCTCATACCCTGCTAGCTCTCACCATCTTCGAAGGTGTGTGAGGTCTTGGGTCTGAGAACGGGGATAATTCAAGTTGTGTTTGATTAAGTGTTTTGCTTGGTGTATGAAGCTTCCATCTTCATTGCACTAGCTAGTCTTGAAGGAACACAAAGAATTGTATTGTACAATGTCTCTCTTGATGGGAGAAACCATAATACAAAGCCTTTTGGAGGGGGGACCGGCTCCATGCAAATCCGGTCCTCAACTGTTGTCAATAGCTTAATTGCTCTCTCTTTTGAAAGTATTGTCGATGCTATCTAACTAGGTGTTATGCTTTTTGTTGCTCTCTCCACCCAAGCACTCTTGTAATTCTCATTAGGAATCAACTCTAATGAAATGCCCACTATGTTCATGCTAAATTCCGCTACACAAAAGATTTTAGGCCATTAAATGTTACATTGGTATCAGAGCTCAAGGTTTCTCTTTTCTTGCTCAAGAAGGGAGGTCCTCAAGCTAGCTACAAATGGTTGGTATTATTAATTGCCTGTGAGTAAGTAGAATAGGGATTTTTCAGCCTTTCAGTGCGCCTGCCTTTGTGCAGTTAACGGGGCATCACCGTCGAGAGCTATGGTCTTAATAGTGGAGTCCTACGGGGCTTGCCTACGGCTTAACCACTATTGAGCTATTAGAAGCTTGACAGGAGCCGGTGTTGTTTTGGTGTCGAAAGACCCTCTCTTCTATTCCTTGCAATTAATGGTATTCGAGCCGCGGGTACAGTAGCTTGAGTGCTTTTTCTAAAGGGGTAAAGAGGAGTAGCAACTAGGGCTTGAAGTGCCAAAGTACACCTAAAAAGTTTACACCTAAAAGTTGTTAGAATGGCTGACAATATTAAAGAGAGTGAAATTAATGTTGATAACTTTGATTTTGCTCATGAGCAAGCTACTAATGATGTTTCAATGCTTGTTAATTATCTTGTTTCTAGGCTTCAACAAGCCATGGGCAATCCATCTCTCCAAAGTGAAGTGCAACGCAGCTCCGTGCTCACGGGATTCTCCAAGCTCATCACCATGACGAGAGAACACCTAGGAAGCCTCCTTGTGAGACTACCAAAAGAGGTCTCTCTCCGATTCGGGAAGAAGAAGAGAATCCATATGAAGGGCTCAAGAACTTACTTCTTGATGATGCATCTCCTTCCCAAAGGAGAACTCAAGAGCCTCCACCGAAGGAACGAGAAAGAAGCGAGTCTCCCGCCACCTCGGCGGAGATGGCTCCACGAAGACGGCGGGCTAAACGCTCTCCATCACCACCAAAGCGGAGAAGACCATCACACTCTTCTCCACGCCATAATTCAAAGAGGGATGATAAAAAGCAAGAGAAGAAAAAGGCGAGAAAGAGGACACCCTCTTCTCCATCTTCTTCATCCTCTTCCTCTTATGAAAGCTATGGTGAAGACGACAAAGATCAAGACAAGAAAAAGGCGAGAAAGAGGTCACCCTCTTCTCCACCTTCTTCAAATTCTTCATCTTCTGAAGAAAGTGATGGTGCAACTTTTGAACCATCAAAAAGAAGAGGCCATAGAAAATCCTATGCCGCATGGAAGAGATCGTCCAAGCTAAAGAAATTCAAAGAGGGAGGGAAGAGCATCTCTTTCCTTACCTATGATGGCACCTTCGGTGCTACAGACAAAGTTTTGGCCTTTATCCAGCAATTCGATGCGGCGTTTGGAGATGAGGGCTTCACGGAGTCCTCTAAGCTACGCCATGTAGCTATGCACTTTCAAAAGTCCGCCAGACAATGGTGGTCTAGCCTACGAGCCAACGGTGAAGCTCCACGAACATGGAAGGCTTTAAGAGCTTCCATTATGAAGCAGTTTTTGGCCACCGATGCCAAAGACAAAGTACTCACCGAATGGCGAAGCTTAAAGCTCTCTCCCAATGAATCCATCCACAAATATGTAGACAAGTTTTGGGACCTACAACTCAAAGCCATTGTCTTCAAAAAGTTGGATTTTGGAGAGCAAAAGCAACAATTTTGTGCGGGCTTAACCGAAGAAATGGCGGAGTATGTCAACTCCCAAAGGCCACGTACCATATCGGCGGTAATACACCATACTATGGTGGCCTCGCGAATCAACTTCCAAACGGGGGGTAAAAGAAATAATAAGCCCCCGGAAAACAAGGGTTCCAATGAGCCTAAGGGGAAGGACAATGTCCAAAAGTCTCCTAAGGGCAATTCCAACAAAGCTAAAGAGAAGGGAGTTTACAAAGGAAAGAATAAACTCTCTCCTGAAGAGCTTGAGCGTTATCGTAAAGATAACCGGTGTTTCAAGTGCGGCGAACAAGGGCATGCGTACCGCGCTTGTCCCCAAAAGAACAACCGCCAAGATCCTCCTAGAGCTTCTTTGGTTGAAATCCAAGAGGAGGAGATTCACCAAACTCACCACAAAGGATCTCCTCTATGCCATGCTTGGGGAAAGGTAAGAGAACATGATGCTTTTATTCTCTTTGACCCTGGTTCTACTCACAATTTTATATCTATGGAGATAGCCACCAAGCTAGGCATACAATCCTACGAGATGGGAGATATCCTACCCGCAGACAGTGCCTTCAAGGGGCAAGAAGCTTCAGTCACTCCCTTAATCGGGAAATTGGGGCTTCATGTCCAAGGCTATGTGGACAAAGAGGACTTCTTTATCTCTCCTCTCAAGCATGAGGATGTAATCCTAGGGGCACCATGGTTTGACCGTCTGGCTGCCCATGTTAAATTTCCTGAAAGGAGAATCTCCTTTAAGTTCAGGGAAAAAGACATGTATATAAATGCTAGGGAGATGGGTAACACCATCCCCATTGTACATACACCAGCTTTCAACAAGTCAATAAAGAGCTCTATTTCCGTGTACATGATTTTTGTTAAAGATTCTCAAAATGAACCTAATGCTTTAGCAAAAGAAAATAAAAGCAACCAAAAGGAATTAGAGTTATCCGATTTTCTCAAGGGGTTTCAAGATGTCTTTATTGATGACATCCCTTGTGAGCTACCTCCTAAACGAGGTAATGACGACCATGCAATTGAACTTCTTCCAGGAAGTTCACCGCCTAACAAACCTCCTTATAGAGTTTCTCAAGCTCAACAAGAGGAGATTATGCGGCAAGTGCATGAGTTAATTGAGAAGGGCATGGTTAGGCCTAGCTCATCTCCATTTTGCTCACCTGTGCTATTAGTGCAAAAGAAAGACGGCACATATCGTATGTGTGTCGACTATAGAGCACTAAATAGGATCACTATCAAGAATAGGTTTCCCGTTCCACAGGTAGAAGACCTATTTGATAAGTTACAAGGATCGACCTACTTCAGTAGGATTGACCTAAAAAGTGGCTATCATCAAATAAGGATAGTTGATCAAGACATTGTAAAGACCGCATTTCGTACTACATTTGGTCTTTACGAATACATTGTCATGCCTTTTGGCTTGACTAATGCACCAGCCACATTTAACCGCTTGATGGAGAAGCTGTTCAGGCCTCATCGAACCTTCACTGGAGTGTTCTTTGATGATATTATCATCTACTCTAATTCATTGGAGGAACACAAGCAACACCTCCAGGTAATATTTCAAGTTTTAAGAGAGAATAAACTTTATGTTAATCGAAAGAAAAGTGAATTTTTCTTGCAAGAGATTCAATATTTAGGTCACATTATCTCTCAAGATGGAATCCAAATGGATCCATCCAAGTTAGAGCTAATAAAAGGATGGCCTAAACCAAGGAATCTTCATGAACTAAGAAGCTTTATAGGTATGTGTGCATACTATAGACGCTTCATAGAAAAGTTCTCACAAATTGCGGGACCATTACATGACCTAACAAAGAAAAATGTTAGGTATACGTGGTCTGCTAAGGAGAACAATGCTTTCGAAAAGCTTAAAGAAAAGCTTATCTCTCAACCTGTGCTTACACTACCGGATCTCTCAAAACCATTTGAGGTCCAATGTGATGCTTGTGGTGATTGCCTTGGGGCTGTTCTGCTCCAAGAAGGGCACGCCATAGGCTATGAGAGTCGAAGGCTCGACCCTGTTGAGCAAGCTCTAGGCATATACGAAAAAGAACTCCTTGTAGTTCTACATGCCTTAGACTCATGGAAGCACTATTTATTGGGGACTCCTTTCATTCTGCGAACGGATCACCAAAGTCTTAAGTACTTCATGATGCAGACCAAACTCTCCGACAAACAAATGAGGTGGGCAAATTTCCTTTCGCAATTTCATTTTCATATTGCTCACATTGCTGGCAAGCATAATCAAGTAGCCGATGCACTCTCAAGACGACCGAGAGTGAATGCGGTTTCCATAGCAACTCACAATGATCTATCTTTAATGATAGATGAGTATGCTATTGATCCCGATTTTAGAGATGTGATTTCAGCCCTTGCATTAGGGAAGAAAGAAGAACCATTTACTTTACAAGATGGTTATCTTCTCTATGGCAATAGACTATGCGTTACTAACTCACTACGTGAGAAAGTAATGTATGAATCTCATGCTCCCCCATATGCGGGGCATAGAGGGATTCAGTCTACCCTAAAGGGAATTGAAACATATTTCTATTGGCCTACCATGAAAGTGAACATACATGAGTATGTTTCCAAATGTGTGGTATGTCAAAAGACAAAATTTGATAGAGGGAAGCAACTTGGATTGCTTCAACCCTTGCCAATCCCTAATTCACCGTGGGAGAGCATATCCATGGATTTTATCTTTGGATTGCCCAAGTCTATCCATGGGAATACGGGAATATGGACGATAGTAGACAGGTTCAGTAAACAAGCTCATTTTATACCTGTCAAAAAGACTATCAAAGCCCATCAAATGGCAACCCTCTTCATTTCACAAATTTTCAAGTACCATGGCTTGCCAATGTCCATAGTGTCGGATAGAGATCCTAGAATGACCAGTAATTTCTGGAAGGGTCTCTTTGAGAATTTAGGAACAAGGCTAAACTTCTCTTCGGCCTATCATCCACAAACTGATGGCCAAAGTGAAATAGCTAACCTAACTATTCTCGATCTACTAAAAGCCTATGTAACGGAAGTAGATCAAAGATCCCAATGGGAGAAGTACTTACCCTTAGTAGAGTATGCTTACAATAACACTGTACATACACTGCACCTTTCGAGGTAATTGAGGGAAGATCAAAAAGTCCCTTGCTACTTAAGGTACATGGGAAGATCTTCGCTGCAGATGAGTATAGCCGAGACCTACAAGAATCTTTCCAAAAGATTAAAGATGCTATCTCTATCTCACAGCAAAGGCAAAAGACTGCTGCTGACAAGCACAGAAGAGCCCAAGCCTTTAAAGAAAACGATTGGGTCTTGTTAAAGTTTCCCAAGGCTCGATTAAGGCACACTACGGGCAAGAATCCTACGGGCCACCAAAAGTACTATGCTAAACTAGCAAAAAGGTACTATGGTCCCTTCCAGATTCTTAGGCCAATCAATGAGATGGCCTATCAACTTAAATTGCCCAATCATTGGCTCATACACAATGCTTTTCATGTGAGCCTCTTAAAGCCTTACAAAGGAGAGCCACCTCAAGAACCAATTATTGAAGACCCACCGGAGATCGAGGACCACGAGGAGGTGCTACAGCCCGAGTCCATTCTCCGACATGAAGACAAGGTATTAAGAGGCGGTAAGACTATCAGACGATATCTTATTAAGTTTAAGAATTATCCTTTTGAAGATGCTAGATGGATGCAAGGCATACAATTAAAGGATAACCTAAACCTTGTCAATGCTTACAATGCTTCCCAAGAGTAAGCAAATGTACAAAATGTTAAAAATGAACAAAATTTTTTTGTCTTATAAGACTCTCTTTTTCTTTATTTGTGCACAAAAATGAAGTAGTATGCATGCTTAGATCAAGTTTGCGGAGACGACGTCTCCCGAACACCAAGTAGAGCTTGTCACTCTACTATGGAAGACTGATAGGACTAATGTGCAGACATGCTTGCGGCAGCCTCAGGCTCTCAAGCGCCAAATGGACTAGTCATCCATTATGGAATGATGTCGTAGGGTAACATAGGGATCCTCTACCCGCTAAGAAAAGGACTCATGCATATGCTTTATCTTCTCTACACCATAGTCGAGGACGACTATGATTTCAAGAGAGAGGTAATGTCATAATAATCAATATCTAATTCTCCTAAATGATTTTCTCATATTAAACTGATCATTTAATGTGGGGAAGTGCCAAGGGAGAAAAAGCTAGAATATTGGTTAAGTTAGCAGACCGGCCACAGTAGGGATCCAAAGGAGGGAAAATAGGGATCCAAAGGGGGGGCCATCTGCAAAAGAGCCATGTGAAACAATGGGCCAAAAAGACCCTAAGGTTCAGCCCATTAAGACTTCCAAAATGCTAAGGTTCCAAAATTCAAAGGTTGTGTCCAAAGGTCAACCCTAGGGAAAATTGGATGCTTAGTGTGTGCCCAAAAAGTCTTTCTGCATCCCTACATGGGAGGGGGCGAGCCCCAAAGCTAGGGGATGAGAGAGAAAGCCACACACACACACACACACAGGCTCCCTTTACACAAAGGGAATGAGGGACACATGTCAGCTCCCTAGGCCAGATGCCCACAAGGTGTGCCCAATTCCTATTGGAAGACCCTTGAAGTGGACCAATGAGAATTAAGCTAGAGTAAATCTAGTTTAATTAATTTAAAAACATTTAATAAAAGAAACCAATAAGAATTAAGTGTCCTAGAAGACTATTGGGCAGTCTCCCAAAGGGTCCAATGAGCATTCAGGAGCCCCATGGCTTGCCTGATTCCTATTGGCCAGGAGGCAAAGGGGTCCAATGAGAGTTTAGTTTAATTATTTAATTACCTAAAGCTCTCACAAAAGAGGAAAGGGGGACACATGTCAGAAGGCTATCACTTATGCTGCTTAATTCCTATTGGCTTGACCTGGGGAGGTCCAATGAGGCAAAGGCCAGACTTATTTAGCAGCTAGGGCTCGCCCAAGAGAGAGGGGGGGCTGATTTTTGCTTGGCATTGACACACACACTCTCACACTTGACCATGTGTGAAGGGAAAATACTCTATCTCCTCCCAAGCTTTAATGGAGAGCTCATCACCTACTCCAAGCTTGTGAGATAGAAGCCTACATCAACACTCTCTTGGCATGTGGATGCAAATCCAACCAAGAGCCAAGCTTCAATGCATGCTCATCTTCTCTACCAAGCTAATTACTAAGCTAAGCTATGCTAATATGAGTGATTATGTGAGGAGATGTACTTCTTTCTCGTAAGATACTTCTTTTTCCTCTCAATCTACTCTCATACCCTGCTAGCTCTCACCATCTTCGAAGGTGTGTGAGGTCTTGGGTCTGAGAACGGGGATAATTCAAGTTGTGTTTGATTAAGTGTTTTGCTTGGTGTATGAAGCTTCCATCTTCATTGCACTAGCTAGTCTTGAAGGAACACAAAGAATTGTATTGTACAATGTCTCTCTTGATGGGAGAAACCATAATACAAAGCCTTTTGGAGGGGGGACCGGCTCCATGCAAATCCGGTCCTCAACTGTTGTCAATAGCTTAATTGCTCTCTCTTTTGAAAGTATTGTCGATGCTATCTAACTAGGTGTTATGCTTTTTGTTGCTCTCTCCACCCAAGCACTCTTGTAATTCTCATTAGGAATCAACTCTAATGAAATGCCCACTATGTTCATGCTAAATTCCGCTACACAAAAGATTTTAGGCCATTAAATGTTACAATTGCCAAGAGATTCAAAAACATATGAAGCCACACTAAAAGAGCACAAAAGAAGAGAAACAATAGATTTCACCAAATATACTTTAGATTTGGATTTTCAATTAACAAACAAAAAGTCCAAATTGGCATTTTGTTGTTACCACAGACTTAGAACCATCGGGGCATAGGGGCACCCTTTTTCCATGCTAGGAGGTTTTTTCCCCTAGCATGTATATTTGCCCATCTTTCTAGGGCACACATCTTATCTTCAGATTATCATACTTTGTCATACCACTTCATGTGTTATGTCCCATTAAGCTTCTCCTTCATCTTCTCCATCTTCACGTGCATGCTTGTAGTCGATTGATATCAGAGCAAAATTTGGCATCCTAGGCATCGTTTCCATCACCCTTTAGGCTCACTTTCTCAGTTTAAGTTCATATTTGGTGAACGTTGACAAGGAAACATATCCTTCACAAAAACACGTAGAGCTAGTACATATAAAATTTTGATTCGGCTTCCTTTCCACTATTAGCAGTATTGTGTAAACAAAGACTTGGTGTTATTTTGTGGGTTGTGTTATAGCGCAAGTTGGTTTTGTGCAAATTTTCCTACATAAGCAATTTTTGTATCATGTTCAATTATCGGCCATGGATCACATTAGCAATGATTTTTTGTATGATGTCTCCTTTGGAGAATTTGTATGGGAACTACTACTCACTTAGGGTATACATGATGCAATATGTTCATGTCGTAAAGGGTGTTTTAAACTATCTAGGGTTATGATGTTGGGCAAGGTTTCACATATACAAGCTCTATTTATGATGTTGTGTGATCTAGCAATTCTACATGTAGAGTTTTTTTTCCTACTGCTAGCACGTTGGGATGGTAAGATGTGTAGGTTCATGCATTGACTACGCTTTTATTAAGTGTAAGAGATGAAGAAGGAGTGAGCTTGAGCACTTGCAATGTCAGGACAATGGTAGGACCGGGCAGCAGGCCTAGGGGACTGAATGGCTATGTACGGCTAGGAGCCGAGGGCCAGGCATGCGTTAAGGGGACCTATTTGCAAGGGCCAAGGGCTATAAGTAGGGAGGCTGGGAGGAGAATCACATGCCAGTCTACCCTTCCTTTCATTGGTGGGAACCTTGCATGGTGTTGCATGCTCTCTCTCTCTCTCTCTCTCTCTCTCTCTCTCTCTCTCTCTATCTATCTATCTATCTATCTATCTATCTGTTTTGAGCTAGGCTGCCATGGCGTGGGTAGGGTCCCTTGGAAAGGGGAAGAGAATAGGGCCGTAGGACTGTAGGAGCAGCCCCTTCCATGGCGGGCTCAAGTTGCATGACCAAAGACGTGGGCAAGGGTTCGAAGCTGGGCGACGTGTGCAGCAACCCTTGCATGGGGGAGGCGGGCGGCTTCGACTTGCACGAAACCAGGCGGTGTTGAGTGCGCTGGATTCACCCTGGGCCAAGCAGTGGAATACGTCATAGCTTTCAGCCCAACCGACACCGCACCGTGCGTCCTCGCAAGATGTTTCCTCACACAGACAGCGGCGCGCTGCCATAGCTAGGAGCTTCGATTTTTTTATTAAAAGAATTCCGTTTCTCATAGAAATTGGGCGCCCTAGGGTGCCCATGGGCCACCCAAGGGTCTCGTCACACTACCATGTGGTCATAATTTTCCGTGCGAAGATGCATGGCCATACCAAAACGACAATGTACAGTAGGACAGCCGCACAGGGAAGCTGCAGCATGCCATCATGCATGCCAAGGCAGTACAATTTGACCGACAACAAAAATGGTCGACACGCCTTGGAAAATTCGGCATGAAAAGGGGCATCAACATGATTCAATGATCATTGGCAATGGATATGGGCCAACACAGGTATGGCTTGTCTGTGAAATCATTGCCGATCCTTTTTTTGCTTTAAATATGATATCCTACTTGATACAATCACACATAGACGAGGTAATTTTGTCTCAACTTTCGCTAAACAGAAAAATATCCTTAGTGGGTCGACACGGTCCCCAATACACAGATTTCTTTAAAGCTAGCTTGCTTCTGAGTTTCTTTTGTAGAGACTTTTTCATTAGTACAAGCAAGCTTCAAGGCCATGCCTCATGGTGGAAGGGGAGTTTGTTCCAAGAGATGTTTGTCAAGGACAAAGTACATGCATAATCATGCAGCGAGTCAGATGTTGCTAACAAGGACATCCGAAAAAAGACGACATGGTTTCACCGCTCGAAGAGGGCTTGTCATCATTGATAAGCAAGTCGATTTTCACATTTTCAATTCTCAATTCGTTGAATTTTGCAGATCTCTTTAAGTTTCAAAGCATACATTGGTCTTTTCAATCATCGAGCCGCTCAATCATATTCGACACGTGAATGTTTTTCATGCATGGGATATGCTATGTTCAATAGCTATGAGCACAGTCTTTGGCCCAATGACTTCTACCATTAACGGTTTGCAGTTATGGTAAACATTTCACTTTTGGGTTGGAATTTTTGCTCGGACATGGTTCCGCGGCAATGTTCGATCCAAAGGCTCAAGCAAGGCATGTGGCATGTTGGTACATGCAAGGCATGTGAATGTGCTCCAACATGTTTTCTAACGTAACTGGCAATGACTGCATGCCAAGCGGCAATGTGCAACTCGGGGTTACTTTTCCTTTGCCTATCTCGCGTATGACAACGTTGTGATCGACATCACGGGAGCAAGGCTCCATCTACAAATCTAGAGGATAACAAATCAAGCCACGCAAGCACGAGCATACACATCCGTTGACTATGAGCTCTTAGGAACTCCATAAGTTGTTCAGGGAAGCAAGGCTTCCAATTCGACATCTTGCATTGAGATTTTCCCGTCTGGCTTATGCTATGAGCATCCAACCTGCAAGGAATTTGTCAGTTTGTCAGCGTGTTCTTTCATTACATGCAAAGAGGGTGTATATGATATACACGACAACTCTCTCTCATGCAGCAACTATGGCTATGAACCATCTTCCAGCGAGTTTTTCCTTCAAAATTTCAAGACAACTAGTTACAACGGGATGACTAGGTTAGACAATTTTAAGTTTGACTTGTTATTCATGTTTTCACATTTATTTTGGACAATATTGTATGTTGTGCAAAGAAAAGTGCTTTGACAGTTTTATGTGAAGCCAGCAAGGCACTTTTTGGCTCTCACGTTTGCGGCATCACTCTCGACGAGGGCTTACAATTCTGCATGCAAGGTAGGCTAGTTAGGTGGATTCAATTCTACCGCCTCATGAATTACGCTTCCGCTATCACACTCGCAACTCTGTCAAGGACACGATAAGTGATGGATTGTTAGCATGGTTTTTGGTTGTTGTAAACACACAACAACACTAAAAGGAACCTAAAAATAGGACTTATTTCAGAGGCAAAGTGCCCTATTTAAGTCATCCTCTTCTCGTCACGACCGCTACAAGATTGATGGGTCAAGATGTGACTTGTGTTTTCTGTTACCTCTCTCAAAGAGAGCGTTATACAGCCAGAATGTTGGATGCTTATAGGATAAGTTGCACGCTATGCATGAGATACACACGAGCATGAGAATAGTATATACAAGGTAATAACTTAAGGAAAGTTCCTCAGTCCCGCATGCTCTCTTTCTTATTTCTCTCATAGAATAATGAAAACTTTCTAGGACTCTTTTGAACATGTTTGTTTGGAAGTTAGCCTGGGCCAAGGTGCTCTAACTCTCAGCTAGACATAGGGCAAGACGCCATCTAAATTAGTCTTCATCGGTTCGTTGATTGAACACTAATTGCCATCAGGGCTATCAGCCACACACGTGGCTAGGAGTCATTGTCAGATCTCGGGTACGACCCAACTGTTGACATTCCTTGGGTGATTCTTCTTCAGATTGAACAAATCTACCCAGTGGAATACACATCGAACACCTCGACGTTAATGGACAAGCAAGCATCTTGTCATTACGGATGTTTAGGGTGTCATTTTTGCACTACATGTTTTTAGTGTGACGTGCAAGTTGAGTTTTTGATAATCTTAAACTCACATCAGCTGATCTATACCACGGAGTCTAGAGGCAGCAAACAGCATGGCTGTTCATACGAGCTAGGCATCTCACTTGTGTGGATCTCCTACTCTCTCTATAGCACTACGAGTGTCTACGGACGCACTGTTTTGGGGTAAGACACCGCGGGTGCTTACTAAATCACCCCATAGGCATTGAGGATCACAGTTTGATCCATTCCCGTTATACTTTCAAGGAAAGAATTCTGCAATCTACCACGCGGTAGCGGAAAAATTTAACTTTTCAAGTTGATTCTTATCATTATGTACATAGTTAACTATGTTGGTTACTGTTACCTGCTAGTTGAGCAGTTTCTACAAAGGGTCTTACCAAGGGGTTTAACTATGTAGATTCTACCCAACGGATTTGGATTGTGAAGGTACACCCAAGGTTTCCCGTGCAATGTTGCTTGGTTTTTTCACAAGTGGCAGACGTACTCCTGTGCATTTGAATACGGGTAACTGATTGGCAAGGATGATCATATAGGTTCAGATCTGTTTTTTGCTAAATGCATGCACACTAGGTGTTATGGGCCCTAGTCTTTAGCAAAGACTGATTTGGAATGGCATGCATATTCATCAAGTTGTTGCTTATGAAGGATTTTGCACTCTATGTGCAGTATCTCTCTGAGCTTACTTTCGGATCTACCAATCATCAATAGAGGTCATGGCTCAGTTTGGGGGCTTGTGGGATTTTCACGTTAACCAAGATGGTTATTCGTCAGGACATGGTTGTTTGCTCAGCAATGTTGTATGATATTGTGATCCCCATTTACGGGCCATCAGGGAGGGTTGTCTGTAAATCATGGGGAAAGAACTTCAGTATTGCCAGTTATCCAAGGGGATAAGCAGATTACAAAGTGTAATCTTGGGCTAAAGGATATGCAAAGTGCGTACATTAGCCCAAGCACTCCAATTAATAATCATTTATTGCTCTTCTTGGAGTTTACTTACTATCAGTTAATGCATGTTTGTGACTAGGTTTAGTCTCTTCATGTATAAGTCAGGTTCTCAACTTTGAACACTCGTTAGGGTGGGGTTGTTTACTGATGATGAAATTTTGGAACAAGTCAAGGACTTAAACTTGGCTAATGAGTTATGTCAGCAAGTTACTTTCATGGAAAGTGACTAGAGGTTCTCTTTTTGGTACATCTTTTTTGTGATAAACTCGTTTACCATGCTCATGAGCATTCTAAATGGAGTCTACACACTATGTTTGGATAGGAACCAGTACCATCAGATGGTTGCAAATGGACAACAATGTAGAAAATCAAGATGTTGCTCTTGGTTTCATTGAATCTCCTACTGAACTGAGTTCTACTCAAATGAACCGTTGGATCCATGAGGGATGTCACGGTGGAAAACATTAGTGTTCTTATGAAGATACCATCACTTGTGTTTTCGCGGACGAAAACACTTCTCCAAGGGGGGAGTAATGTCAGAACAATGGTAGGACCGGCAGCAGGCCAAGGGCTAGGGATTGAATGGCTCAGTACGGCTAGGAGCCGAGGGCTAGGCATGCGTTAAGGGGACCTACTTGCAAGGGCCAAGGACTATAAGTAGGGAGGTGGGGAGGAGAATCACATGCCAGTGTACCCTTTGCCCTTTCATGCAAGCATGCAAATGCACAACCAAGTGAGCACACAACGAAGATGAAAGGGGAAAGTTATTTCGTCTCCACTAATTGAAATGATAAGATGGTGCACAAAACATAAGAAGAAAAATGCAACATAGACAAGTATGAGCTACTTGAAATGATAAGATGGTACACAAAACATAAGAAGGGAATTACAACATAGAGAGATAAATAAGTACTATTGTCAATGTGGAACGTCTAATGAGTGAGCTTCTTAAAATTGCCTCAAGCTCTTTACTTCCAAGGCTTTTTATTAGGAAAAATATGAATTATCTAGCAATCCTTTAAGTTTTGTGCAAGCTTATCTTGTGTAATATTTCCCTACAGAAGCAATTTTTGTATTATGTCCAGTTATCATCCATGGCTCACATTAGCAATGATTTTTTGTATGATGTCTCCTACAGAGAAACTATATGAGAACAAGTACCCACTTTGGGTATACATGATGCAATATGTTCATGTTGTAAAGGGTGTTTGAAACTATCTAGGGTTATGATGTGGGACCATGTTCCACACATACAGACTATATTTATGATACTACGTGATCTAGAAATTCTACATGTAGAGTTTGTTTTTCCTACTACTGCGAAGCCAACACGTTGGGACGGTAAGATGTATAAGATCATGCATTGACTACGCTTTCTATTAAGTGTAAGAGATGAAGAAGGAGCTAGCTTGAGCACTTGCAAGCATGCAAATACACACACCAAGTGAGAACACTATGGAGATGGAGGAGCAAAGCTACTTCTTCTCCACCATTTGAAATGATAAGATGGTTCACAAAACATAAGAAGTGAAATGCAATATAGACATGTATAAGCTACTTGAAATGATAAGATGGTACACAGAACATAAGAAGGGAATTGCAACATAGAGAGATAAATTAGTACAATAGTCAATGTGGAACCTCTAATGAGTGAGCTGACAAGCTAAGGAGCCATCAGTCTTAATGGGTAGACCTTGCAAGGATGCAAATACACAACCAAATGAGCACACAATGGAAATGGAGGGTGAAAGCTACTTCTTCTTCATTACTTGAAGTGATAAGATGGTACACAAAACATAAGAAGGGAAATACAACATAAAGAGATAAATAAGTACAATGGTCAGTGTGGAACCTCTAATGAGTGTGAGAGTGCACATGTGCAAAAGCGTGTGTGTGTGTGTGTGTGTGTGTGTGTGTGTGTATGTGTGTGTGTGTGTGTGTGTGTGTGTGTGTGTGTGTGTGTGTGTGTGTGTGTGAGAGAGAGAGAGAGAGAGAGAGAGAGAGAGAAAACACAAAAAACAATGGTATGGGGAAGAGGGAGTGATCAGCCCCCCTGATTATCGGAGCATAAGACCTGTACAAGTCAGTCTATGTGAAATGGGTACCCC
The DNA here is from genome assembly GCF_014529385.1 of Adiantum capillus-veneris. Classification (NCBI taxonomy): domain Eukaryota; kingdom Viridiplantae; phylum Streptophyta; class Polypodiopsida; order Polypodiales; family Pteridaceae; genus Adiantum; species Adiantum capillus-veneris. The sequence goes on along the minus strand of NC_140957.1, from coordinate 14,596,955 downwards.
CATGGCCCCATATATATGAGTACCAAAGGGGTGGCCGGACAAAAGTGCAACCTATACATGGGTGGCCAACCCGGAGACATACACGTCGTACAAGTATGTCGTAGACCTATGTGAAGCAGCAGAGTGGTGTAAATTAACACTCCCTCTCAACACTGGATGTTGAACAAACCGCATGAAGCCAAAAATGTGAGGCAAATGATGAAGATGTATGTTGCGATGTATGCATAAGTTTGGGGTGTCCCAACCTCTGAGAGATGTCCATGGTAAAGTGCTATCACAAGAAGTGTAGCAAATTGTTGTACTCCATCGATACAGGGTGAAGATACTACGTGAAGGTCTCAAACTAAGTGTGAAAACAACTCCATCTCGTGAAAGAAGTGCTAATAGACCTGCAGGTGTGCTGCCCAATAGGGTATGTGGTGTTTGTAGTCAAATCGTCTGGAGAAAATGGAGAAGCATATGAACTTTCATGAGAATGATCGGAAGCCTGTCAACCCATGAACCTGCAACCCAGTGTGGCCAGGTGGCTGAGCTGTGAAAAAATCCAAGAAGGCCAGATGTAGCAATCTGCACTGTAAACGTCCTCTGAAACAAGGAAAGCCAGACTAAAAAGTTTGCATTGTAGAAGCTGTCGTAAGCTGTAGCAGTCACCGATAGACCGCACAGACTACCATCGAATGGTGTCTATCAGTAGGTAGGATAATCCAAGATGAGTAGAAAGCTAAACTCAACAATCTTCGTTGTGAAGGGCCTGTGAGAAGAGGTGTGGTCAGACCAAGCTGTGTGCACCGTAATCATCCTGTATGAAGAAGGGAAGCCAGGCTCAGCAGTTTCTCCTGTCAATAATATCTAAGAAGAGGAAATTCCAGACCAATCTATCTACGTCATCTTTCCTATATCTCCTGCCTCCAATCCTCCGGTGTCAAAACCAAAAAAGAATCTGCACCAACAACGCCACCAAACTACAACTCGGTGTGCCTCTCAATGTGAATGAGTTGGGAGTGGCCTACTACCTAGGTCGAGGGATAAGTCTATTGTAAGGTTACCGAGGGTGAGTGTAAGAAACTCTAAAGGTAGCAATCCAAATGATTAGGAGTTTAGAAGAGCAACTGCATTATCATCCAAGAAAAGCTCTTGGTGACTTCGGATGCGGGCTCATGGAGTTCTATTGTGAGAAGGTGGCTGGGTATTGTTTGGCTTGATATCTTGCTTGACATTCGCCTTGCTCTCTTGTCTTACTCAATAGCCTTGCTAACTAAGTATGGGCTTGATGTAGGTGTACCCGTTCTTCATATTTTTAACTACGCTAAGGGCTTTATTAAATTCATCAGCTTTTTGGAATCCATCTTTCAGGCTATTGTTGTGTGACCATGTTCGGGGTGCGGGTGCATTCGCTCTTTTAGGTTTGTATCAAAGTGACCAAAGGGATATTTACTCGAATTAGGTTTCAACAGATTGTCTATTAGGTTCCTAGAAGTGATGCGATTTGGCATGCATGCCCTCTTCTTGATATGTATGAGTGCTCATTAGCCTTCAATAGGCCATCTATCAAGTTGGTGTAGTAATAATGTCGGCTTTGAGACCTGCTCGTTCGATGTGTAGGCTAGGTGCATTTGTAGGTGCTGAAGCTCTTGCCTTGTAGATTGTGCAGCATAAAGTATAAGAATTTTTATCTTGCAATATCTGATGAGCGGCATAGCCTAATAGGTTTCCATAGCGCGATGTCAAAATGCTTTACTTTTATATCTTCTTGTGCCTAGCAACAAGATTCCAAGCAATCTTTATCTTTACTTTTACAAGACAATAGCTCTTTGTAGTTTCTTGCAAAATACTTCTCTTATTGACAAGACTTGGTGTATGTATCTACCACATGTGGGCATCAACCAAGTGCAAAGCCTTATCTATTAATCATTGATTACATCCCAGCTACATCGCTTGCTTTAGTAATCAAAGTCCACCATTATTACAACTCTATGTGAGGCATTAGAACTCCTTGTGAAAGAGTAATGCTAGACATCACCCTTATCTTTAGGTCTTGCCACTTATGTGTATAAGTATGGTTTGAAGGAGAAAACGACCTTGACATCGAGAGAGAGAGAGAGAGGGGGGGGGGGGGGGGGGGGGGGGACTATGCAAAAGCATATGAGGTCTGCACTGTTTAACATTGAGTAATAGTTGTGGGTTTGGTATGGGGAAGTATCATTTGTGTTGAGACATAGATAATGAATATGAGCAGTCTCTCTTCTCTTATATTATAAGTTGTGGCTACACGAGGTTGGTGTGTGAGCTTGCCTGTTTTGGTGAAGCAACATTGTTGTTGTTGCTAGCACTCTTTTGGCCATTTAGTCCCCTTCATCTCCTCTCTTTCCTTCTCTCTTTATTGTAGAGCATAGTGAGTTCTAACCCTTCTTCGCTTCAAAGTTCAATCGCCCACCTCTCTCTCTCTCTCTCTCTCTCTCTCTCTCTCTCTCTCTCTCTCTCTCGTACACACACACACACATAGATTCCCCTACCACGAGCACTATAATATGGTGATTCTCATATGATTATTGACCTTTTTGCAACCACAGTAGCATGTCCATCTTCTAGGCCTTTTAATATGCAAGGAGTCATGATGTAAAAAAATTGTGGTGTTGAACATTTTCTATGACAAATAATTGCGTGTGTTTCTACTAGTCTTTGTAGAATTTTTCATTGCATGTCGAACACATTAGCTTCTCACAATTAGTGTTCTACAGAGCTTCGAAGGTTCATAGAAGGTTCTCCTAAGTCGAGCAGTAAATGTATTGGCAGGTCTCCTATTGCATGCACATCATCGCCACCTCGGAAAATATTGAAGCAAGAACTTCATAGGCCTCACAAGGGTGTTGCACACACACTATTTCATTTGAATGAATCGGTGAACTTTGCACGTGAGATTTTGCTATTGCAAAAGCATGTTTTTCTGAGATTCATGTCATGAACTTTGTGAGTGTGCGTGTGTGCGGATGCATGCGTGCGTGATGCAGTGCGGTGCTGTGGCGAAGGGGAGAAGCACGAGAGTGTGGGTGGCGCAACCTCAGCAAGTGTATGAGTGAGGAGCTCCTTATTCTTTATATAAAGAATAAGATATAAAGAATAAGGGTATGTACACACGGTGGGCGGGCGGCTGAACAGCCTGGGCAAAGGTGCAACGCCTTTACCCCAACAAACTTCACTTAAAGACGATGCGCCGATAAGTGAGACCTACTAGCTAAATTACTAGTATGTACAAGAAACTAGGTGAGAGACTCTCTCAACCTATGCCCACTTGCTCACTGAGTTGATCTACATGTAGCCGTATCTACTCTAGTGGTAGGCGAGCATGCGTATCCACGCTAGAGCCTGCATGTAAATCCCGTAGACAACTCTGTATGGTCTGCAAAGCTCCACGAAGTGTCATGCTAGTATTACTCACCGTGCAACTGACAATCCCTGCTGCAAATGCTCCCAATGCAGTTGCTAGGTCGAGCCTTGACACAAGTAGGCCGTACATGAGACACTCGAACGCTGGCAAATTTTTCACAAACATGGCTGTACTCATCTCCCCTATGATATCTACATGTTCTGCATCATTAGGACTACTCATCACATATGGATGTGTCAACGCCGACAGTGGGATGGTTATGTCCCTCTCACCCATAGGCGGAACCGTGTGCCTTGGCATCAACTCATCAACCTCTAGCATGAGAATATCAAAGAACTCCATGTCTGTCATCTCTGTCTGTGTCTCTAGGGAGCAAACCTGCTCTACCTTTGCCTGCACAAACTCTGACAACACTTGCTGTGTCTCACTAAAGCGCTACTGCTCTACCTTTGTCTCTACAGAATCTATTGGCATGTCCTACATAGCTAAATGCTCTATCTCGTGAGCATGGTGGAGGTCACCCGCGAAGGAGACACGTCTCGTCCTTCGCTCAAAGCTTGCCAGCAACAAAATCGAGATGATTTCATCTCGTACCTCAGATACATGCACAGGGCAAACCAAGCCACTACTGGCTCCCTTGGCAATCACTAGTGATCCGCAATGCATTTGAAATGATTGCTCTCTAAGCAGTATTTGACAACCAAAATCTACTAATTGTCTCACTAAAAACTGAGGAGCATAACGCACATGTTGTAGCGTGTTTGATGCACCAGTGTCGGCAAAGACAAACAAACATATCCTGCACCCTGTATGTCACATACTAAACCACTCACAACATGGTGTGATGTGGAAAGTAGCATCGCTATCTAGTAACCATTGTGGATAATATGTGCTATCCATAGACAAATCTGCAAGAGAGATAAGCATGACATCACCGTCATCACTGGCATAGATTGCCACTGGAACTGCCTCTCTAACATGTGTCAAAGACGTAACTGCATCACACATACATCTTCGTTGATGTCTCATAGGTCTGAAACAATGGTGCCTAATGTGTCATGTGTGACCATGATGCCAACATCGTACATATCGGCAAGAACGAGACCGCCATCTCTCACTGTCACACATGTCTGCTGCCATAAGTAAATGCCAAAATGGTAACAAAGCGGGGGATCACTCGACCAGTGTATAATCATGAAAACCATGACCAATCGCATCAAAATCGATGCTTGTATATGCATAAAACAGCTCCACAATCTGCTACCTGCAAGCATAAACTAGGACAAACAGCTCAATAGAGCATAAAGCGCATAACCATATACGCAAGTAGAGAGCAAACTAGCTGAAAACGCATCCCACAAGAGAAACTGCCTACAAAAATTTACAAAAAAACATGTGAAACGTGTGACTGTCTATTTGTAGCCACACAAGCATATGCTAATCCTCACTCCTACGAGAGTGGGTACAAGAACACGAAACTGTGTCCCAGCTGACAAAACCTGTCAAAGTGAGAGTAAACACTTGATCACTGTCAAAATGGGAATATATCGACCACTGTACAAGATGGCATAACACTGCAAACTTTTATGGCGAGAAGACGTGGAAAAACGAACAGAGTTTCCTTTGCAAAATGAGTCAAAACTCACTGCAAACCGCAAGCCAGAAAACTACGGATAACTGCCAGAATGGGAGTAAACTCAACCACTAAACCATCAAAGAGAAAAGTACAAATACATGCAAAACATCACGAGAATCTGGGGACAAACGGACAAAATTTTTGTGTATTTTGAGTAAAATCTCACAAAAAAACTACACCAAAACAGACATACGCAAAAACTACACCAAAACAGATCCACAAATGACATACATAGCACTGCCAAAACCTTCGCAAATTGGCTCACTTTTGAACAAGTGGCTCTATGGACTTATACCTATCCAAAATGCTACAAACCTGTGAACCTAGTACCTGCAAGCTATAGCTAACTCAAATTGTGTCCGCATAATGAGTACATAGCATGAAACTGCACAAGACCGTGCCAAAAGCTCTCTGGAATGCTCCACATAATCGTACATGAGTACTACATGTGCCGCATTAGTTATGATGCAAAGACTGTGCAACTTGTGAGCACACACTACCTCACCGGTCGGTAAACTCGTCGATCAGAACCCCACTCCAAAATGGGCCATTAGAGTCGTATCTATTGTATGTCTCTCTCGTCAAAGCGGAAAACTGAGCAAAGCCGAAACACCGTGGAGACTACGTCAAATCCGGGAAACTTCGGATGGGGGTAGGGGAGAGCTGATGCCACTCTCGCTTGTTAATCTCCTGCTAATGTCGAGGTCGAGAAACCGAGGATGTCCATCGGAGCCAAATCCGCTCCGGAATGCGCGTGGGAGGGAAGTCGATGCTGAAGCAATGCCAGAGGAGATTCAGAATGCTCTCTCTCACTCTCGCTAAGTAGAAGTCAAGAAAAATGACGTCGATGCGGGACTTTCGTCCCCGAGCGGAAGCCGAATGTGTTGTATGTGTGTCGTCGAAGCCGAAAACTAGAGAATAGCAAAACCGAAACGTCATGGAGAGTACATTGGAGTCGGGCCGCTCTAGACGGGGGCTAGAAGAGAGTGAATGCCTCTCTCTCTCAATCGTCTCCTGCTAATGTCGAGGTCGAGAAACCAAGGATGCTCATCAAAGCCAAATCCACTCCAGAATGGGCGTGGGAGGGAAGCCAATGGTGAGGCTATGCAAGAGGAGAGCCCTGCCACTCTCACTCTCTCGTGTGATGTCAAAGCCGAGGAAAATTGGTCACATAAGATAACTTGGTCACATAAGATAAACTGCTATATTGCATGTGGTTTGACTCATTTCATTATGTAATTAACTTGTGTAGGTTGTTGGTACGCTCCGATTTGTGAATTTCAATAGTGTGCTGTTGGAGAAGCATTGTTCAAATTGCACATCCACAAAAGTGTATATGCTTAGGCAAGGACCTTATTGTGGATCTTGCAATAAGAACACCGCAATAATCACATGACCAAAGTTGGAAGCACTCATTGCAATTGAAGATAAGAAGGTTCTTGATGTATAGATCATTGGTGTAGCAGTGGATTTAGTGTTTGCATTGGATAGAAGCTTCAACCAGATTTACATTGACTTTGTTTCTGAGGCAAGAGATACCTTGGCAACAAGCTCACACTTTGGTCGCTCAAAATTAATGCAAACGGGCACATAGTGGCATTTGAACCTGAATCTTACACCTTTTAGGTCTTTTCACTTTCGCATGCTTGTTGTATCCAACTCTTCAAATCAAAGCTACACTTCCATCCACTCTACTTGTTTGTAACGTGCCTTTGCGCACTTTTGGTTGTGCCTTTAAGCGTTGTGCAGTTTGTACTTACGTTGAGTTTTCAAAGGATTTCTCTGTCTCTCTCTGTTTCTCTTCTTCATGTCTCTCTCTCTCTCTCTCTCTCTCTCTCTCTCTCTCTCTCTCTCTCTCTCTCTCTCTCTCTCTCTATCTATCTATCTGTCTACAAACAAATACAAATAGGCGCACACACAGAGACACACATATATAGAAAAAATCATTTTCCCCTCTCTGTGCCCTCTCTCTCTCTCTCTATATATCTCTCTGTTTTTCTCGCATCCTCTCTCTCTAATAATTAATGAAAACAACACACATTATTTCTTGCTTCTTTGTGTCTGACTATGTGTGTGTGTGTGTGTGTGTGTGTTTTGTAGAAGTTGTGACATCTACTTGCTTTTAGAATTTGAGCATTTTCTATCTCCAAAGCACACAGTAAATACGTACACACACAAAGAACAAATTCTATTCTCTCTCTTTATTTCTATAATTATATATCTATCTATTTACCTCATTTTATTTTTGACGCATTTAAGAAGGAAAAACAGACGCACAAACACACTCACAAACAAAACAATCTTTGTCTCTCTCTCTTTGTACCTATGTTTATCCTTTTGTCACTCTTTTCCTCTCTCTTTCTATTGAATGCTTGTAAATCAACATACAATCTCTCTCTCTCTCTCTCTCTCTCTCTCTCTCTCTCTCTCTCTCAATTCCTCACTATGTCTCTCAATCACTTGTAAAACAATGGACTCTCCCCCTCTCCCTCTCTGTGTACCATTTCTTGTTTGGCTTGTTTGGTATTGTCACCTATATTTGCCTTAAAAATTTGACAAGTTTCTCCCTCCCTCCCCCCCCCCCTCTCTCTCTCTCTCTCTCTCTCTCTCACACACACACACACACACATAGAAATAAACACACACACCCCTACTTGTGATGGTCATGGAGAATCCTACTAATTTGAATCTTCCAAAAGACATACACGTTGACATGGTCTTTATGGAGACACGTCCTTTTAATCAAGAGTTGTTTCTAGAGCTTCATAATATATTGCAAACAAACTTAAGCTTTAAATCGTTTAGGATTAGCATGTCACAATGCCTATTTGATAACTATTTAACAAATTTTTGTCACGTAATCATCCGCTTCATTGTCCTTCGCATCACAAATGGACTCATCAAGTGAAAGCAATACACAATTTAATGCTTTATACGAAACTTGCAAGACATCAATGTGTCTCACAATGGAGGTCATTAATATTTTTGCTCACAAATCTGAAAAAGGGCTTGTCATCATCCTTCATAATGCTACAACTGGAGAAAGCAAACAACAAGTGGTTGGGACATTGCTTCAACAATTTCAAAAAGGACTTCTAATTATAGATGTATCTACCATGGGCTATATATTATGCTTTCACGAGTTTGCAATCATCTCGAAAGTATGTCCATTGGACAATCCAAGAATGTGATGTGTTATTGCAATTGGGCGGAGAAAACATGAATAGACGTCTCTTTCAATAAACACATAACAAAGATTACAACAAATTCCATCCTAATGGCATCACATGTACTCTGTTTGCAAGAGACAAAGCTAACAAAAAAAAATACCGCATAAAATACCAGGTTTTCTACAACACCAATTTAATAGAGAAATGGGTGTCTCAATTCTCCATCAAAAGACACTCATCCACTTTGATTATGCGAGTATCTCTCATCCAAGGATTGCATACAACCATTAAGTCCACAAACAACAAAATAATCAAAGTAGTCTCTCTTTACAACTTTAATAACAAATGTTACAACTATCCATAGATCTTCTTTAGACCACATTTGGGTTAGCTCAACAATCTCCAACTACGAATGAGGGACAAACTTCATGTATTGATTTGATCACTCCGCAACATACAATATGTTACCTTGTAACCAACCTTAACATTGCCTCTCTCTCAAGCTCTCCCCATTCTTTTGTCCTCCTGTAGGCCGCCATGAATTTTCACCTTTTTTCTTTTCTTTGTTTAGTTAGTAAATGGGTCCCTTCATTTAAAAGGACCGTAACTTTCTTTTCAACTTTTTTATTTAAAATATACATTTTTAGTTGTAATTTTTTTTACAACTAACAAATTGTAAATTGTCCTTAAATGAAATATTTTCATACAACTAAGAATGAAAGAATTGTAAATTGTAAATTGTAAAAAAATTGACAATTTCTTCACAAAAGAATGTAATTTGTCCTTAAATGAAAGAATTTCTTCACAACTAATATATTTTTTCAGCTTTTGGTTTTAATGTGTAAAAGTCACCTTGTTATTTTAGTGTAACATAAACCATGAGTATGTCTGAACGATTTTGGGTTCATTTCTTATAGGTGAGCTTGGATGTGACAGGTTAGGAGATTGCCGACTGGCAATGAGGCAAACATTGTGCGAGCAAGAGTCGCTGCACAAGTAATATGGGTGCCGATTGAAGGCAAAGAAGGGAGCAATTTTTTTCTTTTTTCTTTGCTTTGATTGAAATCAGTGATCAAAATTGCTCCAGAGGAAATCTCTCTCTCTCTCTCTCTCTCTCTCTCTCTCTCTCTCTCTCTCTCTCTCTCTCTCTCTCTCTCTCTCAAAGCTTCTCCTCAAACGATGTGTGTGTAGGTGAATGGAGGTCTCGACGAGGCCGCATTGCTGCACAAGTAATATGGGTGCCGACTGAAGGCAAAGAAGGGAGTAATTTTTTTCTTTCTGCTTTGCTTTGATTGAAATCACTGATCAAAATTGCTCCATATGCAATCTCTATCTCTCTCAAAGCTTCTCCTCAAGCAGTGTGTGTGTGTGTAGGTGAATGAAGGTCTCGATGAGGTCGCCCAATGTCATGGATTTTCCTTTTCTCGAAAAGATAATAGGGGGGCTGCAAACTCTCTCTCTCTCTCTCTCTCTCTCTCTCTCTCTCTCTCTCCGTCTCTCTGTTGAGCTACAAATGCATATATGATATGTGTGTGCATGTACGAGAAGGACTAGGAGGGAGGGCCACATGAGGGCACCAATGTGCACCTTTGTAGGAGGGCTGCCATCCCCTCAGAAGCCCGCAACCCTCTCAAGTTGCAAGGCTGGTCGTAACATGCAGGAAGCTACAAGGGCGCAAAGGCAAGCTTGAGGCCTAAATGCAGAAGGCTGCAAGGGCGCGAAGCGAGCAATCGATCTCACCAGATGCAGTGAGGCCTAAATGGTGGTTTAATTTTTGGAACCTTCCTAAGATTCCACCATATAATGCTAAAATAGAGCAAGTTGGATGGCCATCAATTTTAGTGTAACATATATAATGATTAGGGATTAGGTTAGACATTTTCAACATTGATAAAATGCATTTCAAAGAAAAACCTCATATATGCATGCCCCATGTAACACTTAAGAGAATGTTGCAAGAAGAAAAATGCCATTAATTATTAGTGCCATCTTCATAAAATATTATTATTATTAACTTAAATTTTCACACAAAATCGCTTCGGCCTATCATTCCTATAATCCAATAATCAATGTCATTAGATCATACTTTGATGTCATTTAAATATCGACATTAACTCTAAAATCCCAACCTATATAGATATAATCACATTGGTTTCTTTACATAGTTTACTACAACATTTATCTCAAAAAGCAACAAACTAACCTTCCACGGTTGACCAAATTTGATCAACAAGTAACTTCTCCATGTTTGCCACTAGTGAAACAACTTGACCTATTAGTAACCTTTTGCCTCTTTACAACCTTTTAAAATATTTGTTGTGAAAAAATAAATTCTACAAACACAACCCTCATCTACTTTTGCATTACATTCCTTAGCAAGCCACAGTCATTCTTCACCTTGTTTTTTCAAACTCACAAATTGTGAGTGATAAATGTTTTAAAAAGTTACATAGGAAGCCATGCTCAATCTGAGCCATGGCATCAACCACCATCACCACCACATACAATCAGACATACTAGATACATCGACTGATGAAGGGGGCCACCTTAGAGACCAAACACAACAAAAGGGAACATAGGCTGACTTGGGGTTGCCACCAAGAAGTTAGCCCTACCACATCCCCCCCCCCGGCCACCCCCACACACAACCACCAAGCCAGTGTCCAAGATATATGACGCCAAACAAAAGAAAATCTCCATAACCATAAATTTCATTTTTTCTTTTTCTTTCATTTAAGCAGAATAACAATGCTAGTCCTAGTACTTGAAACATGAACAACCTGGCTGCTAAGATCAAGTTTTTGACAATCATCTCCAATATTTGAGACAATTTGACTAGAATTCATCATCATCGCTCCCGTTGAATTGGCTAGCGTCTCTAGTTTATCTTGTAACTTTGTCGTCAAACAAATGGTCTCTTTGTTTACCTCCTTAGTAGGCATGCCGATTGGTGTGACTGGTTCATCTTGCGTCTCCACTCGAAGACAACCTTTGTCTTCAGCAGTCTCTATGCTTGAGAGGTCCTATTCTTCAGCCTTATCTTCTGACCTAGGGACATCTAAATCGGGCTTGACCTCCCTAGTAATGCATCTCCAAGTTGTTGTGACCTGCGAATTTCGGGCACCATCTACCTCATGGAAATCCTCAGCAAAATGACCAAGCCTGCGACATTTGTAACGGGCGTTTGGAAATGAAGAGAAGCCTAACTCTTGCTAAAGTTTCCAAAACTGCCCATACTCAAGTCCAAATACTTGGGAATTGGCTTGCTTATTCCAAAGGATGCAGAACTTTACGTCCAATCACGATCTTATTTGCTGTAATTTCAGAGTGAAAAGTGCCCTACCCAACTTACCTACAATGGAGTCGATATAGTCATTCAACCATATACATAGCTTTACGTCCAATCACGATCCTATCCGCTGCAATTTCAGAGTGAAAACTGTCCTACCCAACTTACCTGCAATGGAGTCGATATAGTCATTCAACCACATAAGAAAGCCCTTGAAAGTGACCCATATCGGGTAGAAATCCATAATCTCATCACTTGGACAGAACTTGGGCATCTAAGCATAGCATAAGCGAAGTGAGCAACCCCCCAAATGCCCATCTCATAACCATTTCTTGTACATAATGCTCAAAAGCATAGCTTTCGTGCCCTGTAACCTACAATCTTAATCGCTTTGCACACCAGGGCTAGCACCTAGCTTGCTAGTCCACGACGTGTCTGCATCCCTATCGCCTCCTCCATTTCCCAACCATCTGGCACCCCATGCCCACTGTGATCTCCCCCCTTCTCTTGCCGATGAATGTGTTGGATGCTCAGCGATGCACACTTTCTTTAAAAAAAAACCAAGTGATGCTCGTCTGCCCACACACCGACATATGCCTTTGCGAGTCTTGGCAACCTATCGCGCCGCTGGTGTTGTCGACACATGGCTATGATAGTATTGCTACCTGCTGCCACCCTTGCGCTAGTGCAGGTTGCCCTCCCTCTACGCCATGCACGCTCCTGTCATACCCACTTCCCATATGCTTTCCTTTGTATTTTACTTTGGTTGCGAAGGGGTATCTGGCCGAGATATCCCTTAATGAGCCCGTTTGCAACACCTACTGCATTTAATTTGCATTGCTTTGCAAGATAGTATACAAAAGGAAAAGAATATTGGATAATATGGGCAAATGAGAATTTTGAAGATGCATCTTAGTAAAGAGAACAAGGTTTAAGTAATGATTAGTTACGGACGTATTGGGGGACTTAACGATAAAGAAAAATATCCCATCAAGAGAGAAATGGGAGTAGATGATCAACTACAAGGTGAGCCTACTCTAGATTCAAAATTCCACAATCAAATCAGGCTCAAGTTTACTCAAAAGGTGAGTAGAAATGCAGATATGGTCAAGATCCAGCCTTTATGGTCAATAAGGGGTCTACAACAGATTACGAGTCATAAGGGATCCAAATTCCATAAGATCTTTGTGCAACTTTTTGACAACATGACACCTTTGTGAGAAGCGCATGGGTTGCACTTGGTATAATTAAGGGCAACTCTTGCCATTCCATGTGTCACGAGGAAGCAGAGAGAGAGAGAGAGAGAGAGAGAGAGAGAGAGAGAGAGAGAGAGAGAGAGTGCTCCTCATAGTCACTAGGCACGCATTGGGGTGAGCAAGGAGTTGCCTTCATTGAGCCAAAAGCAAAGTTCAAGGTTGTGCAAACGTTAGATGGACGGAATGCTATGGGCAACATTTTAACATGAGCCCAATGCGATATTGTCATGTCCAACCTCAAGCAAAATGACACTCGGCTGGTGTCCAAGTGTCATAGGGGGATGGTGGCATGAACTTGTATGAGCATCGGAAGTTGGCTACGGCAAAAAAAAATACTAGGGGTTGCAAACTTCAAAGGTTCAAGTAAGATAGTGGGGACTCCATATGCAAATAAATATTAAAGAAACCGGAAGTCCTTTAATGACAACTAACTATAAATAGATTACGGATACTGAACTATGTAGGTGAAACGCAGCTTCCATTTCTGCACTTCGCATCTCTGTCTCTTAATTGTCAGTTCCGCTACAATTTCGCTTGTTTTATCTGCACGCAAGCTCGCCATCGTTTCTGCTGCTGCTGGTTGCAGTGGAGAGCCTGTTGCGGCAATGCATTTTGCCAGATTGCATTTTACCGCCGAGCGTCTGGTTGTTTCCAGGTTTCCCCTTCTCTGCAAGAATTTCTTTACACAGATCTTAAACTGCATTGCTCGAATGGAAGATCCGTAAGAAAAGCTCAAATTTTATTGCCCTTTTTGATCTTAGTCTTGGACCTATATTGCGTGATTAACAAGGGCCTGCATGATTAATGAAATCGTGACACAAGTGACTCTTGGCTACTCGTGCCGGTAGTGTTTGTTGGGAGATACCAGACGCATGTGATGCTCGCTTCATTTAGACTTCTTCCCTAGCTGATTTCTGAGAATATTTTTTCTGGTTAACACTTTACTTGCTAGTCTGTATAATTAAGGTGGAATTTTGGATCTTCATCATCTCGAAATACTTACCAGAAAGCGATATTTTTTCATATCAGATTTAGTCTGCAACCTGTCTGGGTGCATGTAAAGAGAGAACAAAGAGCACGGTCAGTATTTTTGACAGATTTGGCAAGAAGCAGGCTCAATTCATACCCATTCATCGTAAGAATAACGTTTTATGGTTCATATCCAACTTCAGGGGATGTTGTGTGGTAGTGTGAGTGATAGTAAGCATACTTTGAGAACATGAGCACCATTCTCAAGTTCTCTTCACCTTTGGGGATTCTGAGACTGCAAGTTTCAGTTTTTGGATTCATTGACGATTTATATGGCGAATGAAACGCATTATCAAGAGATGAATGTTCCATCGGAAAACCTAAGCAAGTTCAAGGACAAATCTCTGTAGCAGATCAATATGTCCTGACTTAAATTTGATGTTTGCAAAAGTTAAAGGGGCCTTGATCATGTCTCAAGAGAAGCAGAAAAGAACTGTGGATAAGCGTTGATGAGAAGTCAACATCCCTATCATTGATTGGTCTTATTTTCCTCTCAAAGGTGACACTTTGAAAAAAAAAGAAAAACAACGACCATCTTCAACTCAAGATGTGGTGCTGTGAACCGTTTTAAAGTGGTACAATAGATAAATAAATTATCTGTTTGGCTTTATCTTCAAGACCAATGGAATATTTATAGTGCTTGCATGTGAGTTTTGGAGATGAAACACTTATGTAGATTGGTATTAATGGGAAAAATTGCCAGAGATACACTTTTTGGGGCACATTGTCTCTTTGGAGGGTGTAAAGATCGACCCGGCCAAGGTCGAAACTATTAGAGACTGGCTAGATTTGAAGAATGTACGTGAAGTTCGCAGCTTTTTGAGCTAATGCTCGTACTACAGGCGGTTCATTCGAAAGTTTGTGGAGATTGCTTCTTCCCTACACAGTTTCACTCAAAAAGGAGTACCCTTTACTTCGGACCATCGAAAATTGCCGCATTTCAAGACTCTTAAGGAGAAGATGACAATTGGTCCAATGTTGATTCTACTAGATTTGCAGAAACAATTTGAGATTTACTATGATGTGCGTGGACGCAATCTGGGGCGGGTTTTAATGCAGGAGGGCCATGTTGTAGCTTATGAGAGTAGAATGTTCTAGCGATTATAGAGGGTTGCACAGATCTACGAGAAGGAGCTATTGACAATCATACATGCTCTTACTCAGTGACGCCATTTTCTACTTGGAGCAGATTTTACAATGCTCACCGATCACCAGAGTTTGAGATACTTCTTGTCCTAGAAGCAACTCGGATAAGCAAATGAGATGGGCAAACATTTTGTCACAGTTTCCTTTTCAGATCGTCCATGCTAAGGGAAAGAAGAACTTGGTGGCCGACGCGTTGTCGCAGAAGCCAGAGATATCGGCTATTTTACCGATACACTGTTAAAACTTTCATCAGCACATTGTAGATCTAGATTTCAAAGATATCTTTGACCCGTTGCAAAGTGGGGGTACAGTGGCAGGCTTTATTCTAAAGGAAGAATATTTAATGCGGAACACAATGTTGTGTGTTACTCAGGGGCTTAGCAACACGGTTCTGACAGTCCCATAGTCCACCTTTTGCTGGGCATCGAGGCATCGAAACCACCTTGAAAGGTGTCGAGAAATATTTCTATTGGCTAAGGCCCAAAAAGGATGAGGATGAGTTTGTTCACAATTGTTTGTGTCAGAAGGTCAAGATTGATTGACACAAGGCACATGGGTCTCCTACAACCTTTACCCATTCCTAGCCGACCTTGGGACAGTATAACAATGGACTTTATTTTTGATCTTCTAAAGACTCAAAGTGGGCATGATGTGTCACGTGCACATCTAACCCTATGTGCATGTGGACAAGCTAACTTTTATTTCTAGGGTTAAGGAAAACCTAGGAAGCGTTGTGGCACCCTTGTGAGCGTGTACGCAGGATGTGCATGTCCAGGCACTTTAGATTAGTTGCATACCCTCTGATTGCCCATGAGCACAAGGAGTGTCTACTAGGTGTAGGCATTGGGGAGTATTCCCGTTCAACAATATTAGTACCAAGCCTAGGTAATAACTGCATGCGAAGCACCTCTTATTAGTAGTTCATCAACTTATTAATACGTGACATTTTAGCATGATTTTACAAGGTTGTGGGGTTCAATCTGGCACTGCTTGACCTAGCTTAAATTTCCTATATAAGTGATCCTAGGGGTTACAGAATGGGTTGCACAGATTTATGAGAAGGAGCTTTTGGCAATCATTCATGCTCTTCCTCAGTGGCGACACTTTGTACTTGGAGCCGATTTTGCAGCGTTCACGGATCATCAAAGTTTGCGCTATTTCTTGTTTCCGAAAGAGTTTTTGGACAAGCAAACGTGGTGGGCAAACGTTCGGTCACAGTTTCATTTCAAATTGTCCATGTTCAGGGATAAAAGAATTTAGTGGCAGACGCGTTGTCTGCAAGCCATTAGCTCTGGCTATTTCGGCAGTTCATCATAGAAGCTTCGAGGATCAGTACGCCACTGACCTGATTTTGTAGACATCTTTAACCGGATACATAGTGGGGAGACAATTGTAGGCTATTTCATACGAGAAGGTTATCTGATGCGGAAAATGATGTTGTGTGTTACATAGCCATTGAGGGAAAATATTATGACAGTGTCATTGTCCCCCTTTTCAGATCACCGCGGCATAGATGCCACCTTGAAAGGTGTCGAGCGTTATTTCTTTTGGCCGAGACTCCAAAAGGATGGGGACTTTGTTCGCAGTTGTTTAGTATGCCAAAAGGTCAAGTTTGACAGGCATAAGGTACCAGGTCTCCTTCAGTCTCTACCTATACGCTCTGGACCTTGGGAAAGCATATCAATGGACTTTATTTTTGATCTACCCAAGAATAAGAATAGGCATGATGGCATTTGGTTGGTCATCGATAGATTCAGTAAGCAGGGTCACTTCATTTCGGTAAAGAAGACAGTTAAGCCCGATCATTTGGCAAAACTGTTTGTCTCGCAGATTTTTAGATTGCTTGATATACCTGAGTCTATTGTTTTGGACAAAGATCCCCGATTTGCTAGTTTATTTTGGAGGGCAATCCGAGAGAACATTGCACACGGTTGCAGTTCTCGTCCTCATTCCACCCACAGACAGATGGACAATCTGAGATAGCCAATTTAGTGGTTTTGGATTTGTTGAAGTCTTATATTTCGGAACAGAAGACTCAATGGGAAAAGTATTGGCCCTTGGTGGAATTTTCCTATAACACCACAATTCATTTGTCGACGGGGAAGGCACCATTTGAGGGTTAATCCGACATCAGCGAGGTCTGGTGTGGATCTAGATCAGAGTTACCGGGAACACCACCCCATGGGCAGGGAATACTGGAACGGCGTTCGGGGGGGGGGGGGGGGGGGTTTTGGGGGTGGGGGTGGGGGGGGGGGGGGGGGGGGTTACATGGTCTGGAACGGCTCGGAACGTTCCGCAGAGACTTTTGTTACTGGAACGGTTGGGAATGGGCAGATTTTCAGATTTTGGTGATTTGTCTTGTGAACCTTCCCCTTGTTAAATGTCCCTTCCCCCACCCCTTACCTTCACAATGCATACAAGCTTTCAAGGGCCAAAGCTAAAGCTCTACCCTCTTGAGTCTCGACTCTCAAGCTCTAGCCTCTTTCAAGCTTTCAAGTCTAGACTCTAGAGTCTACAAGGCTAAAAGCTCTCCCCCTCTCTCTCAAGCTCTCTCCCTCTCTCTCTCAACTTTCAAGCTCTCTCACTCTCCCCCCTTCCCTCTCTCCCCCTCTCAAGCTCTCAAGTCTAACGACACACGTTTGCCATAGTAAGACTGAATGGTCTTCAAATCAAGTGTCTAGTGAGTGTTAAGAGTCAAAGGACTCCGATACTACTACTATTCAATCACACAGAGCTTGAAATTGCATTATTTGGGTGCTTTTATGCCTCCCGTTCCGCGGCGTTCCTGTTCTGGACCCCTTGTCGTTCCCCCGTTCCGCGAGGGATCCCGTCGCCGTTCCTGTTCCGCGTTCCGAGTAACTATGATCTAGATGCGATTGCTAAATACATTGCCAGGAATTATGGTCCCAAATGTGGATGGATTTTATGTCATCTGATTTGAATGTGATGTGAATGTTCAATGGCTGTCGTCTTTGTGCAAGTGCTAAATTTGTGTCGTCTAGTGTAATTCTTTCAAGAGGGGGGTATGCCGCAAATTGATGTGGTGGTAGCCGGACTGATGATGTGGCAGTACGGGATCCCGCAAATTGCGTTGGTATGCTGACATGGCAGTAGTTCGGATCTCCGCGTTTTGCATTGTGCCACGTGGCAGGCTGTATGGATTTTTTCTGGTTGCTTTGGGCTAGTTGCTTTTGAGTTAAAAGCTTTTCATGTAACTGCTTTTCAATGGCCGAGGACCTTTAGATAAGAACCCAAGGCCACTCTTTACCCTCAGGTAGATGACGAGCTTCTGAGCAGAGAGGGCCGAGGGAGTTGTAACTTTGTTCAAGCAATAATATAGAAATAAATACTGTGGAAGGGGCGCCAGATTTTGGGGCCAATATCTCTGGGCAAGGAACTACACCGGGCTGTGTCCACTCTATTTTAAAGTGATTCTCTTGTGTGTCTTATCAAATTAACAACTTGGGGTGGCCAAGTCTGTAACACCTGGCTCACAAGGAAAGTGAAAGGTAAGCTGACGCGACGGTATTTGGTCAAGTTCAGGAATTATCCAGCTCTTGATGCCAAGTGGATGGAGGAGGAGGACTTTGCAGATACTCCTCAGATACTAGAGCTTTACCTTGAGGCTTTTGGTTTAGCACCGACTATTCCAAAAGTTATCGATGAATTAGTAGGTTGAAATTTGGTGCCGTGCAGGCTGCACAAGAAAGGAGTCACTCCACTCCGTTGTCATAGGTTACCTCGATGGGAATAAAGTCATGGATTTCTTTTGAGATTTCAGGGATACTGATAGCCGGACAATATTCTAGTGAATGACTTCATGTAAAGATGTACATTTGAAATGGAATTTCTAAAATGAATATGTTACATGTGCTCTCTTATGCGTGTATTGTTTGAGTACATATTGGAAAGATAAAATGACTGCAACATTTTTATTTGTCACCTGAGGGGTATGAATGTGATAGTAATGAGATTTAGTAAATCAAGACATCCGTAAAAGGATCAGCACGGTCTGGATATGATTGCTAAATAAGTTACAATGATCATGATTCTCGTTTAAGATCTCGACATGGATAGTGATCTAAATATGATGTGAATGTTCAATGACTGTCTTCTTTGTGCAAGTGTTGGATATGTGTGGTCTAGTATGTCGGTATTTACAGTCAGTGTCTATTGAAACTAGTTTTTGTCCTATGCTTGTTTTTGCAAGCGTTATCGAGGGCGACTACAATTCTTTCAAGAGGGCAGTATGTGACAAACTGATGACATGGCATGGCCTAGCTGGTAGAACCAGCCGAGGGGTCTAAACCCTAATAAAGAGAAGTAGAAGAAGTTTTACCAACTTACGGACTACGGCCAAGAGGCCTAATGGGAAAAAAATAAAGCAAAGGACCCAAATTTGTGTAGAGCTGATGATGGGGCACTCTAGTATGGACGTTCGGTATTTTCCGCTGACTGTTGCTGATGTGGCATTGTACGGACACCCACGTTTTATGCTGTAGCCCACGGGGCGCCAAATTTTGGGGATATTGCTTTTGGGACCCAATGATTTTGGTAATAGGGCTTTGCATGTATGCTTTTGGCCAAGGGCCTTTAAATATAGAGCCAGGGCCTCACTCTTGGGAGATTGGCTGGGAGGAATGCGAGAGAGAGGACCCTCGGACATTGTACTCTTGCAAAGTAATAATAAAAAAATATCGGAAGGGGTGCAAGTCTTTGAGGTCAGTGCATCTTGGCTTGAAATTTCGCCTTGCCAAGTCGACTCTCCTCTTCTCTCTCTTCCTCTATTCAAGTTTATTAAGTTGTTTGTACGTGTGTTGCAGTTGATCTTTGATTTGGAGTGTCCAAGTCCATTACACTAACCCCCTTTGTCCACTCGACCAATCATTTAAGTCGAGGGAACACTGATGCCACGCCACAAAGTTGTGGCAACTCTTTAGATACTTTACTACTTTGACTACTTCACATTCTTTTGTTATACATGTCAACCTGTAGTTGACGCCAGTCCTCCATCGCGTCGAGATCTCGTAACAGGAACGAGCCATGCTGTGTCCCCGATTCCTCGGAGGGAAGTATGCTCCATTGGAGTTCTCGTTGGTTATGATGTTCCCCGTTGGGGTTGTATTCATCTTCGCGAAGTATGGTAGTCGGTGGAACAATTTCCTTTTTCACTGGATTCATTGCGAGAATCTGAAACCGGTCCATAGGGTGGTAGGCTTTGGCTTTCACCCGAAATGCTTTACTTTAAACACACACAAAGAGAACGTGCAAAGGAAACCTGCGACGGGAATTAACACTTAAGCGCACACACAGCTTGGAAGCTAGAATGCTCCGAGCAGACGCCGACAACCTGTAGGCCCCAAAATTGGCGCCCCTTTCGGTATTTCTTTATACTTTGAGAGGGTAAATTACAAAGTAGAGTCCTGGGAATCCTTTACCTGTATCTTGCTAGATACCACCTGTTTTGGCCAAATTTCGGCAGCATAACAGCCCCAAAACTTGCGCGAAACCAATCCCCCTGCTGAAACTCACTTCCATTGGCATAGACCCTCTGATTCGTGCCCAAAAACAGTAAATTCAGCACGCTGTATTTACTGGTTTTTGCCCTGTTTTCAGCCCCAAACAGTCCCCTAACTGTCCTCTGCCAGTGGGGCACTATTCCCAATGGTTTTGACGTCCGTATGGCTGAAAAACAGTCAATTTACAGCGCACGCACAGCGCTGAAAACGCACCTATACGGTGAGGTTATGATCCTCACCGGTGCTTGCTTTGGAGTAGCAGTTAGCTACCCCTGTTCCTGCTCAAGGAGGCTCTTGCCTCGGCACAAAAGCATGGACCCACATAGCTGTATATCAGTCAAATGACGAGCTCTCTTGTGGGGCATACATAACTGCACGTAGGGGTGAGAGAGAGTAGCGTGTAGTGTGCAGGGCATCACTCCTATCACCACACTGTACATGAGAGGGAAAGAAAGCACTCCATAGCTCTTAACCTGTGACAAAATGCAAAGTGAGGCCTCTCCCAGCTTAAATTTCAGCGCCCATTGTTCTGAATGAGGCAAGTGCATGAAATTCTGCCACTTGGCGTGATTACAAGCTTTTGCCCGTTTCGGGGTTGCCGCCTAAAAATCTCCCGACTGGTTGCCTAGTTGACTTCGTAGCAGAGTTGTAAAGTGTTCCCCTGGTCATATCGAAGGTAATGACACGAACACATTTCACGAGCCAAAATAGCAGTTCCCTAATTTTTAGGAGTTGCTTCCGTGGGCTCCCACTCGTCTTCTGACCATTTATCCTCATTAGGACCGCATCCAAAAGTGCAATGTGGCCCAATTGTCGGATATTTTCTGTTGGTGATCCCACCTTGACTTTGTGCCTTTATTGAGTTCACTTCCTAGTATCCACCAACTTGCTAAGTGCGACGAGGGGATCTACATGACCTTGCATTGAGCCTAGACATCCTCTTACTATACGAATTGTGCCGACCAACTTCCTGTCTGCGGGTGAAACTACCGTTCACATTGGCCATACAATGTCCGACCATTTGCAACTTCGAAAAGAGGGGCTCAGAAATAAAACAAAAATCATTGGAAAGAAACCAACAACTAAGGTTAGCAATTGCCACGTCCTCGTGACATACCCCCCTCTTGAAATTGCAAACGTCCTTGATTGCATACCATAAATACACGTCACTGATGATCTTGTGTTGTTAGCACTCTTTTATTATTGCATGTATCCGCAAGAAAGGTCGTAACACATAGATACAAATGACTTAATGAGACCTTCATACTTTTGTCATTTCCATCTCTTACACTGAATTCATATGTACATTTGATGTGCTAGCTCTATCATTACCCCTCCTTTGCACACGTTGGGTTGGGGCATAGGTAGGCTGTAACCCAAAGGTTTCAAGGTAAAGCTGCAATACATTTGGTGACTCTGACAGTTCATGCTCTTCCATCCACTTTGCATCCATAGGCGGATAGTTCTTGAACTTCACCAAGTAGCGTCTTGCAACCTGTCCTTCAACTTTTCTATCTTTAGGTAGCAAAACTTGCTCAGGTACCAGGATCTCATTAAGTTCCTCAACTTCTGGCTGATCCTCATCTGGCATTATCTTCTGGCACATCACCCACGAAGGGTCTTAGAAGACTCACGTGAAACGCATTATGAATCTTCCACGCATCAGGCAATTTCAGCCTGTAAGTCACATCGCTGATCTTGTCAAGCACTTGAAAAGGCCCATAGTAACGCATGCTCTGCTTAGGAAACCTTGCCTTTTCGAACCTTAACAGAACCCAATCACAAGGTGATAACAGCGTGACGATCAACAGCCTTTTTCTGCTTTGCTTGAGTCTTCTCCAAGGCAACTTTAATTTTCTTATACATTTCATCCATGTTCTCAACATATCGATCTGCCTGAAAGATCTTGTCCTTTGTATGCAAAATGGGAGGAACCTTTTTGCTGCCTTCAACAATCTCAAAAGGTGCCTTGCTAGTCGACGAATGCACCGTATTATTGTACGCATACTCAAGCATAGGCAAAGTGTTCCCACTTGCCCTTATCATTTGACACATAGCATTTCAACAGATCGTAGACAGTAGAATTAGCCTCTTCTTACTGCCCATCAGTTTGTGGATAAAACGAAGACGAGAACTTGAGCGTAGTGCCCATGTTCTCAAATAATCCTCTATAGAACAAACTGGTCATGCGAGGATCACGATCATTGATAATCGATTGTGGCATAACATGGTACTTCAACACATTGTACATGAACAATCGTGCCATCTCATCAGATTTTATCTTCTTCTTCACAGGGATAAAATGGGCCTATTTACTGAACGTGCAGATAATGGTCTATATACCATCATTCCCTATTGGCGTTCTTGGAAGGTCAAAGATAAAGTCCATAGCAATGCTTTCCCATGGCTTATCCGGAATCGGCAGTGGTTGTAAGAGCCCTGGTGCCTTTTGCCTGTCAAACTTGACCTTTTGGCAAATCACGCATGCTCGCACAAAGGCATCCACATCTCTCCTCAAGGTAGGTCAATAAAAGAATGTCTCTACCGCTTTAACTGTTGCATCAATACCACGATGCCCTGCATACGGTGGGACATGACTCTCTTCCATGACTTTATGTCGCAATGGCCTAGTGACACAAAGTCTGCCATGCATCATCATAAAACCATCTTTGAGGAGGTAGTGGTCATGATGTTGCCCCTCTTGCAACTGTTCAAAGATCCTTGCAAAATCTTCATCAGTAGCATACTGTTCCTTCATGTCATCTAACTCATGATGATAAGGAATTGACACAGCTGAAATTTGTGGCTTCCTTGATAACGCATCAGCCACAACATTCTTCTTGCCTTCCACATGCATAATCTGGAAGTGGAACATACAAAGAATGTTTGCCCATCGCATATGCTTTTCGGATAACGTTGATTGTGTCAAGAAGTATCGCAGGGTCTGATGATCTGTTTGGACAACAAAATCAGCACCTAAGAGGTAGTGCTTCCAGCTAGAAAGCGCATGAATCACGGCCAAGAGCTCTTTCTCATAGACTTGCATAGTCTCCTCTGGCCCTTGCAAAATTCTGCTTTTATAAGCTACTACCGTCCATCTTGCATTTGCACTGCTCCAATGCTACTGTCACACGTGTCACACTGGACCACAAATGACTTCGTGAGCTCTGGCAAAACAATAACTGGATCTGAAGTCAACTTTTCCTTTAAGAGACTAACAGCTGAAATCTCTTTTTGGGTCCATTTGAAAGTGACCTCTTTCTTTTGCAAAGCGAGGAGAGGTGATGCTATCTCTGCAAAATTCCTGATAAACCTTCTATAGTAGGAACACAATCCCCACAGTCTTCAAGTCTGGCCATGTCTTAATAGCTTTGACCTTTGCGGGATCCATTCTGACACCATCCTTTGAGACTATGTGGCCGAGAAAGTGGATCTCTTAGAGGAAGAATTCACTTTTCTTAGGATTGACAAGTAACCTGTGACTGCGCAGCTCTTCGAATACAATGGTCAAGTGACGCCTATGCTCCTCTTCATTCTTCGAATAGACTATCATGTCATCGAAGAATGTCCCAACAAACTGTTGATGCGAGTGGAAAATCCGGTCCATCATTCTGTTGAACGTGGCAGGAGCATTTGTTAGACCAAACGGTATCACTAGAACCTCATAAAGACCAAATGTCGCTCTAAACGCAGTCTTGTGCACATTCTCTGGCCTTATACGAATCTGATGGTACCCACTCTTAAGGTCTATCCTGCTAAAAATTGCAGCACCCTCTAAACGATCGAGAATATCATCAATTCTAGGAATAGGAAACCTATTCTTGATGGTATTCTTATCCAACGCACGGTAATCAATACACATGCGCCATGAGCCATCCTTCTTCTGCACTAGGAGCACTGGGGAGCAAAAGGGTGAAGAACTAGGCTGAATCAGCCCCTTCTCTAATAACTCTTCAACCTGGCCCATAATCTCTTTCTGCTGTGCCGCGCTAACCCTATAGGGAGGTCTATTTGGTGGACTACACCCTGGCACCAAATCTATCCGATGGTCCTAAGGTCTCTCTGGCGACAATTGCGACGGTAATGAATTAGAATAACAGTCACTAAACTCTCGCAAAAATGCTGACCTTTCTTTATCTAACACAAATAAATTTGATTGATCATTATCTGAGACATTACGTGCAAAAATCAAGTACACAGAAAGATGTTTCTTTATTACAGAAGTGATAGCAGAAGCAGATACAATAGGGACAAACTCCCCTTTGAGCTTTACATCCAAAACATGAGTTTTGTCCCTATGCTGAAAGGTGATCGTCTTGCCGAAGACATCCAGCACGCCATGTACTCTGAACATCCACGGAATTTGGCATGATATAAAACTCTTTTGTGTCCACATACGACTGAATATGCAGACGCAACTTTTTAATGATGGGAGTAACACACTCTGAGTGGCCAGGACATGCCAACCCTGCCTCTGCTGTGTACCCCATCTCTTCAGCTCTGATGCCCAGCTTCATAGCTAGCTCTGGTGAGATAAAGTTTGCTTTGGCACCTGGATCAAAGAAGATGAGTGCCGTATGATCCCTAACTTTACCCCATGCCCTGCATAACTCACTGGCATCTATACTGGGTCTATCACCCACCATATCTGGCACCAAACTTGCCGTGGGTTTAGGCTTCTTGCCTTTCTAGTCCTCTTTATCATCAGAGTCAGTTGGTCTTTTCCTTTGTGGACAATTGGTAGCAAAGTGACCAGGTTGCTCGCATATAAAGCATTTTTTTTCAGACATTAGGACCTTCTTTTCCTCGACCGACTTGCGCACAAAAGGCTTCCTTTTCTGTTTCTTTGTCTGCACTCCAGAAGTCCCGGCTGAATCCTTGTCTTTGGTGGCCTTTTCCGACCCCTGTGACGCTTCAGGAGCCGTTTTCACGAAGGGCTTCTTTGCTGAATTTTTCTTTTGCTGCCCGCCTTTCTCGTTGCTCGGAAACCCACTGTCCTCTCCTTTCAACAAGGCAAGACCAATGTTAGCAACTTCCATAAGCTGAGTAAGGGTAGCCACTCTGTTCTTGGTATAGTAATCACGAAGCCCTTTAGGCAGCCCACAATAGTACTACTCTATCTGCTCTGTCCATGGCACAAATCTGTAGGAGGTCACTGAGAGTAACGCTTTACAAAACCTCCGATTGTACTCCAGCAAGCTCTTGCATGTAGCCGAAGTAAGATGGTGCCAATCTGTCATGACGTCCACTTCAAATTCATTTGACAGCCAAGCAGATGCAAACATTTGCTTGAAGTAAACCCAAGTGGCGGGTGCCTGTCCTTGCATTAATAATGTCGTCCACCATGTAAGGGCATTGTCCTTTAAGAAAGTAGCAGCTTTTCTTACTTTAGAGGCCTCTTTGAAATTCCCTCCTGCATAAGTTGTATCAAACTGCTGGAGGAAAGTGAGAGCCTTTGCTTTATCCTCGAAGCCATTGAAAGTGCTGAACTTTACAGCTGCACCACCTTCTTTGTAAGCTTTCGGTTTCGCCGGTCCCAAGTTGTCATAAGGAATGGTTTGCAACATGGGCACTGTAGTAGGCATGATCGGCATATCTTGGCCATTAACATTTTGCGTCAAAGGTGTCATATCTGCTTGCTGTCCAAAAAAACCAGCCATGCCAAAATGACCCTGTGGTACCCCAAACTGGCCTTGGTTGCACTGAAAACCTTGCTGCATGCGGATACTACCATACATGGGATTTGGCATCATGCCTTGCATACCCCCAAACACTGTTCTTGGCATGTACGGCTAACTTCCAGGCGCATAACCTTCCATACTTTGGAACACTTATCCACCCCCGAAATACCCAGGATGTACCGTGGGTGGTGGAAAAACTGGGTGCATTGCCAGGTAACCACTTCCTTGTCCATTCAGGACAGCATGGGGGCTCTGAAAGGTGGTGGTCTGAACTGGCATAACTTGTATAGA
The DNA here is from genome assembly GCF_014529385.1 of Adiantum capillus-veneris. Taxonomy (NCBI): domain Eukaryota; kingdom Viridiplantae; phylum Streptophyta; class Polypodiopsida; order Polypodiales; family Pteridaceae; genus Adiantum; species Adiantum capillus-veneris. Next base: position 14,570,553 of record NC_140957.1, on the reverse strand, counting down.
TGTTCTAGTCACCTGTTCAAGCACGGGAGGAACCTATTTTGGAGCCCCTAACTCCGCAACATGCGAGTGTTCTCTACCCTGTTGAGTCGCATGAGTTCTCGGGCTTGAGCCTCAACAAGCTCTGTATGTGGTGTAGGTTGCCTATTTTGTTGTTGCACTGGTGGCGTTTGCAAGAACTCCATAAACCTTGGATTCCGCACCAGTTGCGAAAAGACATTCACCGCGGCAACTAACTGAGTCCTGAACGCATCATCCTCAAGTTGCCCAATCATAAAGCCCTGTACTACTGGAGGGACATTCACATCAACAGGAGGCACAGACAGACGTGGCCGTGAGCTCTCACCAATCTCGAACACCGTAGCAGTTTCCTGTATGTCCTTCGAAGAGGAACCCTCTTCCATAATGCCCTTCCCTTTGTCGGCAATAGTGTAATCCCGCGTTCCTGTACTATTTACCCAAAACAACCAAGGCTCACTTCTTGAGGAAAAAGTGATTGATATCCCGGCAATGGAACCTTGAAACCGGCCCGTAGGGCGGTAGGCTTTGGCTTTCACCCGAAATTCTTTACTTTAAACACACACAGAGAGAACGTGCAAAGGAAACCTGCGACGGGAATTATCACTCAAGCACACACACAACTCGGAAGCTAGAATGCTCCGAGCAGACGCGGACAACTTGTAGGCCCCAAAATTGGCGCCCCTTTCGGTATTTCTTTATACTTTGAGAGGGTAAATTACAAAGTAGAGTCCTGTGAATCCTTTACCTGTATCTTGCTAGATACCACCTGTTTTGGCCAAATTTCGACAACATAACAGCCCCAAAACTTGCACGAAACCAATTCCCCTGCTAGAACTCACTTCTGCTGGCAATGACCCTCTGATTCTTGCCCAAAATCAGTAAATTCAGCACGCTGTATTTACTGTGTGGTATGATTGTCAATTGGTACATGTGCTAGATGTGTGTTTTTAGTGCGTCAGTACTAACAGTCAGTGTCTGCTAAGACAGTTTATGGATTGTGTCTATTTTGAAGGCGTAATCGAGGGCGATTACAATGCTTTCAAGAGGGGGGTATGTCACAAACTGGTGACGTGGCTGCCCAGTTGTGTGATGTGGCTGCCTAGTACACTCACACACACACACACACCTATTCCCCCCTTTGGCATGGACAGACCCGCGGAGGAACCGGCTAAGACTGCTGACGTGGCATTGTCCGTACAGTCCCCCCCCCCCCCCCCCTCGGCATTTCATGCTGAATGCTGCTGACGTGGCCTGCCGTACAGACACCCCCGTTTTGCGGCGCAATTTACAGAAGCCTTGGGCTGCTTTTCTGGCTACGTAGTGTGTAGGAGAAAAGAGGAGAGAGCTTTTGCTTTAATTTTTACAAGCAGGCCTTGTGAGAGAAAATATTGAGCATGCTTTATTTTTTTACAGCTTTTGTTTGAAGCTTTTGGGCTCTGCTTTTAGCATCCCTTGTAAACTCTTTAGATAAGTGGGCAGGCCTCCCACTCTGCAGAGCATCTGGACGCAGAGTTTGAGAGTGAGAGCCTCCCACTCGCATTGTACTTTGAGTTGCAGATTATTACAAAAAGAAATACCTAAGGGGCGCCAGTCTTTGGGGCCATTACCTCTAGGCATGGAACTCTGTCGAGCCATTGTTGAATCAATTGTGAACTGTGAACTGTTTTGAAGTGATATTTTGTGGTGTTGCGGTAGATTCTCGACTTGGAATGTCCAAGTCTGTTACACGTGGCAGTTGTATGGATTTCCGCAAAATGCTCTAACAGATTTTTGGCACTTTTGGACCAGTTGCTTTTGAGTTTAAAGCTTTTCACGTAAACTGCTTATAATGGCCAAGGGCCTTTAAATATGAGGCTATGGCTAATTCTCTGACACACTTCTGGGAGAAGGTGCAAAACGTGGAGTACCGGCTTGTACTGTGTTGATGCAATATAAAGAAATATCGAAAGGGGCGCCAGGGTTTGGGGCAAATACTCTCTGGGGTGGAATATTGTGTGTCGTCTCTCTTTCAATTCAGTTGCTATCGAGATGCAAAAAGTCTGTTCAGTCTGTTCTTGTCTATTGGCACGTGGTGCCCGTCTTGTTGACAGTGGTATCAGAGCATCAGGCGTGTGCTTTTCTGAAAGCATACCGGTCCTACAAAAGAGCAAACAGAGCAAACCGGCGCTTCCAAAGTCTATTGGAATCTTATTTGAAGTATCTTCGGGTCTCGACCTTGGACTTATCAGCCACTCCCACCCCATCCTCACCGCTTTGTCTTATAGGGCATAAGCCATAAAGGCGTTCATGGATTCAACAGAATATTTGCAGTTTCTTCTCGCCGAGCTTCACGACATTCTTTCGGGCATCCTTTGTAGAATCTTCCGATGCTGCAAAGTTTTCAACAATTTTTAAACTACATGTTATCCCCTCTGATGCCCTAGGTGGTACCTCCTCCGACACCAGAAAGTACGAGAGCTTTTAACCGGCAACCTTCTCAGCGGTCTATTCCGATCGGGGGAGTCTTCAGGAATATGGTGCAGCCATCTGACCTTGATCCAGTGCAACTGCCTTTGCCACCGCCATTGCCCCACCTCCCCCACCACCACCGCCACCAGGCTACAATGGTTGGAGCCCATATGGAACATGGATACCCTTATCATCCATACCCGAGATATGTGCCTAGCCAACCCAAAGATTTCAAGGATGGCGGCACGACAATTAATTTTTTCACTCTTTCCGAGGTGAAAGATCATAAGGAAGCATTGTAATTCCTACAGCAATTCGACAACATCTATGCTTTGGGGAACTATACGGAAGAATCCAAGATTTCTCGAGCAGTAGGATTTCTTAAAAATAATGCTATGCAATGGTGGAGCTCAATCGCGACACAACCGCCTGCTCCAAGGACTTGGCAAGTGGTATCGCTCATTGGTGCTCTTCCAGTGACTATCCAAGATTATCATGGAAAAGCTGATTTCCACATTATGAATTTGGGCAATTGCGACGCTCTCTTGGGCATGCCTTGGCATGACAAGAATGACGCAACTCTCCAGGTTCGAAACGAACCATCACCCTGATGCAAAAGGGCAAGCTAGTCGTCCTCAAAGGTCGGTTGTCCGAACAAAACCCTGAATGAACTCTCTAGTTGTTTTATAGCTAGATACTTTTGAACTTTGTTTTAGAAAGTATTGTTTGAAATGGATTCTGTTTTAAAGCTGTCTTGGTGCTGATTTGAATTGTCTGACTTTGGTTTTATACTAGTTTCAATGATTGGTAATTTTTACTTCCAGGTTGGAGTAGTGAGAAATGATGTGTGAGAATGCTTGTTCATACTCATGGCCCGAACCCTTGTGGTTATTTGCGGGGGGAGTATTGAATGATTGAAAGTGTTGTTTTTACTCATGGCCCGGACCTGGATGGTTATTTATGGGGGGGTATTAAGAAGTCTGAGCAGTCGTTACTCTCAGCACCTCCAAACAACATAGGCTGCGGTCTGGGGGGCGTTTGACTCTAAAAGGCCTCTATATCTCATGGCTCGGATCTTTTTAGGCTATTTGCGGGAGTAGTGATGAGGGAGTCGTTGAACAACTCATATGGCTCGGACCTTGATGGTTATTTGCGGGGGGAGTGTTCATCGGCGACTTTATGTTTCTATGTCTTGTAACATGCATATGTGAGCATTTGTGTTGCATTGTGATGTGCCAACCACTGAATATTCCTAATTGGATGAGATTGCCTGGGTATGTAATTTTAGTGCATCAAGACACCCATGGAAGATCAATGATGTCTGGGTGTGATGGCTAATTTGACTACGCCGGAATATCAGGAGTTCGATTGGGACGAAAGGAGAAGCCAACTCCTTAACAAAAAAAGAGCAAACTGATTGTCTCGGAAATTTTTGAGCTAACTTGAGTTGTTTTGCAGATATGCTGTAATCGCGGACGATTACTTTCTTTCAAGAAGGGTGTATGTCACAAACTGCTGACATGTCAAGCCACTGAAGAATGGAGCCACTTTGCAGATCTCGGCCAAGGGGCCTAAACCCTAAGAATAAGCAGACGAAGAAGAAGAAGTTTTTTCCAACTTATGCGACCCCGTCCGATGGGGCCCATGTAAGGACTCTAGGTACTATTCCTTAATTAAGTACTTAAACTCATAATTAAGACTTAAGAAACTTGAATTGAACTCAGAAACAAGACTTAGAAGACTCTGTGTTTGAGTGATTGAATGACTGCTTGAAAGCGAGTACAATAGGCTCCTTATATAGGAGACGAAGAGACACAATGAAAAGACATGTCTCCCGGTGAAGAGACACGACTTTAGACGTAAAGACACATCCTTTCGGCGAAGAGCTGCAACCATTGGGCGAAGAGTCGCACCTGTAGAGCGAAGAGGTGTGACCAATTGTCGAAAGAGTGTGGCTTTTGGCGAATAGGCATGTCTCTTGAGCGAAGGGTCGTGACCATCCAAGCGTAGGGGTTCTCCTTGGCATGGCACTTCGCGTATTGCAACTAGGAGTAGATGTAATGCTGTTAACATAGTCACAATCGTGACATTCCCTCCCTCTTTAAATAAAACCCAGGGTAGTTGTAGAAACGCCGGGAGAAGGAAATGTATTGTTGTTGTGCTTCTGCATCCAAAGCTCTTTCTGTTAAGTCCCATGTCATGGCACTGTTATTGACCATAACTATTTTTCCAAACTGAAAACTGATCATATTTGCAACTTGATAAGTGTCTTTGTCAAAGTCATTTGTAACTTCGAGCTTTGTCCAATAAAAGATTGAATTTTTATCTGCTTCGAGTGAAATTATTGGTAAACTGACTTGAGTTTTCTGTTGAGTGATGACCACTGGTTGTAAATCTGTAAGGTATTCCATTGGTTTGTCTGGAACAATAAGAACCTTCTGAAGGGATGTTGTAGACTGAGAGAGAGTAGTGTTTGGAGGTATATCCATTTGTAAAGGTTTATCAATAGAACAAGTTGTGTCCAAAGATTCATTTGCAACGACTAAAGTCGTGCTGCAAGAGTCTGTATCTGCTTTATCCTTTGCACCATTGAAGGAAAGAATTGAAGTCTTCAAGTTTGAAAAATTATCATTCACCATTGCATTTGGTATTTGTTTAGAGACAAAGAGTGTATTCTGCAAGGGCGGTGATGAGGCGACTTTTTCTGCCTAGATCACGGCCATAGAAGGGGTCCTGTGCTTGTTCGTTGTCGCACAAGAACCAGAATCTTCTGAATCTTCAGCTGTTTCAGCGGGTATTAAGGCTTCCAATAGAGAAGGGGGAGGTCGAGGGAGTTGTTGCCTCTTAGACCTCTGAAGGATCCTCTTGCACAAGGAAAGGATCAATAAATCTTCAACTTTACCACCATCAGATAAGAAAGACTTAAATGTAGGGCATGGCTCGCGAGGGGGAACTTGTCCGGCATTGCGGGATTCACGACCGAGTACTCGACTAGGGTCGGATATATGTGCCACTTAGTAAGCCCATCTTGATATCGTTGATGATCCGTTGGAAGCTTCATATTGCTGCTTTTGTTGCTGATGATTCCAATGAGAAGTTGGTTGCTTAGAACTGTAGCATTTCCAAGAATATTCATACTGAGACTTTTGTTGCTCGCACGAAGGTACTTTGTGTCTAGTTGTCTTTGAGAAACCATGCTTTGTGCCAGAAAAATTTGAGTTCTGAAGCCTTTGATTTGAGTGGTTCTGCCTCGTCGATCACTGAAGCGTCGGAAGAAGATGCATGTATTGTCCGAGAAGTTGTTGGTTGACTCCGAGAAGAGGTTTGCATTTGCATCTGATCCAAGCGAGTGTGAATCAATGCAAGGCTTGTTGAAGTTGCTGCCATCTCCTTTTTGAAAACTGCTATCGGATCTTCGGTAATATATTGTCGTCGCCGATTATGTAGCAATAGCTACTGGGAGAAGAGAGTATGCTGAACCATTATTGGGCTGTGCTCGTCTGCAAACTAGGCACCAAGGGGGTAGCGAAACCATGTTGTGGGCGAAGGGTGGGTGATTGCCAATATCCGGGGTAATGAGACTTACAAATCTGTTGAACCCACGCTGGGTTTTGTTTTCCAAATTCGCTGCTGCCCCAAAAGCTATATTCTGGCTGAATTCGCACCCACGATGAGACGCTGGCTGACATGGCTGTTGTACGTAACTTCAATTTATTGAAGGGGCACGTTTAAGAGGGCTTACACATTAGGGGTTAAGTTAGGTGCATTGGCCGGCCAAAGGGCTTTTAAAAGAAAAGGTACGCTGGCTTGCTGGTGCGTTGAAAAAAACCCAGCAAAACTTTTAACGCAGAAAAACGTGAGCAGCCAGCAACGTTTCAACCCAGCAGTGTTAAGCATGAAAGAGGGTGCGCCAAGGGGTGCCTTGGAAAGGGTGTGCGCAAGAAGGGAAGGCACGAGTACCATGTCATGCAAAGGATCCTTAGCCGAGTAAAAAGGCACAATTCAGCCCACTGATTTAGCAGTCCAACATCAAGAGGCCCATCCTTTTGCATGAAGGGGTGTGAATGCGAGGAGGTACTTGTTTGCTAGGGCAATGTCCTTTCAGAGGAAAGGGTGTGAGTACACAGGCGCGAAGAGGCGTAATCCGACGAAGGGGTGCGAGCTTTTCGGGTACGCCGCACACACACACATAGCTCTTCTGTCTTTTATTTTATGTAATTGGAACAGATAAATTCATGTTACCTCATACCATCAACGAAGAAGTTGAATTTCATCTTTCTTCTGCTTGCATGCAACTTCTAGAAGGGGATAGAGTGTAGCGGTGAGGGTGAGAGGCTCACAACCTTTGGGTCCCGAGAACTTTTTTTGCTCTGATACCATTGTAAGGATTCTAGGTACTAATTGTCACCAGCGTGTGACTACTATCTATCCTTTTTGTTGATTTCTTTCTTATTATCTATTTACTTTCACTTTTTGGAAACACCCCTCAGGAAATCTAACTGCCCTGCATTGCATAGCTAGTGGAACTGTCCAGAGGGAGTCCAGGCCTGAGGGCAAGAGAGCACTAAGGTTGGACAAGGACTATGGTTAGCCAAGTGGGGTTATTGACTAGCCAAAGTGGAATCCTTTGCTACAGAGGCTACATTTCAGTTCTGGATGTGGCCGCAGTGTACAAAGAGGGTCGGATGACCTAGAAAGATACAATGGCAGCATCTCCTAAAATTTAGGGAACTACTATTTTGGGACCTGAAAATGTCTTCGCGTCATTACGTGCAGTTTGACATGGGGATCATTTTGTTACTCTGTGGCCAAATCAACAGAGGCTGCAGGTGAGATATTTTTAGACCCGAGGGTCTAAAGGGGGAAAATGCACAAATGAGTGACACTTGGCACTCTGAGGCCAGTTTACTACTTATAGAGAAGGCAAAAACGTGATTTATAGCTGGGAGGCTCATTTTGCAAGTCTCGGTCACAGGTTAAGAGCTATGGAGTGCTTGCTTTCCCTCTTATGCACAGTGCGGTGCCAGGAGTGATGCCCTGCACGCTACGCACTGCCCTCTCTCTCCCCTTTGGCAGTATGTTATGCCCCTCTAGTGGGCTCTTCATTTGACCAATGTACAGTTGTGTGGGTTCATGCGCGATTGCCGAGGCAAGAGCCTCTTGCACAGGTACTGGATTAGCTAGCGGCTAATCCCCCCGCAGGTACAGGTGAATTCGGAGAGGTTTCACGCCAGAAATCTCGTCCGATTCAAAGGGCAAGTAGCCCTACAGGTGCGGGAGCTCGAGGACTTGCTACGGATGCGACCGGCACGCGAAACGGAGCCCGAAACAGTGAATTACAGCCTGCTGTGTATTTTTGCAGGTTTAGGGTTTTGGCCCTAAACGGACCCTAATACCCCCAGGAGGTTCGGGGACGCAAGGGGACCGTTGTACAGGTGATCTGGCGCATTTTCAGGGCTGAAAACAGAGAATTCAGCGTGCTGCAGATTCTCGCCAGGTTTTGCAAAGTGCCCGTATGCGTCGGGAAAGTCATTCAATGCGTGGGAATACTGACTGTGAAGGGTTCTAGTACAGTTATGCTGCCGAAATCGGGCTGGAACAGTGGAAATTCAGCCGAGTTTGTGCGGGGCAGCTTGTAGGGAACCACAACGTTTATTCCCTCTTTTGAACAATAAAGAAATACCGAAAGGGGCGCCTAAGTTAGGGGCCAATTTGGTGTCCGTCTACTCATACAGGTGCAATCTAGCAGCCTGTATCCCTCTCCCCTTTGTTGTGTCTTGAAAGTACAGGTAAAATAGACGACTAATAATGGGTGAAAGCTAAATCAAGGTTTAAAGTAAAGTCTACCGCCCTTTTTGGATTGAACAGGCCGGTTTCATGGTTCCATCGATGGGATTAAATCACTTTTTCCCATAGAAGTGAGCCTTGGTCAGTTTTGGGTTTGAAGACACAGGGAATTGCAATTATGGCTGACAGACCAGATGATGTGACTGAAGAGGTTTCCTCTTCACAGGGTCAACAGACACATGAAGTGGGTGAGTCGTCAAGACCACCACAGACAGATGACGATATATTCAGGACCTAGTTGGCTACTGCTGTGGCTATGTTCACACAAGTAATGCAGAACCCGAGGTTTTTAGCTTTTCTGCAACCTCCTGTTCCGTCTCAGCAAGTTGGGTCACTGGATCATATTCAAAAGCCTGTTAAGGCTCGAGCACAGGTGATTCATACTGCACAATGAATGGAAACACCTGTACACTTGACGGAGAACATGCATTCTCCACAACCTGTGCCTAAGGTGCAAGAACAGGTGGCTGAGATGCCAGTCTTTCAGGTTGTACCAGGTCAGCCCGCCACCTTTCAGCAGCCTATAGCTGGTTCTAATGGGCAGGGAAGCAACCTACAGGCTATGCAACAGGTCTTCCCACCACCTTCAGTACATCCTGGCTATTTTGGAGGTGGATCGGTATTCCAGAGCATGGCTGGTCATGCACCTGGAAATCAGTTTTACACGCCAGGAACAGTGTTTGGGGGTGCTCAAACGATGATGCCTAACCCCATGTATGGTGTCACAGGCATGCTACCAGGGTTTCAGAGCACTCAGGGCCAATTTGGGATGCCACTGGCAAATTTTGGTATGGCTGGAATTACAAATCAGCAGCCAAATATGGCATTTCCAGGTCAAGTTAATAGCGGCTAAGGAACACAGATGAACCCTAATAGTGTTCCCATGTTTCAGTCACTTCCATATGACAATTTAACGCCGCTGGAGAGGCCAACTCCGTACAAAGAAGGTGGCAAAGGTGTGTCATTCACAACCTTTACAGGGTTTGATGACAGGAAGAAGGCTCTCTCATTCCTCCAGTAGTTTGACAAGGCCTATGCAGGGGGAAACTTTACAGAGGCTTCAAAGGTCCGCAAGGCAACCACTTTCTTGACAGGGAATGCGGGACAATGGTGGACAACTTTATTGCTTCAAGGGCAAGCTCCGTCCACATGGATTTACTTCAAGCAGATTTTTGCAGCAGCATGGTTATGTGATGACTTTGAAGCAGATGTCATGACAGAATGGCACCAGCTAAATGCTGCCACTTGCAGAAATCTGGATGATTACAATCGGAAGTTTTGGAAAGCTCTACTTCCAGTAACTTCCTATAGGTTTGTGCCATTGGCAGAACATATTGAAAAATACTGTTGTGGCCTACCTAAAGGATTGAGAAAATACTGCACGAAGACCAAAGTCACTACTTTGACGCAGCTCATCGAGGTAGCAAACACTGGCAATGGTTTGCTCAAGGGAGAAGATTGTGAATTTAACACTGGCGTCAAGGCAGGATCAGGCAAGAAAAATTCAGCCAAGAAGCACGTTCCCAATGAGGCTCCTAAAGGGACTCAGGAGTCAGCCAACGCAGGGAAATACAAAGCTACGGCTGAATCAGAAAAAGGACCAGCAAAGAAATGGAAAAGACGTTTTCCTCGCAAGTCAGAAGAGCAAAAGAAGGTCCTTAGGACAGAGAACAAATGCTTTATATGTGAGCAGCCTGGCCACATTGCTTACAATTGTCCTACAAAGAAAAGGCCAGCTGATTCTGAAGACAAGGAGGACAGGAAAGGAAAGAAGCCCATGGCTGGTCTAGTGCCAGATATGGTGGGCGACAAGCTAAATTCAGATGCAAGTGAGCTTTGCAGAGCATGCGGAAAGGTCAGGGATCAAACAGTGCTTATCTTCTTTGATCCAGGTGCCAAAGCCAACTTCATTTCCCCAGAATTGGCTTCAAAGTTGGGAATTAGACCTGAAGAGATGGGGTATACAGCAGAGGCAAGTTTGGCATGTCCTGGCCATATAGAGGCTGTGACACCCATCATTGGAAAGTTGCGTCTATATATCTAGTCCTATGTAGATGCTGAAGAATTTTACATCATGCCACTGGACGGATGTGATGTGTTGTTAGGTATTCCTTGGTTGTTTCGTGTACAGGGAATCATGGATGCCTACAACAAAAAGATCACTGTACAGAGCAGGGGAAAGACTCACATTCTGGATGTAAAGCTTAAAGGGGAGTCTATTCCTACTGTATCAGCTTTTGCTATTACTTCTGTAATGAAAAAGCATCTTTCTGCGTACTTGGTTTTTGCACGTGAAGTGTCAGATTGTGATGAATCAAATTTATCTGTGCTAGATAAAGAAAGGTCAATGTTTTTACAACAGTATAGTGACTGTTTTTCCGATTCATTACCGTCTCAATTATTGCCAGAGAGACATGAGGACCATGCGATAGATTTGGTGCCAGGCAGTAGCCCACCAAATAAGCCTCCGTACAGGGTTAGTGCGGCTCAGCAGAAAGAGATAATGGGCCAAGTACAGGAGCTGTTAGAAAAGGGGCTGATTCAGCCCAGTTCATCTCCATTCTGTTCTCCAGTGTTGTTGGTGCAGAAAAAGGATGGCTCATGGCGTATGTGCATCGACTACCGTGCACTGAACAAGAATACCATCAAGAATAGGTTTCCTATACCTAGAATTGATGATATTATGGACAAATTAGAAGGAGCAGCTACGTTTAGCAGGATAGATCTAAAGAGTGGGTACCATCAGATCCGCATTAGATCAGAGGATGTGCACAAGACTGCTTTTAGAACGACGTTTGGCCTTTACGAATTTTTAGTGATGCCCTTTGGTCTCACAAATGCTCCTGCTACGTTCAATAGGATGATGGACAGAATTTTCCGTCCACACCAGCAGTTTGTTGGTACATTCTTTGATGACATGATAGTCTACTCAAAGAATGAAGAGGAGCATAGGCATCACTTGGCCATTGTGTTCAAAGAGCTATGCAGTCATAGGTTGCTCATCAATGCAAAGAAAAGTGAGTTTTTTCTGGAAGAGATTCACTTTCTGGGACACATTGTCTCAAAGGATGGTGTCAGAATGGATCCTGCAAAAGTTGAAGCGATCAAGTCATGGCCAAATTTGAAGACGGTGCATGATGTCCGAAGCTTTTTGGGACTATGCTCCTATTACAGAAGATTTATCCGAAATTTCGCTGAGATTGCTTCACCTTTACATGCTCTTCAAAAGAAGGCAGTTACCTTTAGATGGACTCAAAAAGAGATTTCAGCTTTTAATCTCTTAAAGGAAAAGATGACTTCAGATCCAGTCATTGTGTTGCCAGATCTTAGGAAGTCATTTGTGGTCCAGTGTGATGCCTGTGGTAGTAGCATTGGTGCAGTGCTAATGCAAGATGGCAGGGTAGTAGCCTATGAGAGCAGAATTTTGCAAGGGCCAGAGATGACCATGCAGGTCTATGAGAAAGAGTTACTGGCTGTGATTCATGCGCTCTTAAGTTGGAAACACTACCTGCTAGGTGCAGACTTTGTTGTCCAAACGGACCATCAGACCTTGCGATACTTCTTGACACAAACAAAGTTATCTGAGAAGCATATGTGATGGGCAAATATCTTGTCCATGTTCCATTTTCAGATTGTGCATGTGGAAGGCAAGAAGAACGTTGTGGCTGATGCCTTGTTAAGGAAGCCACAAATTTCAGCTGTGTCGATTCCTTATCATCATGAACTTGATGATATGAGAGAACAATATGCAAATGATGAAGATTTTGCAAGGGTCTTCGAGCAACTAATGGATGGACAACGTCATGAACACTATCTTCTTAAAGATGGGTTCATGATGATGCATGGCAGATTGTGTGTCACAAAGCCATTGCGACACAAAGTTATGGAAGAGAGTCATGTCCCACCGTATGCAGGGCATCGTGGTATCGATGCTACAGTTAAAGCGGTTGAGACATTCTTCTATTGGCCTACATTGAGAAGGGATGTGGATGCCTTTGTGCGAGAATGCCTAATATGCCAAAAGGTCAAGTTTGACAGGCAAAAGGCACCAGGGTTATTGCAACCACTACCTATTCCAGATAAACCATGGGAAAGTATTGCTATGGATTTTATCTTTGATCTTCCGAGAACGCAGACAGTAAACGATGGTATTTGGACCATTATTTGCAGATTCAGCAAACAGGCTCATTTTATTCCTGTCAGGAAGAAGATAAAGCCAGATCAGATGGCACGCTTGTTTATGAGCAATATTTTCAAGTATCATGGCATGCCACAGTCGATTGTTAGCGACCGTGATCCACGCATGACAAGTTTGTTCTGGAGAGGCTTGTTTGAGAATATGGGCACCACGCTCAAATTCTCTTCGTCATTTCATCCTCAAACAGATGGGCAGTCAGAAGAGGCAAATTCTATTGTCCTAGATCTGTTGAAGTGTTATGTGTCAAAGCATAAAGGAAAGTGGGAGCAATATTTGCCATTGGTGGAGTATGCATACAATAATACTGTGCATTCATCAACTGGCAAGGCACCTTTTGAGATAGTTGAAGGTGGCAAGAAAGTTCCTCCCATACTGCATACAAAGGACAAGATATTTGAAGCAGATAAGTATGTTCAAGACATGGATGAAATGTACAAGAAGGTCAAAGTGGCCTTAGAAAGGACTCAGGCAAAGCAAAAGAAAGCAGCTGATCGTCACCGTCGTGAAGTGGTATATTCACTTGGTGATTGGGTGCTTTTACGCTTTGAAAAGGCAAGGTTAAAGAAGATGAAGGGCAAGGAAAGACTGTTTCCAAAGCTCAGCATGCGTTACTATGGGCCTTTTCAAGTATGCGACATAATTAGTGATGTTGCATATAGGCTGAAATTGCCTGACAGTTGGAAGACTCACAATGCGTTTCATGTGAGTCTTCTCAGACCCTATGTGGGTGATGTGCCAGAAGATATGCCAGCTGAAGATCAGCCGGAAGTCGAGGAACTTGACGAGATCTTGGTCCCGGAACAGATTTTGGCACACAAAGAAAGGAAAGTGAAAGGCAAGGTTGCTAGGCGTTACTTGGTAAAGTTCAGAAACTATCCACCAATGCATGCTAAGTGGATGGAAGAAGGTGAACTTGCAGAGTCACCAACTGTGTTATCACTAATCCCCCCGCAGGTACAGGTGAATTCGGAGAGGTTTCACGCCAGAAATCTCGTCCGATTCAAAGGGCAAGTAGCCCTACAGGTGCGGGAGCTCGAGGACTTGCTACGGATGCGACCGGCACGCGAAACGGAGCCCGAAACAGTGAATTACAGCCTGCTGTGTATTTTTGCAGGTTTAGGGTTTTGGCCCTAAACGGACCCTAATACCCCCAGGAGGTTCGGGGACGTAAGGGGACCGTTGTACAGGTGATCTGGCGCATTTTCAGGGCTGAAAACAGAGAATTCAGCGTGCTGCAGATTCTCGCCAGGTTTTGCAAAGTGCCCGTATGCGTCGGGAAAGTCATTCAATGCGTGGGAATACTGACTGTGAAGGGTTCTAGTACAGTTATGCTGCCGAAATCGGGCTGGAAAAGTGGAAATTCAGCCGAGTTTGTGCGGGGCAGCTTGTAGGGAACCACAACGTTTATTCCCTCTTTTGAACAATAAAGAAATACTGAAAGGGGCGCCTAAGTTAGGGGCCAATCTGGTGTCCGTCTACTCATACAGGTGCAATCTAGCAGCCTGTATCCCTCTCCCCTTTGTTGTGTCTTGAAAGTACAGGTAAAATAGACGACTAATAATGGGTGAAAGCTAAATCAAGGTTTAAAGTAAAGTCTACCGCCCTTTTTGGATTGAACAGGCCGGTTTCACTAATCCTTAATTAAGTACTTAAACTCATGATTAAGACTTAAGAAACTTGAACTGAACTCACAAACAAGACTCAAAAGACTCTGTGTTTGATTGATTGAATGACTGCTTGAAAGTGAGTACAATAGGCTCCTTATATAGGAGATGAAGAGACACAAATGAAAAGACATGTCTCCTGGTGAAGAGACATGACTTTAGACGTAAAGACACATCCTTTCGGCGAAGAGTTGCAACCATTGGGCGAAGAGTCGCACCCGTAGAGCGAAGAGGTGTGACCAATCGTCGAAGGAGTGTGGCTTTTGGCGAAGAGGCACGACTCTTGAGCGAAGGGTCGTGACCATCCAAGCGTAGGGGTTCTCCTTGGCATGGCACTTCGCGTATCTGCAACTAGGAGTAGATGTAATGCTGTTAACATAGTCACAATCGTGACAGCCCAAGTGACACAAGAGAATAAAATAAAGCAAGACCCCACACACACACACACGCGTGGAGCTGATGACGTGGCAGAATTGTATGAATTTTTGGATTTTGCGTTGGCTGTGCTGACGTGGCAGAATTGTACGGATTTTCGGATTTTGCGCTATTGACGTGGCAATTGTACGGATTTCCGCAAAACGCGTTGGCAGATTTTTGGAACTTGTGGACCAGTTGCTTTTGAGTTTAAAGCTTTTCATGTAAACTGCTTTTACTGGCCAAGGGCCTTTAAATATGAGGCTAGGGCTCATTCTCTGACACACTTCTGGGAGAAGGTGCAGAGCGTGGAGTACCGGCTTGTACTGTGTTGATGCAATATAAAGAAATACCGAAAGGGGCGCCAAGGTTTGGGGCCAATACTCTCTGGGCTGGATTTCCGCCACTCCGTGTCGTGTGTTGTCTCTCTCTTTCAGTTTAGTTGTTGTTGAAGTGCTAAAAGTCTTTTCAGTCTGTTCTTTTCTATTGGCATGTGGTGCCTGTATTGTGACATCAACTCCTTTATTTTTAGGGTTTAGACTCCTTGGCTATGCTCAATAAGTTGGGTAGGGTTAGAGTTTAAAACCCTAATTCCTTGTTGTCCCCTCGGCCAAACTTATAAGTTGGGGACAAGTATGCCATGTCACAAACTTGAGTTTGTGACAACACAATATGAAGGGTATGAAGAGGTGGAGGTCATTGTGGAAGAGGAAGAAGACGAGGAATGAAGAGCACACGGGTTGGGGTGAAGATCACACAAGAGTGGAGGAACAATGACAATGAAAGGAAGGTAGAGGTTCACAACCTCTTGGAGCATTCCAAGGATTAAGGTATGCTAAGCACATGCAAGAGAAGGCTATGAAGACACTACTCAAACAATTCTTAGATCAAGGTGCCTACGATTCTAAAATCCAGGCTTCAATGAAGGAAACAAAGTCCTCCAACACCCAAGGATGCTAACTCTGTTGAATGACTACCGACGCCCTTTTTGAAGCAACAACATAGCAGACGGCGGGGGGTATGCCCAATTATCCTGGATACAGAGGCCGAGTCCATGGATGCATCAGGGAGGCTATATGGCCTTTGTATCTTCTATGCCGAGATACATGGGAGGTATGCAAGGTATGGCTTGGCATGCAGGGCTATCCCCTTTGGTGAGAGGGAATGCATAGAGGAGGGATAGCGCCACCTTTTGGTGCTACATTCATGGCATTAAGACACGAAAAGCAAGGGAAAAAAAAGTTTAAGAAATCTGCTCTCTTTCAAATACAGATTTAACTTCTTGCGGGAACATGAGAGCAGATTTTAGAGAGAGAACAGTCCAGAAGAGAACTGAACTGTTTTAGAGAAAGAACAGTCTAGAGAGAACATTAGGTTTACAGGGAGAATATCAGCACTCTTTGGAGAGATGAGATGAGAGAGGAGAGAGAAGCTAGAGAGAGAGAGAGAGAGAGAGAGAGAGAGAGAGAGAGAGAGAGAGAGAGAGAGAGAGAGAGAGAGAGAGAGAGAGAGAGAGAGAGAGAGAGAGAGAGAGAGAGAGAGAGAGAGCTAGTGCACAGGACATGAGGATTCCGGAGTTTGGCATGGACCACCTTTCTAGAGAGAGAATCTGTGACTGGCCAGATGGATGTGATGGCCAATTGCATCTTTGATCTAGAGGCAGAATCTTAACTTTAAAACCTGACACAAGAACATACAAGTGTATACATATGCATTGGCTGTGCAACCAAGTGCCAAGTCTAATGCGCCCTAACCCTAGCATGCGCAAGATGTATAAAGCATGCTCAGTTATCTGGGAGAGGTTTATGCTGAAGGTGGCCTGCAGCAGGCCACACACGCAGGCTGGGGGGGTTGCAGGATTAGCGAGCATATTCAAAGTCAGAAGGGTTGCAATAATGTTTGTGCGTTTGATTCCTCAAAGAATTAAGAGTTCCCATTTTCGTGTTTTAAATAAAATGGTTTCTGTTGGGGTGGTTTTTTTGATGTTTCCTTTGATAAGACTGCTTAATGATGTGTTCATTCATATCTAATGCCTCCATTGTTTTTGGGGCAGGATTTCAAGACACTTCCTATTGAATGTTGATGTTGAAATTTAAAGCTGGGGGTTCATGGCTTATGAGGGACGGGAAAGGAAGTCGGATGCAGAGCACGACACAGATGATGAGAGAAAGGGCAAAAGAAAGATGGCAACTCTAAGGGCTATGATTAACTCACATAGAATCAGGAACTCTTTAAGGAGACGAGCAAGGAAGTCCCACAGGCTTGTCCATTATTTTGCGATTCAAGACATCCGAGATGAGCAAGAGCAGAGATTTGTAGAAGCCTTTCGGCAGGTCTTAATAGGGGAGAGTCTTTTGCCGAAAAGGCATGATGACTACCACACTCTTCTCAGGTAGCCCAATTGTTTTGTGAATGGCTTCCTTGACATGCTACCTCAAGAACTGAAGTAAACAATATAAGCTGGTCGTGGCATTTGTTGCATGTTTGGTTTCAAGCAATCACAAGGCTTGAAATTTCTCTAGTAATGAGCAACCTAATCTTGCAAATACTACACCATTGGGGAACTGCCTTACTGCCTTACTGCTGGCTTGCAGGTTTTTGAAAGCTCGCAAATTTGATTTGGAAAAGACAAAAAACATGTGGGCTAACATGCTTGACTGGAGAGAATCTTTTGGTGTTGACACAATCGAGGAGGTGATACACTCCCACTTGCAGAGAAAGTTTTTCCTGTAAATTTTTGTGGATTTCTGAACAGAGGGGTTCTCATATGCTCATTTTTATTAGCTTCTTTATCCTTATATAGGACTTTGATTATACGGAGCTAGAGGAAGTGCGCAAATACTACCCACAGGGCTACCATGGGCTGGACAAAGAAGGAAGACCTGTATACATCGAAAGATTGGGGAAAGTGGACCCAAGTAAATTGATCAAAGTAACTACAGTCGAAAGGTATATCAAACATCACATCTTGGAGTTTGAGAGATCACTCAAGAAGAAGTTTCCAGCCTGCTCAGTTGCAGGGAAGAAGCACATTGACAGTATCACCACTATATTGGATGTCGCTGGATTGGTAAGGTTTTTGAAAGAAGACTTTTTTGTGTTTCATGAGTCTCACGTCTCTTTTCCTTTGGATCCATGCTACTATTTCTTTAGTTATTTGAAGCAGGAGTTCGACCTTTGTAGGTCTATTTAATGTACTACAGTTGACCACCTGTATCTGAACTATTAACAGGCACTGCTAGAGGTTGTACTCACATCCTTTGCCAGCCACTTTAACACGCACACGCACACGCACACGCACATGCACACGCACGTGCACATGTGTTAACAACATAAATGAATGGTACAAGATATAGGTTAATTGATGCAGCAAATCCTCGTGATATACAAGATCACGGGCGATGATAAATTTCGAGCACTGCTGCTGATGTGGCAGCAGCGGTATCCGTTAAAAACCTCAAAGCTTTTGAAATCAAGGGAGATCGAAGCGCTCGAAGCACTTGAAGTGCTCAAAATCTATCCGTAGGTCAAGATCACACGACCTGCGTGCAATGTACTCCTTGAAAATGAGAAGCTGTCAGTGGAACCCTGCATAGCAATATGGTTGCATTATTGTCTTCCAAAGAATTGATAGGTGCACAACGAATTGCTATCAAACGAAACGATTATCTGTATGACAGGGTTGATAATAGGGTTTAACAAACTTAGTCTGTTTAATGACTACAGAGATAGTAGTGGGAAGTGTCTGCAGACCCAGGGATGGAAAGTTGATTTTTTTTTGCCGTCTCGATGAACTTATCCTCTCCTCTCTATTGGGCCTTCCAACTTACATTCAATTGCACATGCCTTTTTCTGGGTCTTATTTCATTTCCTAGTAGTTGGTCATTAATCTCCAGTTACACCTGCCCAACAAAAAGGTTTGTTAGCCTGCTGGATGTTATACGTTTTCCTATCCTTTGCAATTCTGGACGGGGCTGTGGTCTCTGTTGAGAATTGTGTCCTGATGTACATCTTGGTGATGCAGGGCTTGAAGAATGTCAGCAAGAGTGCTCGAGAGCTTGCATTACAATTACATAAGATTGATGCCGATAATTATCCAGAGGTAATCAAAACTAACAGTTTCTTGTGGTACCTTCACAATCTAACTCTATATTCTTGACTTTGTGCATTAAAACTCAAGTTTTCTCTTGATTGTTTGGAATACTTACCATGATTTTACAGACCTTGCATCACATGTTCATCGTAAATGCTGGTCCAGGCTTTAGGATTTTGTGGAATTCTATGAAGAGCTTCTTGGATCCAAAGACCACTGGCAAAATCAGTGTAATGCTTATTTTATCTATGCCTTAAAGCCTTCTTACAGGTTTTAACAGGATCTTAATTTATCCATGCCTTCTCATAATGGTTATCTTGTCATGGCCATCTAACCTGCATCTTTGCAACAAATAGGTTCTAGGAAACAAGTTTCAGAGTAAGCTTTTAGAGGTGATAGATGAAAGGTAAAATTGGTTTGGTCTCCTCTTTTAAATTCTTGGATTTGCAGCACTTTCTTGAAATTTCTTTTGCTTTTGTAGTGAATTGCCTGATTTCTTGGGAGGAAGCTGTAGCTGTGCAAATAAAGGAGGTTGCCTTCGCTCTGACAAGGGCCCTTGGAATGATTCACTTATCATGCAGGTCAATTAATTCCTGAGCATTTTCTGGGTCTCTTTTCGCACTTCTTCAATGCCAATTGTGTATATTTTGCTGATCCCTTTCCATTTCTCTGTAAAATTCTGGTTGAAAAGCCAGTTCTAGTTCATAAGATTGAGAAGCGTTTCATATTGTATGTTTCAGGCAGTCATTGATGGTGAAGTACAGAATGCCAGGCAGATAGTTACAATCTCTAGTTTCGATGAGAAAGCTTCCTCAAACTGCGAGCTTTTCAGGGTAACACCAAAAATTTGTTCTATTAGTTGGAAAATCTGCTTAATGGGCTACATCACCCCTACCATGATGGTAAATTGTACAAGGGGAGACTCTCTTAAAATGATCGACAGATAATACACAATAACTACATCACGAAATAGGAGGTCGTAAAAGGTGAACAGGTGGTCTGTAATACCAATAAAGACCTTGCTCCATCGTGTAAAAAGGTTGTGGTCGCCACTGTAGACCTATGAATTCTTGGTGCTATCTGCAGCCCCGTCTAAGCTGCCCCAATTGCTGTCATACTGCCCTCTGAATGTGTGGATCAGCTCAAGGCAGAAAGCTTGAAATGTCGCTCGCTGGTGACCCCTCGAAGACGTGGAAACACAGAGCCCTCTATATGAACCAAAGACTAAGGCTGCTGATCTCTCATCTAAGCTACTTTTGGATGTTGTACATAGGGGATGATTTGAGCTCTTTTGAGCACAGTTGTAATATTAGATGCTTTTGAATTGCTTTTGGAGCCCGGTTGAGGGGCAGGCCAACACTTTGAAGGGGAATTCCGTTTTTTCTGGGTCAACGAGTGTGAAGTGTTCTGAGTTATTTTCCAGTTGTATTAGAGTTTGTTTCAGTGGTTTTCCCATTGGCACGTGGTGCAGACTAGTTACGCCAACCGTAGCCAAGCCCCCCAAACAACATTCTATGCCTCTGCCTTTGCCCCTAGCCAAGAATCTTTATAAATAAATACATTGCAATGGGGACTACTTGGACCTACAATTAATCAAATAGCCATGTGCCGCAATCTTGTGCCTCGGATGACTAGGGGACATATGCCTGCGGGGTATGCTGTTGCTGATGCCTCAAAAGGTCAAATAGGCCCTCTCAACTTTCAAGGCCTAGGACACTGACCTTGTTGGCTGCGTGTCAAAAAGCTGAGCAATTCGTGCATCAACCACCTCTTCTAATTCTTTCTCTGTATACTTCATGGAAGTAGGAGGTTTCTTGAGAGCGGGTTTTCGGGGTGGTTTTGTGGTCTTTTGCCACTGCGTGTGCACCTCCTCAAAAGAAGTCTTGCTCATATATTTTGCCAATTTCGGGTCCTTCGCAAAATTAAGCATCATCTTTGTTGCATCGCCGGTCAATTGTCGACGCTCCATCTCTTGACGCTCCGCCCGAGTAGGCCGAGGCGGGCCATGCTTCTTGCTTGAATCTTCGTTGTGATCCCTTCCCGCATCTCCGGATGCAGAGGGAGTCGACTGATCTTTGCTTGAAGCCATAGGTGCCGCAAAATAAAAATAGGGATCAGATTTCCCGTAGAAGAGAAATCAGCCGTGCTCTGATACCACTGTAACAGACTTGGACACTCCAAGTTAAGAATCTACCACGACACCACAAATAATTTGTCACAAACTGGTGACATGGCGTGCTCAATGCACACACACTACCCCTAGGTGCGAAAAAGACCTCCTGCAGGAAACCCTAATTCTGACATGGCTCCCTTGTACATTTTCTTGGGAAATGGCAACGTAGCTGGTTGCGGAATTTGCGGTGGTTTTCACGCATGCTGACGTGGCAGAGTCCCGTGATTTACGGTGCAGCTTGTGGGGCTGAAATCAGCGGCAGTTTCTGCTTTTTATGCTACGCAAAGCTTGCTGTTTTTTTCTACGCAAATTGAAGGAGAGAGAGTGGGAATTCTTTTTGCTTTATTTTAATAAAGCATAAGAGAGAGAAAGAAAGAGCCTCTGCTTTATTTTTACAAAGCTTTTGGGCTTTTGATTTACAGCTTTTGGGGCTCTGCTTTTAGCAACCCTTGTACTCTTTAAATAAGTGGGTAGGCCACTCTCAACTTAGAGCATCTGGACGCAGAGTCTGAGTGTGAGCGACTGCCCGCACTCTTGTACTTTGAACTCAGATTAATACAAAAAGAAATACCGAAAGGGGCGCCAGTCTTTGGGGCCAATATCTCTAGGCACGGAACTCCGCCGGGCCAGTGTTGAATCAATTGTGAACTGTGAACTGTTTTGAAGTGGTTATGTGGTGCTGTCGTGGTAGATTCTTGACTTGGAGTGTCCAAGTCTGTTACAGTGGTATCAGAGCACGGCTGATTTCTCTTCTATGGGAGATCCGATCCCAATTTTTTTTCCGCGGCACCTATGGCTTCAGGCAAAGATCAGTCGACTCCCTCTGCATCCGAAGATGCGGCAAGGGATCACAACGAAGATTCCGGCAAGGAGTATGGCCTGCCTCGGCCTACTCAGGTGGAGCGTCGAGAGATGGAGCGTTGTCAATTGATCGGCGATGCAACAAAGATGATGCTCAATTTTGCGAAGGACCCAAAATTTGCAAAATATATGAGTGAGACTTCTTTTCAGGAAGTGCACGCGTAGTGGCAGAAAACCACAACACCACCTCCAAAATCCGCTCTCAAGAAACCTTCTGCTCACAAGAAATATACAGAGAAGGAATTAGAAGCGGTGGTTGATGCACGAATTGCTCAGCTTTTTGACGCGCAGAACAAAGCTAAAAAGCAAGACAAAAAGCAGAAGAAAGGCACTGACTTCCCGGGTTATTATGGTCGCCAGTCGACATTTGAGAAGGCAAAGAAACAAAAGAAGTGTGTTCGATTTGAAGGAGTACCCAGTTCTTCTTCTTCTTCTTCTTCTTCTTCAGACAGTTCTTCTAGCTCATCTGACTTGAGCGAAGAAGACCGAAAAGGCAAAAAGCGAAGCAAAAAGCAACGCTTCGGAAAGGGCAAGAAAAAGGCAAAGAAGTCTAAATCTCGTCCCGTGAGTGACAGTTCTACAGAGGACTCGTGTACAGACATTTCAGACTCTGACGACAACAACTTTTATGCAAAGAAGAAGAATTTTTACAGAGCCAACCAGTATGACTTTCTGGAAGACAAGCAAGAAAGTCCGAGAGTTTAAAGAAGGTGGACAGTCAATTAAATTTGTCACGTTTTCGGGATATAGAGAGGCTTCGAAGGTTGTCTTTTGTACATCAGTTTGACATCGCTTTCGCGGGAGGACGCTACTTAGAGCACTCTAAGATTCGGAGAGCCCCCTCTTACTTTGGGGGGAATGCTCGAACTTGGTGGTCCACGCTTCTTTTAAAAAAGACTGCGCCAGTTAAATGGTTGAAATTTAAGAAGCTTTTTTTTTTTTTTTCGTGGCTGATTCGAGAGTATGAACGCGATATACGAGCTGCTTGGAACCATCTCCAGATGACCAAGAGGGATACAGTGGACGCTTATTGCGAGAGATTCTGGAGCTCTTTTCTACCCGCCTCTTCATTCAAGAAGATCTGTGCAGGGCATCACTCCTGGCATCGCACTGTACACGAGGGGGAAAGGAAGCACTCCATAGCTCTTAACCTGTGGCAGATGCAAAATGAGGCTCCTCTCAGCTTAAAATTCAGCGCAAACTCTTCCTTTGTGAGGCAAGTGCACAGAAATGTGCCACTTGGCGCATTTACAAGCATTTTCCTGTTTCGGGTTCGTCGCTTAAAAATCTCCCAACTGGTCGCCCAGTTGACTTCGCGGCAGAGTTGTAAAATGTTCCCCTAGTCATACCGGAGGTAATGACGCGAACACATTTCACGGCCCAAAATAGCAGTTCCCTAAATTGTAGGAAATGATTCCGTTGGGCTCCTTGTGGTCATCTGACCATCTATCCTCATTGGGATCGCATCCAAAAGTGCAATGTGGCCCAACTGTCGGATACTTTCTGTTGGTAGTCACACCTTGACTTTAGGCCTTTATTGAGTTCACTTCCTAGTATCCACCAACTTGCTAAGTGCGACGGGGGAACCTATATGATCTTGCTCTGAGCCTAGACATCCTCTTACCATACGAATTCCAGTGCCGACCACTACCCATCTGCGGGTGAAACTACCGTTCACATTGGCTATACAATGTCCGACCGTTCTCTACTTCAAGAAGAGGGTCTCAAAAATAAATCAAAACCCCTTGGAAAGAAACCAACAACTAAAGTTAGCAGGTGCCACGTCCTCGTGACATAGTTAACAGTTGCCACGTCCCCATGACACCTTGGGTCTTCCTATAGAGATCAAAGATCACTGCTTGGAACAGAAGTTAGCTTCTATTCAGGAGTTGATGAGTCATGCGAAACGGGGTTTGCCATTCACTCTGGCAGTTTGACCTACCCCACCAATGAGATCATGACACAAAGAGCCGAACAGACTTCAAAAATGAAAGTAGAAAGAGAAAGAGCAACCTAGAAAAGAAAGATGCACGACCCAAGCTTACTCCTTAAGAGAGGGCTCTCTACATAAAGGAGGGGAAGTGCTTTGAATGCAGGGAAATTGGGCATATCTCCGCGAAGTGCCCTAAAAAGGCACCGAATGAACAGGATGAAGAAAGGCCTTAGAACTCTAAAGCAACTGAGAGACGTGGTAGAAAAGGCGATAAAAAGCAGAACTGTTACCACATTGCGTGGGGCCTGAACCAAATCAAATGAATGAAAGTACAAACTTTGCCTCTTTTGGGGCAAAGTGAAAGATTAGGAAGCTCTTTTGAAGGAGCCAAGGCCAACTTCTTTTCACTTGGAATTGGCGGCTCGATTTAGAATTATGCCCGATAGGCTGAGGTCACCGGCGGAGGTAGTTCGAGTGGCACTTGGACAGGATGTTGCCATTACACCGAGCATTGGCAAAATTCGTTTGCAATGATAGGGGTGTTTACGGCACACCGAGTTTTACGTATTTGCCTTGGAAGGTTGTGACGTTCTACTCGAATCCCTTGGTACCACAACAACAACTCCGTGGTTGACTACCGGGCGGAGAAAGCGACTTTTACAAATGAAGGGCTCAGAGATTGTACTTGATGAACTTCAGTTTCTTTACTCATTTTTTTTGGGAGAGAACTGAACTATGGATAAAGGCCGAATATGTTTTGACCTGAACAAAAGAAGCCAAAATTTTCTTTACACTCATGCTGATTGCTTTTCAGAGGGCCTGTCAGGCGAGCTACCATCCGCTCATCCTACTATTGATCTAATACCTGGAAGCACACCACTGAACCGGCCACCTTATCGTGTGAGCCGAGCCCAGAACGAAGAGATTATGAACCAAGTGAAAGACCTCTTGGAAAAGGGTCTTGTCTAGCCTAGTACTTCACAGTATTGCTCTCTAGTGTTCGTTTTGAAGAAAGACGGATCTTGGAGAATGTGCATCGATTATAGAGCTCTCAACAAAATCACCATCAAGAATAGATTTCCGATTCCTAGGATTGATGATACACTCGACAGATTACAGGGATCCTCGTGCTTTAGCAAGATTGATTTGAAGAGTGGATATCATCAGATCCGAATTGCGCCGGGAGACGTCTACAAGACAGCCTTTTGGACGACTTTTGAGTTCTTTGAGTTTTTGGTGATGCCTTTTGGCTTAACCAATGCTCCTGTGACATTTAACTGAATGATGGACAAGATTTTTTTGGAGAGTACAGGCTATTTGTTGGCACTTTCTTTGACGATATCATTGTTTTCTCCAAGAATGAGGCTGAACATAAAGATCATCTGCTTCAGGTCTTTCAGGCATTACGAGATCACAAGTTGGTGATTAATGCAAAGAAAAGTGATTTTTTCCTACCAGAGATACACTTTTTGGGACACAGTGTGTCAGCAACAACAGGAGTATGAATGGATCCGGCTAAGATAGAGACTATCCGTGATTGGCCCGATTTGAAGAATGTCCATGAAGTTAGTAGCTTCTTGCGATTGTGTTCGTACTACAGGTGGTTCATTAGAAAGTTTGCAGAGGTTGCTTCCCCTTTGCATATCTTGACACAGAAAGGAGTCCCTTTCTCGTGGGGATCCACAGAGGTGACTGCCTTTCAGGTTTTGAAAGAGAAATTGACCAGGGACCAGTTTTGACTTTGCCGGACTTGCAGAAGTCGTTTGAAGTATGTTGTGATACTTATGGTCGTAGTTTGGATGCGGTCTTAATGCAAGAAGGCCAATGTCATTGCCTATGAGAGCCGATTGGTCTCAAGGCCAGAATTGACAGCACAGATTTGTGCGAAAGAGCTTTTGGCGGCTATCCATGCTCTTATTCAGTGGCAACATTACCTACTCGGAGCCGATTTTACGGTTTTCATAGATGATGCGAGTTTACGCTACTTCTTGTCACGGAAGCAGCTACCGGAAAAAGCACATGCGGTGGCCAACATCTACTTCCGGATTGTCCATGTGCAGGGACAAAAAAAATTGGTGGCAAATACTTCGTTCCGAAAGCCGTTGGTTCTGGCTATTTCCGCGATACATCATAGGAACTTCGAGGATATGGTCGGTTAGTACGCCGCAGAACAGATTTTGCAGATGTATTCAATTGAATACAGAAAGGGGAGATAGTAGCGGGTTATTCTATTCGGGATGGCTACTTGATGAAGAAAATCATGTTGTGCGTTACACAGCCGTTGAGGGAAAAGGTTCTAACCGAATGCCACTGTCCACCTTTTAACGAGTCACTGATGCATTGCTACCACCTTGAAAGAGGTAGAGACATACTTCTCTTGGCTGAGACTCAAGAAGGATGTGGAAGAGTTTGTGTGCAGTTGCTTGGTATGCCCGAAGGTCAAGTTTGACAGGCATAAAGCAGAGGGATTGTTACAGCCTTTACCCAAACCCACCCACCCTGGGAAAGTATTGCAAATGGATCTCCCAAGAACACAGTGTGGGCATGACTGTTTATTGCCCAGGTTTTCAGATTACATGGCATGCCTGAAATGATTGTCTCCGACAGGGACCCTAGGTTCACGAGTTTGTTTTCGGACGGCTGTTTGGGAGAACGCGGTTGCAGTTCTTGTCATCGTTCCACCAGCAGACTGACGTGCAATCTCTGACGTGCAATCAGAGATTGCTAATTCAGTGAAACACGTTTGACTCTTTGATGGGGAAGATTCCATTTGAGATTTTTGAATTTGCTACGAAGGTTCTACCCTTCCTTAGCATGAAAGATAAGACTTTTTCTGCAGCAGATCGCCATTGTTGCGATTTGAAATTGAAGGAGAAGAATTGGGGCTCTTACATTATGGGAAGGCACGACCGAGAAAGAAAACAAAAGGGAAAGGAGTGGCTTCTTTGGTAAGCTTAGCATGACATAGTGTGGACCTTTCCAGGTTTTCCGAAAAGATAAATGACATCTCCTTTGAAATGAAGCTACCAGAATACTTGGAGTATTCACAATATTTTTTTTAATGTGAGTCTCTTAAAGCCTTTTGAAGGCGATGTGCCCGATGATGGGAAGCCAGAGGTGCAACCCGAATTGGACGAAAACGAGCAGATACTTGTTCCAGAACAGAAATTGGCACAGAAAGAAAGAAAGAAGGTAAAGCGAATTGACGGTTCTTGGTTAAGTTCAAGAACTATCATGCATTGGATGCGAAGTGGATGGAGGAGGACCTATGGGCTTCTCAAATGCTAGGATCAGAGGTGTGTCAGCTCTGTACAGACGGGCACACAGTCAGGTACTTTTGTCAGGAGGTAGAGGTGATCGTTTCATGCTCACACGGTCAGTCAGACAGGGCTGCCCTCTTGCTCCTTTCCTCTTTCTGTTCTATGTTGAGGCGATGAGCAGGATTCTGGTTTCACAACAGGTTGGTCTACGTGGCTTAGCGCTCCCTATTCGGGGAGATAGCTACTGGATGCTGAGTTTGCAGACGACTCAACCTTGTACTTGGATGGCCACGAGCCCAACCTTCACAGGTGTGTGCAGGCTCTTGAGACTTTTTGTTGTGCATCAGGCGCACTGATCAACTGGAGAAAGATAGTGGCTTTCTTGGTTGGTAGTGCTCCTACGCCTGACTAGATGCCAGATGAGGGTTTCAGGTGGATTCCCCTAGGGACTGCAGTTCGGTACTTGGGCTGTCAGGTTGGCTTGGACTTGTCTTGCGAGCAGCAAATTGCTCATCTCCTCCTGTCCATCAGGAGGAAGTTGTTACATAGGAGCTCCGTATGACTTTCTCTGGTAGGCAGAGTTGTAGTGGCCAACCAAGTGTTGCTGGCTACTATGTGATACATCACCTCTTGTTGGATCTTTTTGAGTTTTTGCATCAGCCAGGTAGGTAGAGAGGCTGATCAAGGACTCCTTTGGTCAGGGTGTGACACTCAGATAGCCCGGGCGAAAGTGGCATGGCGGGTCATCATTCTTCCTTGTTCTCAGGGAGGGTTGGGGATCATAGACTCAGCACAACAGAGTAGAGCCCTTCTAAGGAAGTTTATCGTCAGAGGACTTCTTCCAAGAGAGGAGTCTTGGAAGGAGCTCTTGCTTCAGCGGCTCAGTGCTAGGGTGCCGCAAGCTGGAGGCCCCTGGCGACCTTCGACCAGATGGATTTCACAAGGATGCGCAGAGTTGGCTTGAGCAGGAGACTGGAGGACCGCTTTGCTGTGAGTTTGCTCCGATCCTGGGAGCAACTGCGGAGAGGGCTGGAGCAGCGTTAGCCTACTTGCACGGAGGAGCGCCTGAGATAGCCCCTTGTTTGGAACCCCATGGTTAGCACTCAGAGAGGCCACTTGGTTGGTAATCGGCCTCATGTTTCCTGGGGTCCCATGGCAGAGGGTCCAGCACACACTTTAGATGACTGGCTACAGTTTTCAGGGTTGTCAGAGGAGCTTCAGGGCATCTAGCTACAGGGCATGAGAGGGGTGCAGAGTATGTGTCAGGACATCTCAGAGGCAGTACCAGCTGAGTGACTCACACCTCTCGAGTCAGCAACGCCTAGATGGATGGGGGCCTTTACGCGACTGGAGGTTCTCATCTCAGTTAGGGCTTGCTCAAAGACTGTCCCCTCCCTGTTTTTCGAGCTACAGGGTGAGGGACGCTTATACCGAGTTGCAGTAGAGGCCCCACAAGTTGCAGAGTGCTGTTTTAAGAGGATCCAAGTGGTGGGCATCTGTGGGAGGACTTGTGTCATAGATCTTGACCCAGCAGCTCTTGAGACTGGCCACTGGAGACTGTGGGCTTGGGAGAGCTGTCCACTTGCACGAGTATAGTGCGATCGTGGAGAGTGGCTTTGGAGGGACCCTTTCTCCTCAGCAGACCATCCAGGTGTCCCTTTCTTTCAGTACACTGTTCGACTGGGACGTCACATACTGGCAGCGTAGAGAGAGGCTCGTCCTGCTGTGCAGCACCTCATTGGCAAGAGGAGGGTCTGACAGCTGAGTTCTTGCCAGCTTTCTGGGAGAGGTTGTGGGACTCCAGACAGCCGAGGCGAGTCACTTTGTTCCAGTGGCTGGTTGCACACAGAGCTACAGCAGTTGGGAGTTGGCTTGTACATTGTGGTCTCTCGGCCGCATGTGCAGCTTGTGACCATCTTGTGGAGAGTCAGCGTCACTGTCTTTGGGACTATCCTTTGGCACAACAGGTGTGGCTTCGTGTTCTTCGACTGATGCCAGCTCTTTCCACAGCTCGGCAGTACACTTGGGGGCAGCTGCTTGGTCTATTCTCACGGGTCCGACACTTCAATTTGAGCTATCCTCCACCAGTAGGATGATAGTGATGCAAGGGGGTCGAATAGTGATACACTCCAGCCTGCTACAGAGCTTACTCCACAGGAGTGGTGCAGTGAGAGAGAGGAGTGTTTGGAGCTCATCAACGGCCCGACACTCTGGTTCATCTGGCGGGCCCGCTGTTTTCGCATCTTCGAGGCTCGCCCTGTACCACCAGCAGAGACAGTTCGGGATCTTTGGCTAGAGCTGATCCATACTCTCAGAGGACAGTTCGAGAGACTCTAGGGTAGCTCCGACCGCATGCGGGAGCGCAGAGAGGCTTTCCTTCGACTCTGGCATCCTGGGCCTTTTTTCACCATGGTCCAGGGTGTGCTCTGATGGCACTACTGTCCACGTGTGTGGCTTTTCCCTCCTCCCATCTTGCTTTAGCCTCATTGTACATATGCTGTTTTTTCATTGGGAGAGTTTCCCCATCATGATTGTTGTAGCCCTCTCTTGCAGAGGTGGTTGTAGCCCTATGGGCAGTTTCATTAACTAATAGAAGGATCTTTTTTTTGGGAAAAAAAAACACCCGACCTCATCAGTGACATTGGCAGCCCAGCGTACTTTGCGGTACATCAGCGGCACCTTGGACCATGGTGTGTTCTATGGTCGTTCCAAGGGTTGCACCTTACTTGGTTGGTGCGATTCAGATTGGGCAAGAAATCGAGATACTCGGCGCTCTACTATAGGAGTAGTTTTCACACTCGGCTCGGGACCCATTTCATGGAGCAGTTAGCGGCAACCCACCATTGCGCTATCTTCTACAGAGGCGGAGTACAGAGTAGCTTGCTATGCTGCTTGTGAGGCCATATGGACTGGGAGAGTTGTGTTTTCCTCATACTGCTACTACTCGTCTTTTGTGCGACAATCAGAGTTGCAATGCTATTGCCAAGAACCCTATCTTTCACGCTCGGACTAAGCACATTGAGGTGTAGTACCACTATGTTCGGGAGCGGGTTTTGGCTGGAGATCTTCACTTGGAGTATATTCCTACAACGGACAATGCAACAGACATCTTCATGAAGGTTGTACCTCAGCGGACTTTGGCTTCTCACCTTCGACTCCTCTGTGTTGTCTCAACATATATTGCTGAGAGGGGGTGTTAAGAGTTACACCATCGTTGCTGCGCCATTTTGTACGGCTAGTGATTGCCCCGGGTTGGCCACCCATCGCACATCATGTAGATTGCATGGGTGGACACTTTTAGCACGTGTCCGTCTGATCATTTTTAGAGCCTGGTTGGGTGCACACATTTTTAGCCATTTTTTGGGCTTTTATGTTTTTTGCACCAGTTACACATTTTTGCCCTACCTCAACCTAAGATTCTATAAATAGAATGCTTAGGGTCTTCTCTCTCTCTCTCTCTCTCTCTCTCTCTCTCTCTCTCTCTCTCTCTCTCTCTCTCTCTCTCTCTCTCTCTCTCTCTCCAACGTTTTCAACGCGCGTGGCTCACACTCTTTCCGCTGCTCACTCTTACACAAAGTAGTGATTGAGGGCTAATACAACACAATGTGTGTGTGTGTGTGGGGATATAATGGGTAAAAGTTGATACAAAGGCTGATATGAAGGCTGGTACAAGTAAGCAAGGTGTACAATCTTCAAAAGAGCTAAATCACAGGAGATCCATCATCATCGTTGGCGTATCTCATCAATCTCCTCCATGGTTAGTAGTGTGACCGGGCATTGTGCATGTCGGGCCAAAGTGATCCGAATCCTCTGATGCAACCTCTGTCGATAATGTGTAGTGCTCTACAGTCGCGAGCGTCTTGATCTCCCTAGCTCGATCGCTCGATCGATCAACGTGTCTGTGGTGTGAGAAGAACGTGAGCTTCGGCTGCCCAGTGTCCGCTCTAAAGAAGTCTGTGATCCGTCTCTGAGACTGGATAGCCTCTCCTCTCATCTAGCTCTCTCTGTGTCTGCATAGCTCGAGCAAAAACAGTCCCAGACATCTCTGGTCCTCATACCCCATGGCTCTAGAGAGCAGGCCAAAGGTCTCTCTAAAGAGCTAGTGAAAGCAGCTTCATATCTCATAATAAATTGGGCAACGACATGTGTAGTGCAACTCTGTCTCAGGCTCCATGTGACATAGGGGACATGTTTTGTGCTAGTGACTGTATGCTGTGCCTCGTTAGCAATCCATGTCTTGCTTTATTTTAGGTTTAAGGCCCCTCGGCTACACTCTGATAAGATGGGAGGAAACCCTAACCCTCTAGTGCCCCCCTCGGCCAATCTTTCAAGTCGAGAGCGTTAGGTTTATTATAACCTAACCCTCTGAGTATGCCACGTCACAAACTTGTGACATACCCTCCTCTTGAAAGAATAGTAATCGCCCTTGATTACGCTTGCAAAACAGACAAAGGACAAAAACTAGCTCAATAGACATTGACTCTTAAGTACCTACGCACTAGACTGCACACATCCAACACTTGGCATAAAGACGAAAGTCACTGAATATTCACATCACATTTACATCCCTGTCCAGATCTCAAATGAGAATCATGATCATCGTGACTTATTTAACAATCACATCCAGACCGCGTTGATCTTTTCACGGATGTCTTGATCTATTAAATCTTGTTACTATTACATTCACATCACCCATCAAGTGAATAGATAAAATGTTGCAACCATTTCATCTTTTTGACACGTACTCAAACAATACACACATAAGAAAGCACATGTAACAAGTTCATTTTAGGAATCCCATTTCAATGTACATCTTTTCATAAAGTCATTCAACAAAATACCGTCAGCCAGTCAATATCCCTAAAATCTCGGAATGGAGCACAACTCAAAGTGAGGAGCTCCTTCTTGACTGTATATGTATATGAATAGGGTAATGGTCAGCGGGCGGCCGCTCCACAAGACCCCGTTTTATGATGGTTTATTTTAGAACATGTTGCTAATTGGACTATTTTCTTATGATAAATTTTTCTTTTTATGATATTTTATTATGTGCACTAAGAACTGTTAAAAGATTGTAGCTACAGGAACTGCCATCAGGAACGGACAACTCTGATGTGTCATTTGATGGGTGACGGTAAACATCGCGAAGGAGTTTCCGTAAGTTCGGTGGAAAGGGCCGGGTTACGAGTGCCCCTGATGCGTCACATGATGGGTGACGGGTGCATCAGTAAGGGGGCATCCCGTAGGCTAAGGAGGAAATCCGAACTGAGTAAGAAAGTACGCGTAAGAACGCAAGCACAAGAATAAAGATGGGTTCAATGACGCTTTTTACGAAAAGCAGGAACAATCGCGGGAGGACAGACGTTTTCCTGCGAGGAGTCTGTGTCTGCATTGCATCTGTGTCGTGTCCTGTACCCGGGGACGCCAGGAATGTGTCCGTGTAGCATTGTTTTCACTAACTGAGTGAGTTTTAAAGTTTGAACAGGTTCACACTTTATTTTATAAAGTGACCGGCCCCTTTATTAATAAAAATAAAGCAAGCAAGGCTCCTAATAAAAAAAGCCAGTGCTAAAACTAAGGGAGGGGGCTGAATTGCGATCTCTCTCTCTCCTCTCTCTAGAAAACGCGATTTTCTCTCTCCTCTTTCTAGGAGCGCCAAGCTCTGCTTTTGGACCCCTATTCCTGCCGGGTGTCAGACCCTATAAAAGGGTAGCCAGCTTTTCAGTTTGAGAGGGCCGGAAGCAGCAGAAAAGCACTAGCGCTAGGATTCTGGAGCAGAGACTGGCGACAGAATTTTGCAAGTGTTCGCGTGACGACTGAGTTCGGAGGTCGATTCTCCTCGCAAGGAGCGACAGGTATAAGGTGTTGATACACATTGAGAATTGTTGCTCTGTGTGGTTTGTTTTGCAGGAAACTCCTGTCTCACGGGAAGGCCCTTCATGGGAAGTACGGCTTCACGCCTAAGTCCCTTACGGGAAAGTACGGCTTCACGCCTAAGTCCCTTACGGGAAGGGACGGCCTTGTGCCCAAGCCCTTTTACGGGGAAGCACGACCTTCGGGTCTAAGATTACAGAACGGAGGGGTTTCCTCGGGTTCTCGTGCTTGTATAAGAATTCTCCCTGAATAAAAGAATACTCTTAACAGGGGGGACCAGCCCATCTTCTGGTCCCCAATACTGTGTCGATCTTCTTCCTTCTCTCATGTTTTCAAAGAATTATAATTTTCAGATTTTCTAAGTGCTCGTGTACGCTCCCGTTTTGTGACAGTGGTATCAGAGCTCGGACTCCTCTCTTTCTCTGCAAAGAAGGACGATTCCGGGAAGAACGGGAAGAACCATGTCGAGCCAAGGGAGAAGCGTTGAAGAGGAGCTTCAACAAGTGCAAGCTCAGCTTGCGGAGTTGCAACAAATCTTACTGTTGCCAGACGTCCAAAAGCTTTTGGGCGGAATGAAGAAAACGAATGGAACTGATGCAGCCAAGCATCCAGACAACACTGTTGGCGTGAGACCATAGGAGGCAAGAGAAGAAGAACGTGCCGAGGTGCACAAAGGATCTACGGATCGGAATGAACGGCCTACTTCAAGGAAAGGCCAGGAAAAAGCGCTCTCTTTGCTAGACGAGAGCAAGTACATCTCTATCTCATCTCCATCTTACTCTCCTGATTATACTTCTACTTCTCGATCATCTCGTCAGAAGAAGGAAGCCGCTACTACTGCCACTACCCTACATCAACCTAAAGATAAACCTCGATTCAAGAAGCATGGTCGCAAGTCTCAACATCGCATGAGAGTCTTCAAATCGGGCGACAAGGACATCAAGTTCGAAACCTACAATGGACGGAGAGACATCTCCAAAGCACTGTCCTTCATCAGACAGTTTGAATTCGCCTTTACCAATGGGCACTTCACAGAAAAATCCAAATTACGCCATGTGGGGATGCACCTCAAGGGAACGGCAAGTAATCGGTGGTTAGCCAAGATTCTGGAAGGTTCTCGGGCCAGAACTTGGGAGAGCTTCAAATCTGAATTTTATGAACAATTTCTTCCGCCTGACTTCGAGCAAGACATACGGAAGGAATGGGACTGACTTGCCCAGAAGGAACATGAAAGAGTAACGACCTATGTGGACAATTATTGGTCGGTTCTTCTGAAATTCACTCCCTTCATGAAGATTGCCGACGAGGAAAAGAAACGAAAGTTCGAATCGGGTCTCCAACTGCAGCTTCGAAAGAGTATGAAGGTGTATCCTCATGATACTCTTCAGAGGATGATGGAGTCAGCAATCATTGCTGAGGATTTGCACTCAACTGGGACGCCGAGAAAGATGGAGCATAGCATTTACCGTGCAAGACAAAGAGGGGTCTACGATGACCAAGGGGGCCAAGGAAGAAAACGTCCTCCATCTAGAGACGATGATCATTCTCAGAAGCCAGAGGGCACTGGCAAGCGAACTAAGTACCTTTCTCCTACTCAACTTCAAACTTTCAGAGAGGAAGGAAGATGCTTCTACTGTGGCGAGAAAGGACATATGAAACCGGATTGCCCGCTAAAGCAGCAACGGCAAGAGCAAGCCTCTATGAGGCAAGAGAAAGCAAGGAAGGAACCCGCACCACCAAGCTCGAACTCCATTCCAGATGTTCAAGGAAACACAGAAACGGAGAAAGGGAAGCGTCAACTTCTAAAGGGCTGGGGGTCTTTTGAACAACCAGCGAGTACTGATTCTTTATGATCCAAGATCCACGGATAACTTCATCTCCCTGGATACTGCGGAACGTTTGTGCCTCACACCGGCTCAGCTTGGCACACCGGTTACATCCGGATCGGCATTCGAGGGGTTGACAACCAATGCAACTCCCGTGCAAGGACATCTCAATCTTCGGATTGGCGAGTACAAGGACCGCGAATCATTTTTGATGGCACCCATCGAGGGATGTGATATCATCTTGGGTATGCCATTGATATCATGGGTATGCCATGGCACTTTCACATGACACCTATTCCCGATTATGTGGAAAAGACCCTCACTTTTGATCATGGGGGTAAGAAAATAAAGATTCAAGTTGATGCAGGAGATTGGCAGTTCCCAATTGTAAGCCATATCTCCATTAAGAAAGAAATGAAGAAGTGTGTTTCTGCTTACTTGATTTTTACAAAGGATAAAACTAGTAGGGACTCTCTCTCTCTAGTTTGGAAATTAAGCGTCTTCAATTTATTGAAAAGTACAAGGATTGTTTCTTACGCAAAGGAAACTATCTGAGTAGCAGATGAGATGGGCAAACTTTTTGTCCATGTTTCACTTCCAGATCCTTCACACGGCTGGGAGTAAGAATGTAGTCGCAGACGTACTGTCTAGGCGGCCAAGGGTGAATGCTATCACTTCGGTGTATCACCAAGAATTAGAAGCACTACCGGATTTGTATCCGAATGATCCAGACTTCCCCAGCATTTGGGGAAAGCTACATCGTGGAGAGAATGAGTTTCCCTATTCCATTTGGGACGGTTATCTCTACCACCATCAGACCAGAAAGAAGATCATGGATGAAGCACACGCTTCGCCTTATGCGGGTCATCGGGGTATTCTCCCTTCTTTTGGCCTAGCCTTAAAGTAGACATTGATAAGTATGTCAGGGAATGCTTGGTTTGCCAAAAAGTGAAGTATGATCGGCATAAGACACCTGGGTTGCTACAACCTTTGCATGTGCCTAATGAACCTTGGGAAAGTATTGCCATGGACTTCATCATGGACCTCCCTAGAACTCAGACTGGAAATGACGCGATCTGGACCATTGTGGACAGGTTTAGCAAGCAAGCACACTTTATACCAGTCAAGAAAACGATCAAAGCAGATCATATGGCTAGGGTCTTCCTGGCACAGATCTTTAAACATCATGGAATGCCTAAGTCAATTGTGAGTGATCGAGATCCTCGCATGACAGGAAATTTTTGGCGTGCCTTGATGGATAATCTTGGTACAAAGCTGAATTTTTCATCTGCCTACCATCCTCAAACGGACGGGCAAAGTGAGATAGCCAATTCCACAGTATTAGATATGTTAAAAGCTTATGTGTCAGACCGGCAATTTGACTGGGAGAAATATTTGCCTCTTGTCGAGTATGCGTATAACAATACCATACACTCATCGACGGGGAAAGCACCTTTTGAGATTCTTTATGGTAAGCCTTTGCTTCCACCCATCCTTTTAACTAAGGATAAGATCTTTGCAGCAGATGAATTTGTTCAGGATTTGGACACTGCCTACGGGCAAGTTAGGAGAGCTATTCTACGCTCTCAGGAAAAGCATAAGAAAGCTGCAGACAAGCACAAAAGGAATCTAGACTTAATAGTCGGACAGTTAGTCTTACTCAAGTTTGAGAAGGCAAGACTTAAGAAACAAGCGTCTCATAAGGGGAAAGTGGTAAAACTTTCTACCCGTTATTATGGGCCGTTTAAGATCACTGAGCGAGTGAATGATGTCGCTTTCCGATTAGAGCTACCGCCTAATTGGAAGATCCATAATGCTTTCCATGTCAGTTTACTCCGGCCGTATGTGGGACCGCCTCCAAGCCAGCCTAATGCTGAGGAACCTCCTGAGGTTGAGGAAACAGAAGAAATACTCCAACCGAAGCAGATAGTGAGTCATCAGGAGCGGTCTCTCAAATCCGGAAAGATAACACGGAAGTATTTGGTTAAGTTTAAGAACTACTCGAATCTAGATGCTGAGTGGATGACGTAGGAGGAATTAGCAGCTTATCCCGAGATACTGGAGGTATATGTCCAAGCACTACAGTTGAGGTCAACTGTTTAGAAGCCAGAGGGATGTTGCTAATTGGACTATTTTCTTATGATTAATCTTTTCTTTTTATGATATTTTATTATGTGCACTAAGAACTGTTAAAAGATTGTAGCTACAGGAACTGCCATCAGGAACGGACAACTCTGATGTGTCATTTGATGGGTGACTGTAAACATCGCGAAGGAGTTTCCGTAAGTTCGGTGGAAAGGGCCGGGTTACGAGTGCCCCTGCTGCGTCACATGATGGGTGACGGGTGCATCAGTAAGGGGGCATCCCGTAGGCTAAGGAGGAAATCCGAACTGAGTAAGAAAGTACGCGTAAGAACGCAAGCACAAGAATAAAGATGGGTTCAATGACGCTTTTTACAAAAAGCAGGAACAATCGCGGGAGGACAGACGTTTTTCTGCGAGGAGTCTGTGTCTGCATTGCATCTGTGTCGCGTCCTGCACCCGGGGACGCCAGGAATGTGTCCGTGTAGCATTGTTTTCACTAACTGAGTGAGTTTTAAAGTTTGAACAGGTTCACACTTTATTTTATAAAGTGACCGATCACTTTTAAGTGACCGGCCCCTTTATTAATAAAATAAAGCAAGCAAGGCTTCTAATAAAAAAAGCCAGCGCTAAAACTAAGGGAGGGGGCTGAATTGCGATCTCTCTCTCTCTCTCCTCTCTCTAGAAAACGCGATTTTCTCTCTCCTCTTTCTAGGAGCGCCAAGCTCTGCTTTTGGACCCCTATTCCTGCCGGGTGTCAGACCCTATCAAAGGGTAGCCAGCGTTTCAGTTTGAGAGGGCCGGAAGCAGCAGAAAAGCACTAGCGCTAGGATTCTGGAGCAGAGATTGGCGACAGAATTTTGCAAGTGTTCGCGTGACGACTGAGTACGGAGGTCGATTCTCCTCACAAGGAGCGACAGGTATAAGGTGTTGATACGCATTGAGAATTGTTGCTCTGTGTGGTTTGTTTTGTAGGAAACTCCCGTCTCACGGGAAGTACGGCTTCACGCCTAAATCCTGTATGGGAAAGTACGGCTTCACGCCTAAATCCCGTACGGGAAAGTACGGCTTCACGCCTAAGTCCCTTACGGGAAAGTACGGCTTCGTGCCTAAGTCCCTTACGGGAAGGGACGGCCTTGTGCCCAAGTCCTTTTACGGGGAAGCACGACCTTCGGGTCTAAGATTACAGAACGGAGGGGTTTCCTTGGGTTCTCGTGCTTGTATAAGAATTCTCCCTGAATAAAAGAATACTCTTAACGGGGGGGGGGGCACGTCTTCTGGTCCCCGATA
Source organism: Adiantum capillus-veneris (assembly GCF_014529385.1). Classification (NCBI taxonomy): domain Eukaryota; kingdom Viridiplantae; phylum Streptophyta; class Polypodiopsida; order Polypodiales; family Pteridaceae; genus Adiantum; species Adiantum capillus-veneris. Next base: position 14,532,573 of record NC_140957.1, on the reverse strand, counting down.
CTGTGTCGATCTTCTCCCTTCTCTCATGTTTTCAAAGAATTATAATTTTCAGATTTTCTAAGTGCTCGTGTACGCTCCCGTTTTGTGACAGAACATGAGGCACTGCAAGAGACATCAAGTGTGCAAAGAATGAATTTAAGAGTGAGAATGTTGGGCTTAAGCGCCAACTAATGGAGCTAGAATTTAAGGAGAGAAGCATCATCATTAGCCAAGAGGGCGTTGGTATCATCTGCAAACTAAGAGAGGCATTGGCATATAGCGAAGTCAGGGAGGGAGATCCGTTTGATGAGCCATGCCTTGATTTTATCGTTGACCAGACAATTGAAAACATGAACTTCGAGGACTTGGATACAGTCGGCACAGGAGCTCGGCACAGGAGCTGGGCACAAAGATGGCTTTCTATAGAGAGAATCTTCTCCAGCTTACTAAGGATGGTTTTGTGACGAGGCCCAGATACATGGACACCCACTTATCTCATGGGATACGATTTGCTATTGGCCAGATACGCACATCTTCACACCAGCTTCAGATCGAGACTGGTAGATACAGCAGAGTACCAGCGGATCGGAAGCTGCTGACATGGCTAGCCATACGGATATCCGCAAAACGCAGGCGGCCATGTGGGTGCCAACTTTTGTGGGAAGTTGCTTTTGGAGATGAGAGCTTTTCACCTTGTATGCTTTTAGGCCAAGGCCCTTTAAATAAACTGCTAGGGCCTCTCTCTTGGAAGCGCTGCAGAGAGAGGACCCTTGGACATTGTACCTTGTGAAGCATCAATAAGAAAGAAGTACCGAAAGAGGCAGTCTTTGGCGCCAGTGTATCTGGAAGTGGAACTCTGCTGCTTTGTGTCGACTCTCTCTCTCTCTCTCTCTCTCTCTCTCTCTCTCTCTCTCTTCAAGTTCAGTTCAGTTGTTTGTAGTTTTCTCACGTGTGTTGCTGTAGATTTCTCGCTTGGAGTGTCCAAGCCTATTAAAGCTCCCGGCTTGAACGTGCCGAGGGGGGTCAGGGTGAAGTTCTACCTCGGTGCATGCAGGCAGGTCCCTCTCCTGTTGGCCTTATTGTGTTGGAGAGAATTTTCTACTTAAGAAGTGGAAATATCAGGACCTTGCGTAGACTATGCTTAACTTGAGTGTCAGGACCTTTATTTTTGCCTCAGTAGTATGCTTGATAATTTGTTTTATTGTCATGCTTGGATTGATATGCAGCCTACAATCTTCCCAAAGATCACTGTACTTGATCCCATCGGTCACAGACTAACCCTTACAGTGTCACTTGTTCTGGTTTTGTATTCGCTCAAAAGTTTATTGTCTTGATGATTAGTTTGGTCCTCATTTTTTTCTTGCGATTAATTATCAGGGTAAAGAGGCGTTTCTCTCAACAGCAGAGTCAGGATCTGACGTGGACGAGATCATATCACCACAAGGGAGTATTAGCCTTCATGGTCCAAAATTGACCCCTGTTTGTGAAGAGGTGAGAACATCTATGAAAGTGGTTTTTATGGGCGAATGTTTTGTTGCTTCTTAAAGTGCAAAGGCATCACCACTGAATTATAGTAGAAAGGGTGAGCTTGCACATATATGGTTCTTCAGAGGTTGCAAAGTGTTTGTCATGTTGGATGTACTCATTGAGAGTTAGTGGTGTTAAATGATAGCTGCAAGGGCAAATGAGTAATGATGGAGCACCACAATTCTGAAGTTGAGAGTGGTGATTTTCTTTCAAGGGTGACTAGAAATACTGGGTGAAATATCATTTCCTCCTGTGGATCTCTGCTGTTATAGTTTTGCTCACGTAGCTACATCCATTTCTAAGGAAAATTAATACGTGTGAGCCATGCCCTATTTTCTACCTTCTGATCAAATTGTTACCCGGATCATTACTGTTCTCTCTTGTTCTGCACTCCTGCATTCATTAACTTTGGGATACTGATTTCGGATCTTTATGATTGCTTCTTCCAACTAATGAGTGATAGGAATGGTCACCTTTTTCTCGACTCTTGCCTAATGTGTTGTGGAAATTGTTGGTTTGTGTATGTCGAAAGATGCTTCTCATTTTCTCCTAAGACTGCAAGTAGACATGAAACACCAACTTGTAAATTAATTTGGAAATAAACTTAACAATCGGTTTCCTTTTGGCTGATTGACTATTGGGACAATGATGTGTCGCTAGTGTTAAAGAGTTGCTCTCTTGTTCTTGTTCACTCAGTCAAATTGTGATGCAAATCCTGTGGATCCATTCACGAGCGAAGGAATACCACTGGATTCAGCTGAACGAGATTGCAATCTTGTGGTTGATAAGGCCATGGATAGTGAATGTGGAAGCAGTAAAAGCACAATACTTAGGTTAGGTAGGAATGGTTTGGTTGCTTCGATTTATGTTTGTGCTTACATGTTCTTTAAGTTAAATGAATAATTCCCTAGCATTGTTTCAGGACTCTTCAATGAGACCGAGTGGAGGGCTTTGATTTGCAAATTACCACAAAGTGTGGTGGCAGTCCTCGTGGCTGTTTTGGTGAGCCTTTGGACAAGAGTTCGCCACATCAAGTGTTATCACAAAAGTGCTCACACTACTGAACGCAGGCGACCGTTTCGTAAATTATTGCATGACTGTGACCATGGAGTACATCCAGTCGGTGGTCTTGAGCCTCCATATGGTATTTACCCTCCCCTTTACCTGGACACTTGTCCAACAATTCACTCAAGGCTAGATAAACTAGAGGAGGTGGTTACCCTGTTAAGCAAGGGACGGGACCTTCGTGCTGCAAAGGAAAGCTTCACAACTGCAGCCTTGGAGCGATTAAGGACACTAGAGACGGGGCTAAGTGAGACTCGAAAGGTTTGTAAATTAGCTAGTAGCAATTCTAAGGTTCACACTTCTGTCTGAATGTGGGTGCTAACCTTGAAGAACGTCCTCAGCTGAGAGTGTTTTAACTCTCAGCTTGGAGGGGATATATTCCTGCAAGAAGAGCACACACTGTGTTTTGCTTTTGGTTAATTGTGGTTTACAGGCTTATGGTGAACTCTTGAATTTTGCAGGACCTCCAATTGCTGCTTGAAAGGCAAACTCAACTTCATCAACATTTGAAAGACTACAACATCCAGAGGCAAGAGGTAAGGGTGCTTGTAGAAGGAGAGTATATTTTACAAGGCATATTAATGATACGAGTGTTCATGTCTCAGAGGAACCGTAGTAGAGGATGCTGGTGATTGCATTCTTGCATCGATTGTGGAGGCATGAGGCTCTTCACTTTATCCAAGCAGGCTCATGCACGCACGTGCGCGCGTGCACACACACACACACCCCATACATTATTTAGCCCTTGCCTAAAATATTAGAGCCTTGGGGTAAAGCATGTTGGTGCCGTGCTTTGGTGTAATATTGGTTGTTAGCAATAATGGAAAATCTGGAGTTCTATATGTCTTTTTAGGGTTTTAATTTCAAGTCCACAAGCACACTGAAAATGCAGTAAGTATTTATTTGAATGTCAAGGATATGCATGAAAAGTAGAAACATGATGATGAACATGCTATGTGGACGAGTGGTTTGTTAAACACATGTTTTTAGCTACCTTCAACAAATTTTACCTTCACAAATCCAACGTTGTGTGTGCTTCAAAATGAAGTGCATATCCTTAGAAAATGAATAAGGGAAGCCGCCATCTCGGTGTGCAATACCTCCCACCACCTATATGCTCTCCTCAGTGTTTGTAGTTTTTGCCGTTGAATTTTTCGATATTGAGCTTACCTTCTTCTACCATTACTCCCACTCAATTCAAGAAATCCTTTCTTTAAGATATTTTAGTTACGAGCAAACATTGCTCTGCTACCAATTGTTAAGAAACAAAGGTAAGTATAGATTAGAGCGGTTTACTTAATATGGAAAGAATTTGAGAGAGAGAGAGAGAGAGAGAGAGAGAGAGAGTACATGATATACGTGGTTCACTCAACGTGGGCTACGTCTATGAGAAGGTGGTCACTTAATGGCTTTGTACTTCAATCTTGAAGTAATTTACAAAGGGATTAACAATCCTTAATGGAACTCCCGCCTCGCTTCACTCATCACCGTTCACAAGTTGAGACACCCTTCAATGCACCTTCATTTCGTTTTGTGTGTAGAAGAGACTTTCATTTATGGGTCAAAAGAGCTACCCACTCTCATGAGAGACTCGTGTGTAGTGGTCCTTGTGTAGACAAGTTCATCTTGAACTATTTCATGTGCTCATGTGTGGCCGTTAGTAAGTAGACGAGTTTGTCTTAAATTCAATCATGCGCCCATATATAGTCGTAGACAAGTTCGCTTGAAATTTGTCCAACGGCCATTGAATTCGACCTCCGGTCAAAGACTTTCGGTCATCGGCCAACCGCCATCAATCGTTTGGTTTTTCGATCACTTTTCGGTGGTCGCCGTCCGATCATAATATCCCAGCGAAAAGAAATTTCAAGCATGAATTTTTTGTTTTCAGACGAGCAATTTTTCTCATGCACGATGGTTTTTCATAGCGGGGGCCTTATCAATGTAATTTTTTGAGGCAAGGAGTGAATCAAGCTCTGTACTTAGCAGCTTGCTAAGGAAGCCACCAACATGGTTACTTTCCACTTGATGAAGAGGATTTGTTCATAGTAGAAAGGGTTCATCAAGGATGGAGGGTGTCATCTCAATATGGGAGGGATTTAAGCATACAAACAAGTCAGGACAAGAATTCATTGTCATCAAAGTGGATTTTGACTAAGCTTATGAAAGACTTGAGTGGTCCTTTATAATTGCTAGCTTTAACTGCCATGGACTTTGGCTCTCAAGATTGTTAAAACCCTTCTTGGAAATGCTAGAGCAAGAGTAGTTCTCAATGGGCTCCTCTATTTGTCGTTTCCTCTTAAACCTTAACTTAGGCTTGCTTCACACACCCATGTACTAATTTATTCTCTCTCTCTCTCTCTCTCTCTCACACACACACACACACACACACACACACACACACATATTTATATGCCACTATTTCAACATGTCACATGGTTGAGGTGGTTTTCGTTGCATTGAAAAGCTTTTGAAAGCCATACCCTTGTTTCCTTTATGAGTCCATATTTGCTGTTAAGATCTCCTTATAGCTTTGATCGAGTTGAACTTGGCCTTGGGTTGATTGGTAGTTGATTTTGCCTCGCAATGGCAATGGCCTTCACAGTACTCTTATGAAGTAAGGAGATTCTTCAATATCCACTTTTTGCAATATGTGATGGTGTGCAATGCCAGGCTTTGATAGCGTTTGTAGTAGCTCTATTGTCATTGTAGACTTGGGGATGATTCTTCCTAGATGATTGAGACTTTTGTCTATATTTGTACCGCGGTTTTGCTTTGTACAGTCACTCTTTGACTATACTTTGTATGTTGTGACTTATGGACTTAGTAGCCACAAATCTCTTTGACCACTGTAATACTCTTTTGCAACTAATGACGTATGGGCCAAAGCATGTACCAAAAGGGGGGTGTCTTGGACAGTCCTTTGGTAGCATTTTACAAGCCCCATCTTCATGTGTTACATGTAAAATAAACTAGCATGTTGTATATCAATGGATATATTTTTTCACGAAGAATCTAAAATTATAAAGTTTAGTAAGTTTTAATTGTTTTTTTTTGAAAAAAATTTACCTCTCTTCTCTTTTTTTAAAGGGTATCACCAAACAGTGCAAAAAGTGGTACCACTAATACATGCTTTTATCTTTATGAGTAGTTAACCATTCTTTTGATTCATTAACAATTGTATATATGTGTTTGTCACCTTAACTTATCATATGAGTGTCGGCTTACTTGTGAGGAAGTGGACCATCGTGGCTTAAAGTTGGATGCTTGCTTCCTTCATAGGTATCTAGGGTTAAATTGCTACCTCTTATAGCTGCTTGGAATGAGTTCTAGCAAAGTAGGCACCATTGTACGCGAACTCTTATTCCTTCCTTGTCTTGTTACCCATGTAGCTATGCATGAACAACAAAGCATGTGGTATCGCTATTCTCAACTTCTTTGGGGCTCGATTCACTTTTTCCTTGGCCTTGTTAACATAGCTTGGCTTGGTATTGGAAGATGTTAGCACTACAAATTTTTTTGGAGCTTGCTTTGATAAAAAGACATGGGGCTGACGAGGGATCACTTCTTCAACTAGGTGTGCCTTGTCCATCACCTCAAATTGATCCTAGATAATCATTTAAGCCAATGGTCAACTCAACCCCTTTGCTCGTGCCAAAAGACGTCGTTATAGTTTTGTTGACATGCATGCATTGGTTGACCAAGTTGATGCCAAATACTTTCAAACACCATATTGAATTCTGCATCTTTGTTAATTAGTGCACTACACCTTAAACTAAAGCCATTCAAATGGTAAAGCATTTTTGTAATCCTCATGGAGGGTTTAAACGTGGTCATTGGGTGCACTCTCTGGAGAAGCCTTTGTGGAAGAAGTTAAAGTACCATTAAGCATCTTCACTTAAGTTGTGGAGGGGCTTCTATTTGATTGAACCATTGGATTTGGTGTAGTTGGCCCATTTTTTTCCCTATTCCTTAGCGACCTCAAGTTTTTGCTTGGTGGGTGCATTATGGGGCTCCCTTGGATTTGAAGAATTTGACATTGTTTGTTGCTTTGTAGGTGGTGTAGAGGTTGTTGAGGATTCTACACCCTTGGTGGTCATTGTCAATGACGCTTATTGTTGATTGTCTTCTAAGATGACCTGGCACATTGGGTGTGGATTGGGTGGTGTTGGTGCCCTTGCAATTGATGCTCTAGAGTCCATTGAGCTTGTTAGATATTATTGAGCTTCACATCTAGATGAATCCATAGGAAGCTTACATTTTGCATACACTTTCTTTGACTATCTTGGTGAATAAGACTTCACCATGGAGGGCGCAATAATGCTTGGATATGTGCTAGCACTAGGTGTAGCCATCAATGGGATTCCTTGAGTATAGTGAAGTTGGACTTCACCACCTCTAGCCTTTTCTACAATCTTAGACTTAACTCCATGACTTGGCATAGAGCTTTTGGATTAGATTTGTCTAACAATGTGGTTTTCTTTGGTGAAGACATGCTCTAAGGTGGCCCTTTTACTTCGTCATGTATATGCTTCTTCATTATACCACATGATTCTATGACATTTACAACTTTTTCTTTGCTGCCTTCTTGGGAATAAGGTTTTTTATGGGAGACTAGATGATATAGCAAAACATGGTTTGTGAATTTCAATCCACTCTTTGCCTTAGACTTATTTCCTCTTGCAAGTTACCTAGGGCTAGCACATAAAAACTGCCACCTGCAATGTAAGACCCAATGAAGGATGCAGTCTCTAGTTTTTTGATACATTTGTAGTGTAGACATGATTTCCGCACAAACACTTAGCATAAGAGTGAGAGAGGAAAATCTTGCACAAGAATGGCCTAAAATTCTAGCCCCCAAACTCCACAGAACCTCTTTAATTTTATCAGAAAACCTATTTTAGGTGCCAAGCATTTGAGTCTCCTCTTTACACTTTAGTTCAAGAGTGGTGGCTATCACTTCTTGCATGACCCTTTATAGGGTCAGTTCTCACTAAATATATACAATAAAACCTTGTTGGCAAAATAACTAAAACATCGTGCAAATAAACACCGTAATTAACCATTACATGCCAACTATCTCAATTGTAATGCTAACCACATACAATAGGAGGGTGTCCAAACTCATAACAGCTAACAAGGGATGAAGCTTTGTCTTGATTTTCTATTGTTTTTAAAGGTGTGCCTTGATTTTCTTCTTGTCGATGGTTGGCTTGCACCACTCCGTTTTTCTTTGTGTGCTCAAAAAGTTCAATTTGTGGCTTCACATCTTTAATTTTCTTAAGCTTGTTGGATAGATGCACCTATTGCATTGGTTTTTGATAGCATCAAACCTATAGGTTCTGGAGTTTCACCTTGATTTCCTAAAGTTCAATTCGTGGCTTCACACCCTTAATTTCCTTAAGCTTGTTGGATGGATGCACCTATTTCATTTATTCTTGATGCACCAAGTCTATAGGTTTTGAAGTTTCACCTTGATTCTTTAAAGCCTCGTAAGATGTACCTTCTTCACTTGTCACATAAGTTTTAGCACATTATTTAATTTCAATAGGTTGGGAGGAGAGAGAGAGAGAGAGAGAGAGAGAGAGAGAGAGAATAGACAAGAAGAAGAGTCTTAAGAGAATAATATAGAGACAGTGGGATAGAAGAGAATGTGATGGGAATGGGATGTTAGGAAATAGGGTGGTAGCTAAGTAGATATTAGAGTAGTTTACTTAATGGAGAGAGATAATCTTCTCACATGAGAGATTATAGAGTAGAGAGAGAGAGAGATAGCACACACGATATACGCGGTTCACCCAATATGGGTTACGTCCACGGAAAAGTAACCACTCAATGGCTGTAGTACTTCAAGCTAGAAGTAGGTTATAAAGGGATTATACCCTTAATGAAACTCCCGCCTTGTTTTACTCTCACCACTTACATGCACCTTGACTTCAGCTTCACAATGCATGTTGTGTTGTAGAAGAGGCCTCCTTCTATAGGCCAAAAGGGTTGCCCTAGAGGTAGCCGTGTGTAGCCGCCTTTGTGTAAACAAGTCCGAGTTGAATTCTCCCATGCATCCATGTGTGGCCGTCCTTGAGAATACAAGTCTGCCTAGAAATCGGCCATCGATCATTGAATGCGGCCACCGGCCAAAGACTTTTGGCCACTGGCCAACTGATTGGCTGTTTTTTGATCACTTTTCGATCGTCGTTCGACCATAAATATTCTGACGAAAAAGAGAATATTTCAATAAATTTTTGGTTTTCCGACGAGTGATTTTTCTTACACACGATGGCTTCTCATAATGGGGGGCTTATAAATGTGCATTTTTAAGACTAGAAGTTACAAGGGGTAAATCAGGTTCCATACTTAACAATCTTCCACTCAAAAACTGATCTCCACACCAAACGTGTGACTGCTTTTCATCTTGGCTTCTTATCCTTGTATGACGATTGAAGATGAGCAAAAGCTCAACTTCTCCTTGTTGACCACTTTTATAAACATGTCTGCAAGATTCTCACTTGTGTGCACCTTTCCTAGCTTTAGTTGTCCCTCTTCCAAAAGAGTATGTATGAAGTGCTATCTCAACTCAATGTGATTTGTCCTTGAGTGAAAGACTGAATTCTTCGCAAGATGAATGGCGCTTTGACTGTCACTATACAAGACACAATTGTCTTGCTTATATCCACCCAAGCTCCTCCAAGAATCTGTGAAGCCACAAATTTTCTTTGCTTGCCTCCGTCATTGCTACATACTTTGCTTCCGTGTATCTCTGTATCTTTGAAGACAACTTTCTGTATCTTTGAAGCCCAGCTTATTGCTGTGCCTCCAACTATGAAGACATAGCCAATAGTGCTCCTTCGAGTATCTTTGTCACCTGCCATATCTGTATCAACATACCCTTGCAACAAAATATCAGTGCCTCCAAAATACAAATCATTTGTTATTGTTCCTTTTAGATACCTAAGTATCCACTTCACAACTTACCAATTCTCTTTACCTAGATTATCCATGAACATATTCACAACTTCCACTACGTGTGAAATATACAGCCTTGTCCAGATCATAGAATATATTAGAGAACCTACCACTGCAGCATAAGGAACTTAGACATATAGGCTATCTCCTCTTATGTCTTTGAACACATATCCTTGGTTAGTTTAAAGTGACTAGCCAAAGGTGTAGAAACAAATTTTGCATCTTACATTGCAAATGTTTCTAGTACTTTCTTGATGTAATCCTCTTGAGATAGCTTTACTTTCTTCTTCGTCATGTCCCTTGATGTCTTCATATCAAGTATCCACTTTGCAGCACATAAATCTTTCATTGAAAAATATTTAGATAGCTCCTCTTTGTATCTTTGATATCCAGCATGTTAGCACTTGCAATCAGTATGTCATCATCATACAATATTAGGATGATGAACTTCCCATCTCCCAAATTCTTTGTGTAGACGCAGTGATCTGAGTTGCATCTTCTGAATCCGTGATCCAACATCCACTGATCGAACTTCAAGTACCATTGTCTTGATGCTTGTTTTAGACCATTCAAGCTCTTCTTTAATCTGCAAACCATTTTATTCTTACTCTTTCCTTCATATCCCTTTCGTTGAAGCATGTAAATTTTCTCCTCTAAGTCACCATGAAGGAACCCCGTATTTACATCCATTTGCTCAAGATTTAAATCATGAGCAGTCACAAGGCTTAGAACAAAGCCTAATTGAGTTCATTTTTACAACAAGAGAAAATATTTCATTGAGATCAATACCTTTCTTTTTAGAAAACCCTTTTACCACAAGCATAGACGTGTACCTTTTCTTTCCACCTTCTTCTTCGTTCAGCTTCTTGTACACCCATTTGTTTTACAGTGCCCGCTTACCTTTAGGCAACTCAACCGAATCCCATGTTTGATTGCAATGTAATGAGTCCATCTTCACTTGCATGCTCTTCAACTATTCTTCTTTTGATTCGTATTGCATAGCTTCTTCGTATGATTCTGGCTCTCCAGAATCTAAGACCAAGAGATGGATGAAGAAAGGAACAAACCTTTCTGGAGGTCTACTTGCTCTTGTAGATGTTTGGGGCATAGGTTGAGGCTCCTCATTCGGTTGACGTTATTGCACGTTGTCATCGTTTACACTCCTTGAGTCTTCACCGTCCTCAAGCTCCATGTACTCATCACCTGTATCTTTTGTTCGTTTTCTTTTTAAGTAATCTTTGTGCATATTTTGTTTGCTGAAAATTACATCCCTACTTCTAAAGATTTTACCATCTTCAGGATTCCATAGATCAAAGTTGACTTATGTTGATGTTAAAATCATTTTGGTGTTTTGCAACGGAACCACCCTCTACCATTTTAGATTGAACAAGCACTTCATGAGAAATACCTTATATGGATGCCGATGGTTTCTTGTAGAGGCCGTCAAGTGACTTCATCAAGTCCTCCGTGGTCTTCATCTCCAAAACGTTGAAGGCCACCATCAATGCCAAGCTTAACCGGATTGTTCCTAATGCCTTTCGATCATGGAATATCCATACTTCATGTGCCATTGTTGCGAGCTTCCTTATAAGACTGTGTAGTGGCAAATTAAGGTCCTTCTGGTAGAGATAGTCTTCAATCTGCGTCTTCCAATGTTGGTGGTTTATACTGTTGAACTTATCGATCTTGAGCTTACCTTCCTTCGCCATTACTCCCACTCAGTTCAATGAATCTTTTCCTTAAGATACTTTAGTTATGAGCAAACCTTGCTATGATACCAATTGTTAGAAAATAGGACATAGTTAAGTAGATATTAGAGTAGTTTACTTAATGGAGAGAGATAATCTTCACACATGAGAGAGAGAGAGAGAGAGAGAGAGAGAGAGAGAGAGAGAGAGAGAGAGAGAGAGAGAACACGATATACGTGGTTCACCCAATGTGGGACACACACACACACACACACACACACACACACACACACACAGAACATGATATACGTGGTTCACCCAATGTGGGACACGTCCACTGGAAAGAAGTCACTTAATGGATTTAGTATGTCAAACTAAAAGTAGGTTACAAAAGGATTATACCTTAATGAAACTCCCGCCTTCTTGCTAAAGATTCTGTTGATTCTTTAGCATCTTTCATAGGTTTTGGATTCGTTTCTTTTTTCGTTGGTTTTTCTATGATTTTTAGCTTTGGTTTTTGTGCTTCCAGTGTTGACTGTGTGATTCACACTAAGTTTTTATAAGCTTCAAGATTTGTGGCTTTCATATCAGGTGTTGGGTAGTTTTTCCATTTTGTTTTCAATGTTTGATGCACTTTCAATCTTGCTTGGAAAGCTTCCAAGGTTGCATTGATTGGTTTGTAAATTTTGTCTATTGTTTTGATATTGGTTTTGATTCTTTAAACTCCAATGACATTGACTGAGCTTTTTCCTCAACTCTTTTTTGAACTTTCTCTTCAATTTTCCTTCATTGTTTTTGCCTTTTGAGATTGTATCGTTTGCATCTTTCTCTCTTAGAGTCTCTTGAAGGCTTGTTGGGTGTATCTGACCCGCTTGCACTGTTTTGTCTATTTTTCTTGGTTTGTACCCTAGTAACTATCCGGATTGATTTAGTAGATTGACCATTAGATGAGATACTTTGCATGACTTACACTACATTTGTGGCTATTTTTCTTTTGTTAGCTGGATTTCTAGGGCAGTCATCCAAAAACTATCGACCTTTTCTACTGCATTGCATGCAATACTGCTCAATTGGTCTAGCATTCTTATTTGGCTCGGGACAATTATTTTTCTAATGGGCATCTGAACCACAATTATGGAAATTCCTTGTTCTTGGCTTAGGCATTGGTTTTGATCTTGCTCCTTGGTTTGCAATAAAGTAAATTGGTGTTGCCTTTGGAGGTGTCTGATAAACTTGTTCCACCATGGTAGGAGTTGACTGAGTGGACCACTGGTCCTCGACTCCTAAGGTTGACAAACTTGCTTCATTGTATGGTGCAACTGATACTAGAGCCTTCTCATCCACTTGCCCTTCAAGAAGCATGTACTTAAATGGCACAACATTGTTTCTTGGTAGATGTGGCTATTGACCTAATACCGCTTCCGATCTCTTTATAGCAATAGGCGATTTGTGTATCGGGACCATGTTAGGTGGATACCTATACATGGACTGTCTCTATTGCCTCATTGGCACATACGCGACTATTTTGTCATATTAGGCTTGTATTAGCCTGAAGCTTGCAAAATGTTCATATGGATCCCTTGATCCACTATATTTTTTGACCCTTTTTTGAAAATCAACTGGTCTAACCCTAGGGTTATGTTTAGCACATGTTCTCCTAGCCAGTGTTTTGCGTAGTAAGCCGTCAAACCAGTTTCTTGGTAGGTATGGCACATGTGGACCTCTTCTTGTCCTTGTATCACCCATTGTTTTTCAATTGATGGTAGTTTTTGCGTCTCTCCTCCAACTTCCATCATTGAGGTGGCTCCCTCAAGCCTTGCTTCCATGTTGATTGGCCATACTTCAAAAGGATCTTTCATTTGGTCCCAAATTTTGTTTTGTTTCAAGTCTCATATCCATGATGATTTCTTGGATTGAGTATCCATAGTAATTTGTTTGTTCTTACCTCCTTTGGAGTCATCATAACACATTTATTGCTCTAACAATCCCTAAAGGGATGGGCGAGAAGGTCTACTAGGCCTTTTTCCCTTATCTTGAAGGTGTACATGATTTCAAGGGTGTAAACTGCTCTGGTTTAGCATGAGATGTCCATATTAAGTCAGTAACATTATTGTCCTCCCAGCAATAAACTCCAAGTCGTGGAATATCAATAGGTATGTATTTAAGAGGTTTAGCATCTATTTGGTTGTACCCTTCTAATTCTAACACTGACAATCTCTCCTTGGTGGTAATGTCTAAAATCAAAATATCGGCTTCTAATCCCCATTTGTCCACAATGTTAGGGTTATTTATTTTGAGATATTGCACTCTATTTTGGCCTATAGAGAAGGTATCCTCCTTATTGGCTCTAACCTCCTCTTCAAACTCAATTGGCTCTAACCTCCTCTTCAAACTCAATTGTGTGATCATCAATCTTTACCACATACTCTTCATTAGGATCCATATAAATCTTTATTGGCTCTAACTTCCTCTTCAAACTCAATTGGCTCTAACCTCCTCTTCAAACTCAATTGTGTGATCACCAATCTTTACCACATACTCTTCATTAGGATCCATATAAATCTTTATTCCCTGAGAGTTTTTGTATCTAGCAGCTTTAGTTGCAAATTTAATGGTCACGTAGGTCAAATGATGTCCAAATTACTTGAAACTTCTTCCAAGAATCGTATTGCTACCCTAGACCCAATCCCCTTTGGAAAAACTTACAAAAGTTCAATTTTTAGGGCAAGAGATATTAAGCGCGCTTATTATCTCCAGGGTCAAAATGAAGCAATTTTTCAACTTTTTGGCTTATACTGAATGTGCACACTCTAATTAAGTCACAAATCAAGTTTCATGAAGTTTAGTTTAGTTTTGAATTTTCTAAGCCAAATTTTGTGTCTAGAGTCTGGTTTTAGTGATTTCTAAGCCTATTTGACGACCTGCAAGTCCAATTGCTTCCAAGCTTGAATTAGAGCCTCCTTAGACTCCTATGGAGTTGAGGAATGATTAAAGTTTTTCTTTGTTAGCAAAGAGCGCTTAATATCTTGATGGTGATTTTTGCAACTTTTGTCACATTTTTCACTTTCTATAATTTTAACAAGGTGTTTAAAGACCTGTCAAGAAGTTTTGTCAAGTTCTATTCAATATCAAGTGCTCTTATCCCCAATTGTGTGTCTGTTCAAAGAGAAGGTTGTTTTGGCCCAATTTTACCTCTTCAAATTGAGTTAGAATCACTTGTGCCTTCACAAAAGTGTTAACATATCACCCAAGCAAGTTGTTCATGTGAAAAAAGTTTATTTTCAGTCTGAAAAAAATTGCTTAATATCTACATGACAAATTTTGTACTTTCTTGGGAGTTTGATGGCAATCATGTCCTTTACAAGCCTATGAAAACACTTTTAGCCAATAAGGCTCACTTTTGCATGCATTTATCACTGGGGAGATAATAAGTTGATTTTTGGCCAAACTTTGAAAATTTTCTTGAAAGTTGATTTTTGAATTACTTATGGATTGCTATAGACTTTCCAAGGCTAGTGATGACCAAAAATGCGATTTTGAAGCTTTGAATTCATCTTATCAGTCCCGTTCCTAAAAACTCTGAATTTTTTCACAAGCAAATTCATTGATGTCAATTTAGAGAGAGATGGATTGCTAACCTTCCTCGATTCCTACCTACCCTACTCCTAATATTTGCCAAAAGATAGTGAAAAGTGTCTACCAACACTGGTTCTTATTTATTTTTTGCTTGAAAAGTGAGTGAATCCTTAGACTCTGGCATAATCTAAGCTATAAACCACTAGAAACGACCTAATCTAAGCCTAAAGATCCTCGGTGAGTACAACTACTCCCGAGACACCTCTACACAGTTGAAGTAGACACACCTCAATCGTGCGATTTCTAAAAGTTTGTTCAAGTACTCCAGGAAAACCTAGAGGACTTTCTTGGAAAATTCTACTTAAGCACTGAGGTTTTTTCTAGTTTAGGTCACCTTCATCCCTAGCAACGACGCCAAAATTTGGGGCTCGCCGAATTCCAAGCCTCACTATCTTATGTTACTGACAGTGAGAACCACAAACATAAATTTCATACCGTGGGATAGAGTCAACTTGACTAGTACATGAAGGCTACAAGAGATTTTCAATCTCTTGGAAAACATTCTCAATCCCTATCTACACTCTACTACATGTCAGACAATAGAAGCTAACTACTATGCCACAAAAAAATCTCATTAGTTTACCAAGAAAACGAAATCCAAACAAGAAAAAACTTATAGGACATGACTAAGTGACTAACCTCTAGGCGGCATAGGTAGAGGTATGACTCAAGGACCAAAGTGAGCTGCTAGAGAAGTTGAAGGCCAACCCCACATTTCTCACTCTCTAGGGGTCAAATCCAGCTTACTAGTGCATGGAAAAGAGGAACAAGGACCTAAAAGACCGAGCTAAAGCTGGAGCAAATGCAAAGCCGAGAGCTGTCCCTCTATTTCATGAACAAAAAAGACACATATTAGAAGCATATTGCCACTTTGCAAGTAGCTTTGATGGAAGCTCAAGAGCAATTGAAGGGCAAACAAAAGTTCCACGAAGAGGTTATTCTTTAGTCACAACCAATAGAAGCAAAAGCCTTGCAATTATTACAATATGAAGAGGAGACCGAGTCTACCACCACACTTCCAGAGTCCGCCCCCATTGAACTTCAGGTAGAGCAAGGATCCTTAGACAACTTCAATGGAGAATCTAAAAAGGCTTTGAAGGTGAACATCTAGCAAGAGACAAATGATATATGGAAGGAAGCAATGGCCTAAGAACAATGTATACTACATTCTGCCAGTCACCTACCTGACTTCCCAACAAATCATAGACACATGGCATCATCAATTGCTTCCTTATCCTCTGTTACCATATACATGTGGTAGTGATGTGTGTGAACACACTAGGACCACCGGGGCATTTTTTCCCTCTTTAGGAGGTTTTTTCCCCCGAGCATTGTATATACGCCAATCACTCTAGGGCTATCTATCTTTCCATTGCATACTAAGTAACACACTCTCTGTTGTGTGTCTTGAGCTTCCTTCGTCTTCTCCAAGCTGTGTGTGTTTCTCTGCAACCCTAATTCCAACAATTGGTATCAGAGCAGGTTGCGTCCTCCCGAGCTTAGTCGCCAGCTGCTCTAGCACACGCCTGCTCACTCTCTCCGACCTCAGTGAGGTTTGGCAAGCGTTCACAGGTTGACAAAAATTTTGGGAGTGCTCGTGGAGCTCAGTCTGCTCAGATTTTTGATTTGGGCTCATTTTGGTCGCCGTTTCCACTATAGGCAGTACTGCACAAGCAATTTCATCATTTTGTGCAAAATTTCTGTCAGTGCCGTTTCTTGCATAACAGGTGCCTCATAGTCTTCTACGGTTTGTGCTATATAGCACGTGTTGTTCCCGCTCCATTTCTCCTATTTTCGGGTAGTTTTTACATCAGGTGCAGCATTTACCATGGCTGACAACAACACAGATGTGTTCAAGATGTTTGCTGTTGAGGATAGGTTGGATGGGGACAACTACCCCATGTGGGCTTATATGATGCAACATGTTCTTGTGTCAAAGGGCGTCTGGAACATTGTGCAAGTCATTAATGTACGTCCTGGTTCTGAGGATGTAGGCGATGTTGAGGATGTTGCAGTTCTTGCTGCTATTAGAGTTGTTTTGCCTACGGCAGAACAAGCTCGTTGGGATGTAAAGGATGTGCAGGCTCATGCATTGATTGCATTTTTTGTGAAGCGCACCATTGTTCCTCACGTTCGTTCAACAAAATCTACAAAATAGGCTTGGGATATTCTAGCAGGTCTTTATGCAAGCCGCAATGAGGCTAAAATTGCTTTGCTACGTAAAGAGATGGAGTCGAAGATTATGCATGAGGAAGATGATATGGAAACTTTCCTTGCTAGTGTCAAGGATATCAATGAGCAACTTATTTCTACAGGTGAAGTCATTCCAGACAGTTCCCTTGTGCAGACTGTTCTTGATGCCTTACCAGATTCCTACCAGACTTTTGCTAGTACTTGGAGACTGATGACCCAAGGAAATCCTGAAGTTGTGAAGTTTGATGCATTATGCACATTGCTGTTGCAAGAGTCACTTTCCAAAAAAAACAGAACTAGCCAGTGTGCAGTTGAACATGCTTTTATTGCTTCTCAAAGAAAGGGTGGTAACAACAATGCGGCAACTTCTTATGGTTCTGCTGCAAGTGGCAAAACTTCTGTTCCTAATGCTTCTACTGGCAGCAATTCATCTGGAAATTCTGGTGATAAGGGCAAAAAGAAGATGCGTTGCCATTATTGTAAAGCTAATGATCACTTGATCAAGTCGTGTCCTAAGTTGAAGGCCAAAGAGGCTAAGAAGAAAGAGAGTGGTTCCACTGCAAATGCTGGTTCCACTACAAATGCAGCCATTGTTGAGTCTTCTGTGAAAGGAGACTGTGTTGCTGATGTTGATGCAGAATGGGCTTTTAGCGCAGAGTGGTTCCACTACAAATGCAACCATTGTTGAGTCTTCTGTGAAAGGAGACTGTGTTGCTGATGTTGATGCAGAATGGGCTTTTAGCGCAGAGTGCACTTACAATCTTGCTGTCCATGATGCATGCTTGTCAGTTTTGCTGCAGATTCACATGTGTGGTATTTCGACAGTGGTGCTACAAAGCATATTACCTCACATCGTGAATTGTTTACCTCTCTCGAGTCTGTCCCTCATGGGAATTCAGTCACTTGTGCCAACAATGCCTCTTATCCGGTTCAGGGAGTTGGAAAGATTGTGCTTACTACTGCAAATGGCAGTTCTTCACACTTGTTGATGCACTTGTACCTGGGATCAAGAAGAATCTCTTGTCTGTATCCGCACTCGCTAGACTTGGACTTGTAGTCAAATTTGTGGATGACAGATGTACAGTTCATGATCTCAGTTTTGGTGATGAAATTGTTGCATCTGGCCTTTTGTGCCATGGGCTGTATAAGCTCACTTTGTATGACAAGTGTGGAAAAAATTTTGCAAATGTTGTTGCAGATTCAAGGGCTATTTCAGATGCAAAACTTTGGCATGCACGTTTTGGTCATCTGAATTTTGCCAGTTTGCTGCGTTTGCAGAAATCTGGTATGGTTGCTTCTTTGCCGCCTCTTGAAGCAGCTGTCAAACATGTTTGTGAAGGTTGTATTTTGGGTAAGATGCAGCGTTCTAAGTTTCCAAAGGATGGTTCAGTTCGGGCCACATGCAGGTTGCAGCTTGTGCATAGTGATGTTTGTGGGCCCATGCAAACTCCATCCTTGGGCAATTACCTTTACTTCGTGACTTTCATTGATGATTACACTAGGCATGCATGGGTATTTTCGCTTAAAGCGAAGTTCGAAGTTTTTATGTGCTTCAAACAATTTCTGGCTATGGCTGAAAATGTCTTGAAATGCACTATGGACACCCTCCGTTCCAATCGAGGGGGGGGGAGTATATGTCTCATGAATTTAATGCATTTCTGGCTAGTCGTGGGATAAAACACCAATGTACATTGCCTTATACACATTAGCAAAATGATGTTGATAAGAGGAAAAACAGGTCACTGACGAAAACGGCACGATGTATGGTCAAAAGTCAAGATTTGCCGCATTCCTTTTGGCTTGAGGCCATCATGTGTGCCACTTATGTACTAAACAGGTGTCCTACGAAAGCTTTGTAGTCTATTACTCCATATGAAGCATGTCATGATAGAAAACCTTCTATTGAGCACATGCGTGTTTTTGGATGTTTGGCATATGCTTTGGTGCCACAAACACAGTGCAGAAAATTGGATAATAAGGTTGTCAAATGCATTTTTGTTGGTTATAGTGCTAAAAGCAAAGGTTACAGGTCGTATGGGGGTTTCTGAAAATGTTTTAGATCAGCCTATTACTGATGCAGATGTACATGATGTACTTGATGAGGAAAGGGCTGAAAATGAGCAGGCTAGAGATATGCCAAAATGGCTGGTGCACACTTTGCATGACAGTAAATTCGATGCACCTTTGTCTAGTCGTACTTGTTCAGGCTCTCGCCATGCATCCTATGCATCAGATTGTTATGCTTTGGCTGTGCCTAGTTTACATGATGTTGAGGAGCCTCTATCTTTTGATGAAGCACAAAATTCAGAAAATTGGATGGCTGCCATGCAATCAGAATATGATGCACTTATAGAAAATGACACATGGACTTTATGTGATTTGCCTCCTGGCAAAAAGGCCATTGGTAAGAAGTGGGTTTACAAGTTGAAACGCAAGCCGGATGGTGAGATCGATCACCATAAGGCTTGACTTGTTGCAAAGGGTTATGCACAACAAAAAGGCATAGATTATGAAGATACTTTTGCTCCCACTTGTCGTATGACTACTGTGCCTTTTCTATGTGCATTGGCAGCTCATTTTGGTTGGGATGTACATCAATTAGACATTGTTACTACTTTCTTGAATGGTGACATATTTGAGGAAGTTTATGTAATGTAGCCTCGCGGTTTTGTCATAAAAGGACAAGAGGACAAAGTGTGCAGATGTAAGAAGGCTTTGTATGGGTTGAAGCAATCTCCTTTTGCTTGGTATGAGAAAGCTGACACTCATTTGGTTAAACGAGGCTTTCGTAACAGTCCAACTGAAAGCACATTGTATGTAAAGCGTGAGGGTGATGTACTTCTCATTGTGGTTCTTTATGTCGATGATTTGCCGATCACTGGACCAAATGAGAGACATATTACTGAATTTAAGGCTGATTTGAATGCTACTTTCAAGATGAAAGATTTGGGGCTGTTGCATCATTACTTGAGTATACAGTTTAAGCAGTGTGATGGTTATATTGCCTCGTGTCAGAAAAGTTACATAGAGACATTGCTATGTAAGTTTGGACTTGAGGATTGCAAACCTATTGCCACTCCCATGGAAACAGGTTTGAAGTTGAGTTTGCATGATGCTGGTGATCGTGCTGATGTCACTCTTTACCAAACTGCTGTTGGCTACCTCATTTATGTATGCATCACGAGGCCAGATATTCAGTTTGCAGTCTCACAGGTCAGCAGATTTATGCATAGCCCAGGGTCTAAGCATTGGCAGGCTGTCAAGAGGTGTTTGGTACATACGAGCAAACAAGCGTATGCACACCAAACCCGACGGATATTCTATTTTTCGGCAAAAACCCTGTAATTCTTCCTAAAATGAGTTGTAATCATAGCGAGATTGGACCATAGTCCTTTTTATTTTCTCTGAGTCTACCCCTTGTAAGAGGCCGGATGGCCATGGGAAAGCCCCCTAACTTTTAAAGTCAAAACCCTTAGTTTTGAAAGGTGGATTATCATTAGCTTGGAGAAGAAAACGTGCACTGCAAAAGCTTCTTGTGACTACAATTTGTAATCATCATTCTCCTGAATGGGTAATCAGAATTCTATTTCGAATATTACATTGCGTTCCTTGTCTCTTGCTCTTCGATCTAAGTGTAATCATTTCCAATTCTGCTGTGGCTCGCGACGAGTCGTTTGTGAGCTAAATGCATTGATTTGGGAGTTAAAATGGTTGTTTTTTGGTGTTTTGACCTTGGATAAGTGTTTCTATGCTTAAGGTGGATCTTTCCAAGTACTTCTATTTCAGTTTTCTGCACATTTTTTATGATGGATCGTGATTTATGTACCTTCCCAGATGGTGACAGAACTTGGTAGGATTGAGCCTGTAAGTGTTGTAATACCTCTCCTTAAGTTTTGTGACATTCCGAATTCATTTGGATACCGAAACGGTGTGATTGTGTTGAGTGTTGAGAATGGACGCATACTGATTGTCTGATTAGGAAGTGGTTGATTTATTTTTGTTGTAAGAACGAGTAGTCTTCAAGTTCACTTTGGTGAGATTGACACTCTCATTAAGTCTCCGTGTCCCACCCCGAGTCGCTTCCTTGCATATTGACATTATGTTAGTACAAAAGAGCTATGCTGTAGACGTCCGTCGCGGTGACCCGCTAACATTGGCGCCACTACCGGGGAAACCAATCCTTAGGTGGTGAGTGACTCAGTGTACAAAAAAACAAAAAGAGAAATCTCCCTTCAAGCTTTTGATACAGGTTCTGTTTACCCATAGACAATGAAGCAGCTAAACGTAGGTTTAGTGCTTAATAGCGACTGGAGTCCGAGACTAGCCAGTGCTATACCTTAAGAGCAAAGAAAGCTGTGAGTGAGGTACAAGATAGTATTTCGTTCTTTGATTTTTCACATGCTTGGAAAGGGCTGTTCCACCACACAGTACTATTAAGTTCAGTTATGTTTGCACATTCATTTCAGTTGTAGGAGTAGGTTAGGTAACAAATTACACCATCATTTGTGGCCAAAAGGATCGAGGAAAAAACTATCAAAAATCTTATTTTGGTGTTGAAGACCATAACTCGGGAAAATTGAAGAAGTGATGGTTAGAGCTTCAAAACTGGACCAAACTCAGTAAAACTTTCAAGAAGGGGATAAAAACACTTGTTGAAAAAGACTATGCAAAAACCTGTCAAAAATCTTGCTCAACATGGATCGCGATCCATGTACCTTTTTGGCAAAATGTGCTAAAATTATTTCCTCTGCTTAGGACAGGCTCTCAAGCATCATAACATTGAGTTTGGTGAGAAGAAGAGGACTAGAAGATCATAAAAATCAAGATTGGGGTGAGCAGACCAAAACCTTGGAGAAAAGGGGAAAACAAGGAAAAAATGAACTTGTAAATGGCCAAATTCAAAAAGGGATGAGAATTGGGACCAACTAGAAATAAGGAATCCACTGAACCAAATTTCATGCCCAGGTGCTTTCCAACATGGATCGCGATCCATGTTCCAGGTAGACATCTGACATCAAGATTTGACCACTTTACTCCTGATTATTAGTTGAACAACTTTTCCAAAAGGAGCCATAGACAAAAAGTGAAAAAAGTTGGTCAAAATACCAGAAAGGGAGTGGGTTGCAAAAAACCGCAAAATAGACACAAAACTTTGCTTCTCACTTGGAAAAAACAGACCAAATCCAAAAATATTTGGGGAATAGCATCATCATACCTTGTGTGATCAGCTCACAAAGTGTCATTCCAAAATCATGCCAAACATGGATCGCGATCCATGTACCTTTTTGGAAGTTTGAGCCGATAAAAGACAAGCAGGGCACTGATAAAAATTGGAGCACTTTCTCCTAAAAAACCCTTATCAGGAAATCTCAAAAAGAGGGCAAAGGTGAAAAAAATCAAGTCAAGGGAGGAAACCACTGATACAAACCTTAAAATTGACTTTTTGCCTGTCCTAAAAAGCTTTAAAGCATTCAAAAACCATATAGGTAGCATCACTAGGCCAAGGACTGGCTGTGGGACAAAATTCAATGTATTTTGACACAAAGGAACATGGTTCGCGATCCATGTTCCTCTGATACAAATTGACACCAAACTAGTATCATAGCTAGAGAGGATCACAGAGAGTCTAGTGGTCCTTCCAGAGTTGAAATTGGGTGCAAGAAACCCTTCCAAAAGCTCAGAACTGACAGGAGCTCAGGCAAAGTGACAAAATCAACTTAGCTTCCGATCCAGAGATTCATTTCTAAAAACATTGATACCATAAGATCCCTTAACCATGCTGAAGTTGAGGGTATCAACAAAAGTTCAAATGGCTTCCCAACATGGATCGCGATCTATGTACCTCTGAGCCAGCACAGAGACAGAAACTTACCACACAAGGGGCTAGGCCATAGCAACCAGGTGCTTCTTTCAAAATTGAAATTGGATCAAAATTATTGAGGTTGTGTAGGGAATTGTGTGCCAAGTTTTATCTAACAAAAGCAAGAACTGACAAGAACAGCTGTAAGCTTATAGCTATCAAGCACATTTTTAGCAGGTTACAGGTATTAGAAGATACTATCCAGCAAGCAAGAACAAACGGGAGATTCAAATTATTTAATGAGGTAACTCGGTTTGGATTTTTCTTGTTACCCATTATTCATGAATCTGCGATCAAGAAGATTGTACCAGAATAGGAACCACAACATCTTTGATCAAGGGAGTAATCACTCAACATAAGAAAGTGTGAATCAGAGACCACTACCACCTTTGGAACCCATTTTAGAGGAGAGTTTCTCTGACACTTCGTCTGATAGATCATACGGCCTCATGACTGAAGATTCTAACAAGTCAAACCCTAAGGGAATCTACGATCAAGAAGATTGTACCAGAATAGGAACCACAATATCTTTGATCAAGGGAGTAATCACTCAACAGAAGAAAGTGTGAATCAGAGACCACTACCACCTTTGGAACCCATTTTAGAGGAGAGTTTCTTTGACACTTTGTCTGAGAGATCATACGGCCTCATGACTGAAGATTCTAACAAGTCAAACCCTAAGGGAACATATTCGATGGGTGCAGGTCCTTCACAACCCACATCTAATGTGAAGTTGTTGTATCTGAAGTTTCAATTTGAAAATGTGCTTAAAGCCAAAATCTATAAGGATGGAATGGACCACTACTGTGTTAAGTTGGAAAATAGGCCGAGCGAGTTCAGAGACCTTGTAGATGTTGATTATGATGGGGATAGGTATTTCGATCGAGAGGGAATGATGTACTTAGTGGTTCATAACCCGTATATTGTGGATAAATGGGGAATGACCGGCACCAAGGACAAAGTAGATAATGAACCGGCCGATGCACCACCCAAATTAGGGAAACAAAATGCGGTACTCAGATGCACCAATGAGACTGAGCGCCTTAACACAGACAACACATATGTGGGGCTTTATAAATTCAATAATGGAGACCAAACACTCTATTACAGATGTGACGAGCCCGGCATCAAAGAATTAACCGACCGGAAAAACTTGTATGTTTACACTTACACGGAGGGTAGAAGTATTCAGGTGGTCATAGTGGACAAGTATGGCCGAAAGTACTCCCCAATGGACCAGAAGGAGTTAGAGAGATATACATATTTTGGAGGACCAATCCACCAATACTATGTAAATCCGGAAGCTGAAAAAACCACAACTACTCACATCAAACTTGAGACTGTACTTGAGAGTCCCTTGAGAACAAGAGTGGAGGATTCTTATGGACATGAACGAGTTTCGAGAACAGAACCCTTAGGGTCGACGGCGACTAGGGCTTTTATGAACACATATAGGGGCATCTCTGTTCCTGAATTCACTTACACCACTGGAATCCCTCCGACTATCACAAGAGATCGAATTGATGAACGTAGGGCGGATAGGATACCACTGTTAGTACCAAGAGGATATTACGAACCAAGAGAAGCCATCCCAGGGGGACCAGGAGTTGTTAGAATGGTTACAGAGGCATATGCGACCATCCCAAGTGGCAAAATGCTTACCCAAAAAGTATAATGGATATGGCGATCAGATCGCCCATGTTTCAACCTTTAAACAAGTATTGAGAATGGAATAGGTGAATGATTTCCATATTTAGTATGAAGGATTTGGGTTGACATTGGAAGGTAATGCCCTGACTTGGTTTCAACCATTAAACAACTTAGAATTCCCAAGTATTGAGCAACTTCTCCGAGAATTCACTGAGGAATTCTCAAAAAGAGGGATCAAGCATAACACTGTCTCCCAGATTTATGCATTTAGGCAAAAAGAAAAGGAAAAAGTAAAAGAAGCATCGCTTCCTTTCAGGCAGTACATTGAAAGATGCCCCTCTCGAGAACTACCTCAGGATGAAAGACTATCAGTCCTCTTCATAGAGGGATTGCAAAATGACATGCTCAAGAAGGACTTGCACCTAAAAGCCTGTGTCACCTTTGAGAAAGTCATGAAAGAGGCAAAGCATATGGGGAGGTGACTGAAGACACAGATCAGGGGACTAGTAGCACCTATTCAACTACGAGTGAGTCCACGACAAAATCGGGAGGGAAAAACCCAAGTGTACCGGACTTTGATCGAGTGATCGAGGAAGTGATCAGGAGGATGAACCAAGGAAACAGGATGAACCCAAACACACGACAACCACCCACCCAAAAATGCGATACTTGTGGAGATGACCATCCAACCCAGTGGTGCAACCTTCAACAAAGGCCAATAGCTAATGCACATCGGATGTTGAAATGGTGTTCTACATAACAAAAATGGACAAACCATGAAACTCATGAATGTTTCTACAGTCGGAACTATGTTAGGGAGAGACAATACGGACCACCTGGAGGACAACAACTTCCACCCCCTCCAAGGTACCAAGTGGGGCCAAATAACGCAATATTGGGTCAGGAAAAAGCTCAAACGGTGTTGGGACATCAACCTCCTTTACCCGAGGAAAATAGGGCTATGGTAAGGATTTCTCAACCCATAGAACCACCATCTGATTAGAGTATGATCCAGGTAATCCCACACCTAGAAGATTCAGACAATACTTATGAAAGGGAAAGTGATAGGAATGCATATGCTCTAGAGGGATATAATCCATGGATAATCCCAGATGAAATGCCCGAGCCCTCATACATAGCACAACCAACCAAAAATCATTACCTGGTCGATGAAAATATGCTAATGTTTATGGCAAATCAGGGCTGTAAACCTAGAGGCTACCCTCCTAGAATAGGAAAACCAATGGGAGCTCCTCAAGCTTCTCCACCACCTATAGGATCATGCTATGAATGCGGTGGGGATCACTGGGCTAGAGTGTGTCCAAACAAAGGAGAGCGGGTGAAACTTTTTCGATTCTGCAAACGCATGCACGACGGACCATCTTATTCCACACTGCCCAAAAACCCCAAAAATAAAGGAAAAGCAACCATGAACAAAATAGGGATCGTGTCAAGCTCAAGTGGATCAGAAATAGAAAGGAATAAAATCGGTCACTAGAGCTCAAGCACATGAGGTAGCAAAGAGTGTCCCAGCCAACCAAACAGAGATAGACAATTTGTCTGTCCGAACCCCTAGAAAATCCCGGAAGGCAAAATGAAACAAGATGAAGGCCAAAAGAGAAAAGGAAAAAACGGCATTGGAAACCAAATTGTGGAAAATGGAGGAACAACTTCAAAGGGAAAGAGGCCTTAATGGTAACAACGAGACAAAGAAACTGTCAGAACTGCCTTCTGGGGGGTCAATCCTAGTAGACAAGGTGGTTGAATCCTTGGACGCAATATTGAAAGCTTACAAAGCAAGGCTAAAGCCTAACCAAACCCAAGAGGATCGGTGGTTAATGTACCCTCATCCAGGGTATGAGAAAGAGAGGCTAAAGATGTGCAAAGAGCTCATTCAAGCCGCTCAAGTGCTTATGGAACCATCAGTTCCTACGACTCCAAAAACCGAGGTACTCATACAAGAAAAGATTCGAGAGTTAGATGAGAGGGGAATTGAAGTGAATAACCTACCCAATCTGGTCGACGAAACACCTTTGGACACGAGGGTAGTAGCCAATGCAACAAATGGAACGCATTCTCAAGTACCACCACCAAATCCAGAGGTAGAAGAACAATGGACTCAAGAGCTATGGAAACAGATCAGGAATAGGAAGGATGGAAGTGTCACACTTGTGTCAGCTCCTATCCCGGAAATCCACCTGGAGCATGAGCTCTACCCAAATGACATCCAATCATTGTATGGAGATGCAGACCATCGATATCGGAAGACAGTAAACCACAATCGTTGAAGACTTTACCTTCATTTATTTGTAACCCTGAAACTCAATCAGAGGTAAGGAAATTACACTGACTTTGTCAGAGTTGCTGAACATTAGACTGCATCTTTGGGGAGAGGTCGCAAAAAATTTGAAAAAAACCTCTTGTGGAATTGCATACGAACACACCTTTGCTATCATGAATTTCGATGAGAGCAGCAATTTCGACATCATTCTGGGTAGACCATTCATGAGTCAGCTCAAAATGGTCCAAGATTGGGGTTACGACTATATCTATCTGAGGAACAAGGATGTCACTACAAAAATTAGTGTCATCGATCATAGCTATAAAGACGTAGACAGAGCCCCAGGAGAAGACCTACAGTCCACAACTGACCCGGAAGGAGGAATACCGGCTTGGCTCCAAAACAAAGATTACCAATGGACAGGAGAAGCTTCGGATTCTGGAAGTCTAAAAAAGGAAGACTGCATTCTTGAAAGGATTGCACAAGATGAAGCATACATACAAGAACCTTTTCCAGAGGAGATGTTCGAACCGTTTGGATGGCAACAAATACTAGCTACTCTTGATGTTTGTGTCAACGAAGTGACCCTCACCAAATTTTGTGATGAGAAAGGGTACGATATCATTCCATTCCAGATGATGAATGTTCGTCTAACTCCGAATACTGAGGAAGACGTACCTGACAAGGAAGGGATGGCCGAGTGCCGACGCATAGTGGACAAAATCTCTGTAAGGGACCTTGTCCAAACACTGATGACGAAGAAGAGTTTCAAGACTCGACTGATAAGACGCTAGAGGAGAACGTGGACGATGAGCTATCCAGTAGCTCGATCTTGAGCATCAAACGGAAGGATCGTCGAGTGATCTACTATGATTTCCCAAACCAAAACCCTCGAAGACAACACAGGTATTGAGATAAATGTAGAAACAACCACAACAAGCACCACGAGAACTTAGTACCTCTGTTAACTGACAAAACGCAGTACTTGAGATTAGTCGAAGCAACTAACTGCCTCAAGGACAGGATATCAAAGCGATACATGAAACATGATTCAACCAAAACATCATTAAAACATAAACCAAAAAAAGAGAAACATATCGAAAAACCGTCTAAGTTGTCCAAAATGAAACGTAAAGTCAAATACAATGATTTCAAACGGGCATTGAAAGAAGTTCGGACAATCAAAATGGAAACTGACGAGGAATCAAATGATGATAAATTCGATACACCATCCCACTATAAGAAGTATACCATTTAGGATAGGAAGATAGTGGTGCGAAAACCCAAACGAGATCCCAAAGAACCATGAACTTTATATGATGGGCCTGAAAACACATAAATCTTAAGCAAGTAAATGCAACCACCATTAGGGATAACTATCCACTGCCAATAAATGATCATGTTATTGAGAGGATGTCTCCCGACACTAGACTGTCATCCTCTGCAACAGTGTTTGTCACATTTATTTCTTGAATCTTCAATGAGGACTTGTTCTTCTCACCATGGTCTTCAGCTTTCTCTTTGCCTTTTTCTGCTTTCCATTCTCTGCAGTCTCTTTTCATGTGACCCTTCTTGCCACAATGGTAGCATTCTATGTCACTCTTGCCTTTAGCACTGCGGGACTTGCTACGAGACTGATTCCTCTTTCCACCTTTGTACTTTTCTTTGGTCCTTCCCCTGACAACTAAGGCTATTCCTTTGCCTTTGTCCATTGTCTTTCTATTGGTTTCTTCAGTAAGCAGACTTCCTTCTACACCTGCTTTGTTCAAACCATATGGAGGTGCAGAATTACTCAAAGCTATGTGAAAAGTGTCCCAACTTTCTGGCAATGTGATCAACAGGAACATAGCTCTAACAGGTTCATCAAACTTGACACCTTGAGCTGACAACTGACTGTAGATGTTGTTGAATTCATTCAGATGATTGGACATAGGTGTCCCTTCTTTCATCTTCAAGTCAACAAGCTTCTTAAGCCAGTATACCTGTGAAGCTGCACTCTGCTTCTCATAAAGGTCACTCAGCTTTAACCATGCTTGATAAGCCGACATCTTGTCTGCTACATTGAAGTAAACGCTTTTTGCCAAAGTCAGCATAATGGTAGAAAGTGCCAATTCATCCATTTCGCTCCATTCATCTTTGTCCATATCTTCTGGTTTTATCCCCTTGAGCTTATAGGTTTTATCTGCTTCTTTTGTACCAGCACGTGCCAAATCTGCTTCTTCCACAATGGGAAATTGGTTCCATCCAGCTTCTTGATATTGTAAAGAGCAGTGTCCTGTGATCCAGCCATAGCTACGCTTCACAGTAGTTTACTTTCCTGGGAAAAATTTGGCAGAGTTTCCCCTGTAAATTGACCTCTGAACCAATATCAACCTGTCAAATGAACCAAGAAATCTTCAGATTCTGCAGAAATTTCGGCAGTCTCCTTTGTAAAATGGTTCTGGTGCTCAAAAAACAGACCAAAAACAGCTCAAAAAACCACTGTCTCTCTGACACTGTAAGCTGCGGGTAAACCTGTCCTGCACCTGTACTGTCTCTCACTGTCCTGTCATTGTCCTGTAAGCATAGACTGCGACAATGCCTCAACGGCAGTAAACCAAAGATGCAATCCCAACTGTCTAACTCATAGTCAATACATCCTAGCTGCCTATCTAAGGGTGCTCGAGGGATCGTTCCAAGACCTGTATCACCGAAAGGATCTCAACATTCGAGAATCCCTCAGCTCAATAACACCTCACTCGACCCTCAACAAAGGCTGCAGTAAATCTGACAATACATAGACTTCCCACAAAGTCATACATCCACAAATTTCCCACTATATGCTGTAACCGTTGCGGCGGTTGTTTGCTGCGTGACTCACAGCCAGCAAACCCTCAACAGACATACATCATCTCTGACAATACATCCCATGTGGAAGTACCTGCAATGTCAGGATGAAATCTGGAATATCAAGCAGCAAACACAAGCTACCTGATGAACTAGTGGATGTCGCCTACAATCTGTGTGTAGATGCGCCCGTGTCGCATGTGACACGCCTCCAAGAACTGTGAGCTGTCCTTCGATGTGTAGACAGCCACAAATCAGCACTCTGGGAGTGCCGATATCCTCAGCACCTGCAGTCGTAGGCCGAAACCCCAAATTTGCAGAGTCGGATCTGCACCCGCCGAGACCACGTAGTTGAAAATGGCCTGCGCAAAACTTTGTCGAAGCCGAACGGTGGCCGAGATGACCTCAGAATGAAAATCTGAGAACACCAAGCCCTTTGGGCTGTCCCATAGGAATTGGGGCCGTGTCTTCGCCTGTCGAATCTCACTCCAATCTGAGCAGGTGACTCTGGCTACCTACAAATGCTGCCCCGAGCCTCGATCTAAGCTCTGATACAAGTTGAAGGAGTACGAGCGGAAGTGCGACATGAGAGAGAGTGCGAGAAGAAGAGCACGACGATATGGTGAACTCGCTCTACTGTAATGTGTAGAGCATAGTGAGTTCTTATTAGATTTTTACAAAAGAATATGTGTACATACTTGGCAGCCCGCCCACTTACCTGGGCGACCACATTGGGCTTTATACCCCAACAGGTCTCTCACTCAACTTTTGGAAATACAGAAGACACCATCCTCTTTGACTATGCCTGCCGGCTCTACTTCCTTGAGCCAGGAGATCAAAGAGTTAAAAGAAGCCCTAAAACAAGAAAAATATGATAGACAGATCATGACAGCAGGTCATAGGGCACTACAACAGGCAAAGGATGAGGAAATTGAAGACTTGAAAAAGCAGCTGGCTGAGGCAAGAAAGGAAGTAGAGGATCTGAAAGCAAATCAAACAAAGGTTCAGCAGGACACATGAAAATTTGAGCAGGGAGAAAAATTCGATCACTTCGAGTTTGAAACTCAACAAACGGAGATGGCAACTACAAGCACTGGAAAAGGCACGCAAGAGTCTGCAGATCCAACCACGACATCCACCTCGAAGTCGGCAAAAGATGAAATTCAACGTTGGATCTGAGAAGTCAAAGACCCGTCACACAAGGCATATCTGCAATATGAATTAAAAGTGATGGAATCAGCAGCCCTCCTCATGATTACTCCAGATGAGGTGGCAAAAAATTTTAGGCACGAAATGATCGCACTATCGCTGATGCGGCAAGAGGTTCGATTATGGAAACAAAACATGCTCCTATAAATTGAACCAAACAACAGAGGGGATTATAGAGAGGTTCCAATTACAGCTCTTCAGATTGAAACAATCCTTGGCAATCAACCCCTCTGGAGAAATAAATGTTTCGATCAGCGACCTACTGACGAAACATATTACAGGAATGCACCCCAACATCTCAGGATCGACCCCACTTACTGTCCTATCAACAGGCGACAATCCTGGGACAGTTTTTATAGTTAGCAAAGCAAAAGACTGGCAGTGTTGAACTACCCTGTAATAGCCAAGCCGATCAATAATAACCTCCCATTAGGATATTTACATGGTTCAAACTTTGAAAGGAGTCATCAATATGATGAAGGAGATCCCAGATCTCGCTTGCCAGATGCTGGTAAAGATTGCCAAAATGCTCATCACGAGCATTACAACCTTCACATACATTGAAGTGGCAGAGCATCCATGGTAGATGTTTGTCAAGGGCACACGGGGTATCGGCTGGAACATGGAGACTGAAATCCCCAACATAAATATTACCATGGGATTATATGCAAGAGTCATGTTTCTGCCATCTCAATACATGCTGACCTTCGAAGAAGCTTTCATGACAGGTTTCTTCGAAGTGGACTCTTCCATATTCAATCCAATGATGAAAGATCTGACAGCCCGTCACATTGCTTATAAGAGCACTATCGCAAATAATCCCTTCAGAGAACTGGCAACCAAAGTCGAGATCGAAGCCAGAGTGCAAAAGTTCAGAAATCTCACCGCAACACTCAAAAGAAGGTACTAAAGTGAACTCCCTCAGCTGCAGCTTGCACGAGGGCGTGCAATGAATAGGAAGGGGGAAATGTTTGGTGGATACGAGCGAACATGCGTATGCATACCAAACCCGACGAATACTCTATTTTTCGGCAAAAACCTTGTAATTCTGCCTAAAATGAGTTGTAATCATAGCGAGATTGGACCATACTCCTTTTTATTTTCTCCGAGTCTACCCCTTGTAAGAGTCCGGATGGCCATGGGAAAGCCCCCTAACTTTTAAAGTCAAAACCCTTAGTTTTGAAAGGTGGATTATCATTAGCTTGGAGAAGAAAACGTGCACTGCGAAAGCTTCTTGTGACTACAATTTGTAATCATCATTTCTCCTGAACGGGTAATCAGAATTTTATTGCGAATAGTACATTGCGTTCCTTGTCTCTTGCTCTTCGATCTAAGTGTAATCATTTCCAATTCTGCTGTGGTTCGGGACGAGTCGTTTGTGAGCTAAATGCATTGATTTGGGAGTTAAAATGGTTGTTTTTTGGTGTTTTGACCTTGGATAAGTGTTTCTATGCTTAAGGTAGATCTTTCCAAGTACTTCTGTTTCAGTTTTCTGCACATTTTTTGTGATGGATCGTGATTTATGTACCTTCCCAGATGGTGACAGAACTTGGTAGGATTGAGCCTGTAAGTGTTGTAATACCTCTCCTTAAGTTTTGTGACATTCCGGATTCGTTTGGATACCGAAATGGCGTGATTGTGTTGAGTGTTGAGAATGGACACATACTGATTGTCTGACTAGGAAGTGGTTGATTTGCTTTTGTTATAAGAACGAGTAGTCTTCAAGTTCACTTTGGTGAGATTGACACTCTCATTAAGTCTCCGTGCCCCACCCCGAGTCGCTTCCTTGCATATTGACATTATGTTAGTACAAAAGAGCTATGCTGCAGACGTCCGTCGCGGCGACTCGCTAACAAGAGAATTTTCCACCACCTTAGTGGCACTTTACATCTTTGCTTGTTTTATCCCAAGGGGGTATCATTGCCGCTAGGCTTACATGCTTTTTCAGACTCAGATTGGGCTGGTTGTTTTGACACGTGAGTGGCCGCAAGTGGTTTTTGTTTCATGCTTGGCAGTTCTTGTATATCATGGTTGAGCAAGAAGCAACCTACTGTGGCCACTTCGAGTTGTGAGGCTGAGTACATGGCAGTCTTCACAGCTACGGTTGAGTGTCTATGGCTCAGAAGCCTTATGGATGATTTGGGTGTTGGACAGGACACTGCCAACACTATCTACACTGACAGTTAGAGCTCATTGGCAGTTGTTCCGAGGAACCGAGTTTTTCATGCTCGCACAAAGCACATTGAGGTGCATTACCACTATGTCAGGGAGAGGCTCTCAGCAGGAGAGATCATCTTGGCTTATGTACCAACACAGGACAACCTTGCAGATCTTTTCACAAAGGCATTGTCTCGTGAGAAGCTTGAAGCTTTCTGCAAAGATTTGGGCTTACTCCCCTTTGTGGACTGATCATGTCCTCAGGACATGGCACTTCCCTTTACTCATGTGCCAGCTCTCGTTCACCGCATCACTCCAGGGGGGATTTGTTACCATATACATGTGGTAGTGATGTATGTGAACACACTAGGACCACCGGTGCATTTTTTACCTCTTTAGGAGGTTTTTCCCCCCAAGCATTGTATATACGCCCATCACTCTAGGACTATCTATCTTTCCATTACATACTAAGTAACACACTCTCTGTTGTGTGGCTTGAGCTTCCTTCGTCTTCTCCAAGCTGTGTGCGTTCTCTGCAACCCTAATTCCAACATCCTCTTGTCAATTACAGGATCCTCAAAGTCAAGGAAAGAATAATTAAAAATCAGGACGCACACAATGTAGATCCACACCCGGCCTAGAGGAAGTTATGGTTAAAGAGGAATCCTAGGTATTTGATTCCGCTCACCCACAATCATCCAAAAATTCACAAGGATCCTACTATCTGCTCGATGCCTAGAGCCCAAAGTTGGGAAAGTCACCAACTCATTTTGAATCAACCCCTACTTGGCTCAATTATCCATGATTGTCTCCACCCAAAGGCAAAAAAACTAAAGATTACATGCTCAAGACTCTCATAGAGGCCATTGAGATCATCAAGAGGATCCTCGACCTTGCCTACATCATGTTCATCAAAATTGTAAAGATGATTTTCACATGTATATAGATGTTTCACCAAGTAGAGAAGACTGATGCTCCGTGGATGGCTTTCCTTGAAGGCAACTAGGGGCTTTATTTTGACTTGAT
Source organism: Adiantum capillus-veneris (assembly GCF_014529385.1). Taxonomy (NCBI): domain Eukaryota; kingdom Viridiplantae; phylum Streptophyta; class Polypodiopsida; order Polypodiales; family Pteridaceae; genus Adiantum; species Adiantum capillus-veneris. Next base: position 14,498,516 of record NC_140957.1, on the reverse strand, counting down.
AAATCAACTGCTTGATGAATTTCTGTACAGCATCTTTGCCAGATTCATGTTTCTACCATTTTACTACATGTAAACATCTAAGGAGGCCTTCTACATGGGGTTCTTCACTTTTAGATAATGTATCTTTGGCTCTGTGGTATAAAATTTGCGTGCCAGATTTGTTGGCTACATGGCCATGGAGCTCAAAACTCCCATTGACCTACAATTTCTAGCAGAAGCAAACAAGAAAATGCACATTAAGTATTAGCATGCCCTTGAAGCTTTACAAAAGTAATGGGAGGCAAGAAAGCCAGATCACTGTTCAATCCCTTAAAGCTATGTTGCAGACGATCCAACCTAGGAGGGGCTGAAATGTTAGCCACATTGCTAAAATTGGAGCTTATGTAATAGACTGTATGGTGATTTGTCATTTTTAAAGCAATCTGGATGTCTCTAGCCAAATTCCTTTGTAATTTAATTGTATAAATAATTCCCTAGGCTGCTGTAGAACAGTTAGAAGAATACCCATTTTTGGCTTAAAACGTTTTGCTGAGATATAAAATCCAACTTTTGTAAATATTTTGAATTTTTTTTGGATAATAAGCATATGAAGTCTTCTAGAGAGAACTATGTACTCTCCTTCTTCTCTCTCAATCTCATAACTCCCTCATGAATTGCATTATGTACTCTCCTTCTTCTCTCTCAATCTCATAACTCCCTCATGAATTGTCCATCATTGCATTCACGAGCGAAAGCTCTTTGTGACATTGTGCTTCTCTTGTGACCAAACTAACACGTGTTGAGCAATGGCCACTATGACATTGACACTATGGTTCTTGAAACCAAGAAGTCTCTCATTCCAATGTTCGTTGAGGTTGCCACGCTTTCGTACTTGATGAGGCCCGATAGGACCCGATAACTACAGGTTGCATGAAGACCCAAGATTCTCTAGGAAACACTTGCGGCACACATTCCCCATCAGAATCCCTAGTGCTATGCAAGCAAACCACTTCTATCTCGGCCTTTGGCTTCCTTGAAGTGGAGGGGTTGACATGGTAGCACCGAAAGAAGAAGAGTTATGGTGTTAAAGAGATAGGCATGTTGCTTCAACAATGAAGTGAGGGAAGAAGTGGTTCAATGGGGAGTAAGCGGAGAAGAGATAGTTCAAAGGGATGGTGTAGATGAAAGGAGGAGACAGGTGGTGTAGCTATGAAAAGCTTCCATATGTGCTGCAACTATGTAAATCTTGGAGGGAGGGGGAGAAGTGGCTCAATGGGGAGCGAGGGGAGAAGAAGGAGTTCAAAGGGATGGTGTGGATTTCTTGGTTGTAGAGCTATTTGTGATGAACCGCATGTGTTTTGCTGTTTTGGTTCTTAGGTACCTAGATCTACTCAGGGTTATCATGAAGTTGAGCTTTTGGTACCCAATATTGTCTGGTTTCTTGCATGTCTGAGTTATGAGGACAACTCCTATGCTTAGCAATTGACAATGGTGCAATGCTTGGACTTTGTTTTGCTGACTTTGAACCTTTGAGATCTGCCTTGGACTCTTCCTTGATGTGAGAAAATGCTACCTTTATTTGTCCCCTTTTGACTGTTAGTTCCAACACTTTTGCATCTCAACCTTGAGCAGCTTTATATGTTCACATCCATGGAACTCCTAGTATCATATCTTCATTCATATGCTAATCTAGAAGGCTAATAAATTTGTGTGAGCAAAGAAACCTGTGCACCAAGATATTCAGTTTGATCATACCCAAGGTTGGAGTAGACTCTTTATGGCACACTTTCACTTTAGCTCTACAATACTCCAATGATTGAATAGTCACCTTCTTATATATTAAATAGATTATTGCATTTATCCTAGTACGTATATCTACCAATGACTTGACTCTGAATCCATCTTTCAAACTTACTGTTATCCTCATGTCTAGTCCATCCAACCATTAATTGTATGTCTCTACTTCATCCTCTGCTCAAGCTTGAGTGAAATGCAGATCTAAATTTGAGGCATGTTAATTTGCATGGCTTAAGGGTCTGGTTGCATTGCCACTTTCCTTCTTAAAACTCAAATGCGAGAGCTTCGTCTACAACCTATTGTCACTTAATCTTGTATTCTTTTGTCGCAAGAATCCTCTCTAAGAGATCATTAGTCTATGGAATATTGTATCTCTACAAACGACATCCACTAATCCAATTTTTTTTTTCATTTTAGGTGGCCAATTTAACCACCCCACTTGGTGAAACACCCTGAATGAAAAAAAGACCATGTCCCTTTTTCTTGAATTTAGGGATGTGTTGCTTTAGTGAATAGACTAATGCCAAATCTTGTTGCTTGAAGATTTTTGTTGATAAGTGTGAGTTGAAGAACTGTTTTTGTTTCCTTTTTTGAGCATAAATGTATGCAATAGTTGCTAGTCTTTGCTCGTCTAATTGCTTGAGATGTTCTAGTTCTCCAAGAGGACATGACATGCCCACTCTACTTCATGTGCAGCTCTGAGTGTTGGTAATAAAAACTTCATTGGAAATTTTAGAATCAAGTCCATATTCCAAATTAAATGGAGTGGCATTCAGAGTTGTTTTTATGAAACCCTATAATCCCATAAGACTGAATGAAGATTCATCTCCTAGCATGTTCTTCTTGAGCTTACAATCTTTGTAAGCACTGAGCTAAGGATCTTATTTGTATGCTCTACTTGGCCATTTTCTTGAGGATGATAGGGTGCATATTTATTATGGATGACCATAAACTCGTTAAGAAAGATTTATATCACCTCATGAGGAAATGTGTCCCTCGATCACTCATGAGCTCAATAGGAAGTCCACATCAGGTGAATACATGCACTCAATAGGAAGTTCGCATTGCATGTATATACATTCATACAAGAATGCCCTAGCTTCCAGTCACTTGGTCAAATAATCATAATATATTGTGCCTGAGTTTTATAAGCAGGTGGTTGTATTGGATCAACAAAGTCTATACCCCATTTAGAAATCCTCTTGCTCCCATCATTGGTTGCAATAGTATGCTATCCATTCTAATCAATATTTTTTCTCTTTGACAAGAGTAACATATTTTTAATAAACTCTTTTGCATCTACAAATAGAGTTGGCCACCATATGCCAACCATCTATATTTCTATGTTTCATGACAGAAATGGTCATCTGCTACACCAGCATGTGCTTGTTCCAAGATAGGAATGTCCTCATCTTCATTGGCACTATCTCTAGTAGTTGTTCCTTTCCTCTACTATCTCTAGTAGTTGGTCCTTTCCTCATCTATATAGCTATTGGCAGTCATGGAGTACTTTTTTTGCCTTTTCCTTAATTGCTCTTTGTCTTTGTTTACTCATGTCTTCAAGGAATTTTCTATTCACCAAGCACTCTACCGGATATTTTCTCCACTTAGGTGCAATCAAGATTTGGAACAAAGTAGCTTGTGGTATTGCTACTTGTTTTTTTCATTGAGAGTAGTTGCCTACATAGGCATGAACATCTTTTTTCATGTTTGGATAGTGAACCCCTAATCATGTAAGTCATCTCAATGTTTTCTCCTTAATAAAATGGATTTCCACCACTGTTGTATGAGCCTGATGTAAGTAGTTGGCTTGTTCTTATGGCCTTATGCACAAAAGTAGAATCCCATCCTTGTTTTTTTAATACAGCCTCCCTACCAACAACTGATATATAGCCACTTGCTCAATCATCCATGGTGTTATAGGAAGTGGGATATGTGAGTCTACTTGAGCTATAGTTATCAAAGTAACTAGATCCTCTAACCATCTAGGAATTATCTCAACCAAGAATAGATAAAAAAATTGGCAAGTCATTATCAACCCCCTTGGGAGGTTCTCTTGAGGTGATTCTCCATAGGTGATATCCTCGTTGATGTGTGGTGCCCTTCTTAACAACCATTGTAAAATCGGACTCCAACAAGATGATTAACCATCTTACAATCCTATTGGTATTACATAGTTTGTTGACAAGATAGAGGAGAGTTTGGTGGTCTACAAAGAAGAAAAACTTATTTACTAATAAGTAGTGCATAAACTATTTTACCACATAGACCATGCCAAGTCCTTTCGTTTTTTTCATGGTGTAATTATTTCCTGCAATGTTCAATTACCTGCTAGCATATGAGATGGAAAAATCCATGGTTCCCTCTCTTGGATGTGCTGATATGCTACCAATAGCAAAGTTTGAAGCATTGACATGCACATGGAAAATTTTTCTCCAGTATGGAGCCTTCAAGATAGGTTCTAAAGACAAAGCCTGTCTGAGATTTTGAAATGACTCTTCACAACTCATTGATCCATACCAGGTGAGTGATAAGGGCATAAATGGGCTTAGCAATGATAGCGTACATGTAGATATATCTACAATAGTATCCACAATGTTCCATGAATTATTGATTCTGCCTTGATATTTGTTAGTCTAGGCATTTCAACGATCACTACCGCTTTTTTCATATTAGTTTTGCAATGCCATTTTTGAGACAATATGTCTAAGAATTTAACATAGACTTAGCTATTTCCTCAACCATTTCTTGGGATTTCTCTTCAACTTTCCTTTGTTGTTATTTTCTCTTAAGCTCGTAGCATGGACGTCTTTTGAAGACTTCTTGTTGCTATCAAATTTTCTAGCACTGTTGTGTTTGTTTTCCTTGGCATGTGTCCTTGTTACAAACTTGATTGAACCATAGGTTCACTATTTGAGTAACTACTTGGCATGACTTGTACAATGTTATGGCCTTTTTTCCTTTATTTGCAAGATTCCTAAGAAAATATTTAAGAAAACACCCCCTTTTTAGCTGGATTGCATGCAGTAAGCCTCAACCGGTTTAGCATTCTTATCAGGCTCTGGAAAATTATTTTTTCAATGATCGTCAGATCCACAATTATGGAAATTTTTCACTTTGGGCTTTGGCATTTGTTTCACCATGGGTGGCCTAGCCCCCTAGATTGCAATGAAGTAGATCGATGCTACCTTTGGAGGTTCTTGATAGAATGGTTTTGTTGTGGTAGTCTGCAATTGTTGAATATACTACTCCTCTACTACCAGAGCTGATGAAGGGCGTAACTAGAATTATGGATTACTCTTCAACTTTTTCTCATGATGCATGTACTTAACACATCATTGTTTCTTTGTAGGGATGGTTGTTGACCTAGCATGGCTATGGTCTCTCCATAGCCATGGGTGGCTTTTGCATTTATCCCATGTTAGGCAGATACATATACATAAGTTGTTCATGTTGTTGCATTGGCACATAATGAATGTTTCAAAAATATTTGATCGATAGTAGCACGCATTCATCTCATGGTTAGTCCATTTCCCTTCAATGGCACACCATTTAAATGGCCTTGCCAGTCCCGAATTGATTCCCCTTGTAGTGGACCTTGTCTTGGCCGTCTCACAGGCATCCTTTGCATATTTCTCATCATATAATTCATGCGCTGTAACAAAGTATTTCAAGACCTCAAGAGGTCTCACCAAGTTCTATTCAGTTTTGAGTGTTCTTAGCGCCATTTTTTTCTCCATCCAAGGTGAAAGTTGTTTTGGCTCAATTTTTACACCAAAATGGTATCAAATTCTTTTGTGCCTTCACAGAAGAGTTTACACCTCACCCAAACAAGATATACATGTGAAAAAAGTTTGATTTTAGCCCTCATACAAAGTAGTGATTATCTACTGGCTAGAATCTGTACTGTTTTAATTTTTTTAATGGCATTTTGGTTTTCTACACGCTATTTCAAGTACTCTTGGAAAAAAATAATCACATTTGCATGCATCTAATACAAAGAAGATAATAAGCTCTTTTTTAGCCAAAATTTGACTTTTTTCTTGAAAGCTGATTTTTGACTTACCAAGCTTTCCCAAGATCAATGATGACCAAAAATCTTGTTTTTGTGTTCTAAGCTCACCTCATGATTATCCTACCTGAAATCTTTGAAATTTTGCAAAACACTTCATTGATGGAAATTTAAAGGGTGAGATAGGTTGGAAATCCTTCTCGAACTCTACTTACCCTACTCCTAGTCAACTCAACAAATGGTAGTGGAAAATGTCCACCAACACTCTTTTTTTCTTGTTTTTGTTTTTGAAAAGAGTGTCAATTCCTAGACTTCGACATAGTCCAAGCTTCCAACACAAACAACCTAATCTAAGCCTAAAGGTCCTTGATGAGTACAACTACTCCAAAGACACTTCTACACAGCTAAACTAGACCACCTCAATTGTGTGGTTTCTACAAGTTGGTTTTTGTACTCTAGGTGAATCCAATGGAAGTTTCAGAAAATGCTACTAATCATTGATATTTTTTTCTAGTTTAGATCACCTCGTCCCCGGAAATGGTGCCAAAGTGTAGACTCTCTTGTTGCCTCACTATCTTATTGTAGAGACAGTGGAACCATGTACATAAATGTCATATTGTGGGATGCAGTCGACTCAACTAGTGCATGGAGGCTACAAGATGTTTTTAGGGTATTGAAAAACACACTCAATCTCTATCCACTCAAAGCTACACTCAATTGCATGTCAAGCAGCAAACCCTAACTACGACACCTGCAAGAAAATTTTGTCGATTCACTAAGACAATGAAGACCAAATGCAACCAAACTTATAGGACAAATAGGCAAGACCTAAAGGCACATGCCTTTGGTCTCAAATCCCCATCTGATTGCTTGCCAAAATCGCACTTATTATCTATAGGGCTAGAGCTTAGCAATGATCCCTCAACACCCCTCCTATGCATATTTTTATGTAAACCTTGAGTCATGATCGAATTTAGAAGGAGGTTAGGTGCAACAAAAATGTAGTTTTATCATGAGAGAATCACAATGTTGCGAAGAGATTTCACATGCAATAAAGCAAATGGAACTTCAAATGGACACTTCACAAGGGAGGTATGAGCTTGAGAGAAAAAAAGGAGAGTATACAATGCTCTCTAGAAGACATCGTACACTTTTTATCTAGGAACTTGTAAAATATTTACAAAATTTGGCTTTTATACCTTATCCAAATGTTTTAGATTATAAATGGATATTCTTCTAACTCTTTTATAGCCTAGGGAATTTTTGATACAATTCAGCCCGGATTTAGCTGGTTCGTACTCACATAATCCTTTATAGTTTTAGTCTGTGAATCTATAAATTACAAAGGCATTTGGCTAGATACATCGAAATTGCTTGAAAAATGAAAAATTACAATATAGATTGTTACATAGGCGCCAATGTTAGCAATGCAGCTAACACCATTTCACAACTTGCCAATGTTCCTCACCTAGATTCTCCATGAACCTACTCACAACTCCCACACTATGTGCAATATGTTGCCTTATCTAGAGTATAGCATACATTAGAGAACCTATCACTGCGGCATATGGAACGTTAGACATATAAACTATCTCCTCTTGTTTCTTTGGACACATATCCTTGGTCAGTTTAAAGTGACTAGCCAAAGGTGTAAAAATTGGTTTTGCATCTTGCATTTCAAACCTTTCTAGTATCCTTTTGATGTAATCCTCTTAAGATACCTTTTGTATCTTCTTCAACCTGTCGCTTAATATTTTTCATGCCAAGTATCCATTTTGCAATCCCTAAATCTTTCATTGAAAAAATTTAGACATCTCTTCTTTAAGAAAGTATTTTATGTCTTGCATGTTAACACTTGCAATTAGCATCAACATACAACATTACGATGATAAATTTCCTATCCCCCAAATTCATTGTGTATACACACTGATCTAAGTTTCATATCTTGCATCCTTGATCCATCGATCACATTTCAAGTACCTCTGTCTTGATGCTTGCTTTAGACCATACAAGCTCTTTCTTAACCTAAGTACCATTTTATTCTTACACTTTTCTTCATATCCCTTTGGTTGAAGCATGTAAATATCCTCCTCCAAGTTGCCATGAGAGAATGTAGTGCTTAGAAGCCATTGCTCAAGATTCAATTCTTGAGCAACCACAAGGCTTAAAACAAGCCTAATGGAATTCATTTTACAACAAGAGAAATATCTCATCAAAGTCAATAACTGAGTTTTGAGAAAACGCCTTTACCACAAGCCTCGACTTGTCCCTTTTCTCCACCTTCTTCCTCCTTGAGCTTGTACATCCATTCATCTTGTATTGTCCCTTTTCCTTTAGATAAGTCCACCAATTCTCATGTTTGATTTCAATGCAATGAGTCCATCTATGCTTGCATGCTCTTCATACACTCCTCTTTTGATTCATGTTGCATGGTTTCTTCATATGACTCTTGCTCTCCAAAATTTGAGACTGAGAGATGGTTGAAGAAAGGAATGACTTACTTATTTGTACTAGAGATTGAGTTATTTATGATCATCACAAGGCTATTGCAACTATTTGGCAAAGATGAGAGTATTAGGAGAGCTTGCACTTCACCATCCATTTTATCTTCACCGATCAAAGCTGACTTATGTTAAAGTCATTCTCAAGTGTTTTGCAACCAAACCACTCTCTGCCAACTTTAGATTGAGAAATCACTTCATGAGAAATACCTTATTTGATGTGGATGGTTCCTTGTAGAGATAGTCAAGGGACTTCATTAAGTCCTCCATGGTCTTTAGTTCCAAAACATTAAATGCCACCATTGACGACAAGCATAGTCAAATTGTTCCCCATGCCTTTCGATCCAGGATGTTCCAAGCTTCATTTGTCATTGTTGCGGGCTTCTTTACAAGATCACCTAGTGGAGATCTTTTTGGTAGAGATAGTCTTCAACTTGCATCTTCCAGTGTTCAGTGGTAGTTCTTGCCATTGAAATTTTCAATTTTGAACTTACCTTCCTCTACCATCACTCCCACTCAATTTAAGGAATCCTTTTCTTTAGATATTCTAGCTACTAGTAAACCTCGCTTTGACTAAAATGAGTAGCTCAATAGAGATTAGAGTGGTTTACTTAATGGAGAGAAATAATCCACACAAGAGAGATGATAGAGAAGAGAGAAAGAGATAGAGATTACACACAATATACGTGGTTCACCCAAGTGTGGACTATGCCCACCAGAAAGCAGCCACTCAGTGGCTTTGCACTTCAAACTAAAATTAATTAAAAAGGGATTAAAAACCCTTAATGCTCGTCTCGCCTTGCTTCACTCTCTTTCACCACCACTTTACACCCTCTACCCCTATCTTGTGTGTAGAAGAGTCCTCCTTTTATAGCCAAATGAGCCTCTATAAGTTGCCCTCTCTCATGAGATAGAGCCATCCATTTGCCCATGTGTAGCCAAGTCCAAGTAAAAGTCGGCCACAAGCCACTGAACATGGGAGGTGACCGATCATTGAATTTAGACCATTAGCCAAAGACTTGTGCCATTTTCCATTGACCATTGACCAACTGGCCATTGACCATTGACCATTGACCAACCTGTCATTGATTGACTACTGATCATCGACCAAACATTTTTTGATCACTTTGCGATCGCCGCTTGGCCATTATATTTTGACAAAAAGAAATATTTTAGTGAGTGGATTTTTCTCACGCACAACAGCTTCTCCTCATAGTGGGAGCCTTAAAAATGTGCGTTTTGAGAATAAATATTACAAGGCTTGAATCAAGTTCCATACTTCACATATGGCAAACATAACATTTCAATAATTTGATCAATAGCATACTCATGTACCATAGCGGTTAGATTGTTGTGAGAGTCTATTTACACAACATTGCATTGAGGTATACATGAGAGTACATTGGCACCTTGATTTTGCTTTCTAGGATTGTGAGCAATGTGAAATAAAATTGTGAATGGAAATTTCCCCACTTCATTTGTTTGTCAGAAAGCTTGGTTTGTGTCATGAATTATTTGAGCCTATGGTGATTTGTTCAAATGATGAAGGGCATCTCAAGTAAGTAATTATTCCACTTATCCAAGGCATGTAAGATAGCTACAAGCTCTTTTTCATAGATATGCCAAAAAAATTCATAAAAGTGCAATTGGTGACTCTCATTGGCTATGTCATGTCCTACTTGAAGTAGTACTACTCACAATGGACCTCAAATGGCTTTGAGAGGTCTACTAGCACTAAGACAAGTTGAGATGTGAGTCTCTTTGTAAGCTTAGTAAAATGATTTCTCTCCTTTTCAATCCATACATACTTGACATTCTTCTTGGTCAAATCATGTAATGGTTTTGCTATGGCCAAGAGTTCAATAAATCTTCTGTAGATGAGCACTAAGACAAGTTGAGATGTGAGTCTCTTTGTAAGCTTAGTAAAATGATTTCTCTCCTTTTCAATCCATACATACTTGACATTCTTCTTGGTCAAATCATGTAATGGTTTTTCTATGGCCAAGAGTTCAATAAATCTTCTGTAGATGAGCACATTCCAATAAAGTTTTTTAGCTCATGTAGATTCCTTTCTTCAAGCCATTCATTAATCACCTCAAGCTTTTGTGGATCCATAATACCCTCCTTTGAGATAATATGAATAACTTATTCAATTGAAATGCTTGAAACACTGCTTTGAGATGCTCTTTGTGTTCTTCTAAGGACTTGGAGTAGACTAGAATTTTATCAAACAATACTTTGGTGTGAGCCTTACGTACACAAAAAAATATTTTCATCATTCAATTGAATGTGGACTAGAATACCATCAAAGAATACTTTGGTGTAAGCCTTATGTACACAAAAACTTCTTTCCACCATTTGATTGAATGTGGCTGGGTCAGCTCAAAAGGCATAAAAGGATATTTGCACAAGCCAAAGGTAGTCCTAAATGATGTCTTGTGAATATCTTTCGATACGATTTTTATTTGATGATAGACACTTTTAAACTCTATTCTAGTAAAGTATGTAGATCCTTGTAGCTTATCAAACAAATCCTCAATCCTTTGTACCAAAAATATGTTCTCTAATTTCATTTTGTTTAATGCATGATGGTCTACACACGTTTTATATGTACCATCTTTTTTGTGCCCTAAGACGACAAGAGAGAAGAATGCCAAAGAACTAGGTCTTACCACAAGCTCAGTGACTTGTGACATAATCTCCTCTTACGAAGCTAGTGAGAATCGATAAGGAGGCTTTTTAGGAGGAGAGCTTCCTAATATGATCTCAATCCTATGATCATCATCCCCCTTCTAGGAGATAACTCTCCTAGAAGGGGGAATGATGATCTCCTCTTACTAAGCTAGTGAGACTCAATAAGGAGTCTTGTTAGGAGGAGAGCTTCCTGATATGAGCTCTCTCCTATGAACATCATCCCCCCTTCTAGGAGATAACTCTCCTAGGATGTCATTGCTAAAAATATCAACATGTTTAAATAAAATGAAAAGAAATCACTTTCTACTTTTGATGAACCATTAGAAAAGAATTTTTTTAAAGGAACATCCTTGACAAATATCATGTAAGCCAAAATAGAACTCTTTATTGATTGTCAAAGGAGTCATGAGATACAATGGGGATGGTTGCCTCTTCTCATTGACTCGCAATGTGATGGCTCTACCCTCGTGCTGAAATGCTACCATCATCTATGGAAACTTGATGGAAATAGCCATACAATCAAACCATGGTGCTCCAAGCAACAGAATGGGGATGGTGTGCCCCTTCTCATTGACTCGCAAAGTGATGGCTCTACCCTTGTGCTAAAATGATACCAACCTCTATGGAAACCTGATGGAAATAGCCATACAATCAAACCATGGTGCTCCAAGAAACACATACTCATTCTTGAGTGGAGAGATGAGAAAATCCTCTTTGTCCACATACCTTTGCACATGAAGACTCAGTTTTCCAATCAAAGGTGCGACTGGAGTCTCTGGGCCTTCAATGGGTCCTTCAACAACATATGCTTGGTCCATCCCATGAGCATGTATCCCTCATTTTAATTCTAATCCCATAGATATATAATTGTGTGTGGAAACATAATCAAAGAGGATGAGTGCATCATGTTCTCTCACTTGTCCTCATGCATAACATAAAAGACTTCTAGGTGGAAGACCACCCTCTTCTTGAACAAATACCATTGCAATTCTTTATGCATAAATTTTTTTGACCAGCGAATGAAAATATTTCTTAAAACACCAAACTAAGCATATTTAATTCATGAAAATGATGTACTATGATCATTCTTCACATGGGACTAATTTTTGACCTAGAAGTTCTAGAACTAGGTATACATATACATGAAACCTTAACATATGTTCTTCGGGCTCCTTATAAATAAAAACTCATTATCAAGTGAACACAAACATGACACAAATAAACCCAACAACTTGGTTTAAGGATATGCCACAAAAAAATTTCATTATTTTTGGGGGTGGAGTATGCATGCCACATAACAAGGAGAGTGTGACTTCACTCTCAACACTATGGAGTTACTGTAGGCTATCACTCTACAACATCATTTTCCCCATACAAGATATAACCATCTTTTATGCTGCTAAAAGAAACCAATTTTATGCAAAGTTGACCATAATGTTTGGAGTAGAAAGTGAGCAGGTATATGATGGCAATGCTGAAGACTATGCCCAAGAGGACACAACCTACTTTGATACCAATTGTTGGAAACAGGGTTGCAGGGACACACACATAACTTGGAGAATATGAAGAAGCTTAAGACATGCAACAAAGAGTGTATTTCTTAGTGCAGAGTGGAAAGATACATGATGGCCGTATACAATGTATGGGGGGAAATGCCTCCTAGTGAGGGAAAAAATGCCCCGATGGTCCTAAGTGTGTTCAGACACATCACTACCACATATATATATGGCAACATGTTCATAGGGAAAACTAACCTTTGGGAGAATTTATTTGGGTGCTTCTGAGTCATGTGCAATAAGAATGACCTTGTTCATCGTATTTAAATCATTTAAGAGATAATTAATTCTTACCTTGATAGCCAAATTGGCATTCAGGGTTCCCAATTTTGGTGGGAATGCTTTGATTTGAATTTCTTCCTTTCTCTTGAGGCTTGTCTCTCCCATTCTTTGGCTTTGAACCCTTGTCCAAATCTTGGAATTTCATGTTGGAGGCTACTATTAAATTTTTTGGAGGGCATGCACAATGGGTATATGTACCATTGTAAGGTTGGAGCATCAAGTATTGGGATGCGCTATTTAAAATTCAACACCTCCTTGTACATACGATTTCACTATGATCGTTGGATGTGCAAGCTTGGAGAATGTAGACTCCCTTACAAAGTGTAGATGGCGCTATTGCAAGCCTTGACATTGTAGTGCGGATGCCAATGATGCTTTGGAGGTTGTCCAAGTGAACAAGCATTGGACTCTTAGTAATGTGTCAGAACATTTGTCTATTATGGATTTTGAGGACCTTCAACAAGCGCAATTTCTTTTACAAGGTCACAAGGTGAGAATCCTTCCGCCAAATTTTCACTCCATCAAAGTTTGAGGACCATTGCCTACTTATTGTTAAAAATGTCTGCAGATTGGAAAGAGAATGGAAGACAAAATGAAGGTCCAAGAGGATTGGGGCATGGATGGAACTATGATATATTTGTTATAGCTTTATAATTCTTGCATTTTTTGAAACAATCCCCTCTGTAATCAATTCAGTGCTTTGATTTGTCTAATTTAATACTTTGAATATAATTTTTCATTCTACAATAGCCGTCTTGTGTACAACTTGTTTTAGAAGCATTTTTATTTATTATTGAAATCTACCCATCACATTGAGACGAAAGTTCATTTTTGGTAAAAGTGCATTTTTTATATAAAAAATTTGTGAAAAAAGTGCCTTCTTTAAAAAAAGGCACCATTATAAAAGGTGGGCTACATAACTCATTCGACCCTTTCACTCTTGCAACCCTTCATCTCTTCCATGCTCTGTCTACACCCCGGACTAGATATGGATGCCTCCACAGCCTTTGCATCTGCACCCACATCCACCCCTTTGTCACGCTTCACCCACTTCCTCGAGGACACCAACTACAAGGGGAAGTTGGATCTCCAAACCTTCTTCACTTGTCTCCCCGACCTTGATGCCACAATTGCACTCCACATGGATGCATTTTCCAAGATTTCAACGTTCATGGAGGAGCATATAAAAAATATGCCGTATATATCCCCCCCACATGCAGGGATCTAGGTGCCTTGCAATCTATTGTGCTACATATACAAAGGTGATCACCCATTCTCCAAGCGGTTGAGACGGTTCAAAGAAATTTCCGTCAATACAGGTAATTTCTTGGATGAGCAGGCCCTAGGGGTGCCAACACTCAAGAAGCACAAATTGGGCTTGGAGTACCCTTTCTTGGCTGGCAACATTCATCTTCTTTGTAACAAGGAACCTGATTTGGAGGAGCTCTACCTTCCACACCTTCAGGTTGTGTCCATCATCAAGGATGCCAAGGAGCAAGAGGCTGTCCCCATGAATCTTGCAATGAAAGGCCAGGAACTTCGGCTTGAGTACCCTAGGGGGCTCTAGGAGGTGGTTGAGAAATCCATCATTGTGGTTGACACGTCTACATTGATGCACGCCGTGGGAAGAAAAAAAGAACTTCCTCTATCTCTCAATATTCTGTCCCATGGCATGTGCAGGAGAATATAGCAACACTATGTGCATCCATGTGCGCAGTGGGACAAAATAGAAAGTTTATATGTATATCTATCACATAAGCAATAATCCTCATGCAAAATTTTTCAACATAGGCATAAATTTTTGTTACCTTTTCCTGGGCTTGGCATGGCTATTTTGCAAAGATGAACACTTCAATGGTACATGGAGAACAATTCTAGCCTGGTATTTAAATATCTTCCATGCAAGAAGTACCTCCATGCATTGTTCGGCATCAATTACATAAAACCTCTACTCGACAAAACAATTTTGATCTCAACAAGCCAACAGTGACCATAACAAACATGCATAAGGATAATGTGGAAAACTATCTTGAAGGTCTTGCAATAGAACACAAGGTAAGACTAGTTAAGGTGAGACCCTAAAAAAAGAATGCCCCTGACAAGGTCAAAGTTGATTATGTGTGTCATTGAGGAGGTGTTTGTAGACAAAGTGGAAAGATAAAAAGATTGCGAACATCAAAGAAGTGTGGTTGTCCATTCAAGGTACAGCTAGAGTTCACACAAGGTATCCATTATGTCCGCATTTTAGTCAACCCACTTCATGAGGGACATATTCCAGGGTCAAGAAGTGATCTGTATCATTTACCACTTCATCCATTTGTTGTGAGATGTTGCATTGATGACTTGTTTGATGTTGGAAATCCTCGTCATGTTGCTCAAATGTTAATGTCCAAAGAAAAAATTCAAATGAAAAGGGCTTCCACACTCGATCGCGTGATCTATCTATTCTTTATGATTCCAAAAGAGGTCCTGATGTTATCATATCAAGCTTGCATTCAAGGTGCTTTTCAAAACCACGTTCTTCTACTCATCCAACCATATGCAAGTTGACAAGTTATGACTTCTCTCAAGTTTTATTGTAGATAGAAATAATAAAAATGATTGGACCACAATGTATAGCGAAGCTTTTTCTCTACAAAAATAGCAAAAGGTGATGTGTTTAGCTATGTGAGGTCTCTAAGTATATTGTGTGACTCTCACAATGTTTTATCTTGTAGCTGCTATATGTTCAACCCTATAATCCATCAGCAATTGATGCAAAAGATAGGCCTTTCATTCCCATTATACAAGATGAGTGGATGCTTGAGATATCCATGCATTTTTCTCAAAACAATGCGTGGGCTATTGATAGTACTTTCAAAACAAATACTTTTGGTCTACCATTGTTTGCAGTTGTGCTACCAAATCATCTTGGCATGGGAAATCCAATATGGTTCATGCTATGTACTTCCGTTGTGGGTGCTCAACATGAAGTAATTGCCATGGAGCTAACCATTCGGTTGGTTTATGCTAGAATGGGTCATATTCGTCGTCGTGCTTTGGTTATTGATAAATCACAACAAGAATTGGAAGCTATATTAAAGGTAGTTGATGAAGATCCATGTTGTTGGGTGTTTGATGTGAATGAGGCCCATCATCAAATTAGTTGTCATGTCTTGCTATGCTGGTTCCACACTAAGAAAGCATGGGTCAAAAATCTTCTCCCTCATGTATAATCTCATATTTGTCATTGCATAAAATGTATCAATGTTTCATCTCTTCTTACTTGCTAATTTAGGTTTCAAAGGAGATGAAAAGTGACGTTTACATGGAGATGTCAAATCTAATGCATAGCTGGGTGGTGTGTAGAGCAATGTATGTGGAGGAAACGATGGCCAAAGTTTGGAAGATTATTCAACCATGGTAATGTGGACACAACAAATTTGGTAGAAAGATTATGGCAATATGTCAAGTACACCCTTTCGGAAGCACGAATCAACCGTTCAATTATAGAGTTGTTACATGCCCTTTTGGGAGACTCCAAAACAAAAAATCGTATGGGTGGAACCTTGATACGGTTATTCCAACAAAAACAAGAAATAAGTATGCTTAAAACTTTTCCGTTGATGTACTATTCGTGAGGATGAATGTGGCTAATGTTATACGTCGTTGTGGTAGCTGATGCTGGAAGATTTGGGATTCAAGGATCATCAAAATTCCACACAACACGACTAAAAGAGGGTGAGAAAATCTTGCAGAAATATACAAACGACCCTACAACTCTCAAGATTGTAAATGAGATATTGATGCAATTTGAAATTCAGAGTACGAATACTCCAACACAATGGTACTATGTTAGCTTGCAAAGTAACTACTGTGATTGTCGAGATTGGAGTTGAGAATGCAAACATTTATATGGTGTAAAACTGATAGTTATGCATCATCTACCCCACTTAAATGCTATTCTTCCCATAGTAGACAATGCCCATGAAATGAAGGAAACAACAATGAAGACAATCACAATGGCAAATCGGTATAAGAGGAGGTGGTGTTCATGCTTGATGGAGATATCCACAACTATGGGATGTGGTATTAATTTAATTGTAATGTATAGTAGCTTAGATTTCATGCCTATAAAAAGCCTTGAGGGAAGAGATAAGCATTCTTGGTGATCAAAGCTCTTGTAGATATGGTGGTCATGAGGTTCTTGGCTCTCCATGTCTTTGGAACTCTTGATTCTCCTTAATCAAACTCTCTTTCTTCTTATTAGTTTACTTTGTATTGTTTATGAACAAGTGAAATTGACTATATTCTAGATCTCTAATCACTCTTTAATTAACCTCTCCTACCCATGTTATTGGCCACATGATGTGTGAGGGATATGCCATCCTACTGTTACTCTCTCTTTCCACAATGTGTGTGTGGTTAGTGTTAGTGCATATGACTAGCATTGAGTGGCTAGACCAGTATGTCAACGCTAATATGAAATAGACATATTAAGCACATTGCTTGTATGTGTATGATTAAGAGCGATGAATAGGAGGATTATGTTTAGGCAAGCTTCAATGTCATGATGTGTGAAAAGTGGTTTAGTAAGTAGATTTGTGATCTTGATGAGAGAAAGCATGTTCCATGGCTTCTCCATATGCTTGTAGAGCGATCTCTTGAATCTTCTAATCCAATGTGCCCAATGACATTCTCACTTCCAAGCCCGAGGCGGGTTATGGTTCCTTAGATTGATATAAGCTGATCCTTAAGCTATTGAAAAGAGGATGCAATGATAGGATTAATCTCATCACTAATTTTGTTGGATTTGAGCATGTGTATCTCAAATTTGGTTAGATTTGGTTTCCAATGTGAAGGAATGAAAGCTAATCTTGAGTTATGTTACGCCCCCCCCCCCCCCCCCCCCCCCCCCCAAAAAAAAAAAACCCTAATTCCACTTTAATTTCTACTAATTTTCACTAATTTTGCTTTGCATTTATGCTAATTTTGATTGATTCCATGCTTAAATTCACTAATTTCTACTAACATTTGATAATTTCTACTAACCTAACCACTATACCCATAGGATTTGTCATGTACGATCCTCTTAAGTGAGTCAAGGCTTGTATATGCTCAAACACCGCATGCATTAGCAGTAAAGGGCATATGAATCACAAAACGAGTTGTGGGAAACCTTGTGTCAAGTGATATATGGAGGACCTAGGGCTATCCAAATTCAAACTGATTGTAGCCAAATTTTCCTCTTTATCTTTCCATATATTCTATGGTGAATCCCACCAAGATTCTCATTTCCATGCCTCCTTGCAGATCTTCTTAAGGTTAAAGTTGATATATGTCTATCGTAGGTAGGTGCCCTTGTTGTTGCAAAGCTTTCCTTTGCATTTTTTTGATGTGTAACATATGTTTTATTTTCTAATTAGGGCTTGATTAATCACTCTAATCAAGTTTTTAGAGCTAATTTATGCCTAATCTTGTAATTTGAGTGTTTGATTTTTTCTTAAATTAGTCAATTTTGGAACCAAAATTGGAGATGCACACACGTATGTGTAATGTTGTGTCTATACGTGGAGCAAAAAATAGCTTCGAGTATGATTACAATATAAATTCACTAACTTGCTCATTGAATTTTTGACTCATTAATGTGACTTCAATGATGTGCTAATTAATTGCTAAAATTCAGTGTGTAAATTAGTAACCTACTTTGTGTGCTTAATTTGATTGAATTGGAATGAAATTGTGTCAAAATTATTGACCAATATCAATGTGTGCATAATTATTAATGCTTGATTAGAGAGAAATTGACTTTGTGTAATGCCAAAGAGGAGAAAATTGACCACAAATCAAGTTTGTGTGCACTTAATGACTAGTGTGTTCATGCTTAAAGCTCAAAAAATTGATCATATTTGGTGTGCAAATCACCTTGTTGATGTGCGTGCAAGGAAATTATAATCAATGGTTATTGGACAAAAATTGAGTGTGTGTGCCCATATTGAGATCACTTGATTTTGTAATTGATGATTGATTGGAACACCTATATGCTTTTGGATTGTGAAATGTGCATCAAAAGTGTGTGAAATCACTAGGTGTAGGCCAAATTGTATTGCTAATTGAGCCTAAAATGAACTTGTGTACCTACTTTTGGAGTGTGTATTACTTGATTAGGTCAAATCAAGATTAATCTTTGAGATATTAAGCATGCATACATTCATCTATGCTTGACCAAGAATGCAAGGAAGCAAGGTAACAAGGAATTCATGGAATTATTGCACAAATTTTTAGTCTAAAATTGGGTGTGCATCTACTCAATGGCATTAGATATCCAAATTGGGGGTGAATATTTGATGTCAATCACCAATTATGATGATTAATAGACCTAAAGATTGGAATGTGTATCATCAAAAGGCTTGAGTGGATGGATACAATGTATGCCAAATTTAATAGAGTAAAAAGTACATTGGTTTGTGTGTTTATAAGTTGTAAATATGTGTGGCTATTCAAACCTAAATGACAAACCAAATTGGGATTGAGTGATTTGGATCTCGGATATGAGCAACTCATGTTGCAATGATTGAAGATCAAGTTTGGATTGGCAAAAAAAAAAAGATCACTCATCTTGTTTACATGCATTACCCAATTGATGGATTTGAAATCAATTTGGTGCATGAAGTTGTTCCAATTCAAAGAGTATGCACAAAATATCTCCAATTAGAAGAGAAACAATTGGCATGATATGTGAGCATACATAAACTTAATTGAAATCTAGAGGATAGATGTAGCACCCATGCGGATTTAAACATTGAGCTATTAGTGTAGCATGCATGTGACACCATCAATTAATATAGGTGGATGTTAGTATTATTGATCAGATTGTATGTTTGATTTTGGCTTGCACACTCTCCCTTTTCCTCTTGCTCTTAGTGTAGGTCAAAATAAACACACACACATTGACCCTTGATTTCTCTCAATCGTATTCCCTCTCTCTTACAAGTCTCTTTCCTTGCCTGCTTTTGTCTGTTGCTTGCAGCCCATGACCCTACTTCCACAATCATTGGCCCAAATTCTCTCTGCTTGTGCATTGCCAAGTACACACACCTTCTCTCAAATGGGAACTACACTAAGGGTAATGCTAAAAGAAAAAAAAATGACACACTATCGATCGTATTTGATGTTGGCTCACAAAAATCTCTCTCTCTCTCTCTCTCTCTCTCTCAACCACACACACACACACACACATTCAAAAAGGCACACCCATAGACATGGGTTTGAATCCTCTTGACCTTGTGATAGACTGCCACCTCCCCCTAGCAGTCACCTACCAACCACACCGTGCCACTTACACCCAGTCCCCATCTCATATACAGACTTCATGGAGGCCACCACTCAAATTGATACCCTCCAAGAACACTATTAATAGGATGCTCATTTGGACTTGGTTGTCATACATTGAACAACTACCCACAAAGTGGAGCTCCCAAACCACACCTATGCATGTTGCATTAGCACAAGCTCACACAATTTGTTGGGTTTGGCCTCACGTGACACTCCTTGCCATGGGCTTGTCACTATAGACTCTATTTGTAATAAGGGCATACAATAGGGACTTCTTAGTTGTATTTGAGTAAATTCTCTTACTTCTAAGGGAGCAGAGATGGTATCTTACTGAATACTTACTAGTTGTGTAGACTCCGACCAAACCCTCTCTCTTCTTCATTAGGAATATATCTCCTTAATGAAATGCTCTCTATTGTTGATATAATTCCGCTACGGTTAATGATACTAGCATAATTTTGCTACATCGAAATTGATACATACGTCCATACCTCCAAGCAAACTTTGCTCGATTTGAACTACTGCAATAGGAGGAGGAGATGCTTCTACTTGACATAGAGGAACTAGATTTTGTCATTCTTTGCGCTTTGAAATCCACAATCGCACTTTCTCCTTTGCTTTCCTTGAATTGCTTGAGCTTTTTGCTTCGTGAATCTTTTCCCACATTTTTATAGTGAGAGGTTGATGATACTTCTTCAGGATGCAACCATTGATCTAATTAGGCATCACCTCTCCCTCTAATGTTGCAAGTTGTACATCATCATTGGGTGATATATCATTGATCATAAGTAAGCCGCTACCTTGCCTTCTTAATTTCTTGGAGTGTTGCTTCAAGGTGTAGACTAATACATAGTTGCCTTTTTGAAACTTCTTGTTGATCACTTCTTGGTTATGAAATTCTTTCATTTGTCGTTTTTGTGTGTAAATGGTTGCAACAGCCTTGATTTGCAACTTATCTAACTGGGTTAGCTGTTCCAGTCTACTAGACAACTCGTGTCCAATCCATCCTAATTTACAACTCGTAGTGTAGAAATCAAGAATTCTACCAGCAGTACGGCATTTATCCAAAACACCAAATTGAAAGGTGTCATATTTTGTGGTGTTTTGTATGCTATCCTATATGCCCATAAAGCTGAGTGTAGTTTCAGATCTCAATCGGTTCTTGATTCACTAACAATTTTTGTGAGTATCGTGCACATAATTTTGTTTGTACTCTCAACTTGCTCGTTTGCTTAAGGGTGGTATGGCGCTGACTTTGAATGAAGAAGCACCATGAACTCTCTTAATAGAAAGTTGACCATATCATTGATGAAATGAGTCCCTCGATCACTCAGTGTCTCAATCAAAAGACCATATTTGGAGAAAATGTTCTCATACAAGAACTGCATTGTCGTTCTCGTATCGTTCTTTGGTGTCACCTTGGCTTCTACCCATTTGGCCAAATAGTCTGTGGCCATTATGATATATTGAACATGATGTATTGAGCATACGTTCAATATGCCGATGGTGAGATAGGTCCAACAAAATCTATACCCCATTTGGAAAAAGCTCTTGTCCCCATAATTGGTCTTAATGGAATATCATTACATTACATCGGTACTTTTCTTTGTTGGCAATCATCACATTATTTGATATAATGTTTTGCATTCATGTACAGAGTAGGCCACTAGATTCCTGCAAGAAGTATCTCTTTTGTGCTTTTGTCAGCCAAAAATTGACCTCTTACCGGTTTGACATGTGCTTGCTTAAGAATCCAAAAGTACTCATATTTTGCGGAATAGATTCTCAAGTTCTTGTTTATGCCTCTCCAATAAAGGCTATTTTTGAATGATTACATAGTTTTTTGCTTCTTTTTGGATTAAGCGTAAACTGTATCTGCTCATGTTTATTGGCAAGACTCCTTTTTCAATGTAATCCACAATGTATTTGCCCCACTTGGGTGCTTCTATTATCTTGAACAATGTAGCATGTTCAATTGGATTTTGAATGGCACAAGTCTCACATGAACTAACATAGTCATGAAAACTTTTTTGCATATGAGGCCAATAGACTCCAAGTCTCATCAATCTTTAGTATGTTTGTATTTTTTTGTTGTGAAACCCCGTCATTTGTATGCAAGCTTGTCTAAAGTACATTTCTTTCTCTAATGACTCTATACATAGCCTAAGTATGTCATCCTCTCCCTACTTATATAGTTGTCCTTCTATAAACACAAGCGAGCATGATTGATGGTTGCCTTCCAATTTGCTGAGAACCAATGGTAAGCAATGGTATCACATATTCGCTCCACTCGGTACCATTTGTATATTGAAAAGGTACAAATCTAGCAAGTTGTCATCAACTCCGATGGGTGCTTCCCCATGTATCAATTGCAATAAATGGTCCACCCTATGATGTGTAGTCTCTTTCTTTACCGCTATAGTGAAATCAAACTCTAGCAATAATGAACCATCTAACTATACGACCAGTATTGCATTGTTTGTTCACTAAGTACAATAGTGTCTGGTGATCCATAAAAAATACAAATTTGTTCGCGAGAAGGTAATGTATAAACTTTTTGATTGCATAGATCATTCTCAAACCTTCTCTTTATGTGGTCGTGTAATTTCTCTCCACACTATTGAGCTGTCTATTGGAGTAATAGATTGGGAAATCCATATTGTTCTCTCTAAGTTGTGCTAAGATGCATCCAATAGCGTATGCACATATCTACATAAACATGAAAGATCTTGTTTCAATTAGGAGCTTTCAAAATTGGTACAAATATCCGTCTTGAAACACTTTTTTGCATTTGTCATTCCCCTCAAATTCATGATGAGAGCATAGAGAGGTTTAGAAACAATTGCATACATTAAACAAACCTTTGATAATAGCCACAATGGATCCCTAACTTTGGTGGGTATTGGAAGAGCAACAATCACTTGTATCTTCTCTAGATCTGTAGATTTTCATTTTTGGACACAATATGTCCCAAAATCTTACCTTGTCTTACCATGAAGACACACACTTCACAGGGTTAGAGGTAGATGTAATAAGTGTGTGAAACTCAAAATATTATAACTTCGAGACGTATATCCAGTTAATGCAATTACCACCAAGAGCACAAGGTTTGTGGAAAGATGTAATCATTTTATATTGGTTAACATGAGGCTTACAATCAAATGTTCATTTTTGGAGTTTAGCTTCTAAACTAATTATCTTCAACGTAAATTTTTCGGAAAAGACAAAAGGTTGAATTTACTTTTTCATGATGAAGTGAAAAAGATGGACACTATGAACCTCTTATTGGCATAGTGAAAAAATGCATCTAGCAAAAAAAAAAGTAAAAATAATACAAGAACTACGAAAGTAATTAAAAGGGAGAAAAAAAGAGGACCAAAACAAGAGCACATATTCAGTGGACCACAGATTTAGAAAACAAGCTTGTAGCTCTATTTTGTGCACACAAAAATCTCTCTAATAAACAAGTTTCAAAACTATTTTTGAAACTAACTCCAACAATCCAGGCTTAGTAGTATCAACTATTGTGAATAGGCTTTCAAAGATTCTCAAAAAGTACAATATTGATAGAAAATTGGAGTATGAATTTTCAATTTGCAGAGAAAAGTCACAAAACTACTTTCTTTCTTGGAACACACATATGGATAACTCCTTACTTGATTTACTCAAAGAAAACATACATAACATGCATGAATAAGTTTGTTTCCACTTTATATAACTCTTTAACCTTCCACAAGATTGTTCCAAACAAATAAAACATCATTTGCTTTATTTACCAGAGAAAAATGAGCACACAAAATAGTGATATAGCATATGAAAGCAATGATATTAGAGTAATACAAATAGTAAAATAATTTCACAGACGCGTGCAGCAGATACCTTCAAAAATTTATGCTTGTTGTTAATACCTATTTTTTAAAGAAGAACTTATTTTCTAGATGTTCTTACGAGATAAACTTTATTGAGGATGAACCTTCCACTATAGTTAGCATTAGCAACAATTAAAAAAACAAATGAAAATGTGCAAAATTTGTAAGAGCTACCATTTTCTTTTTTAAATCCAAAGTTTTGTCACCTTTTTGCGATACGTATAAATGAAAACCATTATAAAGTAGTGGCACCAAGAAACGCGTTTTCACAAATTTGCCAATACTTGCTTCATGGACAATATTTACTAAAAGGAAGCTTGATTAATGTTCAAGCTACAACATATGTACTATAGAGGATCTTTCCACAATTGACTTTCGAACACACAACAATAGGATTTGCAATAAAGAGAAAACTAGAGTACAAATATATACATAAAAGTGGACAAATTCAACCTTGGCTTATCATTGATGAGCTATGCGAGTTGGTTAACAACATCTTTGTACAAAAAATATAAAATAGAGATCAATAACACACTGAATATTCAAACTATTAAAAAATTCAAAGAGAAAACAAATAGACATAGAGAGGGACAATGAAAACTACATGAGTACTAAAAAACAACGATCTATATGAAGAAGCAATCGAATCGCATACAGACACACTTCTACACAATTTTATAGACTCAAATGATTTTTTTGATGCCTTTTCAAAAGTTTATTCTTGCACCATGCAAAGGAAAGCAGTCGCAGACTTTTCATCGATCATCATTGAGAAGAGTTGTACTTTCCTACCTTATTCTACAACACTCGCGACAAAATACATCTAGCGTATACCGCTACTCATACCAATAAATTTATCAATGGAAATTCATGAATACTAACCGAATATTTGAAAGTCATATTAACAATATTTTTTAAAAGTAATAAAAATACTGATTCATTAAATCTACATTTCAACATGGGTATGCTTGCGAAAAGCTGTACTAAACAACAAGCTTATCTACGAAAAAGATGTAAAGACAAGAGAAAACATTGAGGATATTTTACAAACAGATATTGGCTATAGAGATTGAGAACGATTTTCTTCTCCAAACTATTTTGAGTGCCTTGGAAAAAATTTATTTACAATGATTCGGCAACTCGGTCCACCGACCTTTTTTGTCACATTCACAAGTGGTGAAAACAATTGAAAACCACTACAAGAGGTACTCAAAAGCCTATCCACAATCAAACTTGTAGAGCAAGACAAACGATTAAACTTACATGACCCTATAAGAAGAGATCTTCCTACATGTGCTCAATCCTATAATCATAGAATATCATGCTTAAGATAATATTAAAGCGAACAACATCACATATGTATGGTCACATTCAAGACATGTTTTTTGTCATAGAGTTCCAATCACATGGCAATGAACATGACCATGGGTTGCTTTGGATAAAAGCCACATCTGTGTACAATGGAGAAAACAAAAAAGAAATCACTAATTTTATTGACACTTACATATCTTGTGACAAAGAAAACATTCTTGAGCATCTCAAGTCTAGTCAAACACATCTTCACACACACACACACACACACACACACACACGTACACGTAAAACACATAACAGAAAAAAATGCAGATTTAAGTTTCCAAAGCCACCATTTCAAGAGACTACAATCCTTGATCCATTAAAAAATCCAACTTCAAGTAATATTCTTGAGCATCCCTAGTCAAACACATCTTCACACACACACGTGTAAAAAACCATAACGGAAAAAAATGCAGAATCAAATTTCCAAAGCCACCATTTCAAGAGACTACAATCCTTGAGCCAATAGAAAATCCAACTTCAAGTAGTATTAAAAATGAAAAAAATATTTTTAACTTTTTAGATACATATGAAGAAAGTGATACAACACTTCAATTTGAAGGCTTTCTTAAAAAGCTACACATCATGCAAGAAGCATATACTAGAGCAATTGCAACAACCATCAAACATCTAACAATATTTCTCAAAATAAATCTACAAAATATTCAAATGAATGCTTTTGCAAAGCATATTATTAATATTTGGATAGTTAATATTGATTCCCAATTCATTTTAGCTCCTTATGTAGAAGTTTTATATTGTACTTCTTATCTAACAACCCTTTACAACAAGTGAAACGAAACACTACAAATTCTCAAACATACAATACTAATTAATTCAAGCATAGTTTCTTGTATCAAGAAATTAGGATTGGCATTAGTAAACATACAACAAATGTATGCTCAACAAGCAATATATTTAATACTTTCTTTATATGTCTTTCATGCTTCACGACAATTTCAATTCCTTAATACAACACATGTGCAAGAATGTGCGTTCATCTTAAAGTGTAAGTATAAATTAAAGTCTATGCCAGACGATTTCATGGACATTATGAGAGAACCAATTATTGAAAAGTTTTAAAAAAATGCCCACACATTTTGAAAATTGTACACTAGCTGACATTGTTGCAAAATATGATCATGTCAAAAACTTTGCAAAGCTAAAAATAGCAAAAGTCATTAGATTAATTATATATAACAAAAAAAGGGACCCCGATAATTTCTATAGGGAAATGCTTCTTTTAAATGTACCTTTTTGAGGGAGCAAGGAAAACCTTCTACAAAAATTCTCAAATTAGAGAGATGCATTTGAGGTAGAAAGAGACCAAATTAAAGAGAACTAGGACAAATACAACTACAAAAAAAAGACACAATTAGTGGAAAATGGTATAACATTGACCAACTAGCTTTTGACGTAGTTGAAGACAATTTAGACAGTAATGATGAATTGACAAGAACTACATCAATCTCACAGATGCAATAGACAATTGAGCCATACAACATGGACCTTGATATTCCTGATGAAATACCAATCAACACTGAGTAATTCAAGATCTAACATAATTCTAGAAACAAATGAACATTACAAGCAAATAAGATGGAACATGAACATGCAACAACGAGCTTTCTTTGCTGATGTTCTACACAAAATACAGTATGAACCACAGGTACAACTCTTTTCTTTCGCAACTGGAGGAGTTGGAACTGGTAAAATAGTTCTCTTGAAAGCTATTGTGAAACAACTTGCTAGATACTAAAACTCTAACAAATTGTGTGCTCAACTAAAACCAAAGATCTTGAAGGTAGCTTCCATTGGAAAAGCAGCATAAAATGTTGACGGAACAACAATACATTCAGCTCTGCATATACCAATAAACCAAAAAACTTATTACAAATCCCAAATATGCAACTAGATATCCTATCATAAATGTACGATGAGCTAAAAGTGGTCATCTTTATGAGATGTCCTTGGTAGGAACACACATGCTTTTACACATTGCCAAATGACTGCAAACCATCAAGCATATACATAATTTGAGGCTTACATATACTATGTTTTGAAGATCTTTATCAACTACCTTTAGTAAGGGACAAGTGGATTTTTGCAGATGCTGATCCTCTCAATAAAAACATTTGGCAAACATACTTCAAGCAATATAAAATAACACAAGTAATGCGCCAAAATGATCTCAATTTTGTTGACATACTAAAAAAAAAAGAGAAAAACAAAAAAATGGGATTCAAACAATGAGCAATGACTGCTTAAAGCAAAACTACTTTGATACACACACACACACACACACACACCTCATCTATTTTATACTAAAAAAAATAAAACTAGACACAATAACAATGTTTTTGGAACCATGAAGGGACCAACGTACATATTTAAAGCAAATGATGATCTCCCAATTACATCAATTTTAATTGAAATGACACAAGGAAAACAACTCGTTTACACAGACTTCTCAAACCTCTCATGCTAGTCGAATTATGTGCAAGAAACTATGACATAAATGATGGACTTGTGAATGGATTTGATGGCTACTTTCAGATAATAACCACTTATAATGGCAAGAAAATAATGTGGATTAATTTTTTTAACAAAAGAATAGGACAAGAAACATGCCTAAAACACAAATTATTATATAGTTTAGACAGAAAAACCACATGGACATGTATAATTGCAGTAACGAAAGAATTTTAAGTAACTAAAAATACAAATTAAAAAACATACAAAACTCAATTCTCAATTCAACAAGCCTTTGCACGAACCATACACTATTCTCAAGGACTTTCATAATATTCAATGGCATTCTCACCTAATAAGCATGGTTTGACACATATTGCACTTTCTCAAGTTGGAACAAAAGAAAACTTATTTTAGTAGATCGTTTAAAGCAATCAAACTTCACTCTCGATGATTTTGTGAAAGATAAACACTTTAGAATTGTTTTAGTAGCCCAATGGATATTGTAAAAATAAAAACACCCTCAATGTCTTCACATTAAATATCAAATCTCTATAAACCTATTGAGAATTTAAAGTTGTGTCCACTTATCGACATGATTGATGTGGCGTGTTTTCAAGAAATAAGCACATATTCTACATCATCAATAGGCCTTTAAAAAAAAAAAAAAAGCAGTTTCAATACAAAGTAAACATCACACAACCATTTTGTAGGACTCTTTACTAAATGTTACCGCACAAAACTCATGCAACTATATACTATGGTATGATTGAATTCACATGTTACATGAATAACTCTAGGCCTCTACAACTGATTACGTTATATCAGTTTCCAATAAGTAACAATATTCAATCATTCTAAGATGAACTAGAAAAAGTTATAGAAATGCAAAATATCCAGAATATACTTATTATTATTGGTGACTTTAACATTGACATGCTTGCATGATCTTGACTGCAACTATACTTACAATAAATGACGGCAAAACATGGTCTACACATTGCAAGTACACTTTTCACAACAACAAATAAAACTTTACTTGATCACATTTTGGACCAACAAACCCCTGGCTGACATTGTAATAGACAATATTCCAATCTATTGGTCAGATCATAATGTTGTACTTCTCTCTGTAAAAAATACTACTTAGCCAAAAAATACGAGAATAAAACTTGTATATAATCCAATAAATTCTAATGATCCTTTAGTTGATTGAAATGCTTGCTTCCAAAGAAACAATACTTAGTGATACTCATGTGCATATGGAGCCTACCACCAATGAAACTGATGTGAACACTCAAAAGTCTAGAGAAATTTATGAAATTTGCTTCACCTTTAGAGAACTTAAAGAGAAATATTTTTGGTCCCTCAACACAACCACTTCGATATTTGACGTCCAAATTTGTAGCTCTTTAGCTAAATCCCATGTATGTCAAAGCTCAAAGTACACTGACCAAGAAGCAAGTAGTGCACTCTCATTTTGAAAGGTGGCAACAATAAAATGGCATGTGGTCTTGATGGTGCTCATACCTGCTATATGAAGGTTTTATATACAAGATTACTTTGCACAAAAGCTTCATTTTCGAGGCTCTTGCAAGAAGCTTCTCTATATAGCATGAAAGTTTTCAAGCAGTTAGTTTCTCTTCGTCATGTGGCATACATGACCCCTGACATCCAGGTACTTATTATTCCTCAAAAAATGGTGTTTTAGCTTTATGTGCTTTAGAGTGATTTTGTTCTCATAGTGCTCTTCCCACCCCTCAAAAAGTCTCTCAACCTTTAGTTTGGAGGAAAGTTCAATCCAAAAACATAACTTTAGAGCAAATTTCACTTTCTCATTGGGATTCCAAATTTCTATGTACATTATTGTGTAAATTTGTTTAAGAGCGTTCACCTATTTAAGAAATACTTATGTTGCTTGTAAATGCAAATTGTCTAGGAAAAGCGTACGTTTATTGCTTTTTAGAAGGTAGTCCTCCTATCAGCAAATGATTGCTTGAGTTTGTACAGTAACGACTAAGTTCAATATTAATCAATTTTCACTTTTTTGCTCGATCTCTTTACATCCATATTTGTCAACACAGATTGACTAGCTCATAAAGTACCATTGTCTCAAGGTAGTCATCAAACAAAAAAGAAAATGTAAAAATTAAAGTAAATATTTTACATCCGAGGCTGATGCTCAACGTCTACCTAAGAAAAAGAGAGAACCTTTTCCCTCACACAAAATTTCTTCCAATCATAACCCAACTCTGTTAACAGAATCAGAGGAGACCAAGCATATCAATCATGATGCTCTATCTTCCATAGACATAGCAATGCTTGCAACACAAATTACATTGCTATGTTTGCAATAGAGAAAACTTCTACACAAGTTTGTCTAGAAGGTTCAGATTTGCTGGCAACTTGACAAGCTAACCTATTTTTGAGCCACCTCAATTTGAGGTAGAGTAAGCTTTTGTGGTTATTGGTCTTTTATGTCAGCCATGTAGGTTCATTCTATCAAGGGGGCTCTTTTTGTTGAGTTATTTCAATTGATCTATACAGATGTATTTTTTAAAATAATGGATTAAAAAGTTTTACCTTCCTTCTTTAATACTCTTGTAGGAAATTTTTGCACTACCATTTTCCACATTGGAAAATAGACTACAAGAAGATAACTATATGCAATGAGCATGGACATGGAAACCACAGTTTCAAAGTCGTAATACGTAACATAAGAGAGAATAATGTGGGGGGGGGAGAGAGAGAGAGAGAGAGAGAGAGAGAGAGAGAGAGAGAGAGAGAGAGAGAGAGAGAGAGAGAGAGAGAGAGCATATGCAAGTGGATGGTGGCATAAAACAACATCTTCCAAAAAGAAATAAACTGTGCAAATTTGTAGCCATGGGAATATACACAAGGAAACACTTGATAAACAAGTACAATCATTGAGCTACAAAATGTCAATTTTAATTTTTCCTCTCAAACCGATATTGAGATCTTCTAAAGGTTGTCTCTCGTTAGTTCAATTTAAGAAGTGGTCGCTACTGTAAGAGAAAGTGATACAGACGAAAGTAGCATGACTTCATTAATTGGGAGAGAAAACATACAACTCGCAGATGGGCGTTGTGACTAAAGAACCAATATTTCTTCTGCTACTAGTATATGACACAATATATATCACGTACAAAAAGCAAGCAAAGCATTTTGCTAGACCATGTAGGAAAGAAGTATCAATCAAATGTGTGAGCATTTTCATTCATATGCTCCTAAAGTATGATAAAACCAAGGTCTTCCCACTTTATATTTAGCTATGTTGTAGCACTCCTCTTGACTTTTACCATGATTTTCTTATTGTTTCTTATTAATGCAGGTGGAAGAAACAAGTACGCAGCTATCTAGAGGTCAAAAAACAGCGGATGTTATTATCCCTCTCAAACAAATATCGAGTTTTTTCAAGAGCTTCTTCCTCCAGTCGAGTTTGAAAGGTGGTTACTATCGTAAACAGGAGTGACGCCAGAAAAAGTGCTATGATGTCATTGATCAAAATGGTCTATGATTCCTAGACATTATCACATTTTTAAACAAAATGCAACTCATAGACAAGCCTTCTAACTGAAAAGCCAAGATTTTCTTTATATCACACAAACAAATCCAACAAGCGTTCTGCTGGATGATGCAAAAAGACAGCATCAATTTGCTCCTGAAGCGCCATAAACCAAGGCATTTTTACTTTCAATCTAGTTATTTTGATCATAGAAAACTTGCTATGATGATTTCAGATGGCAGTGCCAATCCTCCTATGGACGGGTTGTTAAAGTCGGCAATGACTCGGAATCTGGTTGCCTTCGAGGGGTTTCTCTTCGATCCATAGATGCACCTCTCTCCTTAGTAGGAAATAAGGAAGGGTGCATGGTAAGAATGTGGAGGATGTAAAGGCCTAAAATGGATATATACATTCTATCTCCATTTAGTGTTTCCTCATGGTTCTACCTCTATCTTGGTGTTGAAGGATGTGAGACACTCATGCTTGGAAAGAGCTTGATCACAATTGATTAGCTAGATGTGTTGGGTTATCATGTATCCTTTAGCAATCGGTCTTGGGAAATCTCGTGGTTCTCTTGTCATAGCGTCTTGTACATAGCCATGAGGTGAGGGGCGTAGGATGCAGGATTTCCCATGGTCATTGTTGCTTAAAGGCACATTGGGCCTTTAAGTGGAAGGTTGTTGGTGGTAACTGCCAAGGGGTTGGCTGACTTGTGTGTACACACACACACACACACACACTCAGCACAAATAGAGTGTACTTTCTTTTGTGGGAGTTCACTTGGAGCTCCGACATTGTCTCTCTCTCTCTCTCTCTCTCTCTCTCTCTCTATATATATATATATATATATATATATATATA
This sequence comes from Adiantum capillus-veneris, assembly GCF_014529385.1. Lineage (NCBI taxonomy): Eukaryota > Viridiplantae > Streptophyta > Polypodiopsida > Polypodiales > Pteridaceae > Adiantum > Adiantum capillus-veneris. The sequence continues at coordinate 14,466,297 of NC_140957.1, read as the reverse complement.
TATATATATATATATATATATATATATATATATATACATATATATATATACATATATATATATACATATATATATATATATATCACCCAAGTGAGGTAGATTTGTTATGCATTTCCCTCTTGAATAACAAGTCTTGAGTTCAACTCTTGTCGGATAGATCTTTGAGGTCTCTTGGGATACTTTCCCATGACGTTAAAATTTCTCTTCTTCTTCTCCTCTCTCTCTCTCTCTCTCTCTCTCTCTCTCTCTCTCTCTCTCTCTCTCTCTCTCTCTCTCTATCTTGAGCAGAAAACTCGAGTGTATGTAGCCCTTCGTCATGGCTATTTCAATAGCCAAAGACAACTTCATGCATTTGTTGGGCCTGGTGAAGTGTTGCAGGTAATTCCTAGCAGTGAGCTCTACCGATTCCTTTCATTGATTGGAATGTCTTGTGATCTTTTTCATCATTGAAGGTTATTAATATCTTGATCTCGGTTGCTTTCTGGTGCACCTTCTCATGTGTTGGAAAGATTATCTATCAAGTTGATGTCAATCTTTACGCATACCTGCATGCCTCTATTGTGTGTGATGACTATGTTGCCATCCTGGTCAATAATTTAAAATAGCTTTGAAGCTCTTTGTAGGTCAATACCACAATGCTCTCGGTAGAACTATTGATATAGCCCCACCTTGTGGTCGATCTTTTCGAGTTCGGTCTGCTAGACTTCAAGAGGTATCACCAACACTTCTTGTCTCGAGAGAGTTGTTGATGAATTGCGAAGTACTTTCAAATACTTGACGCCAATCATGTGGAGGTTGCTCTCGTCAAATTAATACGGTTCAAGACCCAAATTGGGTGAGTTTGCCCATCCTTGCTTGCTTTGTGTCGACATCCTATACAAATTCAATAGTAATCTTTTTTACATTGGAACTTTGTAGGAGGTGACTTTTGCTGTTTTTTAACAACGCATCTCATGGTTCGTGCTTATCCTTTGGGGTGCGGGCTAGCCATGCACATAGCCATTCACCGATTTTCCTTGCACATACCTCCCAAAAACTAACAGGAAACTCTAGTCAAAAATGTGTTCATGCAAAACAAATTTACATTTTCTCTGTTGAGATGAAACTTGATGTGTGGACCCTAGGGGGTATGGTGGTCATTTTTGTCCCATCAAATATCAAATTGAGGCATATATGCAAACTTGATGTGGACCCTAGGGGGTGTGGTGGTCACTTTTGTCCTATCAAATATCAAATTGAAACATATATGCAATGTTTATGGGGATAAACTACATGGATGTGTTCCTAATGGCTAGGACTTTCTGACGACACCTTTTGTACCAGTATTGGATAAGATTTGATATCCCTAAGGCTAGTTTTTTTTATGAGTGGCCCCTTTGAGACATCTGGCCTAGTTATTACAATTTTAGACATCCTACCTATGTCTTGTAGGGGTCATGGCTTTGTGACAATTCAATTTTTCAATCAACCTATCAACATCCCTATTTTGGGAGTTCAAGCAAATTTCTATCCTTTGGGAAAATACTTCGCATTTGTCCATTTGCCTTTGCAAAAATTGGAGTTTGAAGCTATGTGAGCATCCCCATTGACTATCCAACATGTGGCATGCTTGGGATATCTTTGTAGCTAGTCGTGAATCCTTCTTCAAAAACCACTAACCATAAACTACAATGGTACTGGCGACATTAAACTTGAAATAATTTAACAACACTTTTTGCAAGTTCTTCTAGAATGGTGATTTCTCCCATATACAAAACAACGAAACCATGTTGAAGTGTTTGCATCATATCTCAAAACACTTGTCAGACAAGAGACACAACAAAGACTACTATGAGTTCAATGTAAAAAAGACAACCACAAAACAAAGACTATTACTACAAGTTCAATTTAAAAAGGGAAGCCATAGAGACAGTATCAACCCAAATAACAATTAGGCATGTTCTTCTCATTCATCATTGCCCTTGTAAATTCAACAATGTGGTTGTTCATTCGCTCAAGAACACCATTTTGCTTCAGAGTATACCTCCATGAAAATTCCCTTTGAAGTCCATGCTTTCTCAAGAAAATTGCTAAATTCATTGGAGAAGTACTCTCCCTCTCCAATCTACTATGAGGCATAGCTTTTAACATCATTCCAAGCATTGAAGCATGTGCAAACAATTACTAAAAAGAGCTATCAATCTCAATTTGCACATGACTTCCCACACTTAAATGACACAAACTAAACAAGCACTTTGCAACCCTTTTTTTAACCCAAAATAAACCACAAACGATGTTGCCAAAACTTTCAATAAACAAAGTCCAAACTTAGGTGAGACGCATATTCAGTGACAGAATTGAGACCCTATAGCTCTGAAATGATAGAGAGTCCAACAATTGCACAAAATCCCAAAGACATCCATTGGCCTTTGGCCTGATGGCAGGGCAACCATCCCTGTGTAGGACGAGCAAACATATGTGTGCACCAAACACCTTATATGTCACCATGTAGAACAAATTAGAATGACAGCTTGTCCTCAAAACCTTATAAATTTACAATGATGTTTGTCAATGCTTTCAATCCCGTATGTAAGCTGAGTAGAAGGCCTGCCCATTTTAATCTCAAGAAAATTGTATATCTTGCTTTGCTAAAAGAAGTCAATCGATCCTCTTATAGAATGTACATTTACCTACTTTTGCTTTTACTTGCAATTTCTAGCTTTAATAATCGTATAGCTTGCAATCTTGCTATTTGTCCCCCTCAAGCATGGTAATCACATTGCATAAGACCTTGAACCCTAGCTGGAAATCTGACAAAAGGCAATACTCATTCTGTGCATGATATGTCGCCATAATACCTGCACAAAAAAAGCCTATATCAGCAAACACGTCTGTATATCAACAAAGATCATGAAATAATAAATGCATTACCATATCCTACGGTCTGAACATCGAATCCCTCATCCTGCATTTTAGGTTATAAAGAATTAGGCCAGCGTTCTCAAGGACCTCAACCTTGTACCCTGAAAAAATTCAAGTGAAAGAATATTCAGTGAGAACTATGAACCTGTAATTCCCGAATGAGGGGAAGAGAGCCTGTGATAGAGTAGGGCTCCACGTATCCAAGGACTTTCTTTGTCGCCTCTGAGAGTGCACGAAAGCCTGGAGAATCGAGTTTGCATGCAACTCCCGACGTCATAATGTCATCAAAATCCACATACAATCTGTGAAAGAAAAGGAATGTCAGACCTTTAAGATTATTCAGGGGCATAAATTTCTATCAGCTTTTGGCCACGCCGAAGAGAAAAATGGTACTGGAATCCTTGTGTAACGATGATGCTAATACTTGACATAATAGGCATTGAGATAAAACAGCAGGATTGGGTCCAAGTATGGAGATCATAAGAGCAAAAAGGTTGTTTTTCTAACTTGACAAAGGCAGCATTTCAGCAACATAAATTTTTCAGAAAAATGTGACAAAGGCAGCAATTCAGCAACATAATTTCTTCTTCACAATGGCGAGTATGTGCATCATATTGCAGAACCTGTTCCAACTTTTGCTCATCATTAAGGAGTGTATTGTACAACAGAAAATGCTTTTGTGAATGACAAGGATAAGATGAAAGTGAGCTTCTGAGGAGTCAATTTCCATTCTTCATGCTATAATGCTTGCACAACTTGCCAAAAAGACAAGTAAGGCAAAAGCCAAAGCAAGCAAAGAACCAGCAGTAAAATTGTCCCAAACATGAGAGTAAAAATTCATGCAGCAAATGTGTGGCAAAATAGCTAGTTTACCTTCCTCTAAGACCTTCATCTGGCAAAGTGTACTTGGAAACAGGTCCTCTGCTTTCTAGATCTGTGATATTTTTGTTGAGATCATCCACATACTCTTGAATCTTTTTTACCACATCCAATATAAGCTGATGAACAGCAGGAGAGATGTGAAGTTCTTCACATAAGACACATAAACAAGTGTTCAAGAACATCAATGCGGAGGATAATCACCCATAAACCCATCAGGTTGGCAGGAACAAAATGCATAGAAAACCGTGGAAGAAAATATGTGGGCATGCATACGTGTTTGTATGGAGCACACAATTGACTCACTTGAAAAATCAGCTTATATTTAAAGTAATTGATAATAGATACTTGAACCCATGATAGAAGAGAAAAAAGAATAGCAGACTTCACATTTTCACCTGAATATATGAAATATCTCACTCACTTACTCATAGAATGGTGTTAGCCTGAAAAGTCCAACCACACAAAATCAGCCATTGATGACCACAACATTGAAAAACACGGAATGCGCAGAAGGGAAAACTCACCGCACATCGCCTGTTATAGTGCATTCTCCTGGAATTTGATTTACACCGCCTCCAGGATCTAAGATTAAGAAGACAGAAAAGGTGCAGTAAATTCATGAGCTAATCATGGTTCTTGAACATATCCACTACCAAAAAACCAAAAAAAAAACCCAGAAAATACACAACTTTAACAGCGGCGTAGTGACAAGGAACAGTGGGAAGAGGGGGTTGAAACACCAGAATGCTATTCTGGCTGGAATGTTCGGAACAGCATGGATGTTCCGTCTGACACCTTGTGACAAGGGGACTGCAGAACAGGAACAGGCCGTCTAAAATGGCCACTGCCAAAACGGAACACATGTTGAGGCTCTCTTGCCCTGAGGTGCTCCCCTATTTTGACCTTTGTAATTTATCTGTATTTTCAAGCATCTTTCCCTTCAACCAGATTCCACATCCTTATTCAGAAAAAGCATAGCATCACGTGTAAAGAGCCCCCTCCCACGCCCCCCTCCCCATCCCTCCTTCTGATTCTCTCCTTCCATTCGCATCCTTATTCCCTTTCCACACTTCATGCAACTATGCACAGAAGCATCAGACATTCGGTCAGGGGACATTCACAACTCCTCTACGTCACTAGGTAACAAATATGAGCTTTGCTAGAAGATCAATATATCGCTTAATATGTCCTGTGTCTCATCAAAAGCCACCTGATGGAATGAACAAATAGAGAGGACAAGTGTGTTGACATCAAAAGTGCAGGCTCTTCAGAGAACTTAACATATTCAGATTTTACCGTACATGTCACTTGGGTGGGTTTCATTGTTGAAGGTGTTGCAAAACCATAAACAGACTCCTGTGGATGTGGTGGAAAGTCGCGATAGAAGCGCAACTGGATTTCCTTAAGAGCATCCATACAAAGCTCTAAAGAATTTATTGCCTGAAATTCCAGGCAAAACCAGTACTAGTCAAATATTTTCCACAAAAAAATAGTTACATATGACCACTTTCAAGTGCAGCTGAGAACCTTGTGAGGAAGACCACTATGAAAGAGCTTTCCAGTAGCACGAAGTTTCCAGACAATCATCCCCCCCGTCCCTATGCACGGCTGCTTGTCTGCTACATCTATCCAGAACCTCTTACACCAAATACAAACCAAATTCAGCATCCTCAGCCATTACATGGGTAACAAGCTATGAGTAACTTTGAACTTTTCATCGACTCAAAACAAGAGGAGAGAAAAGAGAAACATGAAGGAAAAGCCTAAGAGAAAAGGCATCTAAATTCAGTAGCTCGTGCTTCACTGTCATAATCATCTTTAGAAGAAAGGATCGACAATCAAATTGAGAAATCTAAGTTTGACCTCATAATCAAGGAGAATAATACTGAGATAATAAACAGTACAATATATGAATGTTTTGCTGAGAAAGCCAAAAAAAAAACCAGAAAAACTCTACCGATACTTACAAAGGACCATTCTTTAGACCATCTAGAAGCCCATCCTTCACGAGTGCGTCAATACCAACACCAAGAACTGAGGAGTTCTCTTCATTTGCAATAAAGACAGCTACAACTGATGACTTCAACTTTGGTTTTTTTTCAGCCAATTGTCTCATTAAATCAGTAACTAGGGCTACGTGACCCAAACAATCAGTTGTTCCTCGGCCTCGTAGCTTATCACCATCAATGCTCAAAGCAAATGGATCAAATTCCTGCAAAACTCACTCACTCACTCACACTCTCTCTCTCTCTCTCTCTCTCTCTCTTTTCTAAGCGGTTGCTCTGCCTTTGCGGACATATTATCCAAGACAGACCCCTCCCCTACAACTCTCGGAACATACCTCACCCTCATACTTGAGCATCAAAAGAGACTCATAGGAACACAAAAAGAGAATAACACACACCACACCATACACCCCCGTGAGGGGAGACTATGTATCACTTTGAGGTCCCATGGGTCATTTCTGGCCCCCCGCGGACGTTAATACCAAATCAAATCAAATCAAATCTCTCTCTCTCTCTCTCTCTCTCTCTCTCTCTCTCTCTCTCTCTCTCTCTCTCTCTCTCTCTCTCTCTCTCTCTCTCTATTACGACACCCTGAGTGTCGATCAGGATAGGCTTCATGCTACTGCTATATTATATCATGGTGACACTTATCCACTCTTTGTACCTTTATGGCATGATACTATTGCTCAGCCTACCAGCCACCCATAGGAGTCGGTAGCACTCCTATCAGTTCTTTGTTTGTAGTTTTCTTTGTTTGTACCCAGACTTGGTACTAGACGCATCATTGTAATCAGTTGGTCTCATAGGTCATTTTGGCCTTTTGTAGACGTTAATATATCATTTCATTTTCTCTCTCTCTCTCTCTCTCTCTCTCTCTCTCTCTCTCTCTCTCTCTCTTCATCAGACAGGACTTGATTCAGCTGGATACGAAGAGGACATGGATACAACCTACACATGAACTAGGTACGAAGATGACTTTCTATAGAGAGCATCTTCTCCAACTCACAGAGGATGGTTTTGTGATCAGACCAGGATACATTGACACTCATCTATCCCACGGGATCCGACGTGCTATTGGTCAGATACGCACATCCTCACATCATCTAGAGATCGAGACAGGCAGATTTAGAGTACCGGCTGAGTCCAAGATTTGTCAGGTGTGCTAGATAGAGCCAAAGACAGAGCTACATTACATATGCCACTGCCCAGTATACTATGAGATACGAGGCCGCTTTCACTGTCTATTCAGAGGGGGTTTTTAAGCCACTTTCTAGAGTCATGAGATACCAGGATCAGAGATGCCTCGGATTATACTTACTGGAGATTCGCAAACACAGAGAGGACCTCTTGAAGAGGGGCACAATGAGAGAGATCCAGCAATAGCGGAAGATTACAGATTTCTTTCAGTCACAGAGGCACCAGAGACATACTGCTTGATCAGGTGATAGATTTGGGGCAGTCCCATCGCCCACCGATGAGGGGGCCCTCCGACATCGCCGCAGACTGTGACAGAGGATCCATACCATACTGGCTGGACATAGGAGCCGTCCCGACAGAGTGTCTACCTTGGAGGACATTGAATCTCTATAGCCTTTTGGATCCTGATGTATATGTATATGATGCCTCGACTGTCAGAGAGCTCCATTGTATTAGCTCACCCCTTTGTATTCCCCTTGTATCAGCTTTCACTCCACCCCTACCCACTATTTTCTTTTCAGCTCTTTGTACTTTTTGTACCCAGACCTGGTATTAGATTCACCACATGTAACCTTTTGGTCTCATAGGTCATTTTGGCCTCTTGAAGACGTTAATATTACATTTCATTTCATTTCACACTCTCTCTCTCTCTCTCTCTCTCTCTCTCTCTCTCTCTCTCTCTCTCTCTCTCTCTCTCTCTCTCTCCAGACACACGGAGAGTCTCTTGAGGAGATTAGACAGTGGGAGACATTCACAAAGGGATCACTAACTTCTTTAGAGCAGAGACCCGGCAATCAAATGAGCAAACTTTGCGGCAGACTTCAGAGTCCACCTATACCAGAGGTATATTGAGTGATAGAGCCATTGAGCTTGGGAGCCTACATCTACGAGGGCCACCACGGCATGGATTGAGGCTCCATAAGAGGATCAAGACTATTCTAGCACAACTTGGGAGATCTCTAGTACGACTACTCACAGAGGCAGACATTGACGATGCTCTTTAGCAACCGATGCAATACATCCTCAGACATTAATGTTCATTTTAGCTTTTATTTTACTTCATTTTATTTTGTACCCAGACATTGTATTAGATCCACCACAATTGTATCAATTTGGTTTCATATGTCATTTTGGCCTTTTGAAGACGTCTAATATATTATTTCATTTCATTTCATTTCTCTCTCTCTTTGGCAAAAGAAGTGGGACTTGGTACCTTACGTAATCAAAATTACAAGCCTGCAGGCATTACATCAGCTCGTAGACAAACAAGGATAACGGATCTGATAGTGAAAAAACCCCTCAGATATTCAATGATTACAAACCATAGGGGAAAAACTACCAGTGATGCAAAGTTACAAAAGATAGGTGATACAGTAAAAGCTAGGAGCAGGGGAGTGTGGGACAAAAGTAGTAAAGAGTTGAAGTGGAAACAGGCCACCCGACGGCGAAAGGAGGCCCAAAACTCCATCAAAGAATCTCCGATAGCCAACTCAAGATCTCCAAGGCCGTATACAACGGTGCATCCCAACAGAAGAAACATCACCACCGCAAGAAGACTCTGTCACAAAATGATGACGTGGCATGACCAGATGGATAAAAGACTATTGTTTAAGTTGTTCCCAACTTATGGGGTCCCGTCCGATGGGGCCCAAGGGACACATAAATAAATGAAGAAGAGAGAAGGCCCAAAATCGAGTGAGGCTGCTGCCGTGGCCGATTTTCGTAAATTGCATTGATTGGTTGACGTGGCAGGCTATACGAAAATTAGGCGTTTTGTTGTAACAGACTTGGACACCCCAAGTAGGAAATCTGGCACGACACGCGCGAGAATCAGTTCAAAACACTTCACACAATGCAATAAAGTCGACACTGCCTGCCGTAGTTCCGTGCCCAAAGTATTGGCCACAAAATCTGGCGCCCCTTTTAGTATTTATTTTTATATCAATGCTTGAGCAAAATACAAAGTCCGAGGGTCCTCTCTGCTAAGTGCTCTCCGGCAAAAACTGAGAGAAAGAGAGGCCCTATCTACATATTTATAGGCCCAAGGCCTTCTCAAAAGCAGTACATGAAAAGCTTCAAACCCAAAAGAATGTAATCCAAAAGTTGGCACTCCCAAAAACTGCAGCGCAGCCAGCGTGAAATCCGCCACAAATCGCGGTGTCCGTGCAGCCTGCCACGTCAGCAACCAATGCGTCTGTACGGCCAGCCACATCAGCCAGCCACGCGATTTGTGTTCTTTTATGAGCTCTAGTGTCCCTTGGGCCCTATCGAAAAGGGACCCATAAGTTGGAATGACTTATAAAATAAGGGGTGTCCGTGTGCTTAAGCCACGTCACCACTTTGTGACATACCCCCTTCTTCAAAGAATTGTAACCGCCCTCGATTACACCTGCAAAAACAGACATAAGCCATAAACCAGTTCAGTAGACACTGACTCTCAATACCGACGCAATAGACGACTCAAATCCAACACTCGCATAAAGACATCCAAATCACATTCAAATCAAATCACATAAAATCAATCAAGATCTAGGACCATGATCTCTCGGCAACATGTTTAGCAATCGAATCTAGATCCACACTGGACCTCACTGATGTCGGATTAACTAAATCTTATTGCGGTCATGTTCATAGAATCTCAAGACCGAAATGTTGCAGTCATTTCGTCTTTCAAACCTACACTCAAACACAATCATATGAGAGAGCACACATAAATCGGATTCATTTTCGGGAATTCCCATGTCAAAGTACTTCATTCATAAAGTCATATAGTAGAATACTGTCAACACATCAGTATCCTTGAAATATGAAGAGAAATCGATGACTTTATTCCATCTGGGTAATCTGTGACAAAGGAGCGAAGTAACTCCCCTCTTGTGCACTCTCGTCTACACCAGATTCAATCCTGCTAATCTGCGGGATCTCTAGGAAAAGCTAGACCAAAAGCCTCAAGGTAAAGTTCCAATGTCTGAGGAGTATCTCCTAGGTCGTCCTCCATCCACTTCGCATCCAATGCCGAATAGTTCTTGAATTTCACTGAGAATCGCAGTATCACTTTACCTTTCACTTTCCTTTCCTTGTGAGCCGGTATCCGTTCCGGAACAAGTATCTCCTCGCTCTCTTCCACTTCAGGTTGCTCCTCAGACTCCCTGTCGGCTGGCACCTCACCCTTGAAAGGTTTGGAGTAACTCCCCTCTTGTGCAGTCCTGTATGCACCAGATTCAACCTTGCTGATCTGCGGAATCTCTAGGAAAACCTAGACTAAAAGCCTCAAGGTAAAGTTCCAATGTCTAAGGAGTATCTGCTAGGTCCTCCTCCATCCACTTCGCATCCAATGCCGGATAGTTCTTGAATTTCACTAAGAACAGCCGTATCACTTTACCTTTCACTTAAATAAGGGGTGTCCAGGTGCTCATGCCACGTCACCACTTTGTGACATATCCCCTTCTTCAAAGAATTGTAACCGCCCACGATTACATCTGCAAAAATAGACATAAGCCATAAACCAGTTCAGTAGACACTGACTCTAAGTACCGACACAATAGACGACACAAATCCAACACTCGCACAAAGACGACAGTCACTGAATATCCACATCACATTCAAATCAAATCACATAAAATCAATCAAGATCTAGGACCATGATCTCTTGGTAACATGTTCCGCAATCACATCTAGATCCACACTGGACCTCACTGATGTCGGATTAACTAAATCTTATTGCGGTCATGTTCATAGAATCTCAAGACCGAAATGCTACAGTCATTTCGTCTTTCAAACCTGCACTCAAACACGATCATATGAGAGAGCACACATAAATCGAATTCATTTTCGGGAATTTCCATGTCAAAGTACTTCATTCATAAAGTCATATAGTAGAATACTGCAACACATCAGTATCCCTAAAATCCAAAGAGAAATCGATGACTTTATTCCATCTAGGTAATCTGTGACAAAGGAGCAGAGTAACTCCCCTCTTGTGCACTTCCATCTGCACCAGATTCAACCCTGCTAATCTGCGGGATCTCTCGGAAAAGCTAGACCGAAAGCCTCAAGGTAAAGTTCCAATGTCTGAAGAGTATCTACTAGATCCTCCTCCATCCACTTCGCATCCAATGCCGGATAGTTCTTGAATTTCACTAAGAATCGCAGTATCACTTTACCTTTCACTTTCCTTTCCTTGTGAGCTGGTATTTGTTCCGGAACAAGTATCTCCTCGCTCTCTTCCACTTCAGGTTGCTTTTCAGACTCCCTGTCGGCTGGCACCTCACCCTTGAAAGGTTTGGAGTAACTCCCCTCTTGTGCAGTCCTGTTTGCACCAAATTCAACCCTGCTGATCTGTGGAAGCTCTAGGAAAAGCTAGACCAAAAGCCTCAAGGTAAAGTTCCAATGTTTGAGGAGTATCTGCTAGTTCCTCCTCCATCCACTTCGCATCCAATGCCGGATGGTTCTTGAATTTCACTAAGAACAGCCATATCACTTTACCTTTCACTTTCCTTTCCTTGTGAGCCGGTATCTGTTCTGGAACAAGTATCTCCTCGCTCTCTTCCACTTCAGGTTGCTCCTTAGGCTCCCTTTCGACTGGCACCTCACCCTTGAAAGGTTTCAAGGGACTCACATGAAAAGCATTGTGAATCTTCCGTATCTGGCAACTTCAGTCCGAAGGATACATCACTTATCTTCTCTTGAATCTGGAAAGGGCCATAATATCACATACTTAGCTTTGGAAAAAGCCGCTCCTTCCCCTTTCTTTTTCTCAGGCGTGCCTTCTCAAATCTTAAGAGCACCCAATCATCTTCCTTCAACTGCAAGTCATGTCGATGTTTATCAACTGCCTTCTTATGCCGTGCTTGAGGAGCTAAAATACTTACTTGCGCTGCAACTGACATTGGTATCAGAGCTCTGTGTGTGCTTCGGCCTCGCAAACTCAAGGGAAGAACCCGAGCAAAACCAAGGACCCAAAGAACCTCTCCCAATTTTTTTTCCTCAAAGAAGTTTCGTGTCCCAATCCCGGACTTTTTAGCCACTTCCACTCTTAGTCTATCGCATATCGGGCGCGCTCACGTCTTCATCGCTATGTCTTTGAACGAAGAATCGAAGATTGACATCCGATACATGAAAACCCAGACCTTGAGTATCAAGATCTACTTGCCTTGTATGCGGATATAGAAGGAGTTGAAGGAAGGATCCCTAACCCTTTTCTGCATTTGCATTCGCATATAGCGTGCATCTACTTCCGCCGACATGGAACCATATTAGAAATACCTCCAAGCACCCTTACCTTTCAGCTTCACCCGCAATGTTTTCACAACAGGACTATTCGAGTGGTAGTACTTGCTCGCAAGGCAGAGTCAACACCAAGGCTAGTGTTCTGCGACAATAGTAAGGCTACCTAGCAACTCGTATGGTTGGTTGTTACATCGCACCAGTACCTACATCCGTAGTATCCACAAATTGGAGGAGTTTTCATCGATTTATGCATCCACAAGCATCAGAAGTATAGATAGAAGTTCGGCAATTGTGCCTCACCTTTAACAGGGGTATGTCACGTGCGCACCGCACTTGCGCCACGCGGACAAGCTTCTATTACCGTCTAGCGTCAGTCTTAGCGTAGGACCTAACCTCGCACCTCTGTGAGCCTCTAGCAAGACGTGCATGTCCAGGCAGGTCATATTTACATACCCTCACTTGCACAGTTAAGTCACTTAAGCATATAGGCACATGAACAATCACTTAAGTCATTTATTAATAAGTGACTTTGACATAATATTTATTAAAAGTAGGTAGGGCAAATGGCTAAAAGACCTATAAAAGTAGCCCTTTGGGCGCTATAGAAGGCAGAAGAGGCGGAAGACGAAGTAGTATCGACAACACCCTCTTCTCAGCAGTACCCAACAACCATCAGCGTTTTAACTTTTTAGTCAGCCTTGGCATTTTCCCTCAGCTTCTCCCACCAGCACTTTTCAGCCCTAAGCACCTTGAATTCAACGACCAGCGCTTACGGATCAGCAGCGTTTTCAGATCAGCCAGCAGGCCAGCATTTTTAGTTTTTCAGAAATCGCCATCCTCAGCGATAGCTGATCAACCCACAGCCTTGTCGTCGCCGTCGTCGTTGAAATATCAAGCATCTCCAGCAGTACCCATTAGTACCTCAGCAGCACCACAACACAGGTACCCCTCATCGTCGTCGTCGTCGTCATCGACGCAGTACCCCAGCATCTAGCACCCCTTGCGTCTTAGCTTGGCTCCTGGCTCACTCAGCGTAGGGATCTTCAAGACCTCCGTGTCCTTAGCACCCAAGTACCTTCAGTACCCAAAGTACCCCGCAATACCAAGTGCCAAGTACCCACAGTACCCAGCACTTAGCCTCTCAAGTACCAAGCACCCATCGCAATATCCCTCAGCAGCTATCACAATACCCATTAGCCCTTCAACAATATTTGGCAACAGAGCAAGGGGGCCCTTGAGGGTGGTTGGGACTCAACATGCGGTGTAGTCTCTCCTTTCTCTCCCACTGCGTCTCTCTCTTTCATCGTGTTCGATTCGATTTCTCTTTTCAAGTGAAGTAAAAGTAACCTTGTGTTTGTGCGGAGTACTAGATCCGAGCTAAAATACTTAAGGTATTTCAGATCAGCCCCACAAGAGGCACCCTCCCTTGGGTGCCCGCATGCAGACGAAGCCAATGGGCAGCAGCAAAGAAGGGCAGCCCTAGCACTTTTGGGCAGCCTCCCAGATCTGCATTTTTGGGCAGCCAGCACAGCTTGTTCTCTTTTCACTCGGAGAAGCGGTACCAGATCTAATGATCCTCAGGGCACATCTTCCCTTTGCCAAGAGGTGGTCTAGGTCTGCTATTCACCATGCTTGCTCGGTTGGTCCTAGTTGTTGCCAAAGGCCTCGTGTGCAGAAGCAGTTGGCAGTGTCAATAGCAGTTTTGTAAAGAAGCTTTCCATCAACAACGCATTCCCGCAAAAAAAACATGATGGAAAGCATTCACCATCAACCACTGTAAACAGAGCTTGCGCCAAAAATCCGGGAGAGAGGAATTTAAGGTGTGCATTCTCTTACAAGGTTGCACCTGACCTACAGATCTCTAGACAACTCTGGATTATTTAGAGGCTCCCTTGCTGCTCATCTTGTTGCCATATTCTCCCCTTCAGTGCATCATCTTGCAGCATGAGACCTGCCGTATGCAGTTCTCGCAGCCAGCTTTCAGCCATTGGATCCTTCCTCATTAATATACATATATGCAAATACACATAAACTTAAAAACATACGTACATGCAAACACGCATGTATATATAAACACAATCTAAAAGTGCATAATCCTACATACGCATGCAGCTAGATAGAAATTAATGAAAATATGTGCATGGCTCAATGTATCTGTATGTGGCTCGATAAATTCGGATGGATGTGTACCCAAATATCTTAAAAGCAACCCAATCGATACAAGTTTCTGACTGATGTCTGAATAATCTCAAAGGCTTGGGTCATGCTAAGATGTTTAACCATAATCTAAGCACGCTTTTTGTAGCACGTCTTGGCAAGCATCTTGCCTTCGTATTTTGCATGTGCACATCGGCAATCTTCACATGCACAAAGAGAAGGGGAAATCAAAAGCAAAGATTGCAACGCACCCAGTCTTGAGGATTGGCTGTGACAACATCCATGTGGCAACCCACAAAAGACAGTATCTTGCCAGGCTCGGTACCAGGGTACTCGATGATGAGATTTCCACGACCTGCAACATAGCTTACGTGGTTCAAAATAAGAGGACCACCGGCTTCTGTGCTCAAGGGCTGCAGCACCTTCAAGACGTGGCGCGCTGCGCAATCCTCTCTAGGCTTGAGCTCTGGGGGATTGTTTTGTAGATTCTGGGCCTCGCCCACTAACTTTGCAAGCAACTCCACAAACTTCTGTGTGCAGAGCTCCATGCCAGCCACCTCCATTTCCACTCCCTCTCTTCTGTTGGATTATGGCTGTCTAGCTGATGTGGCAAAAACTAATTCGCTTAACGAAGCCCTCCTGTGCGGGCATGCTCAAATGGGATCGATGGCTAAGGTGATCTGGCTGTCGGATGCGCATTTGGTAAATTCGGGGCGTTTAGTAAGTTCGGGAAGAAAAGTAAATTCGGGCAGGCTTGTAAATTCAGGTCGATCCGCACCCCATGTCTCGAACCCCCGACCTTCCCACCACGAGCCATGTGCACTGACCACTACACCCTCATGCGTACATTGAAATATAGGCGATTCGAGTATGTCATATTGTAAATGTGGGCTGATTAGTAAATTCGGGGCAAATTTATAAATTCGGGGCTACTTCAGATATGACGGTCCATAATTGACGCGCGTCGCCTTTTCCTCCACCATTGATCCCATTTGACCATGCATGTGTGATATAGTGATGAGGGCCTCCTACCCTCGGGACAGAAGGCTTCCAGGGTGTGTTGGCACTGCCTGCTTGTTGGAGTTGCGCAAATGTTGTACACATTTCTGAGGCTTTTAAAAGCTATTTAAGATGCTGCTTTTGAGCGTTCCTAATTTCAGTGATGTTTGTAATGAAAATAGCGTTGGCGTAAGTATCTCATAACGATTTTGAGTCAATTTATTTAGCAAGCATCTAGCAAGATCCTCGAAGAGGATTGAAAAGGAAAGAGGGAGAGGGGGAGGGGGGGGGCTACGTGTCCAATGTTGCATGGTTGTAGACGACAAAGGCAGTCAGTGGCATTTGCGAGGAGAAGTGGCCAAGGCCAACGGGCGGGGAGGGGGGGGGACATGTGGAGGGAGGGCTTTTATGGATGATAGATTGGCGAGCTACGATGCCCGACGAGGCATAGGAAATTGAATTAATTTTAATTTTACGGATCGTATGGGAGATTGTGACGCTGTAGTATGTTAATTAGATCAAATGGCTCATTTGGATCGCCTAGGTTGTGAGCTCGAAATGAGTGAACCTGCCCTTTCCATTACCAAAGTAAGGGGAGTGAGGGAGGCTGGAACATGAGGCATGAATAAAGCTTTGTGATAGCAGCTACGCAACGAGTGTAGAGACTTGAGCAAGAAGGAGCTACATAGGTCCTCTCTCTCTCTCTCTCTCTCTCTCTCTCTCTCTCTCTCTCTCTCTCTCTCTCTCTCTCTTTGAGTAGGCAGATCCAATATCGGCACGGTAGTGACAACCCTTGTTAGCAAGGAATGTTCGAGTACTTTGAACCTTTGACCCCACTGCATGAGGACCACTATCGTAGCAAGCAACCCAAGCGCTCATCGCTGCTTCCTGTAGTAACAGTTTTATCTGGTACTACAGGAAAAGGTAGGTGGAAAAGGTATGAGGCATGGGTGTGTGTGCAGTCTGAACGCACCCTAAGGTATTAAGGTACTGCATGATTAAACATGACACGTCCAGAAAAGTATGAAACCGAATAAACCCTGCGCTCTAACTATGGTGTGGGGTTCTGGTCCAGCCCCCAATGCCTCGTATCACCTCAGAAAGTGGGGCACCCATGGCACCTACGGGCTTTCCCAGACCCTTGTCTTGTCACACTACACTTTCCTATGGTCGAAATGCATGGGAGAAGTCGCATCCCCTCTTTTGTCAGTCCTTGCTCCTCCCGAATACCAACAGCACACAAGTGGAGCTCGGGTTTATCGACCTCCTCCTGGAAAATGTCTCCCTCAACCAACTAAAGCACGCTCTACACATCGACCCCTCTGTGTAGCATGGCTTCCCCCTACCTCCCAAAGAAGCGCCACTCCACCATCAAGAGCATTCAGAGGGTAGTACAAAGGGCCATCACAAAGCAGCTCTCGAGGCAACTGGACAGGAAGACCGCCAAGAAGTCCATGAGCGTGCCAAGAATGGTGAATGAGATAAGCCCACTGTTCTTTCGCCTCTTTCTCAAATCAACAAAACACAAAAGAAACTTGAAGGGTGAGCCCTAGTCGGTATAATAGTGGATCCCCACCCCCTACAAACTTTCTAGAGGTGCAGAGCTAGAGCCAATGGGTGTCTAGAGGTGTAGAGCTAGAGTCAAAACCATATGCTTTTTTCATTCAAAACACTTCAAAAGACGTTCTGAAAAACCATATGCTTTTTCAGTCCAAAACGCTTGAGATGGTGTTTAACATCCACAAGTCGGTGGGTCATGAGGAACTCTCCACTGCTCTTGTTTAAGTGGTCCCCCTAGTTCAACCCCGATGTGTCTACACTAGGAAATATTCGTCTAAGACCGAGTTTCCTAACTTGCCGCCAATAGCACTTGGGAGCCATAGCTTCTAAGCTAAGCTAGGCCCTTGGAGGGAGGCCGTGCAAAGACTTCACCCTAGCTTCGCATCCATGAACTTAGCGGAGATGAACTTGTCAAAGCATATGCCCCATTCCATAGACATCATCTGTCATAAAATCTAATATCTAATATCTAACCAACCCAAATGATTTTCTCAGATTAAACTGATCACTTAACGTGGGAGAATAAACGGGAACAAGGGTTAAGATATAGACATGTGCTTATAGATCTATCTCAACACGGGGCCAATGGGAAAGGGGCCCAAATGAGAGATGGTCTATCAAAGAGCAAGGCTAACCAATGGAGCATAAGACCTTAGGGTTAGCTTCATTGAAGACCTCCAATAATGTGTGTAAAAGTCCTTTGACCTTAGGTAAGCTAGGGCTGAGCTTGAGGCGGGAACTCGACCCAGCTCGAGGTGCTTGTCCTTCTTGTCATGCTTGATGACTAAGGTGCTTGAGGTGCTTGATGATTGAGGTGCTTGATGATCTTGATGATTGAGATGCTTGATGTGCTTGACATGCTTGAGATGCTAGGGTTGCAATTGAGGTGAGAACTTAGCCCAAGCTTAAAGTGCTTAAGGGCCAAGCTTGTGGTGGGAATTGGGCCTATGCATGAGGGGCTTGAGATGTCAAAAGGTCAAGATTCAATCCCCACAAGGAAGGGGCGAGCCCTACAAGAGAGGGGATGAGAGAGAACACCCACACATTCACACAAGGCATGCATGGTACAAAGAAAGAAAAAGGGACACTTGTCAAGTTCCTCCTCATGTTGCCCTCATGGTGTGCCTGAAGCCTATTGGTTGGCCACCCAATAATTTAGGAGATTTAATTAATTGATTTTGCATTTATCAAGTCCTCTCTCTCAAAGGGGAAAGGGGGACACTTGTCCCAAGGCTACCCTTGCTGCTTGTAATGCCTCCTGCTTGTGATTGGCTAGGCCTGGAGGGGTCCAATGAGCTTCAAGCATGAGCTACAAGGGGGGGTCGACCCAAGCAAGCTAGGGGGCTGCTTAGGGGGTATGCTCACCCACACACACTCACAAACACTCTCATGGTGTGCTATGCAAAGTGCAAGAGCTCCCTCTCCTTCTCCAAGCAAGTAGAGTTTGAGAGCCTACACCAACACTCTGGGCTATGGAGTGCAAATCCAACCAAGAGCCATGATTCAATGCTGAAGCTTGCCATCTCCTTCTTCTTCATTACTATGCTATTATGTATGCTAGCAAGAAGAGTTATGATAAGTGAGGAACTAATTCTTTCTCCTATGAAATGTTTCTTCTTCCTCTTCCCTACCCTCATTCCCTGCTAGCTCTCTCCACCTTCGAAGGTGTTTGAGGTCTTGGGATTGAGGCTTGGGATAGTTAAAGCTTTCTTCAAGTTTATGTTATGCTTGTGATGCATGAATCTTTCCATCTTCATTGCATCACCTAGGTCACAAGGAACACAAAGATTGTATTGTAACAAGTCTCTCTTAATGGGAGATATCATAATACAAATGCCTATTGGAGGGGGGACCGGCTCCACATAAATCCGGTCCTCAACTGTTGTCATGTTCTCTAAATTCTCTCTCTTGCAAAAGTATTGTTCATGCCAAGTTAACTAATTGCTATGATTATGTTGCTATCTTCAATTATGTTCACCCACTATGCTCACAAAAGTCATTTCTCAAAAGTATTCCTTATTAATTTCCACTACTTTCAAGTTAAATAGGCCAATTCCATTACATTGGTATCAGAGCATTTGGTTTCTCTTTTCTTGCTTAAGAAGAGAGGTCCTTAAGTAGCCTATAAATGGTTGATGTTGTTAAATTATATTAGGGTAAGTGGAACTGGGATCTATTATCGATTTTGTTGAGCCCACTATGTGGGATATGGTGCACACCTCAGGAGCTTTGGACTTAATACTGGAGTCTTTTTAGACTTGCCTACGGCTTTACCATTATTGAGCCATAAGAAGTCCGAAAGGAGCTAGCCCTCGGCAACTCTGCTATGTTAGACCTACTCCTCTACTCTCTATAATTAACCACTTCGAGCCATGGGGGTAGATACTTAAGAGCCGATTTTCAAAGGCTAAGAAGAGTGGCAACTAAGGTTTTGAATTGCCAAAGCATACACTAAGTACATACATAAATTTTGTTAACATGGATGAAAATAATCAAGAGAGTAGAATGAACATTGATAGATTTGATTTTGCACATGAAGGTGCTAATGATGATGCTCCCATGTTTGTGAATTATCTCGTCACTAGGTTGCAGCAAGCTATGGGCAACCCTGCTTTGCAAGCCGAAGTTAACAACTTCGTGCTTATGGAATTTCCCTTCCTCTCCAAGAGGAGAGAGATCTTAGGAGGCCTCTTGAAGAGACCCCCAAAAGAAGACTCTCTCCCATTCAAGAGGAGGAATCCAAAGAGCAAGAAAGCAATGAAAGTTTAAGTTCCTCTGAAGATGTGGCTCCACGAAGAAGGCGGTCTAGACGATCACCCACTCCTCCCAAGAGGAAAAGATCAACACATAGTCCTTCTCCCCGTCACTCCGAAAGGGAAGAGAGGAAACAAAGGAAGAAAAGGGCTAGGAAGAGGTCACCCTCTTCTCCTTCTTCTTCACCTTCCTCCTCTTCTGACGAAAGCTATGGCTATTCTCCTAGAGAATACAAGAGGGGAGGACATCACAAATCATTTTCTGCATGGCGAAGGTCACAAAAGCTAAAGAAGTTCAAGGAGGGAGGAAAGAGTATCTCTTTTCTCACCTATGATGGCACCTTTGGTGCTACTGACAAAGTGTTGGCCTTCATCCAGCAATTTGATGCGGCCTTTGGAGACGAGGGTTTCATAGAGTCCTCCAAGCTACACCATGTAGCTATGCACTTCCAAAAATTAGCTTGTCAATGGTGGGCTAGCCTTTGTGGCAATGGTGACATAGAAAACTCTACGAGTTTCCATCATGAAGCAATTCCTTGCAAGTGATGAGGACAAAGTGCTTACTGAATGGTGCAGCTTAAAGCTTCTCTCCCATGAGTCTATCCACAAGCATGTAGACAAGTTTTGGGATTTACATCTCAAGGCTACTGTCTTTCAAAAGATAGACTTTGCCGAGCAAATGCAGCAATTCTGTGCCGGATTACATGAAGAGATGGCCGAATACATCAACTCTCAACAGCTTGGTACTATTAGCGAAGTAATCCATCACACCATGGTTGCTTCACGCATCAATTTCCATCAAGGGGCTGAACGTAATGTCAAGCCCATGAAAAACAAAGACAAAAATGATGCAAAGGGGAAAACCAATGTTCAAAATTCTTCCCAAGGCACTTCCAACAACAACAACAACAATCGGTCCAAGGAGAAGGGATTTTACAAAGGTAAAAACAAACTCTCTCCTGAAGAGCTTGAATCTTTTCGCAAGGACCATAAGTGTTTCAAGTGTGGGGAGCAAGGACATGGCTATCGTTCTTGCCCCAAGAAGAATACTCACAACGAGACTCCTATCGAAGCTCCAAAAGAGGATGCTCATTGCAAAGGATCGTCACTTTCCTATGCTTGAGGAAATGTAAGAGAGCATGATGCCTTCATCTTGTTTGACCCTGGCTCTACTCACAACTTCATATCAACGGAGTTGGCCACCAAGTTGGGCATTCAAGCTTTTGAGATGGGAGATATGGTAATGGCTGACGCAACTTTCAAGGGACAGCAAGCCTCCATTACGAGTCCCTTGATTGGGAAGTTGAGGCTTCATGTCCAAAGCTATGTCGACAAAGAAGACTTCTTCATCTCTCCTCTCCAACATGAGGATGCTATCCTAGGGGCGCCATGGTTTGATTGCATGGCTGCCAACATGAAGTTCCCTCAAAGGAGAATCTACTTTACCTACAAGGGAAAGAACATGTATATAGATGTTAATGAGCGTGGTCGCACTATTCCACTTGTAAATCCTTCTGCTTTTGATAAGTCAATGAAGAGCTCAGTTTCTGCGTACATGATTTTTGTCAAAGAGTCTCTAAAAGATCCTAATGTTTCATCAAATGTAAATGGTAGGAATCAAGAAGAGTTAGACTTGTCTAATTTTCTAAAAGGATTCCAAGATGTGTTCATCGATGATATCCCTATGGACTTACCTCCAAAACGAGGGGATGCTGACCATCGCATTGAGCTCTTTCAAGGAAGCTCACCGCCTAATAAGCCTCCTTATCGAGTCTCACAAGCTCAACAAGAGGAGATCATGAGGCAAGTACAGGAATTGGTAGACAAAGGGATGGTGAGGCCTAGTTCCTCTCCCTTTTGTTCTCGAGTCCATTTAGTGCAAAAAAAAGATGGTACATATCGTATGTGTGTGGACTATCGAGCACTAAACCATATCACTATAAAAAATAGATTTCCCGTGCCTCGGGTAGAAGATCTGTTTGATAAGCTACAAGGCTCTACCTACTTTAGTAGGATTGACCTTAAGAGTGGCTATCATCAAATAAAGATAGTGGATGAAGATATCCTAAAGACCACGTTTCGCACAATGTTTGGTCTTTATGAATATCTAGTCATGCCTTTTGGCTTGACTAATGCACCAGCTACATTCAATCGTCTAATGGAGAAAATTTTTAGACCTTATCGTAAATTCACTGGAGTTTTCTTTGATGATATCATCATCTACTCCAAGTCTTTGGAGGAACATAAGCAACATCTCTAAGTGATTTTTCAAGCATTGAGGGAGAATAAGCTTTTTCTCAACCAAAAGAAAAATGAATTTTTCCTTCAAGAGATTCAATACTTAGGTCATATTATCTCTCAAGATGGTATCCGTATGGATCCATCGAAGTTAGAGGTAATAAAAGCATGGCCTAACCCAAGGAATCTACATGAGCTAAGAAGCTTTATTGGTATGTGTGCATACTATAGACGCTCTATAGCAAAATTCTCTTAAGTAGCAGGACCACTACACGACTTAACTAAGAAGAACGTTAAGTATGTATGGACTACTAAGGAGCAAAATGCTTTTGATAAGCTCAAAGAGAATCTTACTTCCCAACCAATCCTCGTACTTCCGGATCTCTCAAAGCCATTTGAGGTCCAATGTGATACTTGTGGTGATTGTCTTGGAGCAGTTTTGCTTCAAGAAGGGCACGCCATAGCATATGAGAGCCGAAGGCTCAATATTGATGAAAGAGTCTTGGGCATTTATGAGAAAGAGCTTTTAGCTGTTCTACATGCCCTAGACACATGGAAGCACTACTTATTGGGGACTCCATTTATTCTACGAACCGATCACACCAAAGTCTCAAGTATGTCATGACGCAAACCAGGCTTTCCGACAAACAAATGAGGTGGGAAAATTTTCTTTCGCAATTTAATTTTCATATTGCTCACATTGCTGGTAAGCACAATCAAGTGACCGATGCACTTTCACGATGAACAAAAGTTAATGCGGTGTCTATAGCTACTCACAATGATCTATCTTCTATGATAGATGAGTATGCTACTGACCCTGACTTTAAAGACATAATGTCAGCCCTTGCATTGGGGAAGAAAGAGGAACCATTCACCTTGCAGGATGGTTATCTTCTCCACGGCAATAAGCTATGTGTTACACATTCCCTTCGTGAGAAAGTTATGTAGGAATCCCATGCTCCTCCATATGCGGGGCATAGAGGTATTCAACCTACTCTCCAAGGAGTAGAGACATACTTCTATTGGCCAACCATGAAAGAGGACATACAAGAGTGTGTTTTAAAATGTGTAGTATGTCAAAAGTCCAAGTATGATAGAGGGAAGCAACCTGGATTACTCCATCCATTGCCTATCCCAAATTCACCATGGGAGAGTATATCCATTGATTTCATCTTTGGATTACCCAAGTCTATCCATGGGAATATGGACAATAATCAACAGGTTTAGCAAGCAAGCACATTTTATTCCTCTCAAAAAGACTATTAAGGCACATCAAATGGCAACTCTCTTCATATCTCAGATTTTCAAGCACCATGGATTACCCACATCCATCGTGTCAGATAGAGATCTTAGAATGACCAGTAATTTTTGGAAAGGTCTCTTTGAAAATCTAGGAACAAGATTGAATTTCTCTTCGGCCTATCACCCACAAACGGATGGCCAAAGTGAGATAGCCAATCTTACGATACTCGACCTTCTCAAGACTCATGTTACCGAAGTAGATCAACCCTCACAATGGGAAAAGTACTTACCTCTTGTAGAGTATGCCTACAATAATAGTGAACATACTTCTATGGGAAAAGCACCTTTTGAGATCATTGAGGGAAGACCTAAAAGTCCCTTGCTACTCAAAGTACATGGGAAGATCTTCGCCGTCGATGAGTATAGCCGTGACCTACAAGAATCTTTTTAAAAGATTAAGGAGGCTATATCCATCTCTCAACAAAAGCAAAAAGATGCTACTGATAAGCACAAAAGGGCCCTAATGTTCAAAGAAAATGATTGGGTCTTGCTCAAGTTTCCTAAAGCTCGATTAAGGCAAACGACGGGCAAAAATCCTACGGGCCATCAAAAGTATTATGCTAAACTAGCAAAAAGATACTATGGTCCTTTCCAAATCTTGAAGCCCATCAATGAGATGGCTTATCAACTCAAGTTGCCCAACCATTGTCTCATACACAATGCCTTTCATGTAAGCCTACTTAAGCCCTACAAAGGAGAGCCACCAAGTGAACCAATTATTGAAGACCCTCCCGAAGTTGAAGACCAAGAAGAGGTGCTACAACTCGAAGCTATCCTTCGGCATGAAGACGACATGGTAAGATTATCCGATGGTATCTTATTAAGTTCAAAAATTATCCCTTTGAAGATGCTAGATGGATGCAAGGAATACAGCTTAAGGATAGTATGAACCTTGTCAATGCTTACAATGCTACATTAGAGTAAGCAAATGTACAAATTTCTTTTAAATGACTCATGTTTTTGTCTTATAAGACTAGTCCTCTTTTTAATTGTGCACAAATTTAACTAGTATGCATGCTTAGAATCATGTTTGTGATGACGACGTCTCTCAAACACCAAGTAGAATTTGTCACTCTACTTTGGGAGAATGAAATGGACTAAAGAGCAGACATGCTTGCGGCAGCTATGTCTCCCAAGCACCAAATGGATTAGTTATCCATCTTGAAAAGATGTCATAGGGTAAAAAGGGATCCTCTACCCGCTAAGTAAAATTGACTAATGACTAAGGCTATATCTCTACTACCTCATAGTCGAGGACGACTATGATTTCAAGAGAGAGGTAGTGTCATAAAATGTAATATCTAATATCTAACCAACCAAATGATTTTCTCATATTAATATGATCACTTAATGTGGGAGAATAAACAGGAGCAAGGGTTAAGATATAGACATGTGCTTATAGATCCATCTCAACACGGGGCCAATGGGAAAGGGGCCCAAATGAGATATGGTCTATCAAAGAGCAAGGCTAACCAATGGAGCATAAGACCTTAGGGTTAGCTTCATTAAAGACCTCCAATAATGTGTGTAAAATTCCTTTGACCTTAGGTAAGCTAGGGTTGAGCTTGAGGCGGGAACCCGACCCAGCTCGAGATTCTTGTCCTGTTTGTCATGCTTGATGACTAAGGTGCTTGAGGTGCTTGATGATTGAGATGCTTGAGGTGCTTGACATGCTTGAGATGCTAGGGTTGAAATTGAGGTGAGAACCCAGCCCAAGCTTAAAGTGCTTAAGGGCCAAGCTTGTGGTGGGAATTAGGCCTATGCATGAGGGGCTTGAGGTGTCGAAAGGTCAAGATTCAATCCCTACAAGGAAGGGGGGATCCCTACAAGAGGGGGGATCCCTACAAGAGGGGGGATGAGAGAGAACACCCACACACTCACACAAGGCATGCATGGTACAAAGAAAGAAAAAGGAACACTTGTCTAGTTCCTCCTCATGTTGCCCTCATTGTGTGCTAAAGCCTATTGGTTGGCCACCCAAGGGGTCCAATGATAATTTAGGAGATTTAATTAATTGATTTTGCATTTATCAAGTCCTCTCTCTCAAAGGGGAAAGGGGGACACTTGTCCCAAGGCTACCCTTGCTGCTTGTAAAACCTCCTGCTTGTGATTGGCTAGGCCTGGAGGGGTCCAATGAGTTTCAAGCGTCAGCTACAAGGGGGGGTCGACCCAAGCAAGCTAGGGGGCTGCTTAGGGGGTATACTCACCCACACACACTCATAAACACTCTCATGGTGTGCTATGCAAAGTGCAAGAGCTCTCTCTCCCTCTCGAAGCAAGTAGAGGTTGAGAGCCTACACCAACACTCTTGGCTATGGAGTGCAAATCCAACCAAGATCCATGCTTCAATGCTTAAGCTTGCCATCTCCTTCTTTTTACTATGCTATTATGTATGCTAGCAAGAAGAGTTATGATAAGTGAGGAACTAATTCTTTCTCCTATGGAATGTTTCTTCTTCCTCTTCCCTACCCTCAATCCCTGCTAGCTCTCTCCACCTTCGAAGGTGTTTGAGGTCTTGGGACCGAGGCTTGGGATAGTTAAAGCTTTCTTCAAGTTTATGTTATGCTTGTGATGCATGAATGTTTCCATCCTCATTGCATCACTTAGGTCACAAGGAACACAAAGATTGTATTGTAACAAGTCTCTCTTAATGGGAGAAATCATAATACAAATGCCTATTGGAGGGGGGACCGGCTCCACATAAATCCGATCCTCAACTGTTGTCATGTTCTCTAAATTCTCTCTCTTGCAAAATTATTGTTCATGCCAAGTTAACTAATTGCTATGATTATGTTGCTATCTTCAATTATGTTCACCCACTATGCTCACAAAGTCATTTCTCAAAAGTATTCCTCATTAATTTCCGCTACTCTCAAGTTAAATAGGTCAATTGGTCAATTCCATTACATCATCACTGACGATGGACAATCTTTTGAGCAACCACTGGAATACAAGTATTTACATAGAGCATGTTTTCTTTGTGGAGTGATGGGGCACTTTGTAAAAGAGTGCCATACGAAGAACCCTTGCCCCCCTCCACCTCCTCCCTTAGGGGCTGCTCCTATCGTTTACACCTCCCCCGCTGCTTAGCCTTCCACTGTGTGTGTGTGTGTGTGTGTGTGTGTGTGTGTGTGTGTGTGTGTGTGTGTAATGGGGGGGGGGGGGGGGGAGGCGCTTCTCCCAAGAGAACTTTGAACTTGCAGGCTCACCACAAACAAAATAAGAGCCGACACAATGACAACTACAACCACCTCAGGTTTGCTCATAGGCCTCTCCTCCCCAAGGGTGAGGACTCTGATTCGGGGGAGTTTATCCCTCCTACCCAGAGAGCAAGAAGCAAAAAGTGGAGTCATACTCGAAGCCCATGTCAATAAGCTTGATCATCAGGCCAAATTAGACCTCAACAAAGAACCAAGGATGAATACTCCTATGACCAAAACACCCAGGGTCCAGGATGTTAGGAAATATGACGTAGCTAAATAGATATTTTTGAGTAGCTTACTTAATAGAGAGAGAGAAATTTTCACACACGAGAGATTATAGAGTAGAGTAGAGAGAGAGAGAGAGAGAGAGAGAGAGAGAGAGAGAGAGAGAGAGAGAGAGAGAGCACGATATACGTGGCTCACCCAATGTGGGCTACATCCACAGAAAAGCATCCACTTAATGGCTTTAGTACTTCAAACAAGAAGTAGGTTACAAAGGGATTATACCCTTAATAGAGCTCCCGCCTTGCTTCACTCTCACCACCTCACACCCACCTTGTTGCATCAACTTCACACTATGAAATGTGTGCAGAAATGTCCTCCTTTTATAGGCCAAAAGGGCTTCCCTCTCTCATGAGAGGAAGCAGTGTGTAGCCACCCTTGTGTAGACAAGTTTGAAGGAGTACGAGCGGAAGTGCGACGCGAGAGAGAGTGTGAGAAGAAGAGCACGACGATATGGTGAACTCGCTCTACTGTAATGTGTAGAGCATAGTGAGTTCTTATTAGGTTTT
The DNA here is from genome assembly GCF_014529385.1 of Adiantum capillus-veneris. Classification (NCBI taxonomy): domain Eukaryota; kingdom Viridiplantae; phylum Streptophyta; class Polypodiopsida; order Polypodiales; family Pteridaceae; genus Adiantum; species Adiantum capillus-veneris. The sequence goes on along the minus strand of NC_140957.1, from coordinate 14,439,079 downwards.
TACAAAAGAATATGTGTACATACCTGGTGGCCCGCCCACTTACCTGGGCGACCACATTGGGCTTTATACCCCAACAACCTTCCACTTAAAGTCCAACGTGGTACTTTAAGTGTGAGAGAAGCTAATATACAAGAGATGTAGAGAAGTGATGTACTACCCTACACCTAACTGCTTGCGAAAATGCGCAAAGCTCTCTGAGGGAAGTCCTTTTGTAAGTAGATCAGCAGAATTTTCTGTGGTGTGAACTTTGACAAGCTGAAGTTGCTTATCCTCAAGCATTTCCCTGATGAAATGATACTTCACATCCACATGCTTTGTCTTTGAGTGATAAACTGGATTGCGAGCCAATTGTATAGCACTTTGACTATCACAATATAACACAGGCATCTCTTCTTTGATTCCCAAATCTGTTACTAGTCGATTAAGCCAAATTGATTCTTTGCATGCCTCTGATGCTGCAACATATTCAGCCTCTGTAGTAGACTGAGTAACACAATCTTGTAATCTAGAACGCCATGATACTGCTCCACCAGCCAATGTAAAGACATACCCTGACGTAGACCTTCAGTTGTCTAAGTCACCTGCATAATCTGAGTCTGTAAAACCCTTTACACTTAGCTCCTGACTCCCATAGCATATACGCATACTCTTTGTAGCTTTCAGGTATCTCAATATTCCTTTCACTACCTCCCAATGTTTCTTGCCTGGGTTTGACATGTATCGACTTACTACTCCCATTGCAAATGCAATGTCTGGGCGAGTAGCAATCATTGCATACATCAAACTACCCATTGCAGACGCATATGGAATCTTATCCATTTCAGCCTGTTCTTCCTCAGACACAGGACAATCTTGTTTGCTAAGTTTCACATATGGTGGCAATGGAACACTCAGTGCCTTTCCCTTCTCCATATTGAAACATTGCAAAACCTTGTCAATATACTCTGTTTGAGATAACCAAATCAACTTCTTTGATCTGTCTCTCTCAATGCGCATACCAAGTATATGACTTGCCTCACCCATGTCTTTCATGTCAAACGATTTTGCCATCTTTGACTTCAAAGCTGAAATTTCTTCCAAGTGCTTGCCAGCAATCAACATGTCATCCACATACAAAATAAGGATCAGCCAACTACCATCCTTAGCCTTCTTTGTATATAGACAATGATCGAACTCACTACGTTTGTAGCCTTGAGAAAGCATAGACTTGTGGAATTTATGGTACCATGCCCTCGGTGATTGTTTTAAGCCATAAAGACTCTTTAACAACTGGCATACCCAATCTTCCTTGCCTTTCTCAACAAACCCTTCTGGCTGCTGCATGTAAATTTCCACATCTAAATCACCATGCAAGAACGCTGTCTTGACATCCATTTGGTGCAACACCAAATCTAATATGGCAACCAATGCAAGAAAGCATCTCAATGTAGTCATCTTGACCACCGGAGAGAAGAATTTATCAAAGTCTATGCCTTGTTCTTGCTTAAAGCCCTTGGCAACAAGCCTTGCTTTGTACTTTGGCTGACTATCATGAGCGGTGATCTTATACCTGTAAACCCATTTACAAGGTAGATCCTTTTTGCCCTGTGGTAATTTAACTAGCTTCCATGTCTTGTTTTTATGCAGAGCTGTCATCTCTGACTGCATGGCCAATTGCCAATTTTCGGAGTCCTTCATTTGCACTGCTTCCTTGTAACATGAAGGCTCATTGCAATCAGTCAACATGACATAGTTCATAGATGGAACAAACCTATTAGGAGGTTGCATGACACGTCCAGATCTACGCACAATAGGTGGCTCAGGCTCAGCCACAACCTGTGGTTCCACTCTATCCTGTCCTTGCTCCTCTTGAGCCCTGACATTTTGTCTTGCACGTGCAGGTCCATCTTCTTGGAAGACAACTCTTCTAATCTCCTCAACCCTCTCTGGTTTAGAATGATATTTGGATTCATTAAAGTGAACATCATTGCTGCGGACAACCTTTCTGGATTCGGGATCCCAAAGTCTGTACCCCATCTCACCAGAATTACCATAGCCTAGAAAGATGCACTTTCTACTCTTTGGCTCAAGTTTGTTCCTAAATTCCTTTGGAACGTGAGTATATGCCTCACAGCCAAAGACTCTGAGATGCTTGTATGAGGGCATTTTGCCTGACCATACCATCTCTGGCACTAAATCCTTCTGCAAAACCTTGCTAGGAGATCTATTTACAAGATGAACAACTGTTGATACAGCTTCAGCCCAAAACCCATTTGGCAGCTGTGCATTAGACAACATACTTCTGACCTTCTCTTGTATGGTCCTATTCATCCTCTCAGCAACACCATTTTGAGGAGGATTGTAAGGAGCAGTAAGTTCACATTTTATACCTTTTGACTCACAAAAGTCCTGAAAGGCCTTTGAAACATACTCTCCACCATTGTCAGTGCGTAAGCATTTAAGCTTCTTGCCACTCTGATTCTCCACAAGTGTCACAAACATTTTGAAAACACTAAACGCTTCATCCTTGTGCTTGAGAAAGTAAACCCATACTTTCCTCGAGTAATCATCTATAAATGTCATAAAGTAAGAAGCTCCCCCTAGAGATAGGTTAGGCATAGGTCCACACAAATCACTATGAACAAGTGCCAACTGTGTATCTCTTCTACTGCTTCTATGCTTATGTGGATGCTGTGTTTGCTTACCATACAGACAATGTTCACAGAATTCAAAATCATTAAATGAAAAGCCAGGCAAATAACCAGAACGAGACAAGATTTCCATTCCCTCTTGGACATATGTCCTAACCGGCTATGCCACAAAGAAACGTTTGGCTGCTCGGTTACATTGATTACATTTTTAGAGACATTTGATACATAAATCATGTAAAGTCCTCCAGACTTTACTCCATGTGCTACTGTCATAGAACCCTTGGATATCTTCCACATGTTCTGTCCAAAAGTGGTGATGTAGCAAGCATCATCAAGTAAACCTGTGCTGATCAAGCTCTTTGTAATTGCGGGAACATGTCTCACATTCTTCAGCGTGAAAGAAGAGCCATTCTGAAACTTCAATTGAACATCTCCAACACCTAAGATCTCACATGTCTGCCCATTGCCTAGCCGAACATGATCTTTAGTGGTCACATAAGAGGTAAACCACTCCTTGTTTGGAGACACATGAAGTGATGCCCCTGAGTCTATAATCCAGTCACTCAGTGCATTTCCATCAGATGCTGTAAGAAGAGCTGAGTCCATTGTATTCTTCAAGAAGTAGATGTCTCTTGACACTAGACTGTCATCTTCTGCAACAGTGTTTGTCACATTTATTTCTTGAATCTTCACTGAGGACTTGTTCTTCTCACCATGGTCTTCAGCTTTCTCTTTGCCTTTTTCTACTTTCCATTCTCTGCAGTCTCTTTTCATGTGACCCTTCTTGCCACAATGGTAGCATTCTATGTCACTCTTGCCTTTAGCACTGCGGGACTTGCTACGAGACTGATTCCTCTTTCCACCTTTGAACTTTTCTTTGGTCCTTCCCCTGACAACTAAGGCTGTTCCTTTGCCTTTGTCCATTGTCTTTCTATTGGTTTCTTCAGTAAGCAGACTTCCTTCTACACCTGCTATGTTCAAACCATCTGGAGGTGCAGAATTACTCACAGCTATGCGAAAAGTGTCCCAACTTTCCGGCAATGTGATCAACAGGAACATAGCTCTAATAGGTTCATCAAACTTGACACCTTGAGCTGACAACTGACTATAGATTGTGTTGAATTCATTCAGATGATTGGACATAGGTGTCCCTTCTTTCATCTTCAAGTCAACAAGCTTCTTAAGCCAGTATACCTGTGAAGCTGCACTCTGCTTCTCATAAAGATCACTCAGCTTTAACCATGCTTGATAAGCCGACATCTCGTCTGCTACATTGAAGTAAACGCTTTCTGCCAAAGTCAGCATAATGGTAGAAAGTGCCAATTCATCCATTTCGCTCCATTCATCTTCGTCCATATCTTCTGGTTTTATCCCCTTGATCTTTATAGGTTTTATCTGCTTCTTTTGTACCAACACGTGCCAAATCTGCTTCTTCCACAATGGGAAATTGGTTCCATCCAGCTTCTTGATATTGTAAAGAGCAGTGTCCTGTGATCCAGCCATAGCTACGCTTCACAGTAGTTTACTTTCCTGGGAAAAATTCGGCAGAGTTTCCCCTGTAAACTGACCTCTAAACCAATATCAACCTGTCAAATGAACCAAGAAAGCTTCAGATTCTGCAGAAATTTTGGCAGAGTCTCCTTTGTAAAATGGCTCTGGTGTACTAAAAACAGACCAAAAAACAGCTCAAAAAACCACTGTCTCTCTAACACTGTAAGCTGTGGGTAAACCTGTCCTGCACCTGTACTGTCTCTGACTGTCCTGTAAGCATAGACTGCGACAATGCCTCAACGGCAGTAAAGAAAAGATGCAATCCCAACTGTCTAACTCACAGTCAATACATCCTAGCTGCCTATCTAAGGGTGCTCGAGGGATCGCTCCAAGACCTGTATCACCGAAAGGATCTCAACATTCGAGAATCCCCCAGCTCAATAAAACCTCACTCGACCTCAACAAAGGTTGCAGTAAATCTAACAGTACATAGACTTCCCACAAAGTCATACATCCACAAATTTCCCACTGTATGCTGTAACTGCTGCGGCGGTTGTTTGCTGCGTGACTCACAGCCAGCAAACCCTCAACAGACATACATCATCTCTGACAATACATCCCATGTGGAAGTACCTGCAATGTCAGGATGAAATCTGGAATATCAAGCAGCAAACACAAGCTACCTGATGAACTAGTGGATGTCGCCTACAGTCTGTGTGTAGATGCGCCCGTGTCGTATGTGACACACCTCCAAGAACTGTGAGCCGTCCTTCGATGTGTAGAAATCCACAAATCAACACTCTAGGAGTGTCATATCCTCAGCACCTGCAGTCGTAGGCCGAAAAACCCAAATTTGCAGAGTCGGATCCGCACCCGCTGAGACCACGTAGTCGAAAATGGCCTGCGCAGAACTTTGTCGAAGCCGAATGGTGACCGAGATGACCTCTGAATGAAATTCTGAGCACACCAAGCCCTACAGGCTTTCCCACAAGATTTGGGTCCGTGTCTTTGCCTGTCGAATTTCACTCCAAACTGAGCTGGTGACTCTAGCTTCCTGCAGTGCTGCCCCGAGCCTCGATCTGAGCTCTGATACCAGTTGAAGGAGTACGAGCGGAAGTGCGACGCGAGAGAGAGTGCGAGAAGAAGAGCACGACGATATGGTGAACTCGCTCTACTGTAATGTGTAGAGCATAGTGAGTTCTTATTAGGTTTTTACAAAAGAATATGTGTACATACCTGGCGGCCCGCCCACTTACCTGGGCGACCACATTGGGCTTTATACCCCAACAAAGTCCAAATCGGACCCCTAAATCCGCCCATGTGTGGCCGCCCTTGAGAAGACAAGTCCACCTTTGAAATCGGTCACCGGCCATTGAATCGGCCACCGGCCACCGGCCATTGACTTCCGACCACCGGCCAACCGGTCATTTTTCGACCACTTTTCGGCCACCTTCCGACCATAATATTCCAGCAAAAAGGAATATCCGGGAAATTTTGGTTTCCAACAAGTGATGGGCTCCATACTTAACACAGGAGAATCCTATCCCATGGATGTCTTGAATATTCCAGCAAAAAGGAATATCTGGGAAATTTTGGTTTCCAACGAGTGATAGGCTCCATACTTAACACAGGAGAATCCTATCCCATGGATGTCTTGAAATACAACAAAAGAAATGCTAATGTGTCTCCCTATGCATGGGAATAGTGGGAAAAAAGATAAACCGGTTCTACAGTGAAGGTCCTCTCTTGGAATGTAAAGGGCACGGATCCCCTCAAAGCCAAAAAGGTCTACAACTAGCTAATGAACAATAGATGTGAGGTAGTGTCTCTTGAAGAGATCGAAGCCACATGTACCGAGTTGTCGAGTAGGCCCAAAGAGGTTGCCAAAGATCTTCAATGGGTCACTTCACACCCAACAGAGGAACACAAGGCACTACTTTGGGGTTTCCTACCTAGTGGAATCTCACCCATACTAACCCAAAGTCTAGAAAATCATGGTGCCTTATCAATGTCCCTGGCCCTTTTAAGTGCCCTCAAGTTTCTGTCTATGCCAATGGGTCCTTAGTAGAAAGAACTACCCTGTGGGTAGAGCTATCCACCCTCCTATTGCATTGTATTCTGGTAGGCAACTTCAACATGATTGAATCCCTTGAAGATAGATTCCGCCAAAAAGGGCAAGCCGTTACAGGGAGGGAGAAGCGTGATTGGGAGTTTCTCTCCTCTACCTGTCAACTCTGGGATATTGGTTAAGTGGGGAGTTTATCTGGCAAAAGTATGGAAGAGAAAAAATGGCAAGGAAAGGGAGGCGGGTGGATAAATTCTATGTGACCTAACTGTAACTGATAACCAAGAAGAATTATAGTGTATGTGTGAAGTGAATATACATATATACAAAATGACCAAGAAGGTCAGAATATAAAGGCCAAAGCCCATTTTATGAGTTGTCTCTCCGCCGACCATTATCCTCTCTTGATAACCATGGATGATAAGTCAAACAAAGTCAGGGACATTTGGTTCCACTCAAACCCAAACATTTTTGCAATCGACGAGATTAAATCAAACTAGACGAATGATTTTTCCAAATCCTCTCTCCCTGCCAAATCTTGGTCTGAAGTACTATCTAAGTCATTTATCAATCTTCATAAATAGGTGTCTCAAATTACAAAATAGAGATGTGAAATGCTCTACTCCAACCTTTTCCAACTAGAGTCGCAACCACCCTATGAAGACACTCAATCTAGAATCTTTGCCCGCAGACATGAGGCTAGATTGGAAGAATAACTCATTCTCAAACACTCAATAGTTTACTCAAAGAGGGGTTTGTAGGCAAGCTAGATAGAGCCTCTAAGAGATGCTTAAGATCCTAAGGAAAAAGAATGCCAGAGAGTCTTCCTCACTCTTCCTCTCTCTTAGTGTCCCTTATTACGACCATTAAAAACTAACCGGAGTTCGCCAAGGAGCACTTCTAGACCCTCTTTAGTCCTACATGGGGTGACCTCTGACCTATCTTCTAAAAGTATAGCCAAAGTGTTGGAGGCTAGACACAAAGTGATCTTTGAGCAAGACATGATTCTCACTGACTTCATGATGTTCCTAGCTACCATTAATATATACATTGAAGGACTACAACCAAATAAAACCCTTGGCATTCATGGGCTACCAGTAGAATTTTTTCATGTATTCAAAGGCACTTTGGCTCCATTCCTCCTACTTGTGTAGAAGGATTCCCTCACTCACGGATCCCTTCCTTGCTCTATTAACATAGGGCTCATCATGCTCCTTCACAATGTTAACCTCAGCTTATAAGGTGTTTGTGTTAGGAAATAAAGACGTAGCGAAGTATAGATTAGAGTGGTTTACTGAATGGAGAGAGGTAATTTTCACACACAAGAGAGTTAATAGAGAGAGAGAGAGAGAGAGCACAATATATGTTCATTCAATGTGGTCTATGTCCATGGGAAAGCAATCGCTTGATGGCTTTGCACTTTGATCTTGAAGTAATTTACAAAGAGATTAGCAACCCTAATGGAACTCCTGCCTTGCTTCACTCTCACCACCACTTCACATTTCACCAACTCACACACCCTTCAGTGCACCTTCACTTCGTTCTTTGTGTAGAAGAGGCCTCCTTCTATAGGCCAAAATGGCTTCCCTCTCTGATGAGAGACACCCGTGACAAGTTCATCTTGAACTCTCCCATGCGCCCATGTGTGGTCGCCCTTAGGTAGACAAGTCTACCTGAAATTTGTCCATCCGCCCATGTGTAGCTGTAGATAAGTCTGCCTAAAACTTGTCCACCAGCCATTGAATTTGGCCATTGGCCAAAGACTTCGGACCATTAACCAACTGGCCATTGACTACCGGCCACCACGGTCGTTTTTTGGTCACGACTGTCGACTGGCCATAATATTTTGGTGAAAAAGAATATTTCAGACGTTAGTTTTTTGTTTTTCGACAAATTTCTCTTTTCACGCATAATGGCTTCTTCTCATAATGGGGGCCTTACAAATATGTGTTTTTGAGACTTAAAATTACAAGGGGTGAATCAAGCTCCGTACTTAACAATCTCCCACTTGGAGATTGATCTCCACAATAAATCTATGACTGCTTTCCATCTTGGATTCTTATCCTTGAATGCTAATTGAAGATGATCAAAAGCTCAACTTATCCTTGTTAACCACCTTTGTTAACATGTCTGCAGGATTCTTGCTTTTGTGCTCCTTTCCTAGCTTTAGTTGTCCTTCTTCCAAAAGAGTACGTATGAAGTGATATGTCACCTCTATATGCTTTGTCCTTCAGTGAAAGCCTAAATTCTTTGCAAATTAAATGGCACTTTGATTGTCACTGTACAAGACACAATTGTTTTGCTTGTATCAAAGCTCCTCCAAGAATCTATGAAGCCACATAATTTCTCTGCTTGCCTCCGTTAGAGTTCATAATCGGCTTCCGTGGTAGAAAGTGAGACCACTTTCTACCACGGAATCTATGAAGCCACATAATTTCTCTGCTTGCCTCCGTTAGAGTTCATATTCGGCTTCCGTGGTAGAAAGTGAGACCACTTTTTGTAGATTTGAAGCCCAAATTATTGTTGTGCTTCCAACTATGAAGATGTAGCCAATAGTGCTCCTTTGAGTATCTTTGTCACTTGCCATATCTACATCAGCATACCCTTGCAAGAAAATGTCAGTGCCTCCAAAACACAAAGCATTCCTGGTTGTCCCTTTTAGCTATCTTAGTATCCACTTTAGAGCTCTCTAATGCTCTTTACATGGATTATCCATGAATTTACCCACAACTCCCACTGCATGTGCAACATCTAGCCTTGTCGAGACCATAGCATACATTAGAGAACCTAATGCTACAGCATATGGAAATTTAGACATGTAGGTTATCTCCTCTTGTGTCTTTGAACACATGTCCTTGGTTAGTTTAAAGTGACTAGCCAAAGGTGTAGAAACAGGTTTTTCATCTTGCATTGCAAACCTTTCTAGTACCTTCTTGATGTAATCCCGTTGAGATAAATTTAGTGCCTTCTTCTCCCTATCCCTTGATATCTTCATGCCTAGTATCCACTTTGCAACACCTATCTTTCAATGAAAAATATTTAGACCACTCCTCTTTTAGATCTTTGATATCCTCCACGTTAGCACTTGCAATCAGCATGCCATCAATATAAAAAATTAGGATGATGAACTTCCCATCTCCCAAATTCTTCATGTACACAATGATATGAGTTGCATCCTCTAAATCCATGATCCAGCATCCATCCGTTAAACTTCAAGTACCATTGTTTTGATGCTTCCTTTACACCATACAAGCTTTTCTTTAACCTGCAAACCATTTTCTCCTTACCCTTTTCTTCATACTCCTTTGGTTGAAGCATGTAAATCTCCTCCTCCAAGTTTCCATGAGAAAATGTCGTATTTACATCCATTTTCTCAAGATTGAAGTCATGAGCAATTGTAAGGCTTAAGACAAGCCTAATGGAATTCATTTTTACAACAAGAGAAAATATCTCATTGAAATCAATTTGAGAAAACCTCTTTACCACAAGCCTGGACTTGTACCTTTTATTCTCGCCTTCTTCTTCCTTCAGCTTGTACACCCATTTGTTTTGTAGTGCTCGCTTACCTTTAGGAAAATCAACCAATTTCCATGTTTGATTGCGATGCAATGAGTCCATCTCTATTTGCATGCTCTTCGTCCATTCTTCTTTGGATTCGTGTTTCATGGCTTCTTTGTATGACTCTGGCTCTCCGAAATCTGAGACTAAGAGATGATTGAAGGAAGGAATGAACCTCTTTACAGGTCTACTTACTCTTGCAGACCTTTGGGGTAGATATTGAGACTCCTCATCTAGTTGATGTTGTTGCAAGTTGTCATCGCGTTCTACAATGCTTTCGTGAACTAAGGCATGCCTCTTGCAGGCGATGAAGAAACTTGTTCCACAACGTTGTCCCCTTGCCGACTTGGTGGCCATTAGGCGCAGATAGAGAGTTTCAGAACACAAACTTCAATAGGTGGTCCAGCTTTTGTCATGGTGGTGCAGACAAGCATATCAAAACGCTGTCAACGTTGGCATCTCAAAACGCTACAAGTAGTAACGATTGCAGCAAAGGCAGCAAGGGAAAGTGGTGCAATTTTTGCTGCTATAGTAGTGACCTGTGAGCGGTATATGCTAAGCAAGGTATTATGAGGGGAACTTTTTTTCCATTTTTTTTTTTAAATTCCACTACAAATTGACAATTTTTGGGTGAGCTTAACTAATAGCATCCGACGGCTGGAAATTTATATGCTCTTACAACATATAAAGCATTGCTACAACATGGAGGATCTCTGTATTCATTGTCAGAACTTGGATGGTGATGCTAAAGAAAAGCATAAGGGTGAATCCAAAATCAAAGCTCATTTGATGAGCAAGCCAGTGGTGACTCTTCTAATGCTTTGCTTTGAGCATTTGGTACATCAACAGATGCAACACATGAAGAGCTGCTTCAACATTGCGGTATAAGACTTTACAAACTATTTTTTACCAGTTCAGTGTCATAGTTTTGTTCAAGATTTGTCTCTTGTCAACACAATACTATATTTTCAATGAAAGCCTTGTTTTAGCTTGTCAGTTGTCAGTAGATGCCATGTCAAATAAAGTACGGGCTAGACACTGCCACACATACAAAGTGGTAAGACCTCTCAAATATACGAGTTTTTGTTCAAGTCCTATTTTTGTCCCACTTCTCATGAGGTTATTGGGTACACCAAAAATCCAAGGTTTGGAAGTCAACCAAAAACTCCATTTGTCGATAGCTTAACAGTAGCACTAGGTTATGGGTACACAAAAACCCTTGGTTGTGAGAGAACCTAAACTCACGGTTAGAAGTACACCAAAAACTTGAGATATCATGAGAGTGGTGTATCTAGTTCGGGATTGAGGGGGGGATTGTTGGGTATTCAAGCCCTAGTCCGACTAGTGGTCTCAGGCCATGGAAACATGCTCTTATGAAGCATGTAGGCATGCTAAGTTAAAAGTGGAGTTTGCATGGCTGAAAGCTTTTTATATTTGTAAGGTTTTGAACCAATACAATACAAGACATTAGTATTTTGTGTCAAATCTTTTCCTGCTCTCTCTCTCTCTCTCTCTCTCTCTCTATTTGTACTTGCACTCCTCAAGCTGCCATGGCTACACCTCGTTGGCACCCTCCATAGCCTCTCTTCCTTTCAACTTGGTGCCTTCTAATTTTTTTGTTGCTCTAAAGGAAGAGAAAAATCCCTTCTCTCAATTGAAACAAATGGCACTTCATTATCAGGACGGATAGATTTGGAGCAAGCTTGGTGAAATGAACTTTGGAGCGAGCTTCCCCCCCTTTCCCCCCACCCCTGTTGCTCATTAAGATCAAATGCCAACCATTGTTGCCCTTACAAACGACAACAAGTGACCCTTTTTTTGAGCCAATCCAACCCCTCTTGCTCCTCCATGTTGCACCACCAACTTTCAACCCTCCTTGTCTCTCAACCTCCAACCGCCCCCCCCTCTCTCTCTCTCTCTCTCTCCATCTCTGTATGTACCTATCTTAGGTAGCACCATTTCTATCTATCCATCTCCATTTCTCTTTTAATTTTCATAGGTAACATCCTTCTCTCTCTCTCTCTCTCTCTCTCTCTCTCAATTTTGTATCTCTCAACCTCCAACTACCCTCTCTATCTCTCTCCTTGTCTCTCTACATCTCTCACTGTCTCTCTTGATTTCGCTTCCTTCCCTCTCCTTTCCTTTTTCCTTCTTTCTCACTAACCTCCCAAAAAGACATTATTCCTTTTTGTCTTCAATACTTTCAAGCTCCACTTGAGAGACACATTCCCGTCGGTAATGAGTATCTTTTATCTCCTCTAGCCAATAAAACATGTGCATTTTTAGAAAACAACCTCTCATTTTTCATTAGCAAAAAGGGGGTGCATCACAAAGGCCTCACCCTTTTGGGGCAAGCTAAAAAGTGAATGTAGCCTTGGGAAGAAACTTCTAAAATCAAGGACTCCCCTTTGTTTATTGCTCCCCCCCCCCCCCCCCCCCCCCCCCCCCCCAAAAAAAAAAAAAAAACAGACACACACACACTCTCTATCTCTTGATCTCCCTCCCTCCATCTTTGTATGTATTTATCTTTAAGTAGCACTATCTCTATCTATCCATTTCCATATATCTCTCTATTTCTCATAGATAATATCCTCTCTCTCTCTCTCTCTCTCTCCCCCACCCCCAAAAGATAGACTTGCTCTTAGCCACCGCGGAAACATACAGATCAAAGATTCACTTGCTTGCACTTTTGGTTTATTACCTTTTGTTGATCCATACTTAAGAGGATTAACATAGAAAATAATGGTAATTATTTGCAATTGAGACAACTATATTGGACTCTCTCTTTCTCTCTCTCTCTCTCCCATAGCAAGTGGGCTCTGTAACTTCTAAGTACTATCACATTTCAACTTTTGAAGGTTAATTGTAAAAAATAACTCATTACAAGTGTTATGTCTTCTTTCACTTAAGAGATAGGACTCAAATTGAAATAAATATAACTCTATATTCACCACATTAGAAGAAACGCTCATTTTTTAATCAAAGAGTCTTACATTTTTTAATTTTTGTAAAAAAATTGATTTTGAAAGGCTTTTTCAAAACTTGCCCTTCCTATGGTGAAGGATTATTGGCTTTCTAAAAGAAATCCTTAGTGTTGTGTTGGGTTAGGGAGACTTTCATTGTTTTCAGTGCATGATGGAGATTTACCTTTCATTTCACATCCTACATGTCTTTACTTTTTTTGCATTCTGTTGTTTAAGAATGCTAAAGTGAAGCTTCACCTTACATAATTTTAGTAAATTTTACACAGACACACACACGCGCGTGCACACACACATACATTTTTTTTTTGCATTCTATTGTTTTAGAATGCTAAAGTAAAGCTTCACCTTGCATAATTTTAATAAATTATACACATACCCACATATTAAGTTTTTTTTATTTCACCGTTCATTTCACAACTTCACATGGCTTTACATTTTTTGCATTCTAGCTTGATTCCAATGAGTGTTAACGTTGAGAAAGTCTCTTTTATTAAGCGGCTGATGGTCGAGTTTCCTTCTCACAAAGAGAAAAACCAAAAAATACTAGCAATTTTTTTTGAGATTTGTAAAATTTTTGGACAATTTTCTCACATATTTTATCGATTTTTCTTCCGTTTACCATGGTTTGCAGCTAACTAGTCTGAATTTTCAATCGGCTCAACATTAAGCTGAGGAAATCCTTTCCCAATCACTGATACTAGTTTAAGTCAACCTAGCAATTTTATCACTTTCTTATTCTTCTTGAAAGCCATCATGACCCTTTCACTTGTTTTCAAAGGACTTGTCCATTGGGAAGGGGTCTTTGACGGGCTTGCTCTTTGTTGGAAAGGCCTATTAGAAAAATGCCAAGAATATGCACAGAGAGATCCCTAAGGAAGGGTTGCAATTTCTAGCACTACATAGAAGCAATTAAGAAAGAGTGAGAAAATGTTTAAACTAAGAGAAAGTGGGAATATTGAATGAATCTTTTACTTAAATGTACGATATGGGAGGATTCTAAGGTTTATGGTTTCTTTTTAGCCTCCTAAAGGCCTTAGAACGGGAAGGGTGAAGGTCAAAAGGCCTTAGAAGGGGAAGGGTGAAGGTCAAACAAGTGTCCCCAGGAGCTTTAAAAGACTTAGGCTTTCAAATGCTATTCTCTAAAGATAACATTCACTTTTTGGGAATAAGAATAAAAATATGTGCACACTATTTTGGATCGATTCTTTTAGTAAGAATCTAAGTGAGATGTCGCTTTGTTGAAGGGAGGAAATAACAAGCAAGGTCACAGGGAGATAAAAAAGGTGGGCAACTAGCCAGTTGGAAGCAGGAGAGTGACATGAGGGTTGGCAGGAGAGGCTACATCATAGAGCTACAAGAAGAAGATTTCTTTTTTTATATAAATCTATGCTCGCATTGCACGCAACAAATAGCTCGCAGGTGGAGTGGCTCAACTTAAATATTTCTCTCTCACTTGGTGAGGTCGTGAGGTCGAGGTCGCTCATTGTGCGGTGCTTATTTGAGACATGCCGAGCTTGATTTGCTAAGTTGAAGTGGGATCTACGAAGATTCAATTTCATGAGAGTAGAAAGAGCGAGTTTGATTCCATGATGTAAGGAATTGATAAAGGGTTTCATTTAAGGACTTCAAAAAATTTCATCTCACAAAATTGTTTTATTATTTTCTATGCTTATTAAATCTATCTTTTCTTTTAGAAAGATATAATTTTTTTTTGTTTTAAAATTTTAATGTATCTTTTTATTTTATTGTTTTTATCACATATAATTTTTTCAGAAAATGTGAGAATTACCAAAAATTTTAATTTATTATATCCTATGACTATTAGACCTAAGGTACCTTGGCAAGTTAATATGCAAGTGAGAGTATAGGTTAGATGACATGATATCTTAGATTAGCAATGCACTATAGGTGATTTGATACGTGAACTTTGTAAGTGATTTGATAATGAACTTGGAGATGACTATGGGATGCCTACATACACTAGTACTTAGACGAAATCTAGATAGATACCATGTTTGGCCTTAGTATAGAGACGCACTCTCAACCTAAGATAGCCAATGAGGGAACCCAACTAGTTTCAATGCGCTATAGTGATCGATCGCTCCAGTGATTGCAAAACTCACAATGGTGAGTGGATTAGCAATGCACTATAGGTGATTTGATAGGTGAATTTTGTAAGTGATTTTGATAGGTGAACTTTGTAAAGTGATTTGAAAAATGAACTTGGAGATGACTATGGGATGCAAACTAATCTCACCTATTTTGGGGTCTTTTAAATACCAAAAGAAACGTAAAGCAACCTAAAAACAAACCATACATAGCATCAAGTCAAAACACCATAGAGTCCCAAGTACACCCATGAACAATCTAGGCTTATTAGGGAGCCACCCTATCATGAAAGACAACCGGATACAAGTTGAGAAATCGAGGAAAGGAGCAATTATTGCTGCATATTGGGGGAGCCCGAGACTCAATCACCATCAAAAGGGTTGCCACCGAAGGAATAGAGTAGCCAATAGGAGGATCCACCGACCACATGCTATTGTGGTGAGTCAAGCACCATCGTCCCTCGCACACTGATAGAAGCAGCTCCAAAGGTAGAGCTTCACAACCAACAACCACCGGGGAAGAAACATACCCGACCAAATCGCAGTTCATTCTCACCAAAAAGTTGACCCCTACCACAAGAAATTTCATTGCCAAACTGCCACCAAAGAAACCTTGACCTACATTGCCTTCCCGTGGAGAGGTGGGACCCATAGTAGGGACGCTTGAAGGGGGTGCTACAGTAGGACCACAAGGAAGGGGGGGGGGGGACTTGGCTAGAGGATGTGTTGCGGTAGAAGTGGCCGGTAGTGCTCATCCAGTGGTGGGCTGTTGGGAAGAGTTTTCCTTCTTGTCATCACTTCTCCATAGCCGGAAACCCTCATTTTTGGTTATTTGGGAGAGGTCACTCCTCCTGCCTCCTCTCGGGGAGGACAAACGGTGGCTAGAATTTTTGTGGTTCCATCTGCAAGTGCTCTTGCCGGGTGATAGTCAGACGAGCTCTTTGTGGCAAGAGATGGCAACTTGGGAAAGGATCTGGCTGCTGTGGATAGCCTATTTGTTTGTGGGGCTGCATTAAACCTATGGATGTACTTTGTCTTTGTAGCTTGGTTTTGTTTGATCTGATGGTCTATCACCTGGTGGTCATCGACTCTCTCTAGCTATGTTGTAGGCATCCTTGGGTGAAGTGGCATTTCCTTCCCCTCACATGTCACTCCTTATATACTCAATAGTATGGTCATTCTTTTGTTATTTAGGTTTCATTATTTGTCCCTTTGTATTTGGTTTGTAGGTTTCCATGTAAAAAGCATGGTCTATGGACTCATATGTGTTTGGTCGCACCTTATGTCTCTCTCCTAGGCTCATTTCAAGCAGGGAGGTGTTGTAATTTTTTTTGCTATTATGCTTATATATATCTCCACTCCGAGTTTGAGTATCTTATCTAAAGTAACATAATATGGCGGAAGGGGAGCCCTTTACACGTGTCAAAATTTCCGACATGAAGGCTAAACTCCAAAATTGAAAGAAGCCCCTGTGCACACAATAAAGAGGGAGAGAGAAAGAGACCACATGAACAATCTAGGCTTATTAGGGAGCCACCCTATCATGAGAGACGGTTAACCGGCTACAAGTTGAGAAATCGAGGAAAGGAGCGATTATTGCTGCATATTGGGGGGAGCCTGAGACTCAATCACCATCAAAAGGGTTTCCACCGAAGGAATAGAGTAGCCAATAGGAGGATCCACCAACCACATGCTATTGTGGTGAGTCAAGCACCATCGTCCTTCGCGCACTGATAGAAGCAGCTCCAAAGGTAGAGCTTCACAACCAACAACCACCGGGGAAGAAACATACCCGACCAAATCGCAGTTCGTTGTCACGAAAAAGCTAACCCCTACCACAAGAAATTTCATTGCCAAACTGCCACCAAAGAAAACCTGGCCTACATTGCCTCCCCGTGGAGAGGTGGGACCCATAGTAGGGAGGCTTGAAGGGGGTGCTACAGTAGGACCACAAGGGGGGGGGACTTGGCTAAAGGATGTAGTGCTCATTCTGTGTTGGGATGTTGGGCAGAGTTTTCCTTCTTGTCATCACTTCTTCCTAGCCGGAAATCCTCTTTTTTGGTTATTTGGGAGAGGTCACCCCTCCTGCCTCCTCTCGGGGAGGACAAACAATGGCTAGAACTTTTGTGGTTCCATTTGCAAGTGCTCTTGCCGGGTGATAGTTAGATGAGCTCTTTGTGGAAAGAGATGGCAACTTGGCAAAGGATCTGGATGCCTTGGATAGCCTATTTGTTTGTGGGGCTGCATTAAACCTATGGATCTACTTTGTCTTTGTAGCTTGGTTTTGTTTGATCTGATGGTCTATCACCTGGTGGTCATCGACTCTCTCTAGCTATGTTGTAGGCATCCTTGGGTGAAGTGGCATTTCCTTCCCCTCACATGTCACTCCTTATATTCTCAATAGTATGGTCTTTCTTTTGTTATTTAGGTTTCATTATTTGTCCCTTTGTATTTGGTTTGCAGGTTTCCATGTAAAAAGCGTGGTCTATGGACTTATATGTGTTTGGTCGTACCTCATGTCTCTCTCCTAGGCTCATTTCAAGTACGGAGGTGTTGTAATTGTTTTTGCTATTATGATTATATCTATCTCCACTCTGAGTTTGAGTATCTTATCTAAAGTAACATAATATGGCGGAAGGGGGAGCCCTTTACACGTGTCAAAATTCACACATGAAGGCTAAACTCCAAAACTGAAAGAAGCCCCTGTGCACACAATAAAGAGGGAGAGAGAAAGAGAAAGAGGCCGCTGAAGGCGGCCGTCTGTACTAGTATATAATATTAAAGAAGAAGGCCCTTGCTACACATGGCTTCATTTCCATGCACTCTATATGTCTTTTCCTCATGCTACTGTGACCAGCTGACCGCCAAGTTGGTGCCACGTATCCTTTGCTTGTCGATACCACGTTCTAGGTGCCTTGCCACCTTGGTGCACACACTTGCAGGCTACCTCCTCTCTACCCCTTGAGTTGCGGGCTTGCACACTATGCCCCTTGACTTGCGGGCTTCTTTCTCTCTACCACCTTGAGTCGCGGGTAGAGCATACGACGTGAATAGAGCATACAACTTGAATCCTCCTTTGTCCCCACTCGCCCGATGTCGCATCTCGAGAAATGGCACCCGAGAGGCATGTAGAGAGTACGAGAATACAGGCGGGGCAATAGTGTGAGACCATGGCGTGGCAAAGCAGTGGATCTACTGATGAGCTTGAGATGGAGGTGGGTTAGGGCAGGGCTCTGGCTGTTGAGGATGAAGCCCATCAAACTGACATTAGAGGGTTAGGGAGGTGATGTGAGCCAACAACTGCAAGAAGATGTGCTTGGTGCAGTGGATGCTAGACATGGCCGCTGTGATTACCGATGTGCAAGCCATATTTAAGGCCTTGGATGGTAATGACAAAAGTGGCCTGCGGGAATGTGGATAGTGCCTCCTTCACATAAGCTTGCTTTGCCAGTTCTAGCCATGGCTTGGCTTCATCTTGCATGGTTGTAGCTACTGTGACTCTTCATCACCCTCATGATTTGATGTGTTCGTGTGTGTCGTATGCCAACATCACCTTGATTTTGTCGAGTGGCTATGAGGAAGGCATATGAAGGACAACACATGCTCAAACAATGGAGTGAGAATGTTGTCCAACTACGTGGCGCGTGGTCCATACCTCTTTCCTACAACCATGAAGAAACAGAGAGCCTACAAGCATGGCAAGGAGAGATAAGATATCACGCTTCTAAAGAGGGAGAAATACAGAGAAGAAGAAGTTGAAGAGTTGCCGAATGATTTTGAGAGAGAGAGAGAGAGAGAGAGAGAGAGAGAGAGAGAGAGAGAGAGAGAGAGAGAGAGAGAGAGAGAGAGAGAGAGAGAGAGAAATATCCAAGTAGTGACTCATGAAGCTACTATGTTTCTACATTGTGGAGCTCTTGCAACCGAAACATAGTAGCTTCATGAGTCACTGCTGGGATAGTTTTCTCTCTCTCGCTCTCTCTCTCTCTCTCTCTCTCTCTTGTTTTGGCTAAAGCTGCACACATAAGGGAGAGTCTCTTGAACAATGGGAAACACCCACAAAGGGAGATCAGTGACTTCTTTAGAGCAGAGAATCAATAGTAAGATGAGCAAGCTTCGCAACAAAACTCACTGCCTACCTATACCAGAGGTATATCAAACGATAGAGCGGTTGATCTTGGGAGAGCTAGACGCCCATGTCTATGAGGGTGACCATGACATCGATGGAGGATTCATCAAAGGAATGGGACTATTCTAGCACGACATGGAAGACGTCCAGAACGACTATTTATAGAGGTCTACATTGACAATGCTCTTCAGAGACCGATGCAATACATTCTCTGACAACACCTAATACCGGGCCTACTCGGACATTGATGACGATGATGATGATGATCATCATTTTAGTTTTTACTTTACTTCATTTTATTTCGTACCTAGACATTGTATTAAATTCACCAAGATTGTATCAGTTTGGTCTCATAGGTCATTTTGGCCTTTTGAAGATGTTTGATATAACATTTCATTTCATTTCATTTTCCTAGTATGTTTCTTACAAAGCTATCATGTTCCTCTAATGTACTTTTGATTATTCAAGCATGTGTGATTACTCAATGCTTAGTGAGGGGTAGAAGTTGCAAGGTAGGTAGGGCGGATAAAATCAAGGGATGCGAGGATGAAGAAAGAGAGGTCCCATCGATTACAGTGTGAAGGGATAAAGTCATAGTTGGGCGGCAATGGATAGAGAAGAGGTTGCTAACATGGTGGAGAAGAGGCTATGTGATAGCAAGGGGGATAAGATTCAACAAGGCGGTGATCGATAGTACAATTGTTGACACTAGCCCTGATCGACACAATTGCAACTAGCTCGAGAATTCTCCAAGCCTGCGTAAACTAGCGCGCGCGCGCACACACACACACACACACACACACACAAATGGCAAGGAGTATTAACTTAAAGTGGAGAATTTTAGGCTCCCTTGTACAAAGGCCCCAACAATATCACATTTACACCCTATTGAATTAGAGGGTATGATGGTGTTCTAATCCTTGAGATGGAGCATCCAAAGGACTACAAGCACCATTGATTGGGAGCATCCCTATAAACAACCCTCTATACATGCTAGGTGGTATTGTAAGAGCCTTTGATTTGAATAATTAGGTGAGAGTCTCAATGAGATCTAGGCAGCAGACATAACCTACCTCATGGGAAGTTGGTTTTAATAAAATCCCTTTAAGGGGATATTTTCACTTAAGTAGCATACTTAGAGCAAGTAGAAAGAAATGGGGGATGCTCTACAGCACGAGGATTCTACCGGCAAAGTTGGGAAGCGTTTGTGGCGAAGGATGCCGACGAAGCACATGGGCCATTCAAGGCTACCCACCTCCACCGAGTGCATAGCTGGAGGTGATCTGCAAGACGCGGGAAATTAGGCATGATCCGAGCAGCAACTGTATAAAAGGTGACGGTCTTCCTCACTTAGTTGGCGAGTATGTGAGTTTGGATTTTTTGTACACTCTCTGTGGGTAACTAAGGGTTAGTGCATAAGAAGTGTATTAAACTATGGCGAAAGGAAAGCAAGTCTTGGAAGTCCACGCATTGGCTTCTGCTTCTTCTCAGGTCGAGTTCCTTTGCATAATATAATAGGAATGATACTTGGTACTATGGAACCCTTTCCTTGAGATGGAAAGTACTGTTCATTCGGGTTTGTAGGTAGCAAAAGAATTCGGTTTTTTACTTTATACCTAATACCGACTGCACTCACACTTATTTTATTTGGCATTAAATCTTGCATAGACATGGAGGATATTCTGGGTTTTGGTTACTGATGGTGAGTATATGGCTGAAATCATGGTGGTATTGCTCGTTATGCCACCATAGAAAAAAATCGGGTTTCTTTACAAAGGATTCTGGTTTTTATGCTTGACAACCTGTTATATACACGCAAATTCTAGTTTTTATGCTTCACAGCTTGAAATTTGGTATTTCTAAACCACGTAAGGTATAGTGTTACTAAGGTTCTAGCTGATACTTCCCTAGCTTGTGCTGTTACTTCTCGGAGCTAAGTATTGTTGATACCGTGGGATTTGATAGTATAGCATAGAATGGTTGTGCTTACATGAAATTCCGACTGGCTTTGGATGGTACTTTTCTGGCCTGAGCTAATACTTCACGGAGGAAGTCGCATAGGATTTCCATCAGAAACTCTGGCTGGTACTCTTCTGACCTGAGCTAATACTTCTCGGAGCTGATGGCTTTCTCATACGTTTACTAACTTAAAGTAGTATGCACTATGGTATAGGGTAATTGCTCTTAACTTCCAGAGAATCGGACCTTACTACTTGGATGTTTTGGTTGGTTATAGTTTTTTCATACACATACAATAACTGTATTTGGTAAAAGCTCTGGTTATGCCGCCATGAAAAAAATCGGGTTTCTTTACAAAGTTTTTATGCTTCACAACCTGTTGTATACATACAAATTCTGGTTTTTATGCTTCACAGCTTGAGATTTGGTATATACTTATTTCTAACCAGGTAAGGTATAGTGTTACTAGGGTTCTGGCTGATACTTTCCTAGCTTGTGCTGTTACTTCTCGGAGCTGAGGATTTTTGATACAATGGGATCTGATATTATGGTATTGGATGGTTGTGCTTTACATGGAATTTCGACTGACTCTGGCTGGTACCCTTTTGGCCTGAGCTAATACTTCTCAGAGGAAGTCGCATAGGATTTCCATTGGAAACTCTGGCTCTGACTGGTACTCTTCTAGCCTGAGATAATACTTCTCGGAGCTGATGGTTTTTTGATACATTTACTAACTAAAAGAGGTATGGTATAGGGTGGTTGCTCTTAACTTATAGAGAATCGGACGTTACTACTTGGATGTTTTGCTTTGATATAGTTGTTTCATACACATACAAGGGCTGTATCTTGTAAAAGCTTGAAGCACCCCGCTTTATGGCTAGCTTTGACTATGGTTTGGGCTCGAGCTCTGGCTAATAACGTATCTGACCCTGACAGTTACGTCTCTGAAAGGAGATCCTGTATGGTATCTGAGTATTGATGATTGCAAAACATCTAACCTTCATCAATTGCTTGGATACCTTGCAGAGATCTGGATTTGTACATTCTTATTCCACTACATCAAGTAATGATGCTACCTTAAATATACTATGGTTTAGATACTTTTTTCTCAGACTTACAATAAAATCTGACCTTCTACTAGTTGCTTGGAGGCGTGGCTTAGATATGGCCCGTGCTGCCATATTCTGGTTCATTATTCTTTATGATTGACTACTTGAGATTTGAAAAAATATAAGATTCGAACAAAGAAGGTTATAGTGTTACTCTGGCTCTGGATGCCTACATACACTACTACTTAGACGAAATCTAGATAGATACCATGTTTGGCCTTAGTATAGGCGCATTCTCAACCTAAGACAGCCAATGAGGGAACCCAACTAGTTTCAATGCGTTATAGTGATCGATCGCTCCAGTGATTGCAAAACTACAATGGTGACTGGATTAGCAATGCACTATAGGTGATTTGATAGGTGAATTTTGTGAGTGATTTTGATAGGTGAACTTTGTAAAATGATTTGATAGATGAACTTGGAGATGACTATGGGATGCAAACTAATACCAAAAGAAACGTAAAGCAACCGTAAAATGAATATGGAAGAAGAGTTTGACCTCTTCTTAGGTTGAGAGGCTTTATAGCCTTTTCTTGTAAAAGCTTCTCTTTCTTCAATATAATTCTTTGCATTTATATGGCAACGAGTGTGTGACCTTTCCTTTCACTTGATACAAAAGCAATGAGATACGCTAAATTCAAAATTTTCTTTGTAAAACTCACTTTCTATGAGAGTAAATTAAAAGCCAAAAAATCACAATTACAATCCCGCTCAAACATAGACAGCGCATCAAGACGTTCCAAAACAAACGATACATAGCATCAAGTCAAAACGCCAGAGTCCCGAGTACACCCATGAACAATCTTAGCTTATTAGGGAGCCACCCTATCATGAGAGACAACCGGATACAAGTTGAGAAATCGAGGAAAGGAGCGATTATTGCTGCATATTGGGGGGAGCCCGAGACTCAATCGCCATCAAAAGGGTTGCCACCGAAGGAATAGAGTAGCCAATAGGAGGATCCACCGACCACATGCTATTGTGGTGAGTCAAGCACCATCGTCCCTCGCGCATTGATAGAAGCAGCTCCAAAGGTAGAGCTTCACAACCAACAACCACCGGGGAAGAAACATACCGGACCAAATCGCAGTTCGTTGTGACAAAAAACCTGACCTTTACCACAAGAAATTTCCTTGACGAACTGCCACCAAAGAAACCCTGGCCTACATTGCCTTCCCCGTGGAGAGGTGGGACCCATAGGAGGGAGGCTTGAAGTGGGTGCTACAATAGGACCACAAGGGGGGGGGGACTTGGCTAGAGGATGTGTTGCGGTAGCAGTGGCGGGTAGTGCTCATTCTGTGGTGGGCTGTTGGGAGGAGTTTCCCTTCTTATCATCACTTCTCCCTAGCCGGAAACCCTCATTTTTGGTTATTTGGGAGAGGTCACCCCTTCTGCCTCCTCTTGGGGAGGACAAACGGTGGCTAGAATTTTTGTGGTTCCATCTGCAAGTGCTCTTGCCAGGTGATAGTCAGACGAGCTCTTTGTGGCAAGAGATGGCAACTTGGGAAAGGATCTGGCTGCCGTGGATAGCCTATTTCTTTGTGGAGCTACATTAAACCTATGGATCTACTTTGTCTTTGTAGCTTGGTTTTGTATGATCTGATGGTCTATCACCTGGTGGTCATCGACTCTCTCTAGCTATGTTGTAGGCATCCTTGGGTGAAGTGGCATTTCCTTCCCCTCACATGTCACTCCTTATATACTCAATAGTATGGTCTTTCATTTGTTATTTAGGTTTCATTATTTGTCCCTTTGTATTTGGTTTGTAGGTTTCCATGTAAAAAGCATGGTCTATGGACTCATATGTGTTTGGTCGCACCTTATGTCTCTCTTCCAGGCTCATTTCAAGCAGGGAGGTGTTGTAGTTGGTTTTGCTATTATGCTTATATATATATATATCTCCACTCCGAGTTTGAGTACTTATCTAAAGTAACATAATATGGCGGAAGGGGGAGCCCTATACACGTGTCAAAATTTGCGACATGAAGGCTAAACTCCAAAACTGAAAGAAGCCCCTGTGCACACGATAAAGAGGGAGAGAAAAAGAGACAGAGGCCGCCGAAGGCGACTGGCCGTACTAGTATATAATATTAAAGAGGAAGGCCCTTGCTACACATGGCTTCATTTCCATGCACTCTATATGTCTTTTCCTCATGCTACCGTGACTAGCTGGCTGCTAAGTTGGTGCCACGTCTCCTTTGCTTGGCGATACTGCGTCCAGGTGCCTTGCCACCTTGGTGCACACACTTGCAGGCTCCCTCCTCTCTACCCCTTGAGTTGCGGGCTTGCGCACTGTGCCCCTTGACTTGTGGGCTTCTTGATCTCTACCACCTTGAGTCGCGGGAAGAGCATATGATGTGAATAGAGCATACAACTTCAATTCTCCTTTGTCCCCACTCGCCCGATGTCGCATCCCGAGAAATGGTGCCCCAAAGGCATGCAGAGAGTACAAGAATACGGGTGGGGCAATAGTGTGAGAGCGTGGCGTGGCAAAGCAGTGGATCTGCTGATGAGCTTGAGATGGAGGTGGGTGAGGGCAGGGCTCTGGCTACTAAGGATGAAGCCCAACGAACTGACGTCAGAGGGTTAGGGAGGTGATGTGAGCCAACAACTGCGAGAAGATGTGCTTGGTGCAGTGGATGCTAGACATGCCTGTCATTGTCGATGTGCAAGCCATATTTAAGGCCTTGGATGGTACTGACAAAAGTGGCCTGCGGGAGTGTGGACAGTGCCTCCTTCACATCAGCTTGTTTTGCCAGTTCTAGAATGGCTTGGCTTCATCTTGCGTGGTTGTAGCTGCTGTGACTCTTCATCACCCTCATGATTTGATGTGTTCGTGTGTGTCGTATGCCAACATCACCTTGCTTTTGTCGAGTAGCTATGAGGAAGGCATATGAAGGACAACACACTCAAACAATGGAGTGAGAATGTTGTCCAACTACATGGCGCGTGGTCCATACCTCTTGCCTACAACCATGAAGAAACAGAGAGCCTACAAGCATGGCGAGGAGAGATAAGATATAACGCTTCTAAAGAGGGGAAATACAGAGAAGAAGAAGTTGAAGAGTTGTCGAATGATTTTTAGAGAGAGAGAGAGAGAGAGAGAGAGAGAGAGAGAGAGAGAGAGAGAGAGAACTATCCCTGCAATGACTCATGAAGCTACTATGTTTCTACATCGTGGAGCTCTTGCAACTGAAACATAGTAGCTTCATGAGTCACTGCTGGGATAGTTTTGTCTCTCTCTCTCTCTCTCTCTCGTTTTGGCTAGACTGCACACATAAAGGAGAGTCTCTTGAACAATGGGAGACATCCACAAAGGGAGATCAGTGACTTCTTTAGAGCAGAGACTCGACAGTAAGATGAGCAAGCTTCGCAACAAACCTGACTGCCTACCTATGCCAGAGGTATATATACTGATAGAGCTATTGATCTTGGGAGAGCTAGACGCCCGTGTCTATGAGGGTGACGAGGCTTCATCAAAGGAATGGGACTATTCTAGCACGACATGGAAGACGTCCAGAACGACTATTTATAGAGGTGTACATTGACGATGCTCTTCAGAGACCGATGCAATACATTCTCTGACAACACCTAATACCAGGCCTCCTTGGACATTGATGACGATGATGATCATCATCATCATTTTAGTTTTTACTTTAATTCATTTTATTTCATACCCAGACATTGTATTAAATTCACCAAGATTGTATCAGTTTGGTCTCATAGGTCATTTTGGCCTTTTGAAGATGTTTGATATAACATTTCATTTCATTTCATTTTCCTAGTATGTTTCTTACAAAGCTATCATGTTCCCCAAGCATGTGTGATTACTCAATGCTCGGTGAGGGGTAGAAGTTGCGAAGGTAGGTAGGGTGGATAGAATCAAGGGATGCGAGGATGAAGAAAGAGAGGTCCCATCGATTACCGTATGAAGGGATAGAGTCGTAGTTGGGCGGCAATGGATAGAGAAGAGGTCGCTAACATGGTGGAGAAGAGGCTATGTGATAGCAAGGGGGATAAGCTTCAACAGGGCGGTGATCGATTGTACAATCGTTGACACTAGCCCTGATCGACACAATTGCAACTAGCTCGAGAATTCTCCAAGCCTGCGTAAACTAGCACACACACACACACACACACACACACACACACACACACACACACACACACACACACATACACACAAATGGCAAGGAGTATTAACTTAAAGTGGAGAATTTTAGGCTCCCTTGTACAAAGGCCGCAACAGTATCACATTCACACCCTATTGAATTAGAGGGTATCATGGTGTTCTAATCCTTGAGATGGAGCATCCAAAGAACTTCAAGCACCATTGATTGGGAGCATACCTATAAACAACTCTCTATACATGCTAGGTGGTATTGTAAGAGCCTTTGAATTGAATAAATTAGGTGAGAGTCTCAGTGATATCTAGGTAGCAGACATAACCTGCCTCGTGGGAAGCTGGATTTAATAAAATCCCTTTAAGGGGATATTTTCACTTAAGTAAGCATTACTAAAATTGGGTGCATAGTTAGAACGAGTAGAAAGAAATGGGGGATTCTCTACAGCGTGAGGATTCTACCGACGAACTTGCGAAGAGTTTGTGGCGAAGGATGCTGATGAAGCACATGGTCCATTCAAGGCTACCCACCTCCACCGAGTGCATAACTGGAGGTGATCTGCAAGACGCGGGAAATTAGGCCTGATCCGAGCAGCAACTGTATAAAAGGTGACGGTCTCCCTCACTTAGTTGGCGAGTATGTGAGTTTGGATTCTTTGTACACTCTGTGTGGGTAACTGAGGGTTAGTGCATAAGAAGTTGAGCTTGGAGTGTATTAAACTATGGCAAAAGGAAAGCAAGTCTTGGAAGTCCACCCGTTGGCTTCTGCTTCTTCTCAGGTCGAGTTCCTTTGCATAATATAATAGGAATGATGCTTGGTACTGTGGAACCCTTTCCTTGAGATGGAAAGTACAGTTCATTCGGGTTTGTAGGTAGCAAAAGAATTCGGTTTTTTACTTTATGCCTAATAATGACTGCACTCACACTTATTTTCTTTGGCATCAAATCTTGCATCGACATGGAGGATATGCTGGGTTTTAGTTACTGATGGTGAGTATATGGCTGAAATCTTGGTGGTATTGTTGGTTATGCCACCATAGAAGAAAATCGGGTTTCTTTACAAAGGATTCTCGTTTTTATGCTTCACAACCTATTATATACACTCAAGTTTTTGTTTTTATGCTTCATAGCTTGAAATTTGGTATTTCTAAACCAGGTAAGGTATAGTGTTACTAAGGTTTTGGCTGATACTTCCCTAGCTTGTGCTGTTACTTCTCGAAGTTGAGGATTGTTGATACCGTGGGATTTGATAGTATAGCATAGGATGGTTGTGCTTACATGAAATTCCGAATGGCTTTGGTTGGTACTTTTCTGGCCTGAGGTAATACTTCTCGGAGGAAGTCGCATAGGATTTCCATTGGAAACTCTGGCTCTGGCTGGTACTCTTCTGACTTGAGCTAATACTTCTCGGAGCTGATGGCTTTCTGATACGTTTACTAACTAAAAATGGTATGTACTATGGTATAGGGTAATTGCTCTTAACTTACAGAGAATCGGACCTTACTACTTGGGTGTTTTGCTTGGTTATAGTTTTTTCATACACATACAATAACTGTATTTGGTAAAAGCTCTCTTATGCTGCCATGAAAGAAATCGTGTTTCTTTACAAAGTTTTTATGCTTCACAACCTGTTGTATACATACAAATTCAGGTTTTTATGCTTCACAGCTTGAGATTTGGTATATACTTATTTCTAACCAGGTAAGGTATAGTGTTACTAGGATTCTGGCTGATACTTCCCTAGCTTGTGCTGTTACTTCTCGGAGCTGAGGATTTTTGATACATCAGGATTTGATATTATGGTATTGGATGGTTGTGCTTTACATGGAATTCCAACCGACTCTGGTTGGTACCCTTTTGGCCTGAGCTAATACTTCTCGGACGAAGTCGCATAGGATTTCCATTGGAAACTCTGGCTCTCGCTGGTACTCTTCTGGCCCGAGATAATACTTCTTAGACCTGATGGTTTTCTGATATGTTTACTAACTAAAAGAGGTATGGTATAGGGTGGTTTCTCTTAACTTACAGAGAATCGGACCTTACTACTTGGATGTTTTGCTTTGATATAGTTGTTTCATATACATACAAGGGCTGTATCTTGTAAAAGCTTGAAGCAGCCTGCTTTATGGCTATCTTTGACTCTGGTTCGGGCTCGAGCTCTATCTAATAACGTATCTGACCCTGGCAGTTACGTCTTTGAAAAGAGATCCTGTATGGTACCTGAGTAATGATGATTGCAAAACATCTAACCTTCATTAGTTGTCTGGATATCTTGCAGAGATTTGGATTTGTATATTCTTATTCTACTACATCAAGTAATGATGCTACCTTAAATATACTATGGTTTAGATACTTTTTTCTCAGACTTACAATAAAATCTGACCTTCTACTAGTTTCTTGGAGGCCTGGCTTAGATATGGCCCGTGCTGCCATATTCTGGTTCATTATTCTTTACGATTGACTACTTGAGATTTGGCGAAATATAAGATTCGAACAAAGAAGGTTATAGTGTTACTCTGGCTCTGGCTGAGAGTCCTTTGGCTTGGGCTGGTACTTCTCGGAGCTGATGGTTCGGCTTTTTTCTTTGGCTTCAATGTAAACGCTTTATGGAATGTAGAGTATGTAGGTAAACATGCAAGATTGTGTAACTTCAAGTTCTTGAATTCTGGAGTAAAATTGGTCGAAAGATAACCCTAGTTGATTCTGGCCTTGAAGGGCTCGACCTTAAGGCATATGTTATAGAATGGGGCATGGATAGGAGATAGACTGGCTAGTGGCAAATGGAATTTCATAGGTGTCCGCTACACTCTCTGACTCGACATTTTACTGTAGTACGTATAGATTACTTCATGTTTAATCATTGTAACTGTACTCTGGTGTTTATGGAGTCCAGCCATGTGAGAGCGTAAGAGGTCGCTAGAAATGATGGCATAAGTTAACAGGGTTTCATAAAGTGTGTAAAATATTTTTTTTTACTGATTATAGGGTCTACCAAGATATAGGTTGACTGCTCGAATGAGTACTACTCTTGATCCAATCAAGAGAGAACACATCTCAAAAAAGCTTAAGGCATCTAGGACTGAATATATAGCAGCATTTGCGGCAAAGAACAGGGCATGGTGGCATGGTCGAGGCAGAGAGCATATCTTAATCAAACCCACAAGAATAAGGAGATAAATTATAAAGATACTTAAAAGAAAATCATTGGCAGTTTGTAAACCTAATGAAATTCACTATGAAGATGTAACTGACTACCTAAGTCTTATTAAAGTTCGTTCATTTTTTTAATAAAGTCTAGTTGCAAAAAAAAGTTGAAGCTTTGGATAACAATTAGGATGCCCATACATCACCTGCATATAGAGCCAATGCTAAGAGAATGTTATGTTGTTCTATGGGTGCAGGTGAGGGCTACTCTCACTGATTTACCTTTTTGGTTGCTTTATTTTTGGGAGGAATGGCTGTTGGTTCGCTGTTTGTAAAAGAATTTCTACATTCGGATGGTGACTTGTACCAAACTGATAAGATTTATTTATACAAAATCATGCTGTCTAAAGTTTGTTTTGTATAATAAACCTTGTATTTATATGGTTACCTTGTTCTTTGAACATATATAAGTAGATAACTAAAACAATACACACCATTTGCACTTAGATCCAATTTTACCACTTGGTCAAGACCAAGCTCCCGGTACTTTTGCTAGGACAGATTTGTGGGTAATATAAGTAGATAACTAAAACAATACACACCATTGGCACTTAGATCCAATTTTACCACTTGGTTAGGACCAAGCTCCAGGTACTTTTGCTAGGACATATTGATCGATCTGAACTAGAGGGGCTAGCCTCACACAGTCATTATGAATTATTTTTGATTGGTTGAAGGTTGAGGAAGCTACCAGAGTACTATATTAAACCTTTAACTTTAGGGCTTACTCTAATATTCTTCCGTTTATATATTTTCCTTGTGAATTTTCTTTAACTACGCCTCCTTCAGGCTATTTCCTTGTATTAGGGATTGGAATTGCCAATGGAGCCACTCTCAAAAGCTTCACTATTGGTTCTAAGATGTATTCAGGATGCTGAAGCATCTGCTCTCATTGTGGCCTCGTCGAGTAATCCTAATACCTCCCTTATTCACTCAGTCTCATTTGACAAATGGGTCAAAACATCATCAATATTAGTCAAAAACAGTAAGGATGGTGTTTCAGCTATCTCTGAAATTATTGTAAATGTCCCGACTATCACTAAGGCACACAAAGAGGACTTGGCTAAGTTCTCATCTGATGGTGCTGAACTTGCTAACCTTCTCAAAAAGCAATGTGGACTCAGCCCTAGTTTTGTCACAGCCCCGACTATTCCGATTCTCCCACCTACCAACAGTCTTTTTTGTAGGGATGCAGCGGCTGCAGAAGCAGTTAAAGAATTTCAAAAATATTTATGTTCTCTAAGTGAAACTTCGCTTTTGGAATTATTCCCTAAGTTTTCCACGATATTTCCTTTTTTACCAATACGACAAGTTGAGGTGGAATCCTTAGGGGTGGAGCACAAACTTTGGTTACTCCCTAATAAAGGATTTCTGGCTCCTATTTCTATAGAGAAGTGGGTTTTTTTTGGCAAATCTATCGGCCTCCACAATGGAGGACTCTCGACTGAAGATACTCAAAGGAGTGCAATGTTTAGACAAAGGTGGTCTGATTAAAGCTCCATTCAACATGAATTTTTTGGACTCCAAGAAGTGTGAGTCTAATGTAGGACTTTATGTGAGAACAAAAGGACTCATGGATTTCATTAAAAACAATGCTGATTATTATGCAAATTTAGTCTGGAACATTTACAGACCCTATCTCAAGCGTGCTTGCAGATTTTTGGACCCTAAGGCGTCTTGTGAGTCTAGCATCATATGGTTCGACCATGCAGTTTGGTTTGCCATCAACAATCTGGGAATCTATATTCCCGAAAAAGCTTACATCATTTCATCTTACTCTCACCTGCTCATGGTTAGGTGGACAAGCCAAGGAGTTAGTTCTGACGCAAATTACCTTCATACAATTTCGTACTTTGATGGTTGAAATGCTCAAAGAGCTAGGGGCAAATGAACCAGGAATGCTCCTGACTACATATGGTTCTTACAAAGGGATAAAAACTATTCTGGGTCTGCTGAAACCTAACTTTGAAGATGATGAATGCCCCTCTCAAAAAAGACCCAACACACTGCTAACTCCAAATTCCATGGTTACTTCCTTTCTTACCCCCTCTTTGTCTGCTGACTCCAATTTTGGAATAGGAAAGTCTAGAAGCTTTACAAGAGGAAGGGGTCAAGGACTACCAGTTAAACATCTGTTGGAAATGTGACTGTGCAGGCAACCTCCTAGGAAAACATATGTCATTGTGTAAGAAATGGTTTTTTTTTTTTGAACAAAGGAAGTTTTTACAAACAGGATGCTGCCAAAATACTCACAGATTAAGTATACTTAGAAAATATCATACGGATGTATAAACCATAGAGATAAGGATGCCCATAAGGCAACAACTGGGGTAAGATGTGAGAATGCTAAACCCGGACTTGTAACCATTGTTTTTTATTACTACCTAGCATTAAGAGATGTGAAGTAAGGTATATGCCAATTTCCTCTTTGCATAGATGTCATATAAGACTGCTAAACTCTGAAATTGTTAGTGAAAGGTTTATGTCCAATGATTGTTATAAACTAGGAAGGGTTTTCCTTAGTTACTTTTCTTTAAGACTACCATCTTATATAAGACTGAGATAAGGTTTCGAATAAAGATATATGACAACTTTTTGTGAGGACAGATGACATTATATAAGAAGGTTTTTTTTTGAAAATGATCGAATTTTTAAACGAAATACTGCCAGATTTTTCACAAATTAGATGTACTTATATCTTGGAAAGCATACTTAGAAACCATAAAGATAGGGCTGCCCTTATGGCAAGCAATTAGTATAATATCTAAAAAATGCTCAACTCATAAGTTTAACCATTGATGACAAACAGGGATACAGGCAGACAGCTAGGATGAGCATCACTCGAGATGAATTTAAGCTACAACAGATTCGGGACAAGCTCATTGCAGCCCATGAAAAAACACGAACCAAGCCAGTAGCAATTAGGGACCCCATCTCCAAACTTTGTAAGCCTATAAAAACTTTCACAGACCGTAATCGACCCTACTTACATAGACAAGCCAAGGAGAACATAACATACAACTAGGAGTAAGGTTGGGGCCCAAGGGTGTGACATCGATAACAAGCAGTGGGGATTGCTTGATATACCTGTCACCCATTTAGTGCAAATTAATTCTAATTAATTGTACTTGTGGTTGGTTGGCAGGTAAAGATCCCCGCTTTCATCTACTAGGAGTTCCTGCTAAAAGCTCCTACTTTTTCATGTATCGAAGTATCTTGTAATAAGTTTTTAATAAAAAAGATTGTACTTTGCTTTGGTCTTTACACAACATGGTAAATGCAAACAGTATTTAAGTTCCCTTAGTATATGATTCTAAATGATGGGATTTTTCAATCAAACACACACACAATTTTCCCAGGCCCTACCTTTGGTCGGGTACCCATCATATACTAAGGAAACTTAGTAAGGTTTGTTTCGTGAAAAATAATTGTTCGCTTATTTGTTGTATTGTGATTTATTCAGGCTTTTTGGATTCCATCTCTCACCCGTCTGGGATATGGAATAGAAGAAGGCATCCCTATTCCACCTGTTGGTACCCAGTGTATTATTTCTTGTTTCAAAGGTGTGGAGTTTCACAAAAAATTGTTGGAATTTGAAAAACAAGCTTTGAGCACCCACTCTATATCGGTATTAAACAATGCTTCTATAAATGACGGGCTCTCCTTATTGATTCTTTCCAGAAAAGAGAAGGATAAGCTTTTAGAGGCCTTTAATACCTTCTTAGCTAAGCTACCCATTATTGACGCACAAGATAGTTCAGACCTTGACTTTTATTTTACTTCTCTACCCACTATTGTAAACAAGTTATATTTTATCAATAACCTTCCAGCAATGCCTATAGAAACCAAGCACTCAGAAAAGGTGATTAATCCCCTTCTTGATCTAGAGCTATTGGAGGAAGAAGAGAAGGAAGTTCTCAACTTCTTAGCAGATTCAAATAGTGTATCCCCCAAACGGGCAGTATCTAAACTCTTTTGCGAGGTAATCCCTTTACTACCACCCAGGCAGGTTGAGTTGAATGCGATTCGACTTGAACATAAGCTCTGGGATTATGAAATTTTAAACCATCGAGCACCTTTTACAATTTCCTCTCTAGGGTTATTGTGTAGTATTCCCACTGATGTTGTTGAGCAGTGTAAAACTTTGGCCTTACACTCCAAGCACCTTTTGGCACAAGATGTTCTCTTCGAGCTTAAACAGGTCAAATTATCCGATGTTGATAGCAAAAAATGCCCAAGCTCTTCAATCATTGCTCGCACCAAGGGACTCTCTCTTATGGACAGAGCTAAGGATCAGAAAAGGTTTCTAAGAAATTGTTGGAATTCATATAGACCCTTCCTTAAATGCCAATGCAAAAGGGTGGATCCAAACTCTAGTTGTTCCTCTTCAATCATTTGGTTTGATCAGTTTTTGTGGTACGTCTTCCAGAATTTATCAAGGTTTTTTCAATTTTCATCCGGACCTGCCTAGGTCTATGCCTTTATTGCATGGGTTGCTTTGTTTCCAATTGAATTAAGGCATGCGGTAATCATCTATTATCAGTTTCATGAATACATGCTAGAAGCAGCCAAAGGTTTGGTCCTATACACACCCGGGACGCCTCTTCTTCAAAAACTACACAACACACCCATGTCCAATACAATCGAAACCCTACTCAAACCTCCCAAGGGTAAGGAAAAACTAAATAAGATCACACACACACACCAAGCAGCATGGAGTCAACAAACAAGAAGCCAAGACAATTCAGAGGATCTGAAGATTACAGGGATACTCCCAAAGCACTTGAATACCCAAATTCCAAAGACCAGGTAGGTCTACTTATCACAAGAAATAATGGATTATTACATTTTGAACGCACTACTAAGATGCATGGAAGATTTGTTCACATATTATTTTGTAACAAATTTATGGACATTATTAATCCTCATAAGTTTTTTCAAACATTGATAAATGATTTTCATATTAATAAAGACCTGTCTGAGATGAGGATTTTCTTTGGTTGGAAGTACACAAAAAACTTGAACCATAGTCTATACAAACCATCTTCTGTGTTTGCCCAAGAAATTGATGAAACACAAGCATGTGGGTGTTTAACTCATAAAAGGTTTTCCAACTTTTTGGTTGACTTAGAACCTTTTGGAAGACATGTTATCACCACGAACCCTAGCATAGCTAGACATAAAACTTTCCAAGAGTTGATCAAGAAAGGGTTAAATCATATACCTTTAATACCAGTAAACCCTAAGTCAATAATAAAAGAACTTAGCTAGCAAGGTGTGGAAGACATTATGTAACCTTTTAGGATGTGAGGATAGCAAAACTCATTACAATTATATCCAAGGTTCAGTTAATGAAATGTTCTCCCAAAGATTTCCCTTTTATAGGCAAAACCAAACTCCCTGGTATAAGAGCACAGATTTGATGGATGAAATAAAATATATTTTACAATTTTTATTTATATGCGGACTCGATAAATCTGCCCAAACTCCAGTATTCATATGTAAGAAACTCATTCAATTAGCAGCAAAGAAAAGGCTAGAAAGTCCTGAATTCCGTCTTCTTTCTTCACAAGAGGAGGAAATTTGCCAGGCCATAGGATCTTATACCCAAGAGATTGGGTTAGATACACCATCTATGTCCTCTCTCCCATATCTTATGGGAAACTTTAAAATCCATAAAATGAACTTCAGATGGATCACTAATGCACATCATTGTGTATTTACTCCTGCTACAACCATAATCACCAAATTACTCAAAGGACTAATACAAGGGTTTACAGAGTACACAGGAACTATACATAAAAAGATACAATTGTTTTCTGGAACAAACTAATGGGTATTGGATGATTAATAATCAATACGACTTTTTGATTAATCTACCAAAGCGGGTTGCGAACATTCATTCCTTTGATATAACATCTTGTTATGAAGCTATCCCCCATAAAGGCACACATGGTCTGCTCGAGATTCTAGACAACATTGTTAAACTCATAAAAACTATGAATTATCTTGGATTTAAGAAGTGCCGCAAACAAATTGTACTTACCAGAAAGAAAAGAGAAGTGGTCTGGACGTTTGAGTATTTACATAACATCAATGAGTTTGTTCTTGATAATTGCTTTACAAAATTAGGCACACATATTTATCGCCAGGAGAAGGGTATACCAATGGGATACAATTGTTCACCATTATGGTGTAATCTATATTTAGCATGGTATGAAATTGAGTATATAAAAAAGCTGTCTCGGCTTACACAATTTGATATGATGAAGGCATTCTTACATTCATGGAGGTATATGGATGATTTGCTATTTGTTAATAATCCATTTATTGCACAATGTTTAAATCACCAAAAACCCTTGTCCCAAGAGGATCCCTTTACAATTTACCCTTGTCCCAAGAGGACCTCTTTACGACCTTTAGGTATGTGCCTGGGTATGGGTGGGCGCGCACACACACACACACACACACACACACACACACACACACACACACACACACACACACACACACACACACACACACACACACACACACACACACACAGTAAGGATGCGTTGTAGCATGACCTAATCGCAACCCACAAATTGTCAAATCGTGGATCGGTAACCCGGCTAGGGCATGGAAGCACGAGCCTAAGATGTATAGACATAGAGGATTCAAGGGATCCTTCTTCTCATCATAGAGAGAAGCCATGGAAAGGGCTTCCTCTAATCAACAACACATTCCTACTTACTAATCACTTGCACACAATCATGTGGTTGAAATTAACCTCTCACATCGATCACTCTTATTCACAACTCTTAATCACAACTACACAAGCATGCAATTAACATACCTACTCCGCATTAGTGTGTCCATTCCGTCACAACCCCTCAATGCGAGTATGTATGCACACACACTAACCGCACCTTGTAGAGAGAGAGGAAGAGAAGGAAGGCATGTCCCTCACACACCATGGCCAATGGTGTGGATAGAATAGATTAACTCAAAAAAGGGATTAGGAGATCTACCATCACACTAATACAATCTCACTCCACATAATCAAACAAAGAGACTAATAAGAAAGAAGGTGTAATTGATTATTAGAAATCAAGAGCTACATGGGCATGGAAAGCCCATGAGCCTCATGACCATCCACTCTACAAAGAGGAGAACTCACCCAAGAATGACTTCTCATTAAGCATAGGGCTCTTTTATAGCTTTGGGCCTCAAACCCTTCAACTATGGAATAAAGTTGAGCTCTCTAGCTTAGACTCATACAACTTTGGAACTCCTAAATGAGCCCAAGCTCTATACAATGAAAAGGAAATATTGTGCACTATAGCACATCTACAGCTTGGTGCATAATTGGTGTAGCCTTTGTTAGCCGCTGCTAACATTCCCCCCTTCCTAATTTGGCGCACATCCTCGTGTGCCGGTGAAGCAACACACAGTGACATGGTAGAAAGCAAGTCCATGGAAGAAATATTGAGCTGCAAAACATAAGAACAAGTAATGAGCATTAAAGGCCACCAATACAATCTCACTCCACATAATCAAACAAAGAGACTAATAAGAAAGAAGGTGTAATTGATTATTAGAAATCAAGAGCTACATGGGCATGGAAAGCCCATGAGCCTCATGAGCATCCACTCTACAAAGAGGAGAACTCACCCAAGAATGACTTCTCATGAAGCATACGGCTCTTTTATAGCTTTGGGCCTAAAACCCTTCAACTATGGGGTAAAGTTGAGCTCTCTAGCTTAGACTCATACATCTTTGGAACTCCTAAATGAGCCCAAGCTCTATACAATGAAAAGGAAATATTGTGCACTATAGCACATCTACAGCTTGGTGCATAATTGGTGTAACCTGTGTTAGCCGCTGCTAACACACACACACACACACACACACACACACACACACACACACACACACACACACACACACACACACACACACACACACACACACAAATGGCAAGGAGTATTAACTTAAAGTGGAGAATTTTAGGCTCCCTTGTACAAAGGCCCCAACAGTATCACATTCACACCCTATTGAATTAGAGGGTATGATGGTGTTCTAATCCTTAAGATGGAGCCTCCAAAGGACTTCCAGCACCATTGATTAGGAGCATACCTATAAAAAAGCCTCTATACATGCTAGGTGGTATTGTAAGAGCCTTTATTTGAATAAATCACGTGAGATTCTCAGTGAGATCTAGGCAGCAGACATAACCTGCCTCGTGGGAAGCTGGTTTTAATAAAATCCCTTTAAGGGGATATTTCCACTTAAGTAAGCATTACTAAAATTGGGGGCATACTTAGAGCAAATAGAAAGAAATGGGGGATGCTCTACATCACGAGGATTCTGTCGGCGAAGCTGGGAAGCGTTTGTGGTGAAGGATGCTGACGAAGCACATGGGCCATTCAAGGCTACCCACCTCCACCGAGTACATAGCTGGAGGTGATCTGCAAGACGCGGGAAATTAGGCCTGATCCGAGCAGCAACTGTATAAAAGGTGAGGGTCTCCCTCACTTAGCTGGTGAGTATGTGAGTTAGGACTCTTTGTACACACTGTGTGGGTAACTGAGGGTTAGTGCATAAGAAGTTGAGCTTGGAGTGTATTAAACTATGGCGAAAGGAAAGAAAGTCTTGGAAGTCCAACCGTTGGCTTCTGCTTCTTCTCAACTCAAGTTCCTTTGCATAATATAATAGGAATGATGCTTGGTACTGTGGAACCCTTTTCTTGAGATGGAAAGTACTGTTCATTTGGATTTGTATGTAGCAAAAGAATTCGGCTTTTTACTTCATGCCTAATACTGATTGCACTCACACTTATTTTTTTTGGCTTCAAATCTTGCATAGACATGGAGGATATTCTGGGTTTTGGTTACTGATGGTGAGTATATGGCTGAAATCTTGGTGGTATTGCTGGTTATGCCACCATAGAAGAAAATCGGGTTTCTTTACAAAGGATTCTCGTTTTTATGCTTCACAACCTATTATATACACTCAAGTTTTTGTTTTTATGCTTCATAGCTTGAAATTTGGTATTTCTAAACCAGGTAAGGTATAGTGTTACTAAGGTTTTGGCTGATACTTCCCTAGCTTGTGCTGTTACTTCTCGAAGTTGAGGATTGTTGATACCGTGGGATTTGATAGTATAGCATAGGATGGTTGTGCTTACATGAAATTCCGAATGGCTTTGGTTGGTACTTTTCTGGCCTGAGGTAATACTTCTCGGAGGAAGTCGCATAGGATTTCCATTGGAAACTCTGGCTCTGGCTGGTACTCTTCTGACTTGAGCTAATACTTCTCGGAGCTGATGGCTTTCTGATACGTTTACTAACTAAAAATGGTATGTACTATGGTATAGGGTAATTGCTCTTAACTTACAGAGAATCGGACCTTACTACTTGGGTGTTTTGCTTGGTTATAGTTTTTTCATACACATACAATAACTGTATTTGGTAAAAGCTCTCTTATGCTGCCATGAAAGAAATCGTGTTTCTTTACAAAGTTTTTATGCTTCACAACCTGTTGTATACATACAAATTTTTGTTTTTATGCTTCACAGCTTGAGATTTGGTATATGCTTATTTCTAACCAGGTAAGGTATAGTGTTACTAGGATTCTGGCTGATACTTCCCTAGCTTGTGATCTTACTTCTCGGAGCTGAGGATTTTTAATACATCAGGATTTGATATTATGGTATTGGATGGTTGTGCTTTACATGGAATTCCGACTGACTCTGGCTGGTACCCTTCTAGCCTGAGCTAATACTTCTCGGAGGAAGTCGCATAGGATTTCCATTGGAAACTCTAGCTCTGGCTGGTACTCTTCTTGCTCGAGATAATACTTTTCGGAGCTGATGGTTTTCTGATACGTTTACTAACTAAAAGAGGTATGGTATAGGGTGGTTGCTCTTAACTTACAGAGAATTGGACCTTACTACTTGGATGTTTTACTTTGATATAGTTGTTTCATACACATACAAGGGCCGTATCTTGTAAAAGCTTGAAGCAGCCTGCTTGATGTCTAGCTTTGACTCTGGTTCGGGCTCGAGCTCTGGCTAATAATGTATCTGACTCTGACAGTTACGTCTCTGAAAGAAGATCATATATGGTCTCTGAGTAATGATGATTGCAAAATATCTAACCTTCATCAGTTGCATGGATACCTTGCAGAGATCTGGATTTGTATATTCTTATTCCACTATATCAAGTAATGATGCTACCTTAAATATACTATGGTTTAGAAATTTTTTTCTCAGACTTACAATAAAATCTGACCTTCTACTAGTTGCTTGGAGGCCTTGATTAGATTTGGCCCGTGCTGCCATATTCTGGTTCATTATTCTTTATGATTGACTACTTGAGATTTGGCAAAATATAAGATTCAAACTAAGAAGGGTATAGTGTTACTCTGGCTCTGGCTGAGACTCCTCTTGTTTGGGCTGGTACTTCTCGGAGCTGATGGTTCGATTTTTTGCTTTGGCTTCAAAGGAAACTCTTTATAGAATGTAGAGCAATGTAGGTAAACATGCATGACTGTGTAACTTCAAGTTCTTGAATTCTGGAGTAAAATTGGTCGAAAGATAACCCTAGTTGATTCTAGCCTTGAAGGGCTCTACCTTGAGGGATATGTTATAGAATGGGACATGGATAGGAGATAGACTGACTAGTGGCAAATGAAATTTCATACGTGTCCGCTAAACTCTCTGACTTGACATTTTACTGTAGTATGTATAGATCACTTCAGGTTTAATCATTGTAAATGTACTCTAGTGTTTATGGAGTCCAGCTACTTGAGAGTGGAAGAGGTCGCTCAAAATGATGGCATAAGTTATCAGGGTTTCATAAAGTGTGTAAAATTTATTTATTTATTGATTATAGAGTCTACCAAGATATAGGTTGACTGCTCGAATGAGTACTACTCTTGATCCAATCAAGAGAGCACATATCTCAAAAAAGCTTAAGGAAGTTAGGGCTGAATATATAGCAGCATTTGCGGCAAAGAACAGGGCATGGTGGCATGGTTGAGGCAGGGCATATCTGAATCGAACCTGCAAGAATAAGGAGATAAATTATAAAGATGCTTAAAAGAAAATCATTGGCAGTTTGTAAACTGATGAAATTCACTATGAAGATGTAACTGACTACCTAAGTCTTATTAAAGTTCGTTCATTTTTTTAATAAAGTTTATTTGCAAAAAAAAGTTGAAGCTTTGGATAACAACCAGGATGCCCATACATCACCTGCATATAGAGCCAATGCTAACAGAATGTTATGTTGTTCTATGGGTGCAGGTGAGGGCTACTCTCTTTGATTCAGCTTTTTGGTTGCTTTATTGTTGGGAGAAATGGCTGGTGGTTTGTAGTTTGTAAAAGAATTTCTACATTTGGATGGTGACTTGTACCAAACTGATAAGATTTATTATACAAAATCATGCTGTCTAAAGTTTGTTTTGTATAATAAACCTTGTATTTATCTGGGTACCTTGGTCTTTGAACATATGTATGTTCGTTTGTGGGTAATATAAATAGATCACACACACACACACACACACACACACACACACACACACACACACACACACACACACACACACACACACACACACACACACACACATCCCTATTCTCTGTGTTGTTCATGCACAATGTCCCAATATCACTTTCTCCCCTTCTCTCCTCCCATGTTCCTCCCTCTCCCTCCTTGCCCCCTTCTCTCCTCCTTCTCCACTCTCTCTCTCTCTCCCCCACTACCCCCTTGTCTTCTCCCATGTTCCTCTCTCTCCCTCCCCCCTCTCTCTTTTCATCCTTTGCTTCCTCATGCAACAGCTACCATGGTGCTCAAGGACATCACAAATCGTATGCATACATATTTGCTTGTTCGCAACGTTTGCATCGAAGGCCGCACGTGAGGGTGAGCAGATGTCATCCCAGGAACGTCGTACCATCGGTGAGATGAATGTTGACGATTCTTCAATATCTTGCCAATACCATCACATATTTGAATAAAACACCCCTTTATGCAAGGTAACAATATACTTCTTACTTTTGATTGTGTTCTTCTTATCATAAACTTTGAAGTCTAAGGTGTTGCCTCTACTTGTTTTGTAGTGCTTGGCACAAAGGTTGCTTTTATGCACAAATAGTGAAAGACTGCAGGTTAGAGAGGCCAAGTGTCACCACTTTTCCTCTAAAACAGTCTTCTTTGTTACATCTTGCAGGTAGGTGCTTCAAATCCATGCTTATTAGGGGTGGTAGTCTCATCCTAATGTATATTTTTATATTGTTTATTCCCAGCTAGATAGAAATACTTGCAAATTTGTACAACATATACTTAACAAGTGTCTTCATTATATAGCTTGCAAATGTTGAATTCATACATGTTTTTGTTACAAGGCGACCTCTTGCTATGCTAGTTGAGTGGCGTTGTTTGCAAGAATGGCTCAAGGAAGTGGCATAACATGAAGCTTTTACGGTGGCACAAAGCTCTCCTCAGCGGCAATGTGGCTCCCACTACACCAAAAATCATTATGCTGACATGAAGAGATCCCTAGTAGGACAATGCAAAAACTTTTCATCAGCAGCAACACACTCTTTCCTAACATGAGGGCACTCCTACCAAAGATATTTTTATGTGATAGGTCACCCCAGAAGCATACCATGTCATGGAATGGATGCAAGAACTATGACCACACTACTCCTTGTAAAGTGTTCATAGATATATGTTTATCAAAGTTAATGAGAAGAAATTTGGACTTTTTTGTTTGTTGATGTGTAAGAGCACTCTAGGTCTACCATATTTTAGATTGTTTGATAAGTTAAATAAAATTTGTAGTCATTTAAAGTGTAAGTTTGTTTTTGTTTGGTAAGATTGTACATGAGAAGACATAATAAAGTATAAGAGATCTTGACGGAATAAGCCTCGATTAGATTCCTACCATGCACTTGTGACACCAGACCTCTCCTTGAACCTTTTGATTTCTATCATTGTGGGAAGTCTAAGGGTGGTCTATTTTCAAATTTTTAGCAATAGCTTTTTTTAAAAGGAAATTTTGGTTATTTTAAAGTTTGTACACAGTCTAGGAGTTCATTCTGATTGTTTTCCTTCAGTTTCAATTTTTGATCGAGGGCACTCCTTGGAAGCCACTTTTGAAGGTGTTAGGGTGAGATTTTGAGAAAGTTTTGTATGTAGGAAATGCAGTCCTTAACACAATAAAAAACATTGGTTCTCTGAGTATTTTCAGATTCCATGGTTTTAATGCCCGTTCGAACCCGTAGATTAAGGAAAAAGTAAGAAATGTCTGTTTTACATCATTTTAAAAAAAATTGCCAACTTGCACGTTGATTTTTGGAAAATCCGAGTAGGATATGATTTTTTTGCATCACACGATAGTCGAAGAGCGCGACGAGATGAACAAATTTATGTGAGACAAGCCTAGACAGATTCAGAGCCAATTGAACACTAGAAGCTCTTGAAAACAACCTAAAAGTCCAACACTTAAAAAAAAAAAAAAAATACTTACCACTTGAATTATGACCATGCATAAAAATAAATCTTGTACTTGTCATTTTAGGGCCCCAGGGACCCTCAACATGAGGGGCCACAAGGGCACGCAAATCAGCCATCCAAAAAATTTTGGATGGACCCTCAACATGAGGGGCCACAAGGGCGCGCAAATCAGCCATCCAAAAAATTTTGGATGGCTGATTTGCGCGCCCTTGTGGCCCCTCATGTTGAGGGTCCCTGGGGCCCTAAAATGACAAGTACAAGCTTTTTTTGATGCATAGCCATGAGATAGAATTGGGCAAATTGATGTATTCATAGCAAACTTCCCCCCCCCCCCCCCCCACAATGGCAAATAGCTAAACATTGTATCATGCCATGCATTAAAAAAAGCTTGTACTTGTCATTTTAGGGGCCCAGGGACCCTCAACAAGAGGGGCCACAAAATGACAAGTACAAGCTTTTTTTAATGCATGGCCATGAGATAGAACTGGGCAGTTTAATGTGTTCATAGCAACCCCTCCCCCCAAATGGCAGATACCTAAACCTTGTATCATGCTTATCAACCATTTTTTACTTCCTTGTGTCCATCCCCTGTTCTTGGAAATATCTTGGTCCCTATTTGTGCCTGGGCATTCTACGTGCCGTTGTGGTCCCTCTTGTTGAGGGTCTCTGGGGCTTCAAAATGACAAATAGGGGCTTTGTTTTAATGTATGGCCATGAGATAGAGTTGTAGTGTTTGATGTCCGGAGTATTCATTATGTCAAATTTTCCTATATCATGTGCGTTCACCACAATGGATTGAAAGTAGCCCTTATAGGCCTTACCTACACATGTTTCTGTAACTTTACAAGAATATAAATTCCCTTCTGTTGAACACATGTGCTATGTTACATATACTTTAGTGAACTCGCAAGGTCAAAGGCCTCACAAATTTTGTGCACTTAGAACATTTAGCACTAGAAATCAACCAAACAAGGAGCCAATTTTTACTTCCTTGTGTTCACCTCGTGTTCTTGGAAATGTTTTGGTTAAGCCATTTCTTTGGTATTTAAAACCACATGTGACCCCTATTGTTATAGTATTCGACCAAAGGTTTCTTGATTAGCAGTTATATAGGTTCAAGTGATACATATCTTCTATGTTAACAATGCATGTATCTATAATTTATGTTTACACTTTCTCTATCCAAATGAGCTACATAGTAAAAATCAAATCCGCAATTCAACAATTAAGTTCACAAGGTGATAGCTATTGGTATGATCTTTAACAATACCAAATAAATAGCTACCAATAGCGAATGAATAGGGATATTTAAGAAGGTTTGATACCAAAAACTTGTCAACACTACTCAAAAAAGTGGAAACTCAAAGGCTTTATAATATATATGATGAAACAAGAATCAATAATAATTCACCCCTATATATCTACACCTCCATCTCAAGTTGTCGTTTCTCTAAGTCAAGCTTGGCATAGGCATAGTATGGAAACAATAACATTTTGGAAAGCAAGAATTTAGCTTTCTCAACTTTTGAAATGTTGCTATTCATATATATTCAACATCCCCAAATGAGGACATCTTGACAAAGGTTATGATCCACTTAATAAGAATAACCATTAGTGATTAAACTGAAATCAAAATATTGCATGAATTTCTTCATGGTGGAATGATTAAGACTTGAAACTTCAAACATCTTACAGGCAAATCAGAATATAAAAAAAAATCAACAATATTTCTCAAATCAGTATGAAACTCCAGTAATCTAAATAAAATACTCTCACTCAGTGCGACACCATTTAACAAAAAGAAATATTTATATTGC
Source organism: Adiantum capillus-veneris (assembly GCF_014529385.1). Classification (NCBI taxonomy): domain Eukaryota; kingdom Viridiplantae; phylum Streptophyta; class Polypodiopsida; order Polypodiales; family Pteridaceae; genus Adiantum; species Adiantum capillus-veneris. Next base: position 14,394,397 of record NC_140957.1, on the reverse strand, counting down.
ATTTATAGAGGAATCCAGCCTCATGAAAATAATTACAAATGGAGACAATGTTGTTGCTGTTAGGCTTCTCTTACAAGTATTTGTCTTTCTCATCTAGAGATTCATATACACGAGTATTTGTGTGTCTATGACACTAGGGAAGATAGTAGTACTATAGGGATGGCTTTTCTAAGAGCTCCTAGAGAGTACATATTGGTTCAAGATTCTACAAAAATCCTACTATTCTTATCAAAATCTTTTAACACGGTAGTGAAAGGTTCCTCACGGAACAAAAATAGGGTGATTTCCATCTCTGCACATGGTTGCTTGCTCATGTCCTCTCAAAACAAGTTGACTCTGTAAGTAAACAACAGATTATGTGAGCACAAAGTTATAAAGTACAAAATGATATCATTCTAATAATCTAATGACAACTATACAAAGAATAAATTATAAGAAAAATCTTTGATGACTCTCCATAGATAACACAACTTACTTACATTGTGAGACTCAATCACATGCTACAAAACTATAGATGGCGCACCAAAGCCATCAACAAAATAGCACCACCCAATGTTATGAGGTGTGAAGCCTAAACATTCAAAACCATAAAGAGGTTAATTCCCTCTAGCATGATAAACTTAAAGATGGAGATGATCTTAAGCTCTGAATGTAAGCTACAAGGGTAGTTTTCTCACCATTCTATCTTTATGTTGGAGATGAATCCTTGCAATGCCCATGCACTATTCACACCTCCTGTTCTTGTGGTATGCAAGTCATGTGAGCTGATGCTTTTTCCACCTTCGGAAGTAGAGGTTTTCATGTAGTGCGAGTGAATGAAAGTAGAAGGAGGAGAATCTTGTTTCATGCTGTAATGGAGGTGAGAGAAGGGAGAGGAGCTAGCTTGGTGTGGAACTATGTGGTGGGTAAGGAGAAGAGATGGGGAAGAAGCTTGCTTGGTGCTACAATGGAGATGGGAGAAAGCTAGTAGAGAGATAATGTTGGACTATAGGGGGTGCATGTGGTTGTTGCAGCCATGGAGAGCTTGGAAAAGGGTTTGTAGAGAGAGAAAATCACTTTTAGCTATAGAATAGGTTTGGAAAGACTTTGGAGGGTGGAAAATGATGTTTTGAAATTTTTTGGAATTTTTTAGTGCACGTTTTTGACTTTTGGAGGTCAAAAATACTTTTTTGACCATGAAATAGGTTAGGGGACCTTTTAAGGAGGGAAAACTTGAAATTTGAAATTTTTTGAAAATTTAAAATTTTTAGTGTATTTTTAAATCCGGGCCAAAAAGTGGGGGAAAAAAGGTCAAAGTGGTCCCCCCCCCCCCCCCCCCCCCCCCCCCCCCCCCCCCCCCCCCTCCCTTTCCCCTAGCCACCTCCCTTACCTTCTCACTAGGTAAGAGGCCATTAAGAGGTGTAAGGCTACCTTGTCCCCCTACTTTTTTGAGGGTATAGAGTGTGTCCACCACCCTCTTCCTATTGGCTGGTCTCTAATTAACCTTAATCCCAAAGGGCCCCTAGAGGGTTCATATTTTTCCTAATGTGCCGCTCACATGTCTATTGGAGGTAAGACACTCCGTAAAGGGAGTGGACCCACACCATCACATCCGCACATTAGAGAAGAGCACGAATCAGATGAAGAGTGGGTGGACTCAGAATATGAGGTGTTGGAGGTGCCTGTGCGGCCGAAAAAGAGAAAGAGCATTGTCTACAAGAAGAGGAAGCAAGCTGCCCCAACTCGTGCAACAAATGCACCTCCCCGTCGACCTCAGAAGGTGTGAAAGCGCAGCCCTGCATTTGCGGAGATTCGCCACTATCAGAACAACACCGAGCTCTTTGATTCGGAGGGCCCCTTTTGCAAGGCTTTGCAGGGAGGTTTTGCAAATGTACAATACGGAGTTTTGGATGGGCGCCGTGGCCATAGAGGCAGTCCAAGAGGTAGCAGAGCAATATCTAACTAGCATATTCGAGGATGCGAACCTATGTGCCATCCATGGACAACGTGTAACGATTATGCCCAAGGACATGCAGCTTGCTCTCTGTTTGTGCCATGAGCATTAGCTTGTAATTAGTCATCAAACCATTTTTGTATTTACGGAACTTCCAAGATTGGGAAGAATTTGAATATAAGAGTCTTTTGATTGTATACTCCACTCTTTGTGCATTGTATTGCTTTAATTGTGTACCATGCGATGTAGCAGTGGTCCATGTTTTGTCTACCTTCTTTTGTATGTATGTAGCTTAAAGCTTGGCATTGGGAAAACTTGCCTATGTTAAGCACCTTGGCTAAGTCAAGCATGCAGTTCCTGATACATCCAAGCTATGTGAAGCACTAATGCAACCCAAATATCTTGAATGCATGGTAAAAGTTTCTGGAAAGCCTTGGAAAGGGCTTGGAATGCCCCCAAAATGGCTGCCACAAGGGCGCGCATTTGGTGCTTCCACATGCCGATGAAGGGACCAAATGTACGTCCTTGTAGCAGCCATTTTTAGGGCCTGCCAAGGTCTTTCCAAAGCTTTCCAGGATGTTTTGCCCTGCATTTAGGATATTTCCCTTGCTTCAATGCTTCAAATAGCCTGGATGCATCAGGAAGTGCACGCCCCACTAAGTCAATGTAGCATAGATTTTTTGAAGCATACATGTAATTAGTTTTGGTTTTGCAACTGAAATTTATATGGGCTTGTACAACAGCTTGGTTATGAAAGGATCTATGGTTGGAGTGAATGTTGGTTAGCCATTTTGTCTTAATTCATGGGAAAAGGTATTGATAAGCCTTTTAAAGGGCTTGAGATGCTCCAAAATGGGATGCCACAAGGGCGCGCATTTGCCCCTTCCATATGCTTATGGAAGACCCAGATACGCGCCCTTGTGGCAGCCCATTTTGGGGCCACCCAAGCCCTTTTGTAGGCATATCAATAACTTTCCCCATGATTTAATGCAAGTTGGCTGGCCAACATGCTTTCCAACCCAGCATGCATAAAAAACTGCATGATTCACTAAGCACCGGTGCTTCTCATAAACACATTGGAAGCCAAACATATAAAAAATTCAAAAGCTTGAAAGTAAGAGAGAGTCATAGACACCAAAAAGTAGATTCATTAAGGAAATCAACGCTTTACATGATATTCGGCTTTTGCTTTAGGATCTTTCGAATTACAATTTTCTGGCGCTTGACCTTTTGGGGTAGCTCCCTATTAAGCAAAGTGGTTGTAATTTTTTGGGTGTCATTAACCCCTACAACTTGGTTCATGCCGACATGGGCGATGAGGTGCCCGCAAAAGTTGACGCCGAAAGTGGATATTGCAAAATATTTCTTTACAAGCACTACAAGGTTGGCCGATTGGGCAAGGGTTGTTAAGCACAAGGCCTTGGAGAGTGAACGGAGGGAAAAAATGTTGTAGTGTCCATTGGGGGAGTAGTCTGCATGCACAAACACCACGTCACCAGTCGAAAGTGTGCCGAGGTAGTGAGCAAGTGCCGCTTGAGGTCCAAACGCCATCCTCCTCCCCCCTGACCGTTGCGCCCAGGCGTCAACCTCCAAAACATCCTGCAAAACATAGGATTTGTGAGAAATATGGCAAAAAATTAGTTATAACACTAACAAAATCAATTGTAACAGTCAAATTTAAGTGAGCATCTATACCTCTTGTCTACGATCCTCCTCATCAGCATCCGGGTGCAAGTAAAGATCCACACTTGATTTCCCCTTTGGATCAAGCAAAACAGGTGTTGTAGCTGGTGATGGTGAATCCACTTGTGCATTTAGCCAAACACATGGCTTGCACTGCCACAGAATCCTCCTCAGAGACCTTGGCCTTCTCGGTCGCTGCCACCTCGGCTTGTGCGATCGCCACTGTGTCCGCCATAGTATTCCCCATGGGCAGTAGGAGATCATCGTCATGGGAGGTGGTGGTATCAACCTCAAACTTGCCATGGGCATCGAGGATGGCGAAACACTCATCCATGCGAAGCTCAAAGGATTTTTCCAGATCATGTAAAAACACAAACTCCTCCCTACCCACCACAATGGAGGAGAAACGGGTAATCTCTACCTCAGAGATGGCATCCCGAGTGCTGGTTCCTTTTGGCGGCCCCGAGGACGAACCGACAGATGGAGAGGCCTCCAAGAGGCCTTGAATCCCTACAAGGTAGGTCAAGGCAAGCGACCTCTCCTCTGCGGATGTGTCAATGGGTGCGGGCTTGGGGTCCTTCACATCCGCCAGGACCCCACCGATCTGCAAGTGTGGTAGCACTACGTCAAGGCCTGCTAGGCACTCGTGAAGGAGGAAGATCATTATGGCCTGGACATAGAAAAATGTGTTTCTGATCTTCCCCTTACGCATTGCTCGCACATCATCATCTTCACGCAGCGCATATTGTCCGGCGGGTTGTGCTATGGTGGCAAAGCGTGCAAGCCGCTGATGAAATGGCCTGTCCCCTTTGTAGATGTGGTGCAGAAGGCCCTCAGGGACCCATTGCCCTTGCTGGTTTGGTAACTCAACAATGAATCTCCCCATGCACGTGGAAATGTATGAAGTGATGTGCTCAAGAGATTGAGAGTGGAGGGTCAAGGCGGTTTCCAAATTGGGTTGGGTTGTGAAAAATGCATGAAGCTCAGGGCGATTTGCATCCCAGCCTCACTAAGGAATGCATCTAAAGCACTAGTTGCAGCCATGCTTTCTCTTTGCGTAACTGGGTATGCTAGGTCTCTCTGCAATGCTAGGATGAAAATGGTAAATGGAGGAGGTGGTCCCCCTTTTATAGACATATTCCATCTCGAAAAAAATAAAAAATATGCGTTTTAAAAATAAAATTACAGAACACCTTAAAACTCAAGTACAAAATCAAGTACAACACCCTAAAAATTTTCAAAATCTTTAATAAAATATATAGTACATAAAAGAGTAAAGTTACAAGCCAATTCACATAGACAAGACGATTTCGTCTCTAGCCCAATCTTTGGAAACAAGCAAAGTGGCCTCCATCCGCCTTCCAATTTACACAACCAAAAATGGGCAATCAAGATACAAAAACCCAGAAAAATTAAGAAAAGGTAGCTAATCAAGCACAAAGCAGACCTTGCGTTGTTCCAGTTTGAAACTTGCATTGCCGACATCCTCAAACCCCATGATGACAAAATGTTCCCGAAGATTGGCAAGAGTCCAATGCGGGCTCACTGCAACCACCTCCACCTCATTATTGGGTATGTGGACACTAATTTCAAAGGATTGAACCTCTTCGGCCGTCAGCTGCAAGGGTATCCATTTGCCACGTTTGTGCATCAACCTTTCGTAGCTAAACCGTGAATATAAGGTGCACCTTGCCTTCAAATATCGAAGGAAAAGCTGTGTGGGGGACACATTGCACTTGTAATGGTCACCATTATGCAAACCGTCAACATAGCCCCAATTGACACCTAGAATGGTGTCCATTGCATGTACGTCAACTTCTTTGCAAACAAACATTATTGGTGTTTCCACAATCGGCAGAGAGCGAATGCATGCACAAACAAATGGATGGGACAATGCCAACTGAGACCCACCGATCTGGTTGCCTTACCAAACTTTAGGGACCCTTAGAAATCTTGCAGCACCTTGCGCTTGAAAGCAAGCAAGGCCCAATGGTCTGGAGTTGGCCATTCTGCACTATGCAATGAGGTTGTCTCCACGGCTTCTAACCTACCATAGCCTTGGCTTGACTTTGATACCATGTACTTGTGGGAGTACATGAATATTCGCTGCTCGGTAAGTTTTTTCGACGAGACATTAGGAAAAATAAGCTCCCCAATGTGAGCATGCACAACCATGAAAGTGCCTGAGAGGCACTCAAGCGGCTGCTCCTCAACTAAGCTGGATGGAAAAACATCTTTACAAATGCCCTTAGTCAAACAAAATGATCGCATGCATGTTAAACATGATATATGCATGGGATAGCTAAACCATGAGGACTTACAATGAGGTGCAAATTGAGTTGAAGCTCTCTGCAGGTGGATCTCAGCTGCACTGTACACATGCTGCACGATGACCACCATTCCGGACTTGGTTTCTTTGAATGCCAATAGTCTTCCCTTCCAATGGTGTTCCAGTACGTCTCGACATCGTACGCGATGAGGTCCAGAACTCGACGGTTGCATGTAGACCCATGAACCCTTCTTGAATACCTGTGGGATCCATCCCCCCTCTGAAGTTTTTGTGTTGTGCAACACAATCTCCTGTATCTCTGGTTTGGGCCGTCTATGCGTGTTAGCGGTGGACATTCTTGGGAAGTTGGGCTTTGGAAGGGATTGGGAATGGGTGGGAGGAAGGTGAGGGAGAGAAGTGGGCAAGGCTGTGGGCTATTGTGTGTGGTTACTATGGAGAGAAAATGAGGAGCTGAGGGGAGGGTGAGGTGAGCTGCCTATGGTGGCTATGGTGGCTTTGACAGTAGAGATAGAGAAAGAGGGGAGGAGTGAGAGGTAGAGAGGATAGTGGTGAGCTGTAGGCTATGGGGTGTGGGACTGTAGAGGGTTGATGGAGGTGTGAGAGAAGGGGGAGCTATGGAGAGAGGAAGAGAGTGGTATAAAGCTTTTGGCTATGGATGCCTTAACTGTAGAGAGAGAATGGGAGGAGGGAGAAGAGGGAGAGTATGGGAGATAAAAGTAGTGATAGAGGGAGAGAAAAGTGGATTTTGGGAGAGAATTTGACTTTTTGAAGTTAGTATATGTTTTGGGACAGTTTTGGAGGCAAATGAGTCAATTTTGACACTTTTTAAAAAATTTCATTTTCTAGGTTTTTTAAGCCTGCGCTTCTTTTGGGGGGGGCCCTCCCTCTTTTATGACACCTCTTTCCCCCTTTTAACACCCCCCCCCCCCCCCCCCCCCCCCCCCGCCCCCCCAACCTCCCTCCCCCCACTCTCTAAGAACCAAGCATTGAAGAGGGAGACAATTAGGCTGCACCCCTACCATTCCTCCCCCTCTAGGTGATATCCCAAGAGCCCTCTCATTGGTTCTCCCTTAAGCCTTCATTAATCAAAAAGGCCCAAGGAGAGTCCATATTTTTCCATATCCTGCAATCATAGGATTCCAAAAGACAACATCCCGCACCACATGTGGCATACATATCGACCAAGGCATTGCCAAGCATGGCAATTGTTGGCAACAACCCCTGACTAACAATATTAGAGTGACTTTTTAGGCCAATATCAGCATCTTGATGCATGCTTATGTGATTTCATTTGGAGAGATGCCCTCACTCTCCATCCCTGCTGAAAGCAGCCAAGAGCTTTCTAGCCCTGCTCCTGTTGCGTGTATCCTGCACTGAATGCATTCCAAGAGACAACATTCCAGATAGAAAGCTTCTTAGACACTTTTTGTGCTTTCTCAAGCACACCACATTTAGCATACACTGTTGATCAAGGCAACGCCAACCATGACATTTTTTTTCAACAGCCTCAATAGCATCCATGACCTTTGATGTTGAAGCCTCGATGGCCATGTTCTCATCTGCTATCCTAGAGCCTTGAGCATACTTTACCAGGAAGCTTTGCAAGGATGCATACATATCAACAAAGACAGTGCCAAGCATGACATATCAACATCTCAAGCGCACCACATTTTTAGCATACATATCACCCAAGGCAATGCGAAGCACGACATTTTTTTTAACAGCCTCACTAACATCCATGACCTTTGGTGTTGAAGCCTCGATGGCCATGTTCTCATCTACCATCCCAGAGCCTCAAGCATACTTCACTAGGAAGCTCTGCAAGGACGCATACATATCAACCAAGATAGTGCCAAGCACAACATCTTTTTCCCCATATCAGCATATTGCATAGAGCCACATGGAAGATGAAGCCGTGGACGAGAAAGATGAAGTTGGCCCGACATTTGAGGAACCGTTGGACTAGCACACGAGCCATCGTTGCATCTCCTTGGATGTGTGGGATAATTAGGAGTCAAGAGTCGGTAAACAAATGAGGATATGTATGCTCAATGGAGCGAAGGTCAACACCATTCACTTATTTGTTTCCAAATGCTAAAAAAATTCTTTTGAATTGACAATCTATAGCCAGATGATGGCAATGAACCCTCAACACCTGTGGATTGCAATATTGCTCGAGAAGGGGCGGAAGGTATTAAATTAATGGCATCCTTACTGTGACTTGATCCGAGATGTCTGCAGAGAGAGAGCTCGTAACTCTTCAAGACAGAGAACCTCTATCAAAATAATTTGTGGGCAATGTTGCGAGAAGCAGGAAACCTAGCTTTGCTACCCACAAAGAGAGAACCCAAAAACTTGAGGAAACTTCAAATTGCAATGAATTGAGCCAACAAGCCAGCAAGCAAGAAAATGGCTAGAAATGCTTCACAAAAGGAAGCCCATAGTTAGTGCATTCCAAGAGGCGACATTTTGAGCACTTTTTTTTGCTTTCTGAAACGCACCACATTTGGCATACGTATCAACCAAGATAGTGCAAAGCTCGACATCTTTCTCAAGCACACCACATTTGGCATACATATCAACAAAGACAGTGCATAGCACGACATATTTTTTCAAGAAACTCTAATAAACAATATAATTGGGATTTATTGTGCCCATATCAGCATCTTGCGCCACATGCCTTCAAGGTGCATGCGTAGGTGATTGCATCTATTGAAAACAAACTAGATCTTTCTCATGTGGGGCAAATTTGCAATCAATGCATTCCAATAGTCCACACTTCGTATAGGAAGCTGAAATAGACTAGAGCTTTCTGGCCACGATCAGTGCATTCCAAGAGGCAAAATCTCAGGCAGGAAGCTCCTCAAACAGTTTTTGTGCTTTCTCAAGTGCACCACATTTCGCATACGACCAAAGAACTGCCAAGCACAATTCTCCTCTCAATAGCCCCTGGGGCTGGAAATCTCATCATGAATTTGTGTGTCGATGTCAAGATTTTGGGTGATGCCGCAGGCCTACAAGATGCAAAGAGTAAGTAACGGCATCAGCAAAGAAGCCATCACTTAGCATCTGCTCATAGGAGTGGAGAGCTGAGGTGAAACTGCTATTGATTGTCCAATCGCTGTTTGAATCTGCGAGTGCATAGAGAATTGCAACAATTGCTATATAAATCTACAATGAGATTCACTGCAATTTAAAAATCCGTGCGATGATAAATAAAGGGAGACAGCCGTTTTAAAGCTCTACCACCTGGGTTACTGAGAGCCAGGGATTTGAAATCGGCTCTTACGTTAACGAAGTAACGAAGACACGAGGTTCCATTAGCGAAGACATGAGGTTTTGTTGAGGAGGATGGGAGGTGCTAGTGCATACAAATTGTTTGAACCAATGTACGAAAATTCAAATTTTCATTTTATCCACTCACGAATTGTAAGTTTTGCCAAAATAAAAAATAAAAAAAAATCAAATCTCATTTTATCTGTACACAAAATTGTTAGATTCTATTAGATCAAGCAAGTTTGGAAGGCTAGGAATTGCTCGGTTTTTGAAATGTTATCGCAACAGATAGCTTCACAGAGGTTATACAAGAAAGCAGGGAAGGGATTGCTTCCATGAGTAAAACAAGAACTTTGACAAGTGGAGTAGAGCAATTGATGCCATAATGATGAAATACGTTAACGAGTACATGGAGTGTGGCTCATCTTTGTCTGGGGCATTGTAGCTTCTTGATGTATCGTGAGATCCCTCAAGGCTTGACACGAGTTTAAGGTTACCATGAAAAAAACTCTGTGTCGTTCGCCCATCGCACTGACACACGTGCAACTCTCCCTCTTCTTGCCTATCTCTCCTGCACGTGTCGTCCGTCCCTACTAGTCTTTTAAATCCAAAGCCAAAGAAGGGCTGCTAGCACCATCACCTCTCTACGCAAACCCCCTCCCCTTGCCATGGTTGCCCCATGCAGAGGTCCCCTCTTCTTTCTCTTCGCATGTGTTGTTTGTGCCCGACTCTATCACTTGCTGAGCGCACACACTTTTCACCCATTTGCTGAAGTGACATGGGACAATGCGTGTGAGTTTGCAAAAAATGAGCAACAAAAATCACATCAGTTTTGTCTTTCCTTTTGCCCCCCCTCGTGCGAGGGGTACCTAACCTCCCACGATAGAGTAACTTGTTAGAAAAAAAGATGACATATGATTAATCTCTCTCTCTCTCTCTCTCTCTCTCTCACACACACACACACACACACACACACACACACACACAAGTCTCTCTCTCTCTCTCTCTCTCTCTCTCTCTCTCTCTCTCTCTCTCTCTAGCGCACACATCAAAAAGAGAAGGGGGTAATAGAGCCAATTCCTAAATGCACCCATTTGGGGTGCAATAAGTGGAGGGTAGGGAGGGGTAATTCAATAACTTGTGTGCGCAGTGTTGGGCACCCCTTTGTAGGGCACCCCTTTGTACATGGTCTTCTGAGGCCTCCTTTTATTGGCTTTGAATTGATTTGATACATGCATAGAAAGACTATGAACCTAGTTTTGTCTCGTTGCACAAAAATGTTCGAGAACTGGTGCTGAAAATTGTGGGAAATATTTGACCAAGAATTAAATTAAGAAAAGCATTACGTTCACTGATTGAAAAGAGAGAGAGGTTCCGACTGCGTTGGGAGAGGCAACTGGCTCAACCTACGTGGCCAATATATACATAAAGAAGATCATAGATCGAAGCTCCCCAAGTTAGACATTCCCCTACTGACCCCTTTACCGACCCCTTTACCTAGAGCAGGTTTCATAGTAGTTTTTGTGGAGAGGGTTGAAGTATCAATTCTTATCATCATTGCCATTAGGTATTCCGAATCTCAAAAAAATAAAAATTCTTTCGAAAGATATTATGTGCTTTGTCCTTGCGTGTCGTCATATGTGCCATATATGTACAACATTTTACATAAAAACAAGTGAAAGGATCACAGTGGCTTTGTAAAACAATAAGAAAATATAAAATCATTACGTTGAGTTTAACTAGAATTATATAAAGTAAAGCATTGTTTACGAATATCTCTTTTTTAAGGGAGTGAGTTCCCTCCTTGCAAAGAAGCAAACCAAAAATAATAGTCTAATTTTTGAATATGCAAAATTTTCGAACTAAGTTCTCATATATTTCACCATTTTTTTTTTCCTTTATCATGGTTTGCTCATTTAATATGTATATATATATATATATATATATATATATATATATATATATATGTATGTAAAATAAAAAAATATATGTATGTGTGTATGTATGTATATAAATAGAATTTGCTAGAAGTACCTATCCAAGGTGAAGTTTCACTTTAGCATTCTAAAAGAATAGAATGCCAGTGAAGTCAAGTAGTGTAAGGATGTGAAATGAAAGGTGAATAAAAAGATTCATATAATATTTTAAAATAAAAAATAACATTTAAGATAAGTCTTCATAGTGGCACCCACTGAAAACAATGAAAGTATGCTAACCCAACTCAACACTACAGCTTTTTTTTTTTTTTTTTTAATAGAAAGCCAAAAATTGGGTTTAACTACACCTTAACAAAGACACGAGGTTCCATTAACGAAGACATGAGGTTTTGCTGAGGAGGATGGGAGTACCAATCAACTTGTATTCATCCATTGGAACCGAAACACAAGACCTTTTCAAATATAGCCAAATATTTTTCACTCATTGACTTGTGTTAGGGTGGAAGAGCCTGCTTAAAGATACACAAATTGTTTGGATTAATTCACTAAAATTTAAATCTTCATTTTATCCACTCACAAATTGTAAGTTTTGCCAAAAAAAAAAATCAAATTTTTATTTTATATGTACACAAATTGTTAGATTCTATTACTTCAAGCAAGTTTGGAAGGCTAGGAAATGCTCAGTTTTTGAAATGTTATCATAACAGTTGGCTTCAAAGAGGTTATACAAGAAAGTAGGGAAGGGATTGCTTCCATCAATAAAAAAAGAAGTTTGACAAGTGGAGTAGAGCAACTGATGCCATAATGATAGAAATACGTTAACGAGTACATGGAGTGTGGCTCACCTTCTCGATGTATCGTGAGATCCCTCAAGACTCGACATGAGTTTAAGGTTACTTTGTTAATTGCTTTTGGTTATTTTAATACATACACTCAAAATTGTGAGTATGGCCAAAAAAAAAAAATTCAAATCTTTGCAATTCAATCTCCGATGATCCTACCATTTTACTAATCAATGTAATCCCTAATTGGTGTACTTTTTGAACCCCCCATTAATTTCTCCTTGAGATTCTTAGGAAATCTGGGAATTTCAAAGGAAACATTTTCGGCATGTTCCCATCATAACCCTTGTCTTCCCCTTCCCTCGCTATGCAACCCTGCCTGCACCCACAATATAGCCGTCTCCCTCCACTCCTATCTAGTGTCACAGCTCTGCACAGTTCCGCCCAACTTAGCTTTGCCTTGCTACGCTACTTAGTGCAGCCCCTAGCTCTCACTATCGCCACTACTCTGTGTGTGTGTGTGTGTGTGTGTGTGTGTGTGTGTGTGGCATCGTACCAAGCCTACACTCTCTCCGTCCCCATGAAAAAATTGTCGCTCGCCCATTGCACTGACACACGAGCAGCTCTCCCTCTTCTTGCCTATCTCTCCTGCACGTGTCGTTCGTCCCTACTAGTCTTTTAAATCCAAAGCAAAAGAAGGGCTGCTAGCACCATCACCTCTCTACGCAAACCCCCTCCCCCTTGCCATGGTTGCCGCATGCAGAGGTCGCCTCTTCTTTCTCTCCGTATGTGTTGTCTATGCCTGACTCTATCGCTTACTGAGCACACACACTTTTCACCTCATTTGCTCAAGTAACATGGGACAATGCCCCCCCCCCCCAAAAAAAAAAAAAAAAAAAAAACCATTTGCCTCTCCAAAACTACAAAGAAAGAGAGTAGTCATTGTCTTTGCAACCCAATCCGTCCTCCGCACCTGGACACACACACACACACACACACACACACACACACACACACATAGAGAGAGAGAGAGAGAGAGAGAGAGAGAGAGAGAGAGAGAGAGAGAGAGAGAGCCATTCCTTGGCAACCCCATACGTCCTCCTCTGCCTCTCTTTTCCTGCTTGATCGGCATGCTTGTCAATGTGGCAGATCCCCCGGCCTTGTGCTCCTTGTGATGCTTTGGGTTTCATCACTAATTTGGCAGTTCATGGAACAAATTGAAGGTAGGCATTTGAGTGGGAATTTATGACTCGCGTTTGTAGGGGCTCGTGCACAACAACGGCCACAACCACGACTCGTCTGCACATTGCTTTTCCCCCCATCAACGTGACATATGTGCCTTCGTTCTCTCTCTCTCTCTCTCTCTCTCTCTCTCTCAGGGTACCCCACTCAATTATTTTTCTTGGGAGGGGTTAATTGTTATAATTATCCTTCCTTCCTCCAATAATATGACCTTGAAGAGGTGCAGATGGGATTTTCTCACATTACCCCCTCTTTCTCATGTGTGTGAGTTTGCGAAAAATGAGCAACAAACATCACATCAGTTTTGTCTTTCCTTGTGCGAGGGTACCTAACCTCCCATGAGAGGGTAACTTGTTAGAAAAAAAAGATTTCATATGATTGATCTCTCTCTCACTCTCTCTCTCACGCGCGCGCGCGCACACACACACACACACACACAAAAGAGTCTCTCTCTCTCTCTCTCTCTCTCTCTCTCTATATATATATATATATATATATATATATATATATATATATATAGCAACACCCATAAAAAAGAGAAGGCGATGATAGAGCCAATTTCTGAATGCACCCATTTGGGGTGCAATAAGTGGTGGGAGGGAGGTTGTGTGCGGAGTGTTGGGCACCTTTGTACATGCCACATGGTCTTATGAGGCCTCCTTTGATTGGCTCCTTTGAAATTGAATTGATACATGCACAGAGCACAGAAAGACTATAGTCTATGAACCTAGTTTTGTCTCGTTCCACAAAAATGTTCGAGAACTGGTGCTGAAAATTGTGCGAAATGTTTGACCAAGAATTAAATTAAGAAAAGCATTATGAAAAGAGAGAGAGGTTCCGACCGCGCCGGGCGAGGAAACTGGCTCAGCCTGCGTGGCCAATATAGAACGCGCAGTCACGGGAGCCTTATAAATACTCATAAGCCCTGTGTATGTCAACGTGCGTGCGTGCGTGCGTGTGAGTGAGTGAGAGAGAGAGAGAGAGAGCGAGCGAGCGAGCGAACGACCCTAGAGATGGTGGCGATTCACATCCTATCGTCTCAGCTTGTACGCCCAGCAGCTACGTCGTCGACAGAGCCGCAAACAGCAGCTAAAACGAGAGTGATCGAGAGCTGCAACCTGGACCTCGTCATTCTCAATGTGTACATCAAAACGGTCTACTTCTACGCACCCATGTCGAGTCCGGATCCTGACTTCTTCTGTCCTGGCCTGCTAGCGCGCTCTCTGAGCCAAGCTCTGGCCACCTTCTACCCAATGGCCGGCCGCCTGGCCCGAGGAGGCGCCCGATCCATCGACATCGTCTGCAATGACGCCGGAGCGCTCTTGGTGTACGCTCGCGCCGACTGCAGCTTGCAGGAGCTGGGCCCCTTAAAGCCCAAGCCCGAGTTCGTCAGCCTCGTCCCATCACTGGACGCCTTCCCAGACGAGGCCTCCCAGCCCCTCTTCATCGTGCAAGTACGTACTGTGTTCTTCTTCTTCACAAGAAATTTTCTCATGTAGGAAAACCGAGTCTTCCTCAGTGTTTTTCATACAATGCATAACATCATGAGCTTTTGCTCGAGAGGCACCGCATACCTAACTAGGTACGATTGGGGGCAAGGTGGGGGGGCCGGCGGTCCCCTGCCCCCAATCGTACCTAGCTAGGTATGCGGCGCCTCCCTCACAGAAGCTCATGATGTTGAGGCAAGTCACAATGTGGGAAATATTGTGAGAATTTGTCCAAAACTTCTTGTGCTTCTTCTTCTTGTTTTTGAAGTCGCCCCGGGTGTATGGAGTCTGATCTCTTGTGTATGGATGCAGGTAACAAGGTTTGCTTGTGGTGGGGTGGCATTAGGGATAGGGGTGGAGCATCATGTAGCTGATGGACTATCAGCCATATCCTTCATAAATGCATGGGGGGCACTAGCAAGGGGTGAGCTAGTGGAGGTATCACCATCGTTTGACAAGGAGTGGTTGAAGGCTAGAACTCCTCCCATGCCTATGTTTCCACATTATGAATACATCTCCTTGCCACCCAAACCTGCTCAAAGCTCACCAAGACCCCTCCCTAGTATCCAAGTGTTTGAGTTTTCAAAGAATTTTATTCAAGAGCTCAAGAAGAAAAATTTGAGTCCCAACTCAAAGCCCTTTACAACATATGAGCTTCTGGCTGCACACATATGGAGATGTGTTTGCGAAGCACGCAATCTTGCTTCAAATGAAAAGACAATGCTTGTCACTCTAGTCGATGGCCGTTCACGAATAATCAACCCGTCTTCACCGGATAACTTTTTTGGGAATGTGATTTTCACAAGCTGCCCATCAGAGTATGTGGAAAAAGTGGTTGATTGCACACTTGGCCAAACCTCAAGTATCATAAGGCAAGCACTACATGGTGTGGATGACACTTATTGTAGGTCTGCAATTGATTTTCTAGAGGTTGAACAAGACCCTTCCAAGTTCATTAAAGGTGCACATACCTTTGCCTCCCCTAACTTAGGCCTCATCTCTTGGTGCCAACTACCCATCTATGATACAGATTTTGGTTGGGGTAAGCCGTATTACGTGGGCCCTGCCTTCATGCCATGGGAAGGCCATGCTTATTTGCTCAAGTCACCGTCTACTGTTGGCGCATTTCGCCTCTTTATCTCTCTGGCAAGTGACCATATGCCTAGATTTGGGGAGCTCATTTTGAAGCCTAGTTGACGGCAATCGTGGATTTTCAAGTAAAATCTTGGAACAGCCCCTTACTATTGTTTCTTTGTCTACCCTATCATCCATCTAAGTACCTAGAAAGTGATGTGTCGCTAATGAAGTAACCATGTTCTTAACTATTTTGCCCTCTATTGTAAACTTTGCTAGAGATTGTCATTAGCCACATACAATGCAATAGTATTCAACATTACTTTGATCATACATGTAGATATCTCTGTTACCATTGTGTAATGTCTTCAGAATTATGGATATAGGATCATTCAAGCTTTCAAATCAAGATTTCTTTTGTCCAAAGCATCCATTTTTTCAATTTGGTTTGTGTATTGGCCGAAATCTCCTCTGATTGATCTACGAGTTGATTTTCACTCTGTTTTTGAGAACTCTAGTAATGATGGTTGCAAAGTTTATGTGCACTTTGAAAAGGTGTTTTAACAAGTCCACTAGGTGGTGGAAGGGTAGTGACACTCTCCTTCAAGTTTCACTACATTCTTAAGGGATGCACTTATAATGCATACTAGGCTCCGATAAAAGGACAGGCCCCCAGAGAAGGACAAATGTTAACTACATTGAAGTGCGAGTTCTAGTACAAAACAGCGCTGATGGATGGATGGGTTAGTTGAGATGTCTTATTCTCATAGGTTGGGTTTCTGGTTCAACTCTCATATACTTCTGTCATTCTTTGACCTGAAGGGTTTGTCCACCTTTAGGGGCTTCGATTTTTTACACAAGAGTTTTTACCCTACATGTATTCAAACTGTGCTTGAAGAACCCATGTACTTAAATATTGTGAGACATTAAAATGACCCCTCTTTTGTGTTAGACTTACGAGTATTTTTTATTTTTCAACTGAAGCCCCCCGTTTGCAAGAAATAATTTAAAATGAACTAAATTTTATGAATTAAAATACCCCACTTGTTGAACATACGTGGTATGCTAACATTTTTGGAGATTCACTCTCGTAGGCTACATTTCAAGCTCATTTTCTTATTAAAACACTCAATTTGGTTACTAGTAGGTAATGTGGACAAGAGCTCGAGGACAAGAGTATCTTCTTATTGGTCATGATTTGGCTATTATTATGATAGTTGCCTCATTGATTAGTGCGGATGGTCCATTCAATCATGCTTGCATGTTGATGTAGTCTTTGTGCCACAATCAGGTCAACTTCTTGTGTATTGACATTGGCATGCTAGTTAAGATGTATCATTCATTGGATGACACCGCTAAGTGTAAGGGCAAAGGTCCTAGGGACCAAGGCCTAAAGCTACGATTGTGAGGTACACTGGTCCTAAAGATAGGAACCATGGGATCTCTCTCTCTCTCTCTCTCTCTCTCTCTCTCTCTCTCTCTCTCTCTCTCTCTCTCTCTCTCCATATGAGTACTATGGTTGTGTTTTGTAACATTTAAAGGCCTTTCCCTCCTTTGGATCCCTACTGTGGCCGGTATGCTAACTTAACCAATATTCTAGCTTTTTCTCCCCTGGCACTTCCCCATATTAAATGATCAGTTTAACATAAGAAAATCATTTAGGAGAATTAGATATTGATTATTATGACATTACCTCTCTCTTGAAATCATAGTCGTCCTCGACTATGGTGTAGAGAAGATAAAGCATATTCATGAATCCTTTTTCTTAGCGGGTAGAGGATCCCTATGTTACCCTACGACATCGTTCCAGAATGGATGACTAGTCCATTTGGCGCTTGAGTGCCTGAGGCTGCCGCAAGCATGTCTGCAAATTAGTCCTATCATCTTCCATAGTAGAGTGACAAGCTCTACTTGGTGTTCGGTAGACGTCGTCTCCGCAAACTTGATCTAAGCATGCATACTACTTCATTTTTGTGCACAATAAAGAAAAAGAGAGTCTTATAAGGCAAAAAATTTGTTCATTTTTAATATTTGTACATTTGCTTACTCTTGGGAAGCATTGTAAGCATTGACAAGGTTTAGGCTATCCTTTACTTTTGGTATCCCGTAGGATTCTTGCCCGTCGCGTGCCTTAATCGAGCCTTGGGAAATTTGAGTAAGACCCATTCATTTTCTTTAAAGGCTTGGGCTCTTCTGTGCTTGTCAACAGCAACCTTTTGACTTTGCTGTGAGATAGAGATAGCATCCTTAATCTTTTGGAAAGATTCTTGTAGGTCTCGGCTATACTCATCTGCAGCGAAGATCTTCCCGTGTACCTTAAGTAGCAAGGGACTTTTTGATCTTCCCTCAATTACCTCAAAAGGTGCTTTTCCCGTGGAAGTATGTACAATGTTATTGTAGGCATACTCCACTAAGGGTAAGTACTTCTCCCATTGGGATCTTTGATCTACTTCCTTTACATAGGCTTTTAGTAGATCGAGAATTGTTGGGTTAGCTATTTCACTTTGGCCATCCGTTTGTGGGTGATAGGCCGAAGAGAAGTTTAGCCTTGTTTCTAAATTCTCAAAGAGACCCTTCCAGAAATTACTGGTCATTCTAGGATCTCTATCCGACATTATGGACATTGACAAGCCATGGTACTTGAAAATTTGTGAAATGAAGAGGGTTGCCATTTGATGGGCTTTGAAGTCTTTTTGCCACAGGTATAAAATGAGCTTGTTTACTGAACCTGTCTACTATCGTCCATATTCTCGTATTCCGATGGATAGACTTAGGCAATCCAAAGATAAAATCCATGGATATGCTCTCCCATGGTGAATTAGGGATTGGCAAAGGTTGAAGCAATCCAAGTTGCTTCCCTCTATCAAATTTTGTCTTTTGGCATACCACACATTTAGAAACATACTCTTGTATGTTCGCTTTCATGGTAGGCCAATAGAAATATGTTTCAATTCTTTTAAGGGTAGACTGAATCTCTCTATGCCCCGCATAAGGAGGAGCATGAGATTCATACATTACTTTCTCATGTAGTGAGCTAGTAACGCATAGTCTATTGCCGTAGAGAAGATAACCATCTTGTAAAGTAAATGGTTCCTCTTTCTTCCCTAGTGCAAGGGCTGAAGTCACATCTCTAAAATCGGGATCAATAGCATACTCATCTATCATAGAAGATAGATCATTGTGAGTTGCTATGGAAACCGCATTCACTCTCGGCCGGCTTGAGAGTGCATCGGCTACTTGATTATGCTTGCCAACAATGTGAGCAATATGAAAATGAAATTGTGAAAGGAAATTTGCCCATCTCATTTGTTTGTCAGAGAGCTTGGTCTGCGTCATGAAGTACTTAAGACTTTGGTGATCCGTTCGCAGAATGAAAGGAGTCCCCAATAAATAGTGTTTCCATGAGTCTAAGGCATGTAGAACTGCAAGGAGTTCCTTTTCATATATGCCTAGAGCTTGCTCAACGGGGTCGAGCCTTCAACTTTCATAGCCTATGGCGTGCCCTTCTTGAAGCAAAACAGCTCCAAGGCAATCACCACAAGCATCACATTGGACCTCAAATGGATTTGAGATCCGGTAGTGTAAGCACATGTTGAGAGATAAGCTTTTCTTTAAGCTTTTCGAAAGCATAGTGCTTCCATGAGTCTAAGGCATGTAGAACTACAAGGAGTTCCTTTTCATATATGCTTAGATCTTGCTCAACGGGGTCGAGCCTTCAACTTTCATAGCCTATGGCGTGCCCTTCTTGAAGCAAAACAACTCCAAGGCAATCACCACAAGCATCACATTGGACCTTAAATGGCTTTGAGATCCGGTAATGTAAGCACATGTTGAGAGATAAGCTTTTCTTTAAGCTTTTCGAAAGCATTGTTCTCCTTGGCAGACCATGTGTACCTAACGTTTTTCTTTGTTAGGTCATGTAATGGTCCTGCTATTAGTGTGAACTTTTCTATGAATCGGCTATATGCGCACATACCTATAAAGCTTCTTAACTCATAAAGATTCCTTGGTTTAGGCCATCCTTTTATTACCTCTAACTTTGATGGACCCTTGTAGCTTATCAAATAGGTCTTCTACCTGTGGAACGGGAAACCTATTCTTGATAGTGATCCTATTTAGTGCTCTATAGTCGACACACATACGATATGTGCCATCTTTCTTTTGCACTAGTAGCACAGGAGAACAAAATGGAGATGAGCTAGGCCTAACCATGCCCTTCTCCACTAACTCATGCACTTGCCGCATAATCTCCTCTTGTTGAGCTTGAGAAACTCTATAAGGAGGTTCGTTAGGCGGTGAACTTCCTAGAAGAAGTTCAATTGCATGGTCATCATTGCCTCGTATAGGAGGTAGCTCTCAAGGGATGTCGTCAAGAAAGACATCTTGAAACCCCTTGAGAAAGCTGGATAACTCTAATTCCTTTTGATTGTGTATATTTTCTTTTGCTAAAACATTAGATTCATTTTGAGAATCTTTAATAAAAATCATGTACACGGAAATAGAGCTCTTTATTGACTTGTTGAAAGCTTGTGTATGTACAATGGGTATAGTGTTACCCATTTCCTTAGCATCTATATACATATCTTTTTCCCTGAACTTAAAGGAGATTCTCCTTTCAAGGAATTTAACATTGGCAGCCATGCGATCAAACCATGGTGCCCCTAGGATTACATCCTCATGCTTGAGAGGAGAGATAAAGAAGTCCTCTTTGTCTACATAGGTTTGGACATGGAGCCTCAATTTCCCGATTAAGGGAGTGACTGAAGCTTCTTGCCCCTTGAAAGCACCATCTGCGGGTAGGACATCTCCCATCTCATACACTTGTATGCCTAGCTTGGTGGCCAACTCTATAAATATAAAATTGTGAGTAGAACCGGCGTCAAAGAGAATAAAAGCATCATGTTCTCTTACCTTTCCCCAAGCATGGCATAGAGGAGATCCTTTGTGGTGAGTTTCCTCCTCTTGGATTTCAACCAAGGTAGCTCTAGGACGATCATGGCGGTTGTTCTTTTGGGGACAAGCGCGGTACGCATGCCCTTGTTCACCGCACTTGAAACATCGGTTATCCTTGCAATAACGCTCAAGCTCTTCAGGAGAGAGTTTATTTTTGCCTCTATAAACTCCCTTCTCTTTAGCTTTGTTGGAGTTGCCCTTAGGAGACTTTTGGACATTTTCCTTCCCCTTAGGCTCATTGGAACCCTTGTTTTCAGGGGGCTTAGAATTCCTCTTAGCCCCTGTTTGTAAATTGATTCGAGAGGCCACCATAGTATGATGTATTTCTGCCGATATGGTGCGTGGCCTTTGGGAGTTGACATACTCCGCCATTTCTTCGGTTAAGCCTGCACAAAATTGCTGCTTTTGCTCTCCAAAATCCAACTTTTTGAAGACAGTGGCTTTTGAGTTGTAGGTCCCAAAACTTGTCTACATATTTGTGGATGGTTTCATAGGGAGAGAGCTTTAACCTTTGCCATTTGGTGAGTACTTTGTCTTTGGCATCAGTGGCCAAAATTTGCTTGATAATGGAAGCTCTTAAAGCTTGTGTTCGTGGAGCTTCACCATTGGCCCGTAGGCTAGACCACCATTGTCTGGCAGACTTTTGAAAGTGCATAGCTACATGGCGTAGCTTAGAGGACTCCGTGAAGCCCTCATCTCTGAACGCCGCATCAAATTGTTGGATAAAGGCCAAGACTTTGTCCGTAGCACCAAAAGTGCAATCATAGGTAAGGAAAGAGATGCTCTTCCCTCCCTCTTTGAATTTCTTGAGCTTGGACGTTCTCTTCCACGCGGCATAGGATTTCCTATGGCCTCTTCTTTTTAATGGTTCAAAGGTTTCACCATCACTTTATTCAGAAGATGAAGAATTTGAGGAAGATGAAGAGGAAGAGCGTTTAGCCCGCCGTCTTCGTGGAGCCATCTCCATCGAGGTGGCGGGAGACTCACTTCTTTCTCGTTCCTTCGGTGGAGACTCTTGAATTCTCCTTTGAGAAGGAGATGCGTCATCAAGGAAAAAATTTCTGAGCCCTTCATAGGGATCCTCTTCTTCTTCCCGAATCGGAGAGAGACCTCTTTTGGAAGTCTCACAAGGAGGCTTCCTAGGTGTTCTCTCCTCATGGTGGGAAGCTTGAAGAATCCCATGAGCACGAAGCTGCCATTGCACTTCACTTTGGAGGGATGGATTGACCATGGCTCGTTGAAGCCTAGAAACAAGATAGTTAACAAGCATCGGGGCTCATTAGTAGCTTGCTCATTAGCAAAATCAAAGTCATCAACATTAATTTCACTCTCTTTACTATTGTCAGCCCTTCTAACAACTTTTAGGTGTAAACGTTTTAGGTGTACTTTGGCACTCCAAGCCCTAGTTGCTACTCCTCTTTACCCCTTTAGAAAAATCACTCAAGCTACTATACCCGTGGCTCGAATACCATTAATTGCAAGGAATAGAAGAGAGGGTCGTTCAACACCAAAATAGCACTGGCTCCTATCAAATTTCTAATAGCTGAATAATGGTTAAAGCCGTAGGCAAGCCTCGTAGGACTCCACTATTAAGACCATAGCTCTCGACGGTGATGCCCCGTTAACTGCATAAAGGCAGGCGCACTGCAAGGATGAAAAATCCCTATTCTACTTACTCACATGCAATTAATAGTACCAACCATTTATAGCTAGCTTGAGGACCTCCCTTCTTGAGAAAGAAAAGAGAAACCTTGTGCTCTGATACCAATGTAACATTTAATGGCCTAGTAACTTGTGTAGTGGAAAATAGCATGAACATAGTGAGCATTTCATTAGAATAGATTCCTAATGAGATTAACAAGAGTGCTTGGGTGGAGAGAGCAACAAAAAGCATAACACCTAGTTAGATAGCATGAACAATACTTCAAAAGAGAGAGAAATTAATCAATTGAGAACATTTGAGGACTGGATTCGCATGGAGCCGGTCCCCCCTCCAAAAGGCTTTGTATTATGGTTTCTCCCATCAAGAGAGACATTTTACAATACAATTTCTTGTGTTCCTTCAATACTAGCTAGTGCAATGAAGATGGAAACTTCATGCACTACACAAAACACTTATCAAACACAACATCAATTCCCTCACGGTCTCAGACCCAAGACCTCACACACCTTCGAAGATGGTGAGAGCTAGCGGGGTATGAGAGTAGATTGAGAGGAAGAAGGAGTATTCTTACAAGAAAGATGTACATCTCCTCACATAATCACTCATATTAGCATAGCTTAGCTTAGTAATTAGCATGGTAGAGGAGATGAGCATGCATTGAAGCTTGGCTATTGGTTGGATTTACATCACAAAGCCAAGAGTTGTTGGTGTAGGCCTTCCTTCTCACAAGCTTGGAGTAGGTGATAAGCTTTCCATGAAAGCTTGAGAAGGAGAGAGAGTCTTCTTTTTTTCACACATGAGCTAGTGTGAGTGTGTAGGTGATAATGCCTTTGAAAAATCAGCCCCCTCTCTCTCTTGGTCGACCCCTCTTGCTATTTGCTCTTGCTAGCATCCTCTTGGACCTCCCTAGGCTTAGCCGATGACAATTAAGCAGCGGTAGCCTTCTGACATGTGTCCCCCTTTCCCCTTTTGTGAGAGCTTTAGGTAATTTAATAATTCAACTAAACTCTCATTGGACCCCTTTGCCTCCTTGCCAATAGGAATCAGGCAAGCCATTGGTCTGCGGACTGCTCATTGGTCCCCTTGGGAGACTGTCCAATAGTCTTCTAGAGAGATTAATTATTATTGGTTCTTTTATTAAGTGTTTTTAAATTAATTAAACTATAGTTAATCTAGCCTAATTCTCATTGGTCCACCTCAAAGGCCATTCAATAGGAATTGGGTACACCTTGTGGGCATCTGGGCTAGGGAGCTGACATGTGTCCCTCTTTCCCCTTGTGTACAAAGGGAGCTTGTGTGTGTGTATGTGTGTGTGTGTGTGTGTGTGTGTGTGTGTATGAGTTTCTCTCTCATCCCCTACTTCTTGGGCTCGCCCTATGTAGGGCTTGAGAAAGACTTTTGGGACACACACAAAGCATCCAATTTTCCCTAAAGTTGACCTTTGGACACAACCTTTGAATTTTGGAACCTTAGCATCTTGGAAGTCTTAATGGGCTGAACCTTAAGGTATTTTAAGCCCATTGTTTCACATAGCTCGTTTGCAGATGGCCCCCCCTTTGGATCCCTCTTTTCCCTCCTTTGGATCCCTACTGTGGCCGGTCTGCTAACTTAACCAATATTCTAGCTTTTTCTTCCCTGGCACTTCTCCATATTAAATGATCAGTTTAACATGAGAAAATCATTTAGGAGAATTAGATATTGATTATTATGACAATGTTGTTGGTCTTCTTTGTTGTATCATTAGCCTCGCAACTCGTTCCACATGGAACACATAATGTTGAGAGTGGCAGTATAGAAACCCTATATCTTCCTCCATTGTCTATGACAATACATCCCAAGGGATCTTTTGTTGGATCTACGAAACTACTGGGCTACAAAGAAGAGGGAACAAAGAAGCATTCACAAGAGGATGGCTCGAATGGGTGAGGGTGGTGACATTGCTGAGCAAGAGGCAAAGAAAATTTGTAGGACAATTGCTAAGTGTTGGAAAAATCAAACAAACGATCTTTCTAAGGGTCTTCAAATGAACACTCTATAGCACTCCTCCTTCATCCAATGTTCTCAGTGTTGCAACACACATCAAAGACAGTTGAGAGAGTGATACATTATCTGAGGTGAAGAAACATCATTCAAATAATGAGCTATTTTTTTAACGAGCTACTATCATGGCATGCCTCAATGGTGCTAGTGGGGGTGTGTAATGGAAATGGCCCATGAAATTTGAAAATAGCGAAACTAGGAGAATTATAGTGAGCATTTTTGTGAGACTACTTTGAGAACATAAAGGGAAAACTTAATTAGCGGTAGCAACATATCCATAGTACTTAATTAACTTGGCATGAACAATACTGTTGCAAGAGAGAGAGTTTAGAGAACTTGACAACATTTGAGGACTGAATTGATGTGGAGCCGATGGTCCCCCCTCCAATTATAGGCTTTTGTATTATAGATTCTCCCATCAAGAGAGACTTGGTACAATGCAATCTTTGTTTTCCTTGTGACCTAGGTGATGCAATGGAGATGGAAAGCTTCATGCATCACGAGCATAACATAGAATTTGTAAAAAAGCATTAACCATCCCGATTCAGTCTTAAGACCTCAAACACCTTCGAAGGGAGAGAGCTAGCGGGGAATGAGGACAGGGAAGAGGAAGAAGAAACATTAATAGGAGAAAGAAATAGTTCCTCACTTATCATCATTCTTCTTGCTTAGCATACATAATAGCATACTAGTGGAGATGGAAAAGATGGCAAGCTTAAGCATTGAGCATGGATCTTGGATGGATTTGCATTCCATAGCCAAGAGTGTTGGTGTAGGCTCTCATCTTCTCTACAAGCTTGGAGAAGGAGATGGAGCTCTTGCACTTTTCAACTCACAGTGTGTGTATGTGTGTGTTAACTGAGTTGACGTCAGTTAACAAGAGCTGCTAAAGGCCCAAGCCTTAC
The DNA here is from genome assembly GCF_014529385.1 of Adiantum capillus-veneris. Classification (NCBI taxonomy): domain Eukaryota; kingdom Viridiplantae; phylum Streptophyta; class Polypodiopsida; order Polypodiales; family Pteridaceae; genus Adiantum; species Adiantum capillus-veneris. Next base: position 14,369,132 of record NC_140957.1, on the reverse strand, counting down.
AAAGGCATATCAAGGATAAATACAAAGGAGTAGTAAAGATTGGAGTCACACATTTTCCTAAAATGATCATGTATTGTAAATTCCCGATTTATTTCAAGCCATTGTAATATTTTTAATGTGTTACGGGCTTAATGACAGTTCCAAGCTATAAAGAACAGGTCAGTTAATGTGCTTAGGTTGCAGATTCAGTAAGTGGTGGAGCCCTAAAAGCCTTGGGCGCCCGAACATTGTATATTTTATCCTAGGTATATAAGACAATGTGTAAAAGAAATTAGGGTTCTCAAGCTCATTTGTTGAGACCACTCTTTGGTGAGAGCTCATGAGGTGTGGCTATGGAGTCCTTGAGCTTCTCCTTGCTCATGTGACTTGATTAACACTAATCAATGCTTAATTCTCTTTCACTATGCCTCTCTCATGCTTCTTGTGATTCTAATGATGCTTTGATTAGCTAGATCGTAACTAATTAGTGGTTAATCCTGCTCTAATCTTGTTGATTGCCCTCTTTTGCTTGTGTGTGCATATAGATTTGATTAGATTGTGGTGCTCAATAGATCTATATGTGTGTGCTAGTGATTAGTGTGTTGCATGATAGGATTAGTGATGTGTGCATCTTGCAGAAGTAGATTTGGAGATTGCCAATCATTGTGGCTTAGCTCCTCCATAGGTCAAGAAGCTCATCTCATAGGTTCACCATTCATGTTGCCATGATTAGCTCACTAATTATGTGAGTGTTTCCATGCCCTAGCCGGGTAGCTCATCTCTCCATATTGATAATTTTGTTGGTCATTAGAGCTATGCTACGATGGTACCCCCAACATTTGGCACCGTTGCCAAGAAACGATGGCATACACTAGTGTAATTATGGATAGTTGGATGTGTTTCCTCACTAATTTCAATTGTGATGATTGATTTGTGTTGTGGTCATTCCCAATTAGAGATTTTTGAATTCAAATTGCAATTGTGACAAGATTAACTCTTGTGTGTGTGCACCTAAAAATTGGTAAAAACTGCCAATTATTAGTGTGTGTGTGTGTGTGCGTCTAAAAAGTGCTTAATGTGCATGATTAATTCAATGTTTGATTGCATATTTAATGTGTGTAATGGTTAATTGTTGCGTTTTTAAGCTCAAAACAGGGCTTTCAAGTGCGTCAATTTTGGACCTAATTTTGCCGATTTTAATTGCCTAGTTTGGATTTTATTCATGAAATTATTTGGCGAAATGAAGATGAAGATGAAGAAGATGAAAAGCTTAATCATTGAAGCATGGATCTTGGTTGGATTTGCATTCCATAGCTAAGAGTGTTGGTGCAGGCTCTCCACTTCTCAACAAGCTTGGAGAAGGAGATGGAGCTCTTGCACTTTGCATTCCACACAATGAGTGTGTGTGTGTGTGTGGGAGAGTTGTTGGAATTAGGGTTGCAAAGTAACGCACAGAGCTTGGAGAAGAGGAAGGAAGCTCAAGGCACACAAATGAGAGTGTGTTACTTAGTGTGCAAATGGAAAGATCGATATCCCTAGAGTGATGGGCGTATACAATGTACGGGGGAAAAAACCTCCTAAAGAGGGAAAAAATGCCCCGGTGGTCCTAGTGTGTTCACAAACATCACTACCACATGTATATGGTAACAAATCCCCCTTGGAGTGATGCGGTGAACGAGAGTTGGCACATGAGTAAAGGGAAGTGCCATACCCTGAGGACATGATCAATCCACAAAGGGGAGTAAGCCCAAAGCTTTTTGGAAAGCTTCAAGCTTCTCACTAGAAAATGCCTTTGTGAAAGATCTGCAAGGTTGTCCTATGTTGGCACATAAACCAAGCTGATCTCTCCTGCTGAGAGTCTCTCCTTGACATAGTGGTAATGCACCTCAATGTGCTTTGTGCGAGCATGAAAAACTGGGTTCCTCGCAACTGCCAATGTGCTCTGACTGTCAGTGTAGATAGTGTTGACAGTGTCCTGTCCAACACCCAAATCAACCATAAGGCGTCTGAGCCATACACACTCAACCATAGCTGTGAAGACTGCCCTGTACTCAGCCTCACAACTTGAAGTGGCCACAGTAGGTTGATTCTTGCTCAACCATGATATACATGAACTGCCAAGCATGAAACAAAAACCACTTGTAGACACTCACGTGTCAAAACAACCAGCCCAATCTGAGTCCGGAAAAGCATGTAAGTCTGGTGGCAATGATCCCCCCTTGGGATAAAACAAGCCAATATGTAAAGTGCCACTAAGGTAGCAGAAAATCCTCTTGACAGCCTGCCAATGCTTAGACCCTGGGCTTTGCATAAATCTGATGACCTGTGAGACTGCAAACTGAATATCCGGCCTTGTGTTGCATACATAAATGAGGTATCCAACAACAGTTTGGTAAAGAGTGACATTTGCAGGATCACCAGCATTATGAAGACTCAATTTCAAACTTGTTTTCATGGGAGTGGCAATAGGTTTGAATTCCTCAAGTCCAAACTTACATAGCAATGTCTCTATGTAACTTTTCTGACACAAGGCAATACCACCATCACACTGCTTAAACTGTATACGCAAGTAATGATGCAATAGACCCAAATCTTTCATCTTGAAAGTAGCATTCAAATCAGCCTTAAAATCAGCAATATGTCTCTCATTTGGTCCAGTGATCAACAAATCATCTACATAAAGAACCACAATGAGAAGTACATCACCCTCATGCTTTACATACAATGTGCTTTCTGCTGGAATGTTACAAAATCCTGGTTTGACCAAATGAGTGTCAGATTTCTCATACCAAGCACGAGGAGATTGCTTCAACCCATACAAAGCTTTGTTACATTTGCACACTTTGTCCTCTTGTCCTTTTATGACAAAACCGCGAGGCTGTGTTACATAAACTTCCTCAAATATGTCACCATTCAAGAAAGCAGTAACAATGTGTGATTGATATACATCCCAACCAAAATGAGCTGCCAATGCACATAGAAAACACACAGTAGTCATACTACAAGTGGGAGAAAAAGTCTCTTCATAATCTATGCCTTTTTGCAGTGCATAACCCTTTGCAACAAGTCGAGCCTTATGGCGATCGATTTCACCATCCAACTTGCATTTTAACTTGTAAACCCACTTCGTACCAATGGCCTTTTTTCCAGGACGCAAATCACATAAAGTCCATGTGTCATTTTCTATAAGTGCATCATATTTTGATTGCATGGTAGCCATACAATTTTTTGAATTTTGTGCTTCATCAAAAGACAGAGGTTCCTCAACATCATGTAAGCTAGACACAGCCAAAGCATAACAGTCCGATGCATAAGATGCATGGCAAGAGCCTGAATGAGTAGGACTAGACAAAGGTGCATCCAATTTATTGTCACGCAATGTATGCACCAACCATTTTGGCATACCTCTAGCCTGCTCATTTTCAGCCCTTTCCTCATCAAGTACATCATGTACATCTGCATCAGTAATAGGCTAATCTGTAACATTTTTTGGAAACCCCCATAGGCAGTACATTTGCCTCATTGGAATTTACATTCAAACTTCCACCACTGAAAAGAGGCAACAAAGTGTCATAAATGTCCTGTGTGAGCGTACATTACTGTCTCTAGTACATGACAGCAAGGGTTGAACAGAATCTTCCACAAATACTACATCCCGTGAAACCAGAATACGCTTTGTTTGTTGATGATACAACCTATAACCTTTGCTTTCAGCACTATAACCAACAAAAATACATTTGACAGCCTTATCATCAAATTTTCTGTGCTATGTTTGTGACACCTCAGCATATGCCAAACAACCAAAAACACGCATGTGCTCAATAGAAGGCTTTCTATCATGCCATGCTTCACATGGAGTAATAGACTGCAAAGATTTCGTAGGACACCTATTTAGTATATAAGTGGCACACATGATGGCCTCAAGCCAAAAAGAATGCGGCAAAGCTTGACTTTTGACCATACATCATGCCATTTCCGTAAGTGACATGTTTTTCCTCTCAGCAACACCAATTTGCTGAGGTGTATAAGGAACTGTACATTGATGTTTTATCCCACGACTAGCCAGAAATGCATTAAATTCATGAGACATATACTCCCCCCCTCGATCGGAACGGAGGGTGCCCATAGTACATTTCGATACATTTTCAGCCATAGCCAGAAATTGTTTGAAGCACATAAAAACTTTGGTCTTTGCTTTAAGTGGAAATACCCATGCATGCCTGGAGTAATCATCAATGAAAGTCACGATGTACAGGTAATTGCCCAAGGACGGAGTTTGCATCGGCCCACAAATATCACTATGCACAAGCTGCAACCTGCATGTGGCCCTAACTCAACCATCCTTTGGAAACTTAGAACGCTGCATTTTACCCAAAATACAGCCTTCACAAACATGTTTGACAGGTGCTTCAAGAGGCGACAAAGAAGAAACCATATCAGATTTCTCCAAATGCAACAAACTGGCAAAATTCAGATGACCAAAACGTGCATGCCAAAGTTTTGCATCTGAAATAGCCCTTGAATCTACAATTGCATTTGCAAAATTTTTTCCACACTTGTCATACAAAGTGAGCTTATACAACCCATGACACAAAAGCCCAGATGCAATAATTGCATCATCAAAACTGAGATCATGAACTGTACATCTATCATCCACAAATTTGACTACAAGTCCAAGTATAGCAAGTGCAGATACATACAAAAGATTCTTCTTGATCCCAGGTACATAAAGTGCATCAACAAGTGTGAAAGAACTACCATTTGTAGCAGTAAGCACAATCTTTCCAACTCCTTGAACCAGATAAGAGGCATTGTTGGCAAAGTGACTGAATTCCCATGAGGTAAAGACTCGAGAGAGGTGAACAATTCACGATGTGAGGTAATGTGCTTTGTAGCACCACTGTCGAAATACCACACATGTGAATATGCAGCAAACTGACATGCATGCATCATGGATAGCAAGATTGTAAGTGCACTCTGCACTAAAATCCCATTCTGCATCAACATCAGCATCGCAGTCTTCTTTCATAGAAGACTCAACAATGGCTGCATTTGTAGTGGAACCAACATTTGCAGTGGAACCACCCTCTTTCTTCTTAGCCTCTTTGGCCTTCAACTTAGGACACTGCTTGATCAAGTGATCATTAGCTTTACAATAATGGCAATGCATCTTCTTTTTTCCCTTATCACCAGAATTTCCAGACGAATTGCTGCCAGCAGAAGCATGAGGAACAACATTTTTGCCACTCGCAGCAGAACCATAAGAAGTGGCTGCATTGCTGTTACCACCCTTTCTTTGAGAAGCAATAAAAGCCTGTTCAACTGCATGCTGCCTAGTCCTGTTTTTTTTGGAAAGTGTCTCTTGCAAAGCAATGTGCATAATGCATCAAACTTGACAACTTCAGGATTTCCTTGAGTCATAAGTCTCCAAGTACCAGCAAAAGTTTGGTAAGAATCTGGTAAGGCATCAAGAACAGTCTGCACAAGGTAACCGTCTGAAATGACTTCACCTGCAGAAATAAGTTGCTCATTGATATCCTTGACACTAGCAAGGAAAGTTTCCATATCATCTTTCTCATGCATAATCTTTGACTCCAGCTCTTTACGCAGCAAAGCAATTTTAGCCTCATTGCGGCTTGCATAAAGACCTGCTAGAATATCCCAAGCCTGTTTTGCAGATTTTGCTGAATGAATGTGAGGAACAATGGTGCACTTCACAGACAACACAATCAATGCATGAGCCTGTGCATCCTTTACATCCCAATGAGATTGTTCTGGTGTAGGCAAAACAACTCTAATAGCAACAATTCTTGCAACAAGACCTGCAACATCCTCAACATCGCCTACATCCTCGGAACCAGGACGTACATCAATGCCTTGCACAATATTCTAGATGCCCTTTGACACAAGAACATGTTGCATCATGTAAGCACACATAGGGTAATTGTCCCCATCCAATCTGTCCTCAACAGGAAACATCTTAAACACATCTGTGTTGTTGTCAGCCATGGTAAATGATGCACCTAATGTGAAAACTGTCCGAAAAGAGGAGAAACAAAGTGAGAACAACACGTGCTATATAGCACAAACTGTAGAAGACTGTAAGGCACCTGTTATGCAAAAACGACACTGACAGAAATTCTGCACAAAATGACGAAATAGCATGTGCAGTACTGCCTGTAGTGGAAACAGAGGCCGAAATGAGCCCCAATCAAAAATCTGAGCAGACTAAGCTCTGTGAGCTCTTCCAAAAAAAATTTTGACCTGCGAACGCTCGCTTAATCTCACTGAAATCAGAGAAAGTGAGCAGGCATGTGCTAGAGCAGCTGACGACTAAGCCCGGGAGGATGCAACCTGCTCTGATACCAATTGTTGGAATTAGGGTTGCAGAGTAATGCACACAGCTTGGAGAAGATGAAGGAAGCTCAAGGCACACAAATGAGAGTGTGTTACCTAGTGTGCAAATGGAAAGATCGATAGTCCTAGAGTGATGGGCATATATACAATGCACGGGGAAAAAAACCTCCTAAAGAGGGAAAAAATGCCCCAGCGGTCCTAGGGTGTTCACACACATCACTGCCACATGTATATGGTAACAAGAGTATACCCCCCTCTCATGATTGTGCCACACCTCTCTCTCTCTCTCTCTCGTATTATTTAATTATTTCATTTGGGGGTGAAAGCATAGAATGGTGTCTAAATACTTGGTGTCCATGGACACCAAGTATGATGCTATGGATGGCACCATAGCTGGGCTTTTAAGTCAATAATTTTTAAAAGAATATAGGTAAGATAACTGACTTCACGACTCCACTACTCGGATTGAAAGACATGGAGCGGTTAGCACGCGTGGACCTCTCCCTATCTCTCCCTTTCTCTCTCTCTCTCTCTCTCTCTCTCTCTCTCTCTCTCTCTCTCAGATGGCCTCCAATGCCCATCTCCATCTCTCTCTCTCTCTCTCCTACTCTCCTGTTCAGAATATGGATGATGGAGACTCCCTTGCTCTTGCTTTGGTTCCAGCTCATACCTCCTCACAAGCAGCAATGGAGCTTCTTGAACTCAACAATGCAGCACAACTAGATTTCAGTTCACTATTACAATCAAGAAGTTTTGTACGACTTCATTCATTTCAAACTACTGCAGACTGTTCCAAGATGGTGGACGACGGATTTTATGATGAGGCACATGGAATAGACACCATTCATACGCAGGTGCACTCCAAGAGAAAGGCTTGTCTAAATGAGGATGAAATTATTGCAGTGAGGAAGTATGAAGCACAGGCTAAACGTGAGTACAGAAAGCGATGTCGTGCAAGAAAGCAAGTACAGCCAAGCGTCAACATTGGAGCGGAAGATTGTCATAGGGAGGACGTCGATGTACACACAAAGGAAGACAAGAAGAAACATACTATTCAGAATATTGTTCAGCACATTGTGAGACAGTTTCATAGTTACGGGAAAGAAGATAAGAATCCAATTCTTCAAGGTGTTTTCAATGATGATAGAATCTTGCCATTCTGTGAAGATTTGTATCTTCGTGCAAATGGCCTTATTTCTGCACTCAAGGTCTCCTTACAGGAATTAAAGATTCCAAAATCAGCTGACGAGATGTTTTTAAAACGAAGCACATTTAGCATGCTGGTGAATGGATTACTGCATGATAATGGGATCCAAGGTGGAGGTGTTACTCTACATAAAGTGGCAAAGCTATTAAATGTTCATCCAAGGAATTTATATTCAGCTTTGGGTAGACTTGACAGTGATCCTATGTCAAGTACACTAAGGTTCGAATTATGCAAAAGGAAGTCTGGAAATGCAGGGTCCTTTTCGGAGGAATTGAAGCAGACAATTATTACATTTTGGATAGAGCATAGTAGGGTGTCTCCAAATAAGAAAGATATTTGTTGGAAACGATTGGGCAGAAAACATTATCAAGAGCATCCCATACACTTACTCGATGAATCTCAGGTAAACATGTCTCATTCTTACAATGAATAACTCTCAAGTGAAACATCTCACTCTTATGAATAGCTACCCATTGCGTGTTATGGAGTTGTGTACATCCTACTATATGTGATATGTAGCCAAGTAATGTGTCAAGATAGTCCATTGTCTCTACCTACGCTATTATGTGTGCTATATTGCACAAATGTAGCCCAATGTCCCTGTCTATGCTATAAGTGTGCCATGTAAAAGGACTCTATTGTAGTAAGATAGCAACATGTGTGCTATATAGTAAAAGTGTGTGTAAGAATAGCACAATGTTCTTGTCTATGATATGATGTGTGGTATGTGAAAGAGCTATATTACATATTGAGAGCACTATGTGTGCCATATAGCGTTAGTGTGTGTAATAAGAGGCCAATGTCCCTATCTATGCTATTATGTCATAGTATTTCTTACAGTATGAGTGCTATATAGCATAGCTATGTGTAATAATAGCCCGATGGTCCTGTCTATGCTATTATGTGTGCCATGTAGCAGGACTCTATCAGAGTATGACAACATCATGTCTGCTATATAGCAATAGCACAATATACCTATCTATGGTATTATGTGTGCTATCATATTTTATAATATTATGAGATCACTATGTGTGCTACATAGCAGATGTTAGTGTAATAGTAGCACGGTATCCATGTCTATGCTATTATGTGTGTTATGCAGAGTGTGATATGTGTAATAATAGCACAATATCCCTGTCTATGCTCTTTTGTGTGTTATGTAGAAGAACTGTGTTATAATATGAGAGCACTATGTGTGCTATATAGCAGACGTGTGTGATGTGTGTGTAATAACAACTAAAAATCCCTATCTATGCTATTATGTGTTATATAACAAAATTGAGCATGTAATGAAAGCTGAGTTATCTATCTATGCTATTATCTATGCTATGTAGCATAGCTATGTGTATTTATACCAATGCATCTGTAGCTAAGTGATATATAGTAAAATGTAATTCTAATGCATTTTTTTTTCAAGCAGACAGAGTATTTCTTGAAGTTTAAAGATAGCCACCCACATGTGACAATTGGGCAAAGGTCCTTTGAGAAGCTGAAGCCTTGGTTCGTGCGAAAGTTGAAAGATTGAAATACTTGCTATTGTGTTTATCATATCAAACTGATGTATCTCAAAGATGCATTTAATGTTATGTGCTCATCTGCTTTTGGTTTTCATGGGAGGTCATGTACATGTAAATGCAATGTTTGCAAAAAATCAGATGGGGTGAATGCAGAATGTCTTGCGATTGAGCACTCGTTTTCAGGGATCATGAAGTTGTGGGAATCATGCGTATGTACAAAGGCTGAGGGGGATATGTTCCATAAACACACCTGCTTGATGGGCCAATGCAAAAATTGTGGTGTGGAAAAGCTCAGCCTTTGTCCACGAGAACTTGCAAAGATGACAAAGACAGTTCCACTGCAAGTCTTTGAGGACATTAAAGTTCAAACTAAGCATGGTCTAAGTAAGAGAAAGATGTTGTCACTCAAACAGGTGGCTTTAAGTGAGCTGACAGGAAGGATAAAAGACGACATCAGAAGCAAGTGCTAGATTGTCTTGGGTCATGCAGCTCCATAGTGCAACTTGTGCTCTTTGCTGCAGTGCATGCAAAAAGATTGATGCATTGGGCGTGACCACATATTCAAATTGCATCTTTCCTGTAGCATTTGGCGCAGTGACTACCTGATACCTTGATCTTGCCCAATCAGGAATACTACTTCTCGCTATTCCTTTGTAGAAGGAGACCTTATACCTCCTTATGAGAAGCCCATTCACATCCAGTATGATGCATAGATTGTCCCTTCTCTTCTTGTCCTCAAAAGACGCAGGAGGCAGTGCAACAATCTGTACTGGCATTACCACAAGACACGGCCTCTCTGGCCTCTCATATTCATGTCCATTTTTGGCCTCTTTATCAGCATTCTTTGTACCTGCCTCATCTGTATTTGTAGCAGCCGCTCGACCCATAGGGACCTCTGGACTTTTAACTTTGGTATTCCCAACAGTGGGATCTGTACAAGACTCAGTTGTATCATGTGAAACTGCCTCTTTCGTGTCCACATCAGCCATGAAATGTTCTCCCATTGCCTCTCCCGATTGAGCTGCTCTATCAGTGGGCACCTGTGCGCCTTTCCCTGCCTCATTGTTTTGCTCTATACATGCCTCAATTGTATTATGTGTATTTGCCTCTTTCATGTCCGTAGCAGCCACGAGAACTTCTCCCATTGCCTCTCCCGATTGAACTGCTCTGTCGTATGCCTCAACTGTGTCGGCAGAAGCCGCGACATCACCGTTACCCACTGCTGAGCCTATTCCATGTACCCTCTTAGTGAGGTCCTCCTCACCCAAGCCTCCCATATCTTCAACAACGGCATCTGTATCCTTTGTCTCCTCTGCATCAACAATGTCATCAGCTGCATCACTTAGAAAGACCACCTGTGCTTGAGCTGTGACATCACTTGCACCCACTGCCTCACGTGTTCCATCTTCTCTCTCAATGAGGACCTCCTCACCCATGCCTCTGGTATCCTCAACAGTGGCATCTGTACCCATAGGCACAACTGCATCAAGAAGGGAATCCATGACAGCATGAACAATACTTTTTGTTCCACCATCATTAACATTGCCATCAGTAGCAGCATCTGTGCTAGCATCAACTTCCATAGCATCCACAATGTCATTTGTGCAGGCATCAACTACTGTAGCATCAGCAATGGCATTTGTGAAGGCATCAACTGTGGTAGCATCATCAATGGCATCTGTGCCAGATTCAACAGTGGCATCTGTACCCATAGCCACAACTACATCAAGAAGGGAATCTATGACAACATGAACAATACTTTCTGTTCCACCATCATTAACATTTCCATCAGCAGTAGCATCTGTGCGAGCATCAACTTCCATAGCATCCACAATGCCATTTGTGTAGGCATCAACTACCGTAGCATCAACAATGGCATCTGTGCAGGCATCAATTGTGGTAGCATCATCAATGGCATCTGTGCCAGATTCAACAGTGGCATCTGTACCCATAGCCACAACTACATCAAGAAGGGCATCTATGACAACATGAACAATACTTTCTGTTCCACCATCATTAACATTGCCATCAGCAACAGAATCTGTGCGAGCATCAACTTCCATAGCATCCACAATGTCATTTGTGCAGGCCTCAACTAGCGTAGCATCAACAATGGCATCTGTGCAGGCATCAACTACCATAGCATCATCAATGGCATCTGTGCCAGATTCAACTGTGGTGGGGGTGGGTAATGTACCCTTTTCAAGTTTAGCACGGTCAACATCTGTATGCACATCATCATGCACAACCTGCACATCAACTGCATTAGGCACATTTGGAACAAATTCAGCAGTACTAGTAGGTGTGCAGGGATCAACTGTATCAAAAGACTCTTTTTTTTTGCCTGTAACCCCCCTGGAAGCTGTAGCACCCCCTCTTGGATTCTTCACAGGGTAAGACTGAGCCAGTGAACCTACAGACCCCTCAACTGTATCAAAAGACACTTTTTTTTTGCCTGTAACCCCCCTGGAAGCTGTAGCACCCCTTCTTGGATTCTTCACAGGATAAGATTGAGTTAGTGAACCTACAGACCCCTCATCTAGAAACCCTGAAGAGAGAGTGCGTCTCATGCAAGTTCCTCTTTTTTCAGCTTCTTGATTATCTATGACAAGAGAAAGTAGAAACATATTACTAAACATGTACAGAAAATAAATCAAATAGTTTGCAACTACTCGATGCAAAGAATTAAGAGACATGTCACTAACAAATTCCAACACTTGATTCATCAATGAGCATGGATACAATAGGGGTGCAACGGATTGCACATGCCTTCTAAAGACATCTTCTAATTGCATGAAGTTACAAAAAAAACACACTCATTGCTTTGCATTTGGTTTCTTTCTCTTCCTAAATGAATCAAGAGGTATATCCATTGTGGGACTTCCACCTAAGTTCTTGGGAGTCGATTTCTTGCGCTTTGGTGTTGGCTTCTTCCCCGCTGGAGGGGGTGTTGCTTTCACCGCATCTGCAACTGCCTCATCTGATGCATCATCTCTAGTGTCCACACTTGGTGATGCTTTGGCACTCAACGGAGAACGCAACAGCCTTCTTGGAGTTAGTTGTTGCCTAGGTGATTTGACTGCAGAAGACTTTGCCATCAAGATGTCTTCAACTACTCCACGTACTGCATCCCCTACAGCAGACTCCGCTTCAAGGGCTGGCTACATCCCGTGGGTAGACTCCGCTTCAAGGCCTGGCTGCATCCCTGGGGTAATCAGGCCATTCTTCCTTGTGGAATGCATCGTCTTGTTGGAGCAAGCATGCGATGATTGTTCTACAAAGCAAGCTATTTACAAAGTCTCACTTGGAGTATCCCAAAATACACTTATAAATACTGATTTTGGTACCTACCAGTGGCCTGCGTAGAGACTCTCTCTGTTTTTGTCCTCAATGATTCTTGTATACAGGTCTCTGTTGCAATGTCTGTACCTGCAAATGATTTCATTAAATGCAAGAGTTTAAACTACCAATGGAAAGTGGGCCTGCAATAGTAGTGACACAGTGACTACCTGCACTTGATTCTTTCATCTCACTCTTCACCTTCAGACCAATCATATGCTTAGCTCTAGGGGGAACACACATGTTGCAATCTAGTGCAACACAATAGCCATAGTCCCTACATACATGCGCGAAGCATAGCATATGGTACACATGGGTGCAAGGCAGGGAGAATACATCCAAGCTTCTGGCATCGAACGGGAATCCACATCCTACACAATGGTAGAACCCATTAAGTGCCACCTCGCTAATGCTCTGCTTAAAATCCACAGGAGGAAAAGGCTTCATCAAACTGGCTCCCACGTTATGTGAAGTCCTCTCCATGGTAACACAAAATTTAAAGTGATCTGATTCCTGTGCTATGTTGGTCTCTACTTCTACAAGTAGTGCCTATGAAACAAAGAAGACAACACATCTAATTTAAGTCTCAATAACCCAACAAAAGCAGATTGCTAAAAAGAATATGCAGCATGAATCTTATCCCTTATTTGCAATACCACATATAAGACAAGCACTTACTCTATATGCTATAAACACAAGCTTGATGTGGTATATGATATGCACTGTGCTATATAGCACATAGCACAGTCCAAGTATAATGTGCTATAAGTGCTACATAGAGTATGCACTGTAGATCATAGCAAAGAGACTTTTTAAAATACCAGATATAGCCCAAACATTTTCTCTATATATGCTATATAGCACAAGCTTGTTGGGTATATGATATGGAGTGGGCTATATGAGACATAGCACATAGCATATAGCACAAATATTGTGCTATGTAGCACATAGCAAAAATAGAGATTGTGCTATATAGCACAATTCACTATTCCACACACTCCAGGGCTATATTGTGAACATATAACACACAAAATGTGCTATTTAGCACATAGCACATAAAAAGATTGTGCTATGTAGCACATATCAATATTTAACACACACTTTAGGGCTATACTGTGAGCATATAGCATACAAGTATACTATATAGCACATATTACACATGTCCATTGTGCTATGTATCACATAGCACATAACCACACAAAGCACATAGCATAGAATCACACACATTCCAAATAGATGAGGGTACTATTGTGAACATGATGCACCTAGATTGAACTATAAAGCACATAGCACATAACCACACATATCATATAACCACCCACTCCATGAAGATGATGGCTATGTTGTGACCATATAGCACATAGCACATAGCATATAACCACCCACTCCATGAAGATGATGGCTATGTTGTGGCCATATAGCACATATTTTGTGCTATATAGCACATAGCAGAAATAGAATATGCTCATACAGTACATAACCATACAATCCATAACACTCTAACCACATAACCACATGGAAGTGAACCACATACTCCAAAACAAAGTGAAGCACATGTAGGAGGGTATGCACCTTTGCTTTAGCCACATTGGCTTCTAATTCAGCAACGTTCTCTCTAGTAGTACTCAAGAACTGTCCAATCAAATCAATCAGGCGTTGTCGAGCTACAGGGTCTTGCACGCTATCAATCTCCGTTTGCAACTTTATGGCCAAAGTGTTTGAGCTTTGAGCACCCTCAGCCCTATGCAATTCTCTAACTTGATCCTCTACTTGCTTCTTTGCACCCTCAAGTCTTGACTTATAGTCTTGAAATCTGCCCTTTGCAATATTCTTCATTTCTGCAAGTGCCCTACTATCCTCCTCTGCCAATTGTACCAGGCATCCTCCTGTAGGCACGCTTGACAATGGTACAGATGTACCTTCTTTTTTCAATGATGATCTGGTAGAGGCAGCAGTGGTTTTGGAACCTCTCCCTCTACCACTCATCTACTCTTCCCACCTCTTGATCTTGTTTTGCAAGTTGTGTCTTTCTTTTGAGGCTCTCATTGCCCTCTCTGCAAAGATAGCCCAAGAAATTTGATGTTTGCCAGATTCACTGCAGTTTTCCAATGCAAAGGCCTTTGCAAATTGAGTCCCTACTTCATACATGAAGGGACCCTCCTGGTACACATCCCAGTGTCTCCACACAAGCTTTTGTAAGAACTCTGACCGAGCATGGTATGCCTTCACTTTCTTCTGGCTACCCGGAACAGGCTTTGGGCATATAAAGACAGCTTCCCAGTCCTCCTCAGAGATGTCATTGTTTCCTGTCAAGCTACGCGGATCAACTCCCTCCAATGGCAATCCACGCTCCATATGAAATTCCTCGGCAAGACGACAAAACTTCGTATGCAGAGGTGGTTCAATGTTCCTAACTAGACTTCTGCTTGCTTGAATTGGATGCTTTGAGGAAGGTGCCATGATGCAGTCTCAAGTGATATACCTGCACATCATCCAATGAACTCATGAGACGTGGTGTGCCCTCGCTTATCATCCCTGCTAAAAAGAAACAAGAACTTCATGGGCCTGCTCTTGTAAGCAGGGCATTCAAGATGATGTGTTATGGGATTTGCCCCAAGATTGCATGCAGCTTGTGGACTAGCAAATTACCTCGGGAGCTCGCCTCTTGTTGCAAATGAGCAAGGTGTGGCACTCATGCAGCTCCAAATGTAGCTTAATGTAGCTAAATGATCCCAGGTGGGGCGCGCGTGCTCAAGCAGTAGAGAGTGTACATGTTCAATGGGAGAGACATACCTCGAAGAGAAGAGGGCGGTTACTGCAATTGTCCTTGAAGCAGCCAAGCTTGCACAGTAGAAGCTCTAAGCACAATAGACCTTGAGCACGCGCGCGCGCGAGAGAGAGAGGCGGGGGGTCGGGGGGCACGGTGTTTGAAACTACCAACTACTCATGAAACCAAGTGGGTGTGTGAAGGTTGAATTTTTTAGTAAAACATTTTTTAGAATATAAATTTGGACGTCTGAAATATGGCACCAGTGACCACACCCCCAATGTCATGCTATGCTATATCACATATATAGCTTTCCACCTATTCATGCTTTCACCCTTGGACATGTGTCCTCTTTTTCCTCTTTGAGAGAAAGAACTTAATTATTTTATTTAAGCATAAAAATCACCTCAAGCTTTGGGCAAGGTTCCCACAAACATTTTAAGCACTTTAGTTAGCAAGTCGACAAGCACCTCGTGCTTGGGTAGGGTTCCCACCTCAAGGTCAACCCTAGCTTGCATAAGGTCAAAGGACTTTTTAACACTAACTTTTGGAGGTCTTTAATGAAGCTAACCCTAAGGTCTTTAAGCTCCATTAGGTAGCACTGCTCTTTAACATACCATCTCTCATTTGGACCCCTTTAACCTTGGTCCCATGTTGAGACAAATCCATAAGCACATGTCTATATTCCAATCCTTGTTCCCGTTTATTCTCCCACATTAAATGATCAGTTTAATTTGAGAAAATCATTTGGGTTGGTTAGATAGTAGATTTGCGCTGATCTAGTTCTGTAACATAAGTCTTTAGAAGATCGAGTATTGTAAGATTGGCTATCTCACTTTGGCCATCCGTTTATGGGTGATAGGCCGAAGAGAAATTCAATCTTGTACCTAGATTTTCAAAGAGACCTTTCCAAAAATTATAGGTCATTCTAGGATCTCTATCTGTCACGATGTATGTTGGTAATCCATGGTGTTTGAAAATTTGAGATATGAAGATGATTGCCATTTGGTGTGCCTTAATAGTCTTTTTGACACGAATAAAGTGTGCTTGCTAACTATTTTCCATATTCCTGTATTACCATGGATAGATTTGGATAATTTAAAGATAAAATCCATGGATATACTCTCCCATGGTGAATTAGCGATTGGCAATGGTTGGAGTTGTCATAAAATCTAATATCTAACCAACCCAAATTATTTTCTCATATTAAACTGATCATTTAATGTGGGAGAATAAACGGGAACAAGGGTTAAGATATAGACATGTGCCTTATAGATCTATCTCAACACGGGGCCAATGGTAAAGGAGCCCAAATGAGAGATGGTTTATCAAAGAGCAAGGCTAATCAATGTAGCATCAGACCTAAGGGTTAGCTTCATTGAAGACCTCCAATAGTTAGTGTAAAAGTCCTTTGACCTTAGGTAGCTAGGGATGAGCTTGAGGTGGGAACCCAGACCAAGCTTAAGGTGCTTGAGGTGCTTGTCATGATTGATAATTGAGGTGCTTGACGATTGAGATGCTTGACGATTGAGATGCTTGAGGTGCTTGTCATGTGATGTTAGGGCTACACTTGAGGTGAGAACCCAGCCCAAGCTTGAAGTGCTTAAGGGCCAAGCTTGTGGTGGGAATTGGGCCTAAGATTGAGGGGCTTGAGGTGTCAAAATTCAAGATTCAATCCCTACAAGGAGGGGGTGAGACCTACATGAGGGGGGATGAGAGAGAACACCCACACACTCACACAAGGCATGCTTGGTACAAAGAAAGCAAAAGGGACACTTGTCAAGTTCCTCCTCATGTTGTCGTCATGCTGTGCTTGAAGCCTATTGCTTGGCCATCCAAGAGGTCCAATGATAATTTAGAAGATTTAAGTAATTGTATTTGCATTTATCAAGTCCTCTCTCTTAAAGGGAAAAGTGGGACATTTGTCCCAAGACTACCCTTGTTGCTTTTAATGCCTCTTTCTTGTGATTGGCTAGGCTTGGAGGGGTCCAATGAGCTTGTTGCTTTTAATGCCTCTTGTTTGTGATTGGCTAAGCTTGGATGGGTCCAATGAGCTTCAAGCATGAGCTACAAGGGGGGGTCGACCAAAGAAAGCTAGGGGATTGGTTAGGGGGTATACTCTCCCACACACACTCACACACTCTCTCATTATGCATTGTGCAAAGGGAAAGAGCTCCCTCTCCTTTTCCAAGCAAGTAGAGGTCGAGATCCTACACCAACAGTCTTGGCTATGGAGTGCAAATCCAACCAAGAGCCATGCTTCAATGCTTAAGCTTGCCATCTTCTCCATCTTTATTACTATGCTATTATGTATGCTAGCAAGAAGAGTGATGATAAGTGAGGAGCTAATTCTTTCTCCTATGAAATGTTTCTTCTTCCTCTTCCCTACCCTCATTCCCTGCTAGCTCTCTCCACCTTTGAAAGTGTTTGAGGTCTTGGGACTAAGGCTTGGGATAGTTAAAGCTTTCCACAAAGTTTATGTTATGCTTGTGATGCATGAAGCTTTCCATCTTCATTGCATCACCTAGGTCACAAGAACGCAAAGATTGTATTGTAAGAAGTCTCTCTTGATGGGAGAAATCATAATACAAATGCCTATTGGAGGGGGGACCGGCTCCACATAAATCCGTTCCTCAATTGCTGTCATGTTCTCTAAATTCTCTCTCTTGCAAAAGTATTGTTCATGCCAAGTTAACTAATTGCTATGTCTATGTTGTTATCTTCAATTATGTTCACCCGCTATGCTCACAAAGTAATTCCTCAAAAGTACTCTCATTAATTTCCGCTACTCTCAAGTTAATAGGCCAATTCCATGGGTATCATAGCATTTGGTTTCTCTTTTCTTATTTAAGAAGAGAGGTCCTTAAGTAGCCTATAAATGGTTGATTTGTTAATATATTAGGGTAAGTGGAACTGGGATCTATTATCGATTTTGCTGAGCCCACTATGTGGGATATGGTGCACAACTTGAGAGCTTTGGACTTAATAATGGAGTATTTTTAGACTTGCCTATGGCTTTACAATATTGAGCCATAAGAAGTCCAAAAGGAGCTAGCCCTTGGCAACTCTGCTATGTTAGACCTACTCCACTATTCTCTATAATTAACCACTTTGAGCCGTGGGTGTAGATACTTAAGAGCCAATTTTCAAAGGCTAAGAGGAGTGGCAAGTAAGGTTTCGAATTGCCAAAGCATATACTAAGTACATACATAAATTTTGTTAACATGGATGTCAATAATCAAGAGAGTAGAATGAACATTGATAGCTTTGATTTTGCACATGAAGGTGCTAATGATGATGCCCCCATGTTTGTGAATTATCTCATTACTAAGTTGCACCAAGCTATGGGCAACCCTGCTTTGCAAGCCGAAGTTACTCAACAACTTCGTGCTTATGTAATTTCCTTTCCTCTCCAAGAGGA
This sequence comes from Adiantum capillus-veneris, assembly GCF_014529385.1. Lineage (NCBI taxonomy): Eukaryota > Viridiplantae > Streptophyta > Polypodiopsida > Polypodiales > Pteridaceae > Adiantum > Adiantum capillus-veneris. The sequence continues at coordinate 14,350,545 of NC_140957.1, read as the reverse complement.
GAGAGATCTTAGGAGGGCTCTTGAGAAGACTTCAAAAAGAAGACTCTCTCCCCTACAAGAGGAGGAATTCAAAGAGCAAGAAAGCAATGAAACTTTAAGTTCCTCTGAAGATGTGGCCCCACAAAGACGGCGGTCTAGAAGATCGTCCACTCCTCCCAAGAGGAAAAGATAAACATATAGTCCTTCTCCTCGTCATTCCAAAAAGGAAGAGAGGAAACAAAGGAAGAAAAGGGCTAGAAAGAGGTCACCCTCTTCTTCTTCTTCTTCTTCTTCATCTTCTTCCTCTTCCAACGAAAGCTATGGCTATTCTCCTAGAGAATACTAGAGGGGAGGACATCATAAATCATATGTTGCATGGCAAAGGTCACAAAAGATAAAGAAGTTCAAGAAGTGAGAAAAGAGTATCTCTTTTCTCACCTATGATGGCACCTTTGGTGCTACCAACAAAGTGTTGGCCTTCATCCAGCAATTTGATGCGGCCTTTGGAGACGAGGGCTTCACGGAGTCCTCCAAGCTACACCATGTAGCTATGCACTTTCAAAAATTAGCTCGTCAATGGTGGGATAGCCTTCGTGGCAATGGTGAAGCCCCAAAGACATGGAAAACTCTACAAGTTTCCATCATGAAGCAATTCCTTGCAAGCGATGCAAAGGACAAAGTGCTTACTGAGTGGCACAGCCTGAAGCTTTTCTCTCATGAGTCTATCCACAAGTATGGACAAGTTTTGGGATTTACATCTCAAGGCTACTGTCTTTCAAAAGATAGACTTTACCGAGAAAAAATAGCAATTCTATGTGGGATTACCCAAAGAGATGACCGAATACATCAACTCTCAACGGCCTGGTTCTATCTCCGAAGTAATCCATCACACCATGGTTGCTTCAGACATCAATTTCCATCGAGGGGCTCGACAGAATGTCAAGCCCATGGAAAACAAAGACAAAAATGATGCAAAGGGGAAAACCAATGTTCAAAATTCTTCCCAAGGCACCTCCAACAACAATTGGTCCAAGGAGAAGGGACTTTACAAAGGCAAAACAAACTCTCTCCTTAAGAGTTTGAAGCTTTTTACAAGGACCATAAGTGTTTCAAGTGTGGGAAGCAATGACTTGCTATCGTTCTTGCCCCAAGAAGAATGATCGCAATGAGACTCCTAGGGCTTTCACCATTGAAGTTTCAAAAGACGATGTTCATTGTTTGCAAAAGATCATCAATTTCCTATGCTTGGGGAAAGGTAAGAGAGCATGATGTCTTCATCTTGTTTGACCCTGGCTCTACTTGCAACTTCATATCAACGGAGTTGGCCACCAAGCTGGGCATTCAAGCTTTTGAGATGGGAGATATGGTAATGGCTGACACAGCTTTCAAGTGACAACTAGCCTTCGTTACTCCCTTGATTGGGAAGTTGAGGCTTCATGTCCAAATCTATGTCGACAAAGAATACTTTTTCATCTCTCCTTTCCAACATGAGGATGCTATCCTAGGGGCGCCATGGTTTGATTGCATGGCTGCCAATATGAAGTTCCCTAAAAGGAGAATGTACTTCACCTACAGGAGAAAGATTATGTATATAGATTCTAGTGAGCGTGGTCGCACTATTCCACTTGTAAATCCTCTTGCTTTTGATAAATCAATGAAGAGCTCAGTTCTGCGTACATGATTTTTGTCAAAGAGTCTCTAAAAGATCCTAGTGTTTCATCAAATGTAAATGGTAGGAATTAAGAAGATTTAGACTTGTCTAATTTTCTAAAAGGATTCCAAGATGTGTTCATCGATGATATCCTTATGGACTTACCTCCAAAATGAGGGAATGATGACCATCGTATTGAGCTCTTTCCAGGAAGCTCACCACCTAACAAGCCTCCTTATCGAGTCTCTCAAGCTCGACAAGACGAGATCATGAGGCAAGTACAGGAATTGGTAGACAAAGGAATGGTGAGGCCTAGTTCGTCTCCCCTTTGTTCTCTAGTCCTTTTAGTGCAAAATAAAGATGGTACATACCATATGTGTGTGGACTATCGAGCACTAAACCATATCACTATCAAAAAAAAATTCCCGTGTCTCGGGTAGAAGATTTGTTTGATAAGCTACAAGGCTCTATCTACTTCAGTAGGATTGACCTTAAAAGTGGCTATCATCAAATAAGGATAGTGGATGAAGATATCCTAAAGACCGCGTTTCGCACAATGTTTGGTCTTTATGAATATCTAGTTATGCCTTTTGGCTTGACTAATGCACCAGCTACGTTCAATCATCTAATGGAAAATTTTTTTAGACCTTATTGCAAATTCACTGGAGTGTTCTTTGATGATATCATCATCTACTCCAAGTCTTTGGAGGAACTAAAGAAACATCTCCAAGTGATCTTTCAAGCATTGAGGGAGAACAAGCTTTTTCTCAACCAAAAGAAAAGAAAATTTTTCCTTCAAGAGATTCAATACATAGGTCATATTATCTCTCAAGATGGTATCCATATGGATCCATCAAAGTTAGAGGTAATAAAAGCATGCCCTAATCCAAGGAATCTACATGAGCTAAGAATCTTTATTGGTATGTTTATATACTATAGTCGATTCATAGCAAAATTCTCTCAATTACAGGACCACTACATGACTTAACTAAGAAGAATGTTAAGTATGTATGGATTGCTAAGAGCAAAATGATTTTGATAAGCTCGAGGAGAATCTTACCTCCTAACTAGTCCTCATGCTTCCGGGTCTCTCAAAGCCATTTGAGGTTCAATGTGACGCTTGTGGTGATTGCCTTGGAGCAGTTTTGCTTTAAGAAGGGCGTGCCATAGCATATGAGAACCGAAGGCTCAATATGGATGAACGAGTCTTGGGCATTTATGAGAAAGAGATTTTAGCTGTTCTACATGCCTTACACACATGGAAGCACTACCTATTGGGGACTCCATTCATTCTACACACTGACCACCAAAGTCTCAAGTATTTCATGATGCAAACCAAGATTTCAGACAGACAAATGAGGTGGGCAAATTTTCTTTTGCAATTTAATTTCCATATTACTCACATTGCTCGTAAGCACAATCAAGTGACCGATGCACTTTCACAACGACCAAAAGTTAATGCGGTGTCTATAGCTACTCACAATGATCTATCCTCTATGATAGATGAGTATGTTACTAACCCTAAGTTTAGAGACATAATGTTAGCCCTTGATTTGGGGAAGAAAGAGGAACCATTCACCTTGTAGGATGGTTATCTTCACCATGGAAATACGCTATGTGTTACCCATTCCCTTTGTGAGAAAGTTATGTATGAATCCCATGCTCCTCCTGCGGGGCATAGAGGTATTCAACCTACTCTTTGAGGTGTAGAGACGTATTTCTATTGGCCTACAATGAAAGTGGACATACAAGAGTATGTTTCAAAATGTTTAGTATGCCAAAAGACCAAATATGATAGAGGGAAGTATCCCAGGTTAGTGTAGTTTCCCTCACCCTCTAACTCAAAAAACAGGGAGGGAACAGTCTCTGAGCAAGCGCGAACTGAGGAGAACCTCAAGTTGCATGAAGGATCCCATCCATCTGGGTGCTGCTGACTCGAGAGGTGTGAGCCACTCAGTCGAAAGTGCCTCTGAGATGCCCTGGAACATGCTCTGCACCCTTCTCATGCCCTGAAGCTGAAAGCCCTACAGCTCGTTTGACAAGCCTAAAAACTATAACCAGTCACCTAAAGAGTGTGCTGGACCCATTGCCAAAGAAATTCATGCGGAGCTCCAATGTAACAACTTCCTCCTAATAGATAGGAGGAGGGGAGCAATCTGCTGCTCGGGAGACAAGTCCAAACCAACCTGACAGCCCAAGTTCCGAACTGCAGTCCCTGGGGGGATCCACCTGAAACCCTCACTGACATCCAATCGGGTACAGGAGCACTACCAACCAAGAAAGCCACTGTCTTTCTCCAGTTGATCAGTGAACCAGATGCACAGCAGAAGGTCTCAAGAGCCTCTTCACAACTGTGGAGGTTGGCCTCCTGGCCATTCAAGTACAAGGCTGAGTCGTTAGCAAACTCAGCGTCCAGGAGCTCATCTCCCCTAATAGGGAGTGCTAAGCCCTGTAGACCAACCTGCTACGACACCAAAAACCTGCTCATCACCTCAACATAGAACAAGAAGAGGAATGGGGCAAGAGGGCAACCCTGTCTGACCAAACGTGTGAGCATGAAACAATCACCCCTACCTCCTGACAAAAGTACTTGACTGTGTGCCCGTCTGTACAAAGCTGACACCCCTCTGATCCAAGCATCTGTGAAGCCCATCCTACGTAGAGTTCCCTTCAAAAAGTCCCAGTCAACTCTGTCGTAGGCCTTCTCAAAATCGAGAAGAAGAATCACCTGATCCTCACTACGGAGCCGTGCTAGGGCAGAAGCCTCTATTTGCAGCAAGCTAACATGGATATCATTTTTCGGAGTTCTCTTTGTAAAACACTTATTATTTTGATAAATCGGGAATATTATAACTCCTATTTTCTCGAATAAACTGTGTAATTAATGAGCCGGGGCTACAAGCTTCCAGATTGTATCAGCCTGTCATTACCCAGCTTTGGTAGAACTCCCAGATTATTAGTTTTGACCACCCAAAAAGCTTGGCTAAGGTATAAAAGCCAATTTTTGTAAGTTGTTTATAAGTTTTTGGATAATGAAATACACATTGTGAGCTAACAGCACTCACTCCTCTCCTTCTTGCGCTTCCTACACCCTCCCAGGTTGTCACATTGCAGTCCCGTTTGTTGCACTGCAATCGTAGGTAAGAGCTCTACGCATTGATGTAAGCAGTTCATAGTAATTTGTAGCTTTTGGTATCGCCGACCCGTGGCATAATTTCATCATAATTAGGAATTTACACTTTCAAATAAAAAATTAAGCATAGGCGGGTATTGGGGCATCATTGCTAAGCATTTAGATGCATTCTGGGTCAAAAGCGACTAAGTCTTCTGGGTCGAAAACCACTCAATCCGACTGGAGAGTAAGCTTGTGCACCAGTTGGTAAGCTCAAAGACACACGTCGAGGTAAAAATTTCAAGAGTTGGCCAAAACTCAGATTATTTACTTTTTCTTGACATTAAGTTTTGACTTGATTCATAAGCTTAAAATAGCTCATGTAAAGACTGTCCATGAAAAAATTGCAAAAAATTGTTCATTTCAAGCCTGAAGTTAATAATCACGATTATTAACTTTCTACTCCAAATTGACCAAGGTTCATATCATTGACTCATTGCATGTGTACAAACAACTTTTGTGAAGGCCCAAAAGATTTGGATCACCAAACTGGCAAAAAACTGGGTAAAAATTAAAGTTTGTACTGACTTTTTGAATCTTGAGTGTAAATTGGAAAAAAAATTGTCTAAACTTGTTGAAATTTGATTCATAGGCTTATATTAATGTGATAAACATGTGTACATGCTCAGTTGACCAAAAAGATGCAAAAAGTTGTCAATTGTAAATAATCGTGATTATTTACATCTATCCCATTTTTCAACTTTTTTGACCAAGTCAGCGTACCACTAGTTTTACCATGTTGTAATAAGCCCACAAACCAAATTTGGTAAGCTCTGGATCACTGGATTGAAAATTGGGATCAAATTTGCAAAGTTAGTCCGCGGACAGATAATTAATGACCATTTGATGAAACTTGGCTAGTGACCTTAACTTGAGGTGCTTAACAGATCTGTGTCAAAGTTGGAGCAAAAAGTTGCAAAAAGATAGCTGGAGTAAGTAATCACGATTATTTACATCTGCTTCAAAACTTGAGAAATTTGCACATTTGAGTATACCACAAGGTCAAGCATATCAGGTAGACCCCACAAATCAATTTTGGTAAAATTTGGATCACAAAAATGAGACTTAAGCCAGATTCTTGAAATCAGAGTTTGCGGACACAAAACAGTCGATAAACTTGGTCAGAATTTGTCCAAACTTGATGAAACTTGTCCAGGGACTTTAACAAGCTGTATACTTGCCAAACCAATCCAAAAAGTGTAAAAAACTAGCAAAAGTAAATAATCGTGATTATTTACTACTACTACCCAGGGACATCAGTTTTGACTTTGAACTTATATAATGTTAGACCAACAGAATACAAAGCCACCGGGCAATTTTGGGTTCAATCGGATCAAAACTGGTACATGTTCACTCAGTTTCTAGGTTGTAGATTAAACCTTTGATTTTTTGCTAAAGTTGCATATGAAAGTCAATTTTTGATTTCCATAGCTCGATTTGAAGTGGTACACAGAGACCAATCATGAGAGTTAGCAAAAACTCTACTGTCTTTATAGAAGAATAGCTAACTTGATTAAATTTGTACAGGAAACAGGTTGCAGACGAGGAATCAGTGGCTTGATAGAAAGTTACAATTGAATCAAGTGGAAATTGACGACAAGTCAATCCAAAGGTGATTACTCTATCTAGGGCTTCATAAGTCTATATGAACCTTAGATCTGGTCGTGTACTAGGAAATTAGGGCATACTTGGAGAAACTTCCAGTAGAGTATCCACCGAAGAAAGCGTGAATGAAGGCAATTCCTTGCACACAATTCTTGAAGAAGTCTCAGACACTTTTTCATATTCAACATCCGAAATGTCTTTTCACTCGACTCACTCAAAAACCGGAACGACAATGCGCTATAAGCATATACTCTCATTTTACAAGACTAACCGCCATGGAGTCCAGGTTTACTTGGACCCTAACGAAGAGTATGCTATTCGCATTGATGATCATGGTATTGAGTTCGAAGAGGAGATTAGGGCAAACAAACAAGGAAAAATGTACATGGACAGAAACGGAACTCAGTATGTCCAAGTTGAAAACCCTGATGTGGTAGACAAATGGGGGTTAGAAGTAAACACCATAATTTCGGATATGTCAGCAAAAGGACCACCAACTTTAGAATTCGAGGGATATGATCAAGTAGATTTGAAGCCTTTAAAATGGCTTAGGACGGATAACCCTAGGATTGGAGTCTATTGTTGGAAAGATAGAAACATAAAATATTTTTTGTGGACTTCTTATGCCAAACTAGGACAACTAACGGCCATGAATATCATCTATATCTTCAAGATCAAAGATAAGGGGTCAGCAGACCTACCAACCTATCTGTTTAGGGATTGTTATAACAACAACTTTGTTATGATGACTCCTGAGGAGGTAGGACAAACCAAATACCAAGGGTATTTCATAAGGGATTGGATATTGGGACAAGGATCACCAGAAACAATTCCAAGAGATGAACACCGTGAGAGATCATATGAGAGTAATGTTAAGAAACTAGAAACAACCTCATCACGTAGAAAACCGGGTGACACTAAGGCCAGTCCAGGGCTACATGAGTCACTATTTCCAACAAACTGGTTTGAAGGACTCGGAACATGACCAACTGCTAGGAGACTGGGAGTTGAACCAAACAAATATGTCAGACCAGCTGATTTTTGAAAATGGGTTAGAGAATACAGTGGACCAGGGGATCCATACGACCACTTAACAAGGTTTAAGCAAGCGTATATGCAATTTTCATACTCAATTCGAGGGTTTTGGAATGACATTAGAAGGAAAAGCATTGACATGGTTCCAAAACATTCCACCAAGTTCAATCATGGACTTAAACACATTAGCTCAAGATTTGTAGCTGCTTTTCCAAAACGGGGATCAAACATAATACGGTAGATCAAATCTACAGCTTTAAATAGAAATATGGTGAGTGTGTTAGGGATTGTGCAATTCGAATGAAACAATACGTTTCCATATGCCCAGGGCTACAGATACCTGTAGAAGAACAACTCGTATCTTTGTTTCTAGAGGGACTGCTAAACAAAGAACTTCATGCTATACTCTATAGTAAAAAGCATACAACCCTAGAAGAGTGTGTGTCAGATGATATTGACTTAGGAGACAATTGTGATATTTTTAACGAAGAAGATGTCCCTAAGGATAACCAAAGCGATAAAATAGCATCCATGAAACTAGCACAAGTGGGAACGGCTGCTGCAGCACCACTTTTAGCCATAGAAGACATGCTCAAAAGGATGAACAACATGCAAAAAGCACCTATGAGGGGACCAGGACAAGGGATACCTCAACAGGGACAACCAATTAGGCCACAAAAATGGTGTGAAGTTGAGGGTAAGTGGACCAACCATGAGACCCACGAGTGCTACTTCAGACCAAAGTATGATAGGAATGTTCAGTATGTGCCCATGAGGCCACAAGGACAACCCATGTATAGATATCAGCCTAATATGGCCCAAGCTCAAAGACCACCAATGGGTATGGAAAGACCTCAACATGTGTTGGGACAAAAACCTTCATACCCATGACATAATGTAGTTCCTGTAAAGTACATGCACTCTGAAGGAGTCATAGATGAACAAGCGTTAGTACCTGTTACACCCAATGTGGAGCCTAGTACATCTACATAATGGTAGAAGGAGATTGGTATAATTCACATCCACCACCAATTGAAGAAACCGTGACTTATGCTCCACCAGAGCTTGCACCAATGTATTATGTAGCTAATCAAGGTGTCAGACCTCCCATGGTAAGACCCATGATTAAGCCAAGAACAAGAAACTGTCATAACTGTGGTGCAGATGATCACTGGAAAAATGAATGTCCAGAGCCGGACAAAAACCTCAAACCAGTTGAAGCCTATTGCATAAAATGTTGCAAAAAGGGAGGAAACTTTCCAGAAGATTGTCCTAAAAATCCTTTAAACAAGGATCAAACAGTAATAAACATAGTCCAAGTGATACCTAGTAGCTCATCAGAGAGTGAACCAATTCTTCCAATCAAGGTAATCACTAGAGTCGAGGCCAAGAAAAAGAAACACAAATCCTCTGATGATTCAAAAAATAAAAAAGTTTCCTCTCAAAGAATCAAAAGGAGCAGAAGCAAAAGATATGAGATGAGAAAACAAAAACAACGGGTTGAAAGCAAAAAAGCTATTCCAGGAAAAGTTGAAAGAAACTGGAAGTGAAATCAAGGAAACAACCATGAGGATCCATTTTGGTTGATAAAATTTTTGAGCCTATTAATGCCGCCTTGGAATCCTAACAAGCAGGACTTAAAGCAGGCCAAAACATGGAGAACAAATGGAAAAACTATCTTTCTCCAAACATGGAAGCAGCTAAGCTGGAAGCTTATCAAAATTTGGTTAGAATCACGCAAGAAATGCTAGAAAAACAAAAACCCAAGCTTGAAAGTATCGCAAAACCTGAAGAGCTTGTGGTAAGAGACACTAAAGAAAAACCTAATGTGGTGGCAAAACTCCACCTTGAGACAAAAGAACTAGAACTTATAGTCCGAACAACGAAGATGCCTTAGAAAAAATTCCATTCATAGAGGAAGATTAGCCAGGACACTTATGGGAAAAAGTTAGAGAGATCAATGATGGGAGCCCTAACTCTAAAGTCGGCTCCTATTGAGGAAGTCTGGTTAGATAGCCTACCTTCTGATGTGAATATGGATGTACAATCCTTGTACGGGGATTGCGGATCTGAAGCTTCAGTAATGTCAAAACCATTGACCTTGAAAACATTACCCTCTTACTTGGGAGATAACGAAGATGAATCCATAGTGTGTAAGACCACTCAAGTAAAAAGAGCCGAACAGACCCTAGAAGTAGACAACATTCATTTAATCATGTCTACACCCATCCAATGCACTCTTATCTTGGGAGAACTGTTAAAACTCAGACCATATTTATGGAATGATCTATAGAAAACCCTCTAGAAGGTGGGTACAATGGGGTTAATCTCAAAAAATTTGGGAAATTTGAAAAACGAAATGGACAAAAAAGAGATTCGATTTGTTCCCAGAACACAGTCAGAGAATATTACAAAGGGGAAGAAGGAAACCCCACCCTTCTAGTGAAATATAATGACATTGAAACCATGGTGATATTGGATAGTGGAGTAGGCATAGCCATAGCCATGAAAGCAGTATGGGAATCTTGGGGACAACCATCCATTAGACAAACTCAAATGAAATTGCAATTGGCTGACGGACACATTGCGAGACGATTAGGGCTGCTTGAAAATGTGATAGTCAATTCCTGTGGAATTGAATATCAACACACTTTTGCCATAGTAGACTTTGGGAAAAAACTCAACTATGAAATCATATTGGGAAGACCTTTCATGCGACAGGTATAACTTATCCAAGATTGGGGAAACAATTATTTGTACTTGAAGCAAGTGGGATCTATAACAAGAGTAAATCTAGAAGATCACACTTATAGAGATGTCTTGAAAACACCCATACAAGAGTTTGATTCAGTCTCTTCGGCTGAAACTAAGCTTCCATCTTGGTTAAACAAGGACACTCCTATTTGGATGTGTGGAGCTTCAAAAAATGGAAGCTTAGGACGAGAAGAATCTATCCTAGAAAGGCACTGCACAGACGAAGCCTATGTACCTGATTCCTTTCCCATAGCATTTCTTTGAGCCATTCGAATGGACTCAAATTTTAGCGACCATGGATGTATGTGTGAATACATCTATGCCTACTCAATTTTGCAATGAGGATGGCTACGACATAATTCCCATCCAAATTATTTCAATCCTCAACATTGAAGAAAAAAATGAGGAACCCAAGGACTTAATGAAAGCTCAACAAGTCTTTTCAGACCTCTATTACGATGCAACTGATGAGTTAGATGAACACTCAGCTACCTCAGAAGGTTTGGGATCAGAAAAAGAACATATGAGAGCGAAGCTACTCTTAAAAGGAGGGGAGGAAAAGTTTTTTGAATTTCCAAACCAGAAATCAAGAAGACAAAAATGGTATAGACAAAAAAGAGACACTAGAATTGTGAAAACACGACCTATGCCATCAGTCTCCAGTAGAACACAATTCCTGATGCATTTAGATGCAAATGATTGTCTCAAGGACAAAAATCAATGGCAGATATCCTTCAAACAAAAATTTAGAAATGTCTCAAACATCGAGAAAAACAAGGAAGGGTACTTAAGCAAACCCACAAGATAAGAAACCACTCATGATCCGAGTTGAGCGGAAAAAGAAATATCAAGAGTTAAAAAAATATCTAAAGGAGATATATACGACCAAAATGGAAACCACGGAAGAGGATGGTAAGGATGTAATGAGCGTTTCATCCCATTACAAAAAGTATACTCTCCAAGATCAAAAAATCATAGTCGAACAACCTGTTAGGGAAATACGGAAACATGGTGAGTCTTACGAAGGGTCTACAAACACTAAAAAGATAGACTTGAACCAGGAGAAGAGCCTAGACTTGCTTACATTGCAAATGACCTAATAGAAGAAGAAGAAGAGCTCTTGAAGCTTGCTAAAAAAATACCGAGATATCTTCGCTTGGTCTTACAAGGATCTCAAGGGTGTTGATCCAGAAATCTGTCAACATACCATATCCATGAGAGATGATGCGAAACCAAGTAGACAAAGGCCATACACGTATAATGAAACATCTGTCAGAAAGATAAAAGAAGAGATTGAAAAATAAAGGAATCCGAATTCATTTACAAAATTGAACACACAGATTGGGTGTCTCTAATTGTGGTAGTACCCAAGAAGAATGGAAAATTACGAGTGTGTGTTAATCTCAAAAAGGTGAACACAGCTACCATTAGAGACAACTTTCCTCTTCCAATCACTTAGCATGTTTTAGAACAAGTTGCAGGAAAAGAAGCTTATAGCTTCTTAGATGGATTTTTGGGATACAATCAACTTTTGGTTGACCCAAAAGATCAGCATAAAACTTCTTTTGCAACAGAATGGGGTATATTTTCCTATCGGGTTATGCCGTTTGGGTTAACCAATGCTCCAGCCACATTTCAAAGGTTGATGAGCCATGCTTTCAAAGAATATCTTAGGAAATTCTTAGAAGTATATATGGATGATCTATGCGTACATTCATCCATTCAGGCTGATCATTTTGAACACCTCAAAAAGGTATTTGAAAAATGTAGACTTTATAGGATTTGTTTAAATCTTGAAAAGTGCGCATTCATGGGTAGACAAGGAAATATTCTTGGACATATAGTGTCTAAAAATGTCATAGCTACTGATATTGAAAAATTTCATGTCATTGTTGATTTGCCTAGACCAACAACAGTCAAGGGGATACAAGCCTTCATGGGGCATTGTGGATATTACCGACGCTTCATCTACATGTACGCTATAATTGCAAAACCCATGTATAGCTTAATTACACACTTTGAGTGGACCAAGGCATGTGAAGAATCCTTCATGAAGCTTAAGCAAGCTCTCACCTCAGCTCCAATATTGAAAGCACCAGATTTGAATAAGATACTTCACGTACATGTAGATGCTTCTAATTTCTCTATCGGTTGTATACTAGCTCAACCAGGAGACGAAAAATTTGACTTTCCTATTTCTTATGCTAGCCGACAATTGAACATGGCGGAAAATAATTACACCACCGCCGAAAGGGAAGGATTAGGAATGATCTATGTAGTTAAAAAGTATAGACATTACCTATTAGCCAACAAGTTTGTGTTCTTTATAGACCACCAAGCTTTGTTGTAATTGGTAAATAAGCCATGCAACACAGGAAGAATAGTGAGATGGTTCATCATTCTTCTAGAATTTGATTACACAGTGTCTTTAAAAAAGGGCACTACACATCAACGAGTAGATCATTTGTCAAGGATTGCTTCAGGAGAATCACCTAAAGGGGTAGACGATGATCTACCAGATACCTATTTGTTCTCCGTGAAAATGATATCTAGATGGTCGAAAAACATTGTGTCATTGATGACAATAGCTCAAGTGGATTCAAAAATACCACTTCCTATCATGATCGGATTAATCAAGCAATTGGCTATATATCAACTACTAGCTGGTAGGCTATACAAAAGAAATCGAGATGGGATATTGCTCTTATGCATTAATCCTGAAAAAAAACAACAGTACCTAAGTCAAGCACATGTTACCATAGTAGGACTTCACTTTGCGGAAGAGAAAACTATGCAAAGAATCTTGAGACTTGGAGTATTTTGGCCGACTATGAGGAGTGATGTTTGATCTTATGTAAAGGATTGTCCTCAATGTAAAAAAAAAACACCCATATCTCATGTAACATTGTTTCAAATGTCACCTATTTCTAAGTGGAGTAACTATCTGTTTACTTACTTATCGAACCGACATTTCTTGAGGATATGAGTAAACACTGTCAAAGAGAAATTGAAACTGAAGCAAGAGATTATGCTCTTATTGGGAACCAATTGTATTGGAGAGGTAAAGATCAACATTTACGTCTTTGTGCAAATGAAAACGAGTATATTACGATTATAGAACAAGCACATGCTGGATTAGATGGAGGTCACTTTTCTAGTGAGACCACCACAAGAGCAATCTTGATGGCAGGCATATGGTGGCAAACACTTTTTACAAATTCCAAAGAATATGTTCAAAGGTGTGATGCTTGTCAACGAGCAAAAATGCCAACATGCGTAGATAGCATGCTCTTAAGACCAATGATGGGGGCTAGAGCTTTTGCAAAATGGGTTATAGATTTTGTTGGACCAATACATCCACCAGCTTATAGAACATTGTAGCTGCATACTATTTGACTAAGCGGGCCGAGGCTAAAGCAACTCAAAAGAATGATGCCAAAACCACAGTTGCATTCTTATATGAGTATGTATTCACGAGATATGGACTGCCAATAGAAATTGTCAGTGATCGGGGAACTCATTTTCTCAATGAGGTAATCGAGTATTTGCTTAATGAGTTTATGGTCATCCATAAAAAATCAGATCCCTATCACCCACAAGAAAACGAACAAGCTGAGCATACGAACAAAATTCTTAGCTCAGTGCTAACTAAAGTGGTTACTTCAGGAAGGACAGACTGGGAAATGAATCTCCATGCAGCTCTATGGGCTTATCGAGTTTCATTCAAAATAACTTTAAATGCTACACCCTTTAACCTTGTATATGGTCTTGATGCCATACTGCCAATAGAATTTCTATTGTCGACATTAAGGGTAGCACAGAATCTTGAGTGGACTGAACATGAATTGTCAGAAAGACTTGAAGATTTGGAAAAGCTAGATGAGCAAAGGCTAACTGTTGTAGCTCGCATCTATGCACAAAGCGGAAACAAAAACAATTTTTTGATTCCCACTTAATCACAAAAATCTTCAAGAAAGGGGACTTAGTTTTAGTCTATTCCCTTAAGCAACACATTCCTAAGTTTAAGAAAAAGGGGAACGGACCGTTTATCATTAAAGATGTATCTCCAAGTGGAGCAGTAAAATTGTCCACCCTAGATGGTGAACTAATGGAGAATTGGATTAGTGGATGTCGTTTAAAGAAATACAATTTGCCACTAACCGATGAATTGCTAGAAAGAATGCATGCAGCCAAGCAAAGGAAGATTAAAAGATAGCAGGTTATTGATGAAGCCCAAGAGGAAGCTCGGCTTCGGGTACTCAAACAAAAAGCTGCTCTCAAGAATCAACAGATACCACTTCCCATCAACAGTCTAAAAATAGATGACCGACAATGGGAATTACTTAAAGATGCAGTTTCAACAGATGATGACTGGTTAGATGGAATGGATCTACGCATCATAGTATAGCTCAACAATCATAGCACCAATACCTTAGTCGACACAGGAGCTAGAGTAAATGCAGTAAGGTATTCCACATACAAGAAGGCAACAAGTCAAGCATTGACAACAGGAATAACGACAATCAAAGGATGCAACAGGAACAAAGCAGTACCAGATTGGGATACAAATCAGCTAAAGCTATCACCTAAAGGCGGGTAACTCATTGTTCCAATTGTACCAAGCAAAGAGGAATGTGAAGGAAGCAATCAATAGACCAAACCACAAAGTAGTCAATCTTCTCCATCCCCTCGACAATCAAATGCTACAAGTAGCATGCAAGGAGTCAAGCAAATTTGGGTACCAAAAGCACAACTTAAGGATAAGCTGATTCAGATCTGGGTGCCTAAAAATTCACCGACAAAACATAAGAAGGTTCCAAGGATTAAAACACAGAGACGAGCATCTCCGAGCGAGGAACCTAACATGAAATTGGTTTGGAGGAAAAAGGAGCACTTATCTTCTCCACAAACCGTAAAACCAATCAAGCAATGGTGAGTAAAGTCTCAAAAGACTCCACCACACTATACAACAACAAGCAAATCAAGCACTATACAACAACAAGCAAATCAAGCTACCAATGGCGAGAAAAAGCTCGACAACAGTCAAAAGTGCTACCAACAGCTCAAGCAATCAGCGTGTTGAAGCATCCTCATGGTACAATCAAACAGAGAGCACACAAGCTACAAGATTTTCTCTTTGAAAGACATCAACAGTAAACCTCGACATCAGAAACCCTTGAGTTAATTACTCAAGACCCATCTCTTGCACAACATAGTGGTTTGAATTGCATTGATCTTCAAAGCATGGTAGAGACAACCACGGCTATGCATAGACACAATTGTTCAACCCATGCACACAGTCGTCCCGGAGTATGCCATCTAGGAGGGGTGGAAGGGAACTAAGTACTAAGTAATTAAGGGCAATGTTTGAAGAGGGAGGAAAAAAGTTCGATGTTACTGTGTGATTTTTTGCAAAATTACCTAATAATGCCCTTATTCATCATCAAGGAAAAATTCACTGATAATATCTTCTTGATGAGTGTAAATAGTGTATATACTATTAGAAAATAATCAAAAAATAGTTCTTTTTGGGTATTTTTAATCATTTGTTTAATAATGAGACTTAAAAATTGAAAAATCCAACAAAAAATAATAAAGCTGTGTTTTTCAATGGATTTTTTTAATTAGTGGATTTTCACTTTACTTTTTTAGAGCATTTTACTATTTTCTTTGATTTTTTTAAATAAACAGGTCAAAAATTAATAATAAATAGCAAGGAAGATCAGATGGAAAAATAGAATACACGATGGGGATAAAAAAGACAAGGCGGACAAGCACAAAAATTTTCAATGAAATCAGAAGATGGAAGCAAAAAACCTAAATTAGGCGGCCAGGTCTACTTTTGCAAAATTCTTGCAGAATGAGCTACAGGAATCCGATCAAGGAAATTTTTAAGTCTAACATAGATTTCTCGATGTAATAGGACTAACGGGGGAATCTGGGGAAAATTGGTTCGAGAAGTCCGGGTATAGATATCCAAGATAGGTTAAAACCACCTCATTTTCACTTGTGGCCTTTGCAGAGAGAGATTTCGACCTCCTTCACACGTCTTTTCCGGAGTCCACAGTTGCCCGTTTTCAGCACGTCTCAGACGAAACATGAGGGGTAAGTTCTTTACTCATCAATGATCAATTTTGTACGGCCGGTAGCTAGTCTAAACCCCTAGAAAAAACCCTAGAAATCGAGTAGTGCACGAAGACCTACGACCAAAAACTAACCATAGCGGCCTGTCAGCTCGACCAAATCAGATGGGATTTGAATTGTATCATGCCTTAACATAATAGAACCTTTCTATATCATCAGTTGACCATTCGGTAGGTCGAGGGGGTCCTAGTAGAAAAAGCTAGGTTTTTGGCGGATGCCAGAATTTCGATCTGACTCCATAGACAGCTTGCCTACGAGGTTCATATACAATGTATATGATTGGTTTAGTGAAATCAATCAAGCAAAACCCTCGAAAACCAGAAAACGGCTCGAAGGCTACAAAGCGTCAAATTCGACATACGGGGTCAAACTGACTCCAAATGAGCCAGAATTGGATGAGTTGCTTCGACTATGTTGCAGACAAGTCCAAAGCCTCAAAGTTGACTGACCAACCCAATAGGCAGTGTAGTAAAAAAAAAAAAATGATTTCAGAGTCGACAAAGCACAAAGTGATGGCGGCATGACCAAACTTGATCAAATTCAATATAGGACTTATTTTAGGTGTATAGAATGTGTCCAGGTCAAAAGTTATAAGTTTTGCAAAAAAAAATGTCACTATTGTAAATAATTATGATTATTTACTGTTGCACTATTTTTGCTTGGAAATTGTCACATCACCTCACCTATCATGTGTACACACCTATTTTATGCTAAAAATCAAGCATGAGCCAAAATGAGCACCTATAACTTGGAAAATTGCCAAAAAACACGAAGAAGTCTTTGCAAGCCAATTTTTTCGGTTATGGACAACATTTCTTGATCCAAATCACCTCATATCTCATACACAAGGTCTATACAATGCCTAGAACCAAATTGTACTAAAAAATGTTGATTTTAGTAGAAATGTTAATAATCGCAATTATTTACTTTCTAGCCAAATTGGGAGAGTTTTGATATTTTTCCATCATACATCCAAAGTACATGATGTGTTAAGCCCAGTAGCCAAGTTTGAACCAATTTGGAGCTCAAAATCTCAAATTTCCTTTATATCTACTGTTTCAGAGACCTAAAGCCACAATCTGGTCCTATTTTCACCCTATGCATCCAAATGAGCCCATATTTCACTTAGAGTATGTATTCGGTATATACTTCAAGCCTATGAAGCCAAGTTTGCAAAAAGTTGAAAAAAATACTTGACTGTAGATAATCTGATTACTTACTTTGGTTGCAAAAATTTGTTTTGACTTTACAATTTTGTTCCTTGCATGTTTTTATGCATCTATGCTTGTTCAAAAATTGATTTGAAGCAAATTGGACCAAAATTGTCAGCATTTCAGACTAAAGGATATTTCAGAGAAAATTCCGACAAATCTGCTAGCTTTGATAATCTATTCACTGAACAGGAGCCATGCAAGCAGTAGAGAGGGCCAAGAAAAAGCTCAACCAGAAGGAAAAGTTACAGGAACTGTCCGCATATCAATTGGATCCAGATTCAGTCAAAGCCGCCAAGGCAGCTTATCTCTCCAAAGAACAGCTAGAAGAGCATCACACCAAAGTCTTCACCGACAGATTCAAGAGTGAGGAGGGACATCAGGTCGAGTTGCAACTCCTACCTAAGAAAGTATATGATGTTGCCGCGAAGCCTGAGACCAAAGAAGCCAACCGCAGGCTAGGACTCAGAGACTTTTATGAACATGAGCCGTGCGATGTGGATTTTCAAAAAGCTTACAAGCTTTTGTCCACTATTAAAGAAGATGGAACTGCCCAAATATCTGACATGCAGGGAAATAAGGTCGAAGTGGTAATAACTAAAGAAATAGTGGCAGAGGCACTCAGACTACCCACAGAAGGAATGACCATGAGAGCAAGGGACAAAAAAACGGCAGGTACACTCACCAAAGAAATTTCTGCAACCACTTTTGCAAATTTAATCCACAAGCAAGTGGAAGAGCCAGCCAGGTTATACCATCAGCACTTCCACTTCTTGGCTAAAAGGCCACCAAGGTACACCACACCAAATCACGCAGTTGCCACTACTTTCACACAAGTTCTCAAGTCAACAACCAGGAAACCGGTGGACCATGCCCAATATGGCTTGACCACTCTGAAGGGCACAAAGAAAGAAGGGAAGATCACTTACTTGGGTGCGCCAGAAGTCTTGACAAGGATTGTGTATCATGCCATTGGCATGGCCGACAACCTACCACCTGCCCCCGACCAAAACACATGGATATTGGCAGCACAACCATCTCCTAGAGCTACAAGGTCAGCCAAAAGATCCTATAAATTTGATGAAGAATCGGCTGAAAGCTCGTCGAAAAGTCACAACAGTGAGAGCTTGATAATGAGGAAAAGAGAAAAACTGTGGCCATCCAGGGAAGGACCCCAAAAAATGGGTACCTAGCGGACTTAAAGGCCCAAGGATAAATCATCACACGAGAAAAGAGGCTGAAGATCCCACAGAATCTTTAGAAAAAATGTACCAAGAAGCAAAAGACCTTAAGCTGAAAGAAGCCCAAGCAGAAGCAAGGAAAGAAAAAGAGGCGGAGGAACAGAGACAAGCCAAGGAAACGGCAAGGGAACAGAGACAAGCCAAGGAAACGGCAAGGGAAGAAGCACACGACCAAGGTCAAGGGTCTCCCCGACCCACTTCAGCATCTACTGAACAACAGGAAAATCCTATGCCAAGCCCACCTCCAGCACCTGTAGGTAAAGACACCACCAAGGAGACAAAATCTGAATCGAAAGAACCAGAGTCGGAACAAGAGAAAGCAGTCGAAGCTATGCAAAATCCTGAATAGCAAAAGATGCAGATACAGTGTCCATGGTCTAGCTATCAAAAGCTGAAGAAGATGCATTGAAAGAAAAGATCACACAAGAGGTGGATGAGCAATGGAAAGCAGCGACGGATTGGGAGTTGAGAGTTCTTCACTTTGTCAACATCACTCAACTCACTCCCAATCAGATCAATGCACAATGGCATCAGTAATCCCTACCATACCCCTTGATAAGGTGGAGTTACTCCAAGTAAAAGAAAGGCTGTACGTAGACATGCAAACAAATGGCACAGATAAAAACCACAAAAAGTGGAGGTTGAGCTAGTTGAACAAGAATCCGAGGTATTTGATTATGTTCATAAGAGCACCCGCAGCCCTGCAAAGAGATCCCACTTTCTGTCCTGTACCAAGAGTAAGGACTTGGGAAGAGCATGAGGCACTAACGAAGAAGAGGCCAACCTGGCTGAACTGGGCCAAGAATGCCAGCTCTAGAGAAAGGACAAGCCACAGAGGAATACATGGTGAAAACCCTAACGGGTGCCATGTTTTTCTTCAAAAGTCTATCAGAACTCTCCTGTGCAATGTTATATAAAATATGCCGAATGCTGCTCACTCGTATTGAAGTTTTTCATGAGCCAGAGCAAGCAGGTTCCCCATGGATGTCATTCCTTGAGGGTAATAAAGGATTATGCTATGATCTTAGTGGTCAGCCTTTCGAAGAAGTCCTCTATGGCTTCTACGCCCGGTGTATGTTCTTACCATCACATAATATGTTGGCTTTCGAAGAAGCTTTCTACACGGGATTCTTCACTTGGCAACGAACAAAGATATTTGCACCAGTGATCAGCAACCTCACATCCAGGTTTGTAGGCTACTCAGCGATGGAGCTGAAGAACAGAGTGACCATGCAGTTTCTACAAGTACCCGATAAAGAAAGGAAAATCAGATACCAAAAGGCACTGAATGTGCTTAAAGACCGACTCGCCAGTCACCAGCCCGAAAACTATTTCAGTCCATAAAGCTGTGTCAAGGGACGACACAGGCGAGGAGGGGGGGAATGTTAGCAGCAAGCTAACATGGATACCATTTTTTGGAGTTCTCTTTGTAAAACACTTATTATTTTGATAAATCGGGAATATTGTATGTCATAAAATCTAATATCTAACCAACCCAAATAATTTTCTCATATTAAATTGATCACTTAATGTGGGAGAATAAACGGGAACAAGTGTTAAGATATAGATATGTGCTTATAGATCTATCTCAACACGGGGCCAATGGTAAAGGGGCCCAAAAGGGAGATGGTCTATCAAAGAGCAAGGCTAACCAATGGAGCATAAGACCTTAGGGTTAGCTTCATTGAAGACCTCCAATAAATATGTGTAAAAGTCCTTTGACCTTAGGTAAGCTAGGGCTGAGCTTGAGGTGGGAACCCGGCCCAAGCTCGAGGTGCTTGTCGTGCTTGAGGTGTTTGTCATGCTTGAGGTGCTTGATTAAGATGCTTGAAGTGCTTGACTGGCTCCATGCTTGAGGTGCTTGACTTGCTGCATGATTAAGGTACTTGAGGTGCCTTGAGAAGCTTGCCTGAGATGCTTGTGGGAACACCCCCTAGTTCAAGTGCTTTGTCATGCTTGGTGAGTAAGGTGCTTGATCACCTAAAGTCAAAAGCATTCCTACAAGAGGGGGGGCGAGCCCTTTTCCTAGGGGCTAGAGAGAGAACACCCACTCACACACACACAAGGGAAGCCCCAACTTGAAGAGGCAACAAGGACACATGTCAGGCCCCTACCCATGTTACCTTCATGTGTTGCTTGAAGCCTATTGGCTAAGCTTCAAAGGGGTCCAATGATAAATTACATGAATTATCTAATTGTTTTAGCATTTATCTAGCCTCTCTCTCAAAAAGGAAAGGGGGACACTTGTCTCAAGGCTACCCCTACTGCTTGTAATGCCTCCTGCTCATGATTGGCTAGGCCTGGGAGGGTCCAATGAGCTTCAAGCATGAGCTACAAGGGGGGGTCGACCCAAGCTAGCTAGGGGCTTGCTTGAGGAGTATACTCACCCACACACACTCACAATCACTCTCATTGTGTGCTATGCAAAGTGCAAGAGCTCCCTCTCCAAGCAAGTAGAGGTTGAGAGCCTACACCAACACTCTTGGCTATGGAGTGCAAATCCAACCAAGAGCCATGCTTCAATGCTTGAGCTTGTCATCTCCTTCTTCTTCATTACTATGCTATTATGTATGCTAGCAACAAGAGTATGATAAGTGAGGAACTAGTTCTTTCTCCTATGAAATGTTTCTTCTTCCTCTTCCCTACCCTCATTCCCTGCTAGCTCTCTCCACCTTCGAAGGTGTTTGAGGTCTTGGGACTGAGGCTTGAGACAATTAAAGCTTTCTTCGAGTTCATGTTATGCTATGATTGTGATGCATGAAGCTTTCCATCTTCATTGCATCACCTAGGTCACAAGGAACACAAAGAATGTATTGTGACAAGTCTCTCTTAATGGGAGAAATCATAATACAAATGCCTATTGGAGGGGGGACCGGCTCCACATAAATCCGGTCCTCAACTGTTGTCATGTTCTCTAAATTCTCTCTCTTGCAAAAGTATTGTTCATGCCAAGTTAACTAATTGCTATGATTATGTTGCTATCTTCAATTATGTCTACCCGCTATGCTCACAAAGTTATTTCTCGAAAGTATTCTCATTAATTTCCGCTATTCTCAAGTTGAATAGGCTAATTCCATTACATTGTAACTCCTATTTTCTCGGCTCAACTCTATAATTAATGAGCCGGGGCTACAAGATTCCAGATTGTATCAGCTTGTCATTATCCAACTTTGGTAGAACTCCTAGATTATTAGTTTTGACCACCCAAAAACCTTGGCTAAGGTATAAAAGCCAATTAGTTTTGACCACCCAAAAACCTTGGCTAAGGTATAAAAGCCAATTTTTGTAAGGTTTTTATAAGTTTTTGAATAATGAAATACACAGCGTGAGCTAACAACAATCACTCCTCTCCTTCTTGCGCTTCCTACTCCCTCCCCGGTTGTCACATTGCAGTAGCATTTGTTGCATTGCAACCATAGGTAAGAGCTCTATGCATTGACATAAGCAATTCAAAGTAATTTGTAGGTTTTGGCATCGCCGACCCGCGGCCTAATGTCATCATAACTAGGAGTTACACTTCCAAATCAAAAATTAAGCATAGGCGGGGTATTGGGGCATCATTGCTAAGCATTTAGATGCATTCTCGGTCAAAAACGACTAGGTCAAAAATCCACTGCTGCTATTAATAATTGCCATTTTGGAACTTGACCTAAAGTGGGGTTTGAGACCATAATCATGTGTGCTTAGGTCTTATAAACATGTCCTAGAAGTTTCGTTACGTTTGGATGTCATTTGATGCTGTAACAGATGTGATTTGTTTGCCGATGAGCGATTGGCTTTTGGTGATTTCACTTGAGTGTAGCTTGAGTTAGATGCGAATTGTTAGTTGTTTTCCGAGATATTGACAACCGCTTGTAGCCTCTATGCACTAGACGACTCAGCTTCATCCCATGGATTGACAATTCAATCGTGGTTCTCTCTAATACTACAATAAGATAGGATAGTGAGGTTAGACATGCGTCCCACAGCCTCCCAAAAAGTAAAGATGTTGTCAAGGATACTATGCTCCTTGACAAAATGTGTCTGAGTCCCATGTATAAGGCTCTCTAGAAGTGGCTGGATCCTCAAACTCAGAGCCTTGGCAAGAATTTTCTGGTGAGGGGGTGCCACTGTCGAATCTCATCCAAGGAGCTACCCTCCTTGGGAATGAGGTAGATGAGACCCTCATTGATGATGTCAGGCATGTCTCCTATGTGCAAGATGTACTGAAAAGCACTATAGAGATCTGGGCCAAGCAAGTCCCAGTACTCCAAGAAAAAACTGGGAGTCAAGCCATCCTCACCTGGACAGCTACCACGAGAGAGTGCACTAAGAGCCGTGTGCAACTCCTCAAGCTAAAGTGGCAGCTCAAGCCTCTGATGCATCTCCTCAATCACAAGGAAAGACATCTATGCCCACACCTGCTCCCTGCATGTATCCTGACGCTCTAACTGAGGCACTGCAGACAGTAACTTACGGTAAAAGTCAGTAACAACTGTACGCATGTCCTCTGGCTCAGAAGCAACTGATTCGTCGGGCCTCCTCAACTCACATGACCTTGGCATGCGTAAGCTGAGGTCCCATTGCCTCAAAGAAAGCACCAATCACTCTATCACCCACCTGCATCCACTGAGATTCTTGTTGATGGAAAGCAAACTCATGGCACTGCTCCTCTGTGCTAACAAGGTCGTGGCGAGCCTGCTGTAACTGCTCCTCCAACCAAGGACTATCTGGATGCTGCTCCTACTCTCTTGCTGCATCTATGCAAGCCAACGATTCTTGGAGAAAGAAACAACTAAGCTGAGCTAGTCCTGAGGCCACTCTGTGAGCAGGAGAATCCTGCATGTCCAAGCTCTTTGTCCAGAGAGCCTCTACTCGCTCTCTAAGTGCTGAGTCCAGCAAGACCCTCTCAAGGATGCGAAGCATCGTGCTCCCCCTCCTCTGCCTGTCTTCCATTGTGAGGATCACTTGTGCATGGTATGAGAAGGAAGTCCCTGCCAAAATGCCAATTGTCCCACCCAAGTCACAAAAATGGTCACTAGTGTAGAAGCAATCTATCCGCGATAGATTCACTCCTCCCATTCTACGGTCCCGAACGAGAGAAGGCCAGGCTGTCTGGGGGCCTCACAAAGCTAGAGTACTGCCACACTTCCGAAACCCTTAAAGTCATACAAAACCTCTCCCAAGATGCTAGCTCAAGTCCATGCACAGTAGCATGGCTACTGTGCATGGCTACCACCATCCTCTCAGAAGGGTCCTCCAACATGTTGAAGTCACACCCCCTATGCACCACTACTATGCCTGCGGTAGAGACTCAACAATCTATGACCAAAACTCAGCTCGTGAACTTGCCACATTGGGTGCATATATGTTCAGGAAGCCCACAAGGAAACCTTGAACCTGCATAGTGATCCACTGAGCCCTGCCTGGCACAATAATCCTTCTACCCACAATGGTCTGCTGCAAAGAATCCGCAATAGTCATACATACCCCACCCTGGATGCCTCTAGGTCCAAAAGCAGTTGACCAAAAATTATCATACCGTCCACGCAAGAGCTGACCACAACATCTATTGCAGCTCGTACACAGATGATGCTCCTGTAGCATAAGGAGATCAATCTCGCCTCCCACAAGGCAACACTAAAGCTCCTGATGCAATCGGCCCCTCTGACACTGAAACTAGGGCCCACCTAGACCCTGCACGTTCCATGAGGTGATCCTCATGGGGAGCGAGAGAGAACAGATGCTGCCGCAGAAGGTAAACGTGCTATCTTCGAGGATGACTTGGATGGTGAGTAATCCACATCCAAGCATCCTCTAGATAGGCATGACTGCAAAGAGTGCCTAGCCCAAGCCCAAGTAGACCGAGCCGTACGTAAAGCAACCTCCTCTGTCCAGGGGTCATCATGAATTTGTACATAGCATGGAGAGCACTGAGTATCACCAAAGAAGTGAACCACAATGTGTCTACATCCTACTGCATCTAGAGGGGTCACCGCAAACTTGGCCAATGGCCATAGAGTCTGCAACATGTATGTAGCTCCTAGGTCTCCCATGTGGTGAGAGAACTCTAGGGCTTGTGTATGCAGCCACTCCAACACTAAGTCGACAGTCCACTCAATTTGGTCCATGCCACAAAGGGGAAAACAAAATCCAACCACTGAGTCCAAGGCCTCTATCCCCCTAGCTGCAAGGAACAGAACATAAACCCTGAAGCAGACTGCCTCATGGTCTGCTGAGGAGTCATCAAGAAACCGTGTAAAGTCATAGTCAAAGAAGTCCCAATAGCGCAGAATTTCAAAGCTCTTCAGACCACGAGGGACTACTGCAAAGGGAGATGTTTGTGCCTATAAAAGGGGGTCGCAAAAAAGGCTGTCCCTCTCTACTCGTGGCAAAGGTGCTACCAAGAGATCTCCTAGCAACTGGGGATGGCCCTGCCTCCTGGGGCGACTGTGGAACTGGAGCGGGAGGGGGGGGGGGGGGGGGGTGTAGGAGCAGGGGCAGGTGGAAGAGGGGGAGGTGGGGGAGAAGAGGGGCGAGGGGGATAGACAGAGGTAGAGGGGCAAGGAGGAGAGGCGGCAGGAGCAGAAGCCGGGGGGGGGGGAGATGTCGAGGGTGCAGCTCAAGTGGGCGCTGGAGCAGGGACCTCGCCCTGCTCAAGAGGACCGAATTGGTTCCCCGTGGGAACCCACTACTGTTGGGCAGGCGCCTGAGGACCACCCTCAGTGCTAGGTTGTCACTGTGGCCCCTGCCATCGTCGACCATGAACCTACTGCCATCCCTCCTCCGCTGGAGCCCCAGGCTCGGAGGGTGGCTCTACATGTGTGCTCTATGTCTCTGCATGTGGCTGCTGCCAGCCCTTGCAGGCTGGGGCTGAGTCTGTGGTGTAGGTCGGGGCCTCCTCTGTGGACAGGACTTCGCAATATGGCCCATCTGTCGACAAATGAAGCACTGGTTCGAGAGGCCCGAGTACTGCATGCTCTGTCTAAACCAACCCCCACTCACCCGAGGAAGGAGGATGATCTTCGGGAAAGTGTGAGTGTCCTTAACCAGAACGCGAATTGAGGGAATGCCGGACGCCTTTCCAGCTACTACTGAAGCTACTGTGCGCGGTGTCTCCAAGACAGTCCCAATCACTGAGCCTATCCTGGACAAAAATGGTAGGTACTCCCTCTGCAAACCAGGAAAGCAGGCGGAGATGGAAATGTCTGCCTCCTCTACCAAGACATTTGAAGCAGGGTCAAAACCATGTCTCCACTGTCGAAAGTGGGCTCGAGCTGCTCGGATGGTCAAGGGGCTCACGGCAATGACCATGGGCGCCATCTCGAAGGTCTCAAACTC
This sequence comes from Adiantum capillus-veneris, assembly GCF_014529385.1. NCBI lineage: Eukaryota > Viridiplantae > Streptophyta > Polypodiopsida > Polypodiales > Pteridaceae > Adiantum > Adiantum capillus-veneris. Next base: position 14,324,433 of record NC_140957.1, on the reverse strand, counting down.
AATCTGATAGTAGCCTCGTCCAAGGATCTGAACGTCCAAGATCTTGCCCACCTCTACGAGAAGGCAGGCCTGGAAAAGGTCACACAGCTCTCCTCTGCTAGGTCTAGTGTCAAGAATCTTGCAGATGACAGAAGTCGCCTGCAAGCGCTCTACCTCTACCTCCAAGATCTTTCCCACCTCTACGAGAAGGCGGGCCTGGAGAAGGTCACACAACTCTCGTCTACTAGGTCTGGTGCCAAGAATCTTGCAGATGACAGAAGTCGCTTGCAAGCGCTCTACCTCTACAGCTAGGCTGTCTTGCTCTATCGGTGAAAGAGCAAGTCGAATGGTGGGCTCAGCGGGGTCGGGCAAGGGGACTTCGAGGTAGTCCCTCTCTCCATCTGTGTCTATTGCTATGAAGAAAAAACAAAGAGTCTGGTGGGCAGGGATTGGGAGGGGGGAGGTGTGGACTGAGACAAAATGTGGGGAGGCAAGTGGGTAGGGCAGCGGCAGAGGGCGGGCAGGGTGACAGGCGGGCAGAAGGCAGGGGGCGGGCAGAGGGCAAGGTGATAGGCAGGCAAAGGACAGCGGGCGGGTTGGAGGCTGGGCAACGCACTAGAGGCTGCACGCAGCAGGTGCAGGTGGTGAGGGCAGGGGCAAAGATGGTGTGCGAGGGCGGGGGGCAGCGATGGCAAGAGGTGGGCATGGCAGCAGCAACTAGCAGCGGGTCAGTCTCGTCATGGAAGCGATTGATACTAAGAAGTCCGAAAGGAGCTATCCCTTGGTAATTTTGCTGTGTTAAACCCACCCTACTACTCTCTATAATTAACCAATTCGAGCCGTGGGTGTAAGTGCTTATTTTCAAAGGCTAAGAGGAGTAGCAAGTAAGGTTTTGAATTGCTAAAGAATACACTAAGTAAACAAGTAAACACATAAGTATAATTAGCATGGTTGACAATAGTAGAATGAACATTGATAACTTTGATTTTTCACACGAAGGTGCTAATGATGATGCCCCCATGTTTATCAATTATCTTGTTACTAGGTTGCATCATCAACCCTACTTTGCAAGCCAAAGTTACTCAACAGCTTTGTGCTTATGGGATTTTCCTTCCTCTCCAAGAGGAGAGAGAGCTTAGAAGGCCTCTTGATGAGACCCTTAAAAGAAGAATCTCTCCCATATGAGAGGAGGAATCCAAAGAGCAAGAAAGCAATGAATCCCTAAGTTCCTTTGAAGATGTGTCTCCACGAAGATGGCGGTCTAGACGATCACAAACTCCTCCCATGAGGAAACGTTCAACACACAGTCCTTCTCCTTGTCACTCCGAAAGGGAAGAGAGGAAACAAAGGAAGAAAAGGTCAAGAAAGAGGTCACCCTCTTCTCCTTCTTCTTCACCTTCCTCCTCTCCCTACGAAAGCTATGGCTATTCTCCTAGAGAATACAAGAGGGGAGGACATTGCAAATCATACCCTGCATGGCAAAGATCTCTAAAGCTCAAGAAGTTCAAAGAGGGAGGAAAAAGTATCTCTTTTCTCACCTATGATGGCACCTTTGGTGCCACCGACAAAGTATTGGCCTTCATCCAACAATTTGATGTGGCCTTTGGAGACGAGGGCTTCACGGAGTCCTCCAACCTACACCATGTAGCTATGCACTTCTAGAAATTGGCTCGTCAATGGTGGGCTAGCCTTTGTGGCAACAATGAAGCCCCAAAGACATGGAAAAGTCTACGAGTTTCCATCATGAAGCAATTCCTTGCAAGCAATGCAAAGGACAAAGTAATTACCGAATGGTGCAGTTTGAAGCTTCTCTCACATAAGTCTATTCACAAATATGTGGACAAGTTTTGGGATTTACATCTCAAGGCTACTGTCTTCCAAAAGATAGACTTCAACGAGAAAAAGAAACAATTTTGTGCAGGATTGCCTGAAGAAATGGCCGAGTATGTTAACTCCCAACGGCCTGGTTCTATCACCGAAGTAATCCACCACACCATGGTTGCTTCTCACATGAATTTCCAACAAGGGGCTAGACAGAATGTCAAACCCATGGAAAACAAAGACAAAAATGATGCAAAGGGAAAAACCAATGTCCAAAATTCTTCCCAAGGCACTTTCTACAACAACAACAATAGGTCCAAGGAGAAGGGAGTTTACAAAGGTAAAAACAAAGTCTCTCGTGAAAAGCTTGAAGCTTTTTGCAAGGAACATAAGTGTTTTAAGTGTAGGGAGCAAGGACATGGCTATCGTTTTTGCCCCAAGAAAAATGCTTGCAATGAGACTTCTAGGTCTTCCACCAGCAAAGCTCCAAAAGAGGATGCTCATTGTAAAGGATCATTTCTCTCCTATGCTTGGGGAAGGTAAGGAAGCATGATGCCTTCATCTTGTTTGAACCTGGCTCTACTCACAACTTCATATCAATGGAGTTGGCCACCAAGTTGGGCATTCAAGCTTTCAACATGGGAGATATTGTAATGGATGACACAGCTTTCAAGGGACAAAAAGCGTCCGTTACTCCCTTGATTGGGAAGTTGAGGCTTCATGTCCAAAGCTTTGTCAACAAAGAAAACTTTTTCATCTCTCCTCTCCAATATGAGGATGCTATCCTAGGGACGCCATGGTTTGATCGCATGGCTGCCAACATGAAGTTCCCTAAAAGGAGAATCTACCTCACCTACAAGGGAAAGAACATGTATATAGATGCTAATGAGTCTGGTTGTACTATACCACTTGTAAATTTGCCAGCTTTTGATAAGTCAATGAAAAGCTCGATTTTTGCATACATGATTTTTGTCAAAGAATCCACTAACGACGCTAATGATTTATCAAATGAAAATGATAGGAATCAAGAAGAGTTAGACTTGTCTACTTTTCTAAATGGATTCCAATATGTTTTCATCGATGATATCCCTATGGACTTACCTCCAAAACGAGGGGATGATGACCATTGAATTGAGCTCCTACCAGGAAGCTCACCGCTTAACAAGACTCCTTATCGAGTTTCCCAAGCTCAACAAGAGGAGATCATGAGGCAAGTACAATAATTGGTAGAAAAAGAGATGGTGAGGCCTAGCTTCTCTCCCTTTTGTTCTCTAGTCCTTTTAGTGCAAAAGAAAGAACCGTATGTGCGTGGATTATCGAGCACTAAACCATATCACTATCAAAAACAGATTTCCATTGCCTCGGGTAGAAGATCTATTTGATAAGCTACAAGGCTTTACCTACTTCAGTAGGATTGACCTGACAAGTGGCTAGCATCAAATAAAGATAGTGGATGAAGATATCCTAAAGACCACATTTTGTACAACATTTGGCCTTTATGAAGATCTAGTCGTGCCTTTTGGCTTGACCAATGCACCTGCTACATTCAATCATTTGATGGAGAAAATATTTAGACCCTACCGCAAGTTCACTGGAGTGTTTTTTCATGATATCATCATCTACTCCAAGTCCTTGGAGGAACACAAGCAACATCTCCAAGTGAATTTTCAAGCTTTGAGGGAGAACAAGCTTTTTATCAATCAAAAGAAGAGTGAATTTTCCTTCAGGAGATTCAATACTTAGTTCATATTATCTCTCAAGATGGTATCCATATGGATCCATCAAAGTTGATAATTAAAGCATGGCCTAACCGAAGGAATCTACATGAGCTAAGAAGATTTATTGGTATGTGTGCATACTATAGATGCTTCATAGGAAAATTCTCTCAAATAGCAGGACCATTACATGACTTAACAAAGAAGAGCATTAAGTACTGATGGACTGCTAAGGAGAAAAATTCTTTTGACAAGCTCAAAGAGAATCTTCCCTCCCAACCAGTCTTTATGCTTCCACATCTCTCAAAGCCATTTGAGGTCCAATGTGATGCTTGTGGTGATTGCCTTGGAGCAGTCTTGCTTCAAGAAGGGCATGCCATAGAATATGAGATCCGAAGGCTCAATGCCAATGAAAGAGTCTTGGGTATATACAAAAAAGAGATTTTAGTTGTTCTACATGCCCTAGACACATGGAAGCACTATCTATTGGGGACTCCATTTATTTTACGAACAGACCACCAAAGTCATGACGCAAACCAAGCTTTCCAACAAATGAATGAGGTGGGAAAATTTTCTTTTGCAATTTTATTTTCATATTGCTCACACTGCTGGTAAGCACAATCAAGTGGCCGATGCACTTTCATGACGACCAAAAGTCAATGTGTGTCTATAGCAACTCACAATGATCTATCTTCTATGATATATGAGTATGCTACTAACTTTGACTTTAAAGATTTAATGTGAGCCCTTTCTTTGGGGAAGAAAGAGGAACCAATCACCTTGCAGGATGGTTATCTTCTCCATGGAAATAGGCTTCGTGAGAAAGTCATGTATGAATCCCATGCTCCTCCCTATGCGGGGCATAGAGGCATTTAACCTACTCTTTGAGGAGTAGAGACGTACTTCTATTGGCCTACCATGAAAGTGGACATACAAGAGTATGTTTCAAAATGTGTGGTATGTCAAAAGACTAAGTATGATAGAGGGAAGAAATTTGTATTACTCCTATAATGAAATTGGCCTATTAACTTGAGAGTAGTGGAATATGAGAGTACTTTTGAGACATTACTTTGTGAGCATAGCGGGTGAGCATAATTGAAGATAACAACATAGAAATAGAAATTTGTTAACTTAGCATGAAGAATACTTTTGCAAGAGAGATAATTTAGAGAACATGACAGAAGTTGAGGACTGGATCTATGTGGAGTTGGTCGCCTCTCCAATGGGCATTTGTATTATGATTTCTCCCATTAAGAGAGACTTGTTACAATACAATATTTGTGGTCCTTGTGACCTAGGTGATGCAATGAAGATGGAAAGCTTCATGGATCACAAGTATAACATAAACTTTTTGGAAAGCTTTAACTATCCCAAGCCTCAGTCCCAAGACCTCAAACACCTTCGAAGGTGGAGAGAGTTATGAGGGAATGAGGGTAGGGAAGAGGAAGAAGAAACATTTCAGAGGAGAAAGAATTAGTTCCTCACTTATCATCACTCTTCTTGCTAGCATCCATAATAGCATAGTAATGAGGATGGAGAATATGTCAAGCTTAAGCATTGAAGCATGGCTCTTGGTTGGATTTGCACTCCATAGCCAAGAGTGTTGGTGTATGCTCTCAACCTCTACTTGCTTGGAGAAGGAGAGGGAGCTCTTGCCCTTTGCACAATGCACAATGAGAGTGTGTGTGAGTGTATGTGGGAGAGTATACCCCCTAAGAAATCCCCTAGCTTGCTTTGTTCAACCCTCCCTTGTAGCTCATGCTTGAAGTTTATTGTAGCCTCCAGACCTAGCCAATCACAAGCAAGAGGCATTACAAGCAATAAGGGTAGTCTTGGGACAAGTGTCCCCGTTTCCCCTTTAAGAGAGAGGACTTGATAAATGCAAGGATAATTAATTAAATCTCCTAAATTATCATTGGACCCCTTGGGTGGCCAACCAATAGGCTTCAGGAACACCATGAGGGCAACATGAGGAGGAACTTGACAAGTGTCCCTTTTGCTTTCTTTGTACCAAGCATGCCTTGTGTGAGTGTGTGGGTGTGTGAGCGTGTGGGTGTTCTCTCTCATCCCCCCTCATGTAGGGCTCGCTCCCTCCTTGTAGGGATTGAATCTTAGACCTTTGACACCTCAAGCCCCTCAAGCTTAGGCCCAGTTCCCACCACAAGCTTGACCCTTAAGCACTTCAAGCTTGGGTTGGGTTCGCATATGTCTATATTTTAACCCTTGTTCCAGTTTATTCTTCCACATTAAATGATCAGTTTAATATGAGAATATCATTTGGGTTGGTTAGACATTAGATTTTATGACATTACCTCTCTCTTGAAATCATAGTCGTCCTCGACTATGATTTCAAGAGGAGATAAAGCCTTAGTCATTAGGAAAAATGTGGACTCTCTTTGGGCCATATAGGATTAAGGTTAATTAGGCTCCAGCCAATAGAAAGAGAGCAATGTATATAAGTTTAGAACCTAAAAAAGTAGAGAGAATAATAGGGTTGTCCACTCATTTATTGCTTTGTATCCTAGAGGGAGGTGGATGGGTAAAAGAGGGAGGGGGAAAAAGGGAGGGGGGAGTGGTGGGTCCACAGTTACGTTTTTGCAAAAACCCTAAAATTTTAAAATTTTCAAAAAAAAATTAAATTCAAAATATTCCATCCAAAACTCCCCCCAAACCTACCCTATGATCAAAAAGTCATTTTCTCACTCTAGAACCTTTTTTCCAAGACTCCCTTCCTCCATAGCCCCTTTCCATAACACAAAGCTCTCACTCTCTCTCTAAACTTTTACACCTTCCTCCTTCAAGCTCTCCATTGCAACTTTAAGCTCCCACTCTCTCTCTAAACTGTCTCCCTCCTCCTTCCTCAAGCCTCCATTGCAACTTTAAGCTCCCACTCTCTCTCTAGACTCTGTTTCCCTCCTCCTTCCTCAAGCTCTCCATTGCAACTTTAAGCTTCCACTCTCTCTCTAAACTTTGTCTCCCTCCTCCTTCCCCAAGCTCTCCATTGCAATTTCAAGCTCCCACTTAAGCATCCATGGCAAACAATGGTCAAAATAGACGCCCCAAACCCATCATTCAAAGTATGGTTCTCCACAACTCGAAGAATGAGGAGCAGCAATGGGAACCTCAGCTTTTTCAAAAAGGTGCGTGGGTCTACATGCAACCTTCCGCAATCGGTCCCCATTGTGTTCGTGAAAGAACAAACGTTGATCTCCATTGGAAGGGAAGACTACTAGGCTTCAAGCAAGTAAGAGACAAGGATACGGTGGAAATCGTTCAACATGTTTTCATGTTTGGACACATGCGTCTACGAGCGATCACCAACCCAAGGGATTTTCCTTGTAATTGTATGTCCCTTGCACTTCAATGGTTTTGGTGGTAACAAAAAAATGGACTTTTTACATCTCACGGACTGTTTTGTTTCTATGTAGATGTTTTTCCTTCTAGCCTTGTGAAGGAGCAACCACTCTCGTGCCTTTCAGGCACATTTACGGCCATGCATGCAAGTCTTGGAGATATGCTCTTCTCCAACACAACTTCATCAAACCTTGCACGACAGAGGGTGTTCTTCTACACCCACAAGTACATTGTACCTACAAATGAGGAAGGCTACGGAGAGCTACAACCTTTGGAGGCTACAACCTTGCGTAGCATGGAGTGGCCAAAGCCAGATGCATTCACTATAATGTCTTTGAAAGCCAAGATTGTAGCTGATGTGAGAGCATCATTAAAATTTGGAAAAGCCTCGCGTTCCGTTGGGCTTGGATGGTGTTATCCTGCTCATGTCTTCGCTAGCATCTTTGGATCTTTGCCTTTCCATCATACAAATACTATGTATGTTTGCAAAGATCTACAATATGATACATTGGAAGCCATCCTTGGGGAGAAGTGGGGGTATCTTGAAGGACTTCACAACGGAGACCGCTTTCGGTGTCAAGTTGGAAGTTTCGGCATTGCTATCCGTTTCATCAAGGTGCGCTCCACTCTTTACGTGCGGTACTTCTATGAAAGGTGGATGTGCAAGCTTGGTGAATGGATTCCATTGCAATCCACCGATGCTACAATTGAGGTATTTGATATTGCAATCAAATTGTCGATTGGTGCCGTTGAAACCGTCCAAGTGAACAAGCATTGGACATTGGCCAATGTGCGGGAGCACTTAATGATAATGGGTTTAGAGCATGGAGAAGATACAAAATTTTGCATCGGACAACGTAAGGTGAATGATTTTTCTGTCTTAATTATGTTATATTTATGTTCTTTTGATTATTCCCTGCTCTAAGTTGGGTATGCTTTTTTTTTTTTTTACTAGATTAGTAGCCGCATGGAGAGCACGATTCAAATTGAAAAGGCATGGACAACGGAAGAGAATTTGATTTTATCATTAGAGTAGTTATGTTTTGTACTTCAATTTTTTATAATATCACAATTGTAACTTCAAGCGGATGGTTGTATCAAATTTTGGCAATGCACATTATCTTAAAGTTGTAGTGATGTGTTTTTTGAGTTAAATGATTGTAATTTAGTTTGTAAGTTTTTTATAACTTTTTGTTATTTGTGTTACTTTATGAAAATTGTTTAATATTTTAATTATTGTTTTTTTTTGTGGGGGGGCGTGCTCTATATAAAGCCTCCTAAACCCTACCATTTTCACGCTCTTTGCCTGTTCACACTCTTATTTGAGCTCCAACACTCTTTGCATTCCTACTTTAAGAGCTAGCATTATGGCATCCTCCTCCACCCCTCCCGAAGCCACGGCGTTACAACGCTTCCAAGCGTTTTTACAAACAATCGAGTGGCAAAATCGTGACGATCTTCACAATTTCTTCACCCAATTCCTTGATGTGAATGCAATATTCACCTAAACAGCCAATCTTTTCAGCCTATCTTAGGATTTTTTGAATTTTACATCGATAAGTATGCTGTACCAATTGTCGGACAAGGGGAATTGTGGATTCCATGCGATTTGCTTCGCTACATACACAAAGGCGATCTATAAGGGAAGTATGTGCCACTTCCCCCAACTTGCGAGCCCCGTTTTCATGTGATTACTTGCGTCCCTTGTATTCGGCACTTTCTTATGATATTGATCATTCGTTCGCGTCCCTCACTCTCGTGTCCCTCTTGCGTTCAGTTTTCAAGTTGCATTCTTGTGTATGCGTTTGCTTGCCTGCAGGTCCCGTTTGCATCGCAGGTGAGCCGACGCGGCCCCTTTTCCGCGACGCCCTGAACGAGGGCATCACACTTGGTATCAGAGCTTCGGCTCGAGTCCCCGCCGACCCGACGTCGGCCCGTGGCCCGTGGTTGTCACCACGTTTTCGGCCCGTCTGTCTCGTTTTTCCACGTTTTCTCCGCGTTCTCGGCTCGTGTTGCCCCATTTTGCCCCGTTTCACCATGTCCCTTGCGTGATTGCCCCGTTTTGCCCCGTTCCTTGCGTTTTCTCCACGTTCCCCACAGTTTTTCACCGTTTTGCCTCGTTTGACCCGCGTTTCGCCCCGTTTTCACCGCGTTCTTCGCATTCTTGGCCCGTTTTGACGCGTTTCTCCACGTTCCCCATCGTTTTTCAACGTTTTACCTCGTTTTGCCCCGTCTTATACCGTTTGGGACCGGTTTTCACCATTTTTGAGCCGTTTTTCGCGGTTTTCATCGTTTTGGACCCCGTTTTGCGCTGTTTCACAGTTTTCCAACGTTTTCAAGCCGTTTTCGTGCAGTTTTTTCGATATTTTTGAATTTCCCTCGGCTCCAACCACAAGAGCACCCCAATGGCGGGAAATCAAGAAGATGAAGAAGGATACAGGACTAAACCGAAACCGCATAGAGCCCCCAAGAAGAACAAAGAGAAGAAGTCGCGACAAGACCACCAAGACTCAATGGAAGAAAGACTGGAGGCATGCATCATGGCCTCTGTAGAACACCAAATCAACGTGATGTCCGCTAATCTGAGCGATCTACTGCAAACACAGTTAGGCCAGCGACACGAAGACCGCCCGGGGCCTAGTAATGTCAACGCGCGGCGAAACACACAAAGACGACCGCGGCCCGAAAGATTAGAGACAGTCGACGAAGATGAAGACTATCGGGATGACCGAAGTGAAGGGTGCTACTACAGCCCTGAGAGAATTCTAGAAGATGAAAACAGACTGGGAAAATTCAAACCCATTCCCCCAGAGAAATACAAAGGCCATCGCACCTCACTAGAACTCAACAAGTGGTTCAAAGAGGTAGAAGACGACATGCAGTGGAACAACATAGGCAGACGCAGATGGGTGCAAGTGGCCAAAACCTTCCTGACTGAAGACGCCTATGTATGGTTCCTCACTGAACAGCCATCAAAGCACTGGGAGGACTGGGAAGACTTACAAAGAGACATGCTCAACTATTTTGTCCCAGAGAATGAAGGCAACAAAGTCAGGGATTCGTGGCGCGATCTACGCCAAGACGGCCACATATCAGATTACGTTGTCAAGTACCGACGACTGATGCTTCAACTTCCACTGATGCACACAGCAGACATGCTACATGGCTTCCTATACGGCCTTAAGCCCTGGGCCCGTCGCGAGGTAGAGAAGCAGAACCCCAACACCTGGGAAGTGACCGCCAATATGGCCGAAAAACTACGGGATACAAACTCAACCCCAGGTTTTCCCCCGAATAACCCTCGCCCCAACAATTTTGCCCCCAATAACTGGACTAACCCAACCGCCGGGCGAGGCCGCGGATTTGTACCCAATAACAAAAGCAACGAACCCCGCTCACCACCGCGCAACTCTTTTGCGAGCAATTCCTACAGCACCACATCCAGCAGTTCTGTCCCCAATACTTACAAGGGCAACAATAACAACCCGCACCCCGATCGCATCTGGTGCAGTTACTGCAGGATTGCTCATGGCCCCTACTACACGTGTATACGCAAGCGCAATCAAGCAGCCTCCTCATCTAGCAGGGTCAACACCCTCCAAATCGAAGAACCACCCTCCCCCCCCCCCCCCCCCCCCCGAATAAGAGTCGAAGAACTGGCTAGCCCTGTTGCTAACCAGCAACCCCGGATTGGAGCAGTATCCCTCCACCCGCAATGCATGGCAGCAGGGATAACGGACATTCAGAACTTATATGTCCAGGCAACAATTGGATCCCAGCAGCAATAGATCATGGTAGACTCAGGCGCCACACACAATTTTCTATCACCACAATGCGCCGCGCGGCTGGGCCTACGTCTCACCACCGTCAATGAAACGACAGTCAAGTTTGCCCGAGGAAAGGATAACAATGTCAAGGCAGCTCGTCAAGTCGGGATTGAGATGGGCGAATTCACATGCCGACTTGATTTCATCGTGGTCCCAATGGACGACTTCGAGGCAAGTATTGGTCTCTCCTTCAACGGTAAGTATCTCATTGCACTCCTAGGCATGAAGGTGGATCAATTACTGCTGAATAATCAAGGCAAAGCAGTGACAGTACAAGGCGCTAGACTCACAACAAAGCAAGCTGTCACCCGTCAGGCACATCTTCAAACCAACCCCCCTCCCATCAACTGCCAAGACCCTACTCAGTTAGCAGCGATGAAAGGCAAACAAAAAGTCCCAGAGCACTCGCCCCCCAAACTCAATCTAATGAGTGCAAAGCAAGCAGAGCGGGCTCTCAAGAAAGGAGCTCAGGTTCACCTCTGCATCATGCAAGCAAAGGAACAGCCCACAGCAAGGCTCAACTCCATCACCATCGAGCAGGCCAAAGTGGGTGATCCCTCCCTTACCCCCATCCTCCTGAAGTACAAGGATGTCATGCCTCTAGAACTTCCCCCCGGCCTACCCCCTCCCCATCAAATTCAACATGAAATTGACCTCATCCCAGGAAGCACACCCCCGGCGAAGGCCCCCTACCGCATGAACGACACCGAACTCCAAGAGCTCAAGAAGCAACTCCAGGAATTAGAGGATCAAGGTTTCATCCGGCCCAGTAGCTCTCCTTTTGGGGCCCCAGTCCTGTTTGTCAAGAAGAAAGACGGTTCGATGCGACTATGCGTGGATTATCGGGCCCTCAACAAGATAACTATCAAGAACAGGTACCCAGTCCCCCTCATGGACGATCTTCTGGACAGACTACAGGGTGCCCAATACTTCACTCGCATCAACCTCCGCTCAGGCTATCACCAAGTCCGCATCGCCTCTAAAGACATCCCGAAGACCGCCTTCCGCACACGCTACGGCTCCTGGGAATGGATGGTCCTGGGGTTCGGTCTCACCGGCGGTCCGGGCACTTTCAGCAGAATAATCCATGACAGTTTGCGCGACATGATTGACGACTACCTAATCACCTACATCGATGATTTGCTCATTTACAGCAAAACCTTAGAAGAGCACCAGAAGCATGTCGTCGCAGTACTCCAGCGCCTCCAGGAACACCAGCTGTATGCCAAGCTGGAGAAGTGTGAGTTTGCTGTCCAGAAAATCGAGTTCCTTGGCTTCATCGTCACGTCAGAAGGTATTATGGTGGATCCCACGAAAGTCGACGCTGTCATCAAGTGGGCTCCATCGACATCCATCAAAGAAGTCCGAGAGTTTGTGGGCTTCTGTCAGTACACACGTCGCTTCATCCGCGACTTCAGCAAGATCGCGGCACCACTCACAGAGATAACCAAAAGCCACAAACCCTTTCAGTGGACCCATAAAGAAGAAGAAGCCTTTGAGAACCTGAAGATAGCCATGTGTAGCACCCCCGTCCTCCGACTACCCGACTTCACCAAACCATTTGAAGTCCACACTGACGCCTCCGATGGTGCTATTGGTGGAGTCCTCCTGCAAGAGAATCAACCTATCGCCTACGAGTCCCACAAGTTTACAGATGTCGAGACCAGATGGACCACCCATGAGAAGGAAATGCTCGCTGTCGTTCACTGCCTCCGAAAGTGGCGACACTATGTCCAAGACAAACACACCAAGGTATACACAGACAACATATCCCTCAAGTACTTCCAAACACAGCCCAAAATAACCCCCAAGCAAGCCCGGTGGCAGGATAGACTGGCAGAATATGATATCGAGATCATCCACAAACCGGGCACCACAAATGTCATGCCCGATGCCCTCAGACGAATGCCCACCCTCACTGCTATCTCCACAGCAACCAGCACTCTACGCCAACGCATCCTCGACGCTCAAAAAGATGATCCTGTTGTCCTCCGCATGCTCAACGACCACATCTCTGGTAAAGCTGCAGTGGGTCTCTTTGAAGTCAAAGATAACCTCTTCTACGCGCATGGAAAAATCTACATCCCCAATGATCCAGAGCTAAAGAAAGACCTCATGTGGGAGGCTCATGACTGCAAGCTAGCTGGACATGGTGGCCAGAAGAGATCTTATGACAAACTCCATCAACACTACATGTGGCCCGAAATGAAGGACGACATAATCGACTACGTGCACACCTGCCCAACCTGTCAACTGGTCAAAGCTCAAAGAGTCAAGCCTGCTGGCCTCCTCCACCCCATGCCAACACCCTCCCGGCCTTGGGACATGGTAAGTATGGACTTCATCGTCGACCTCCCCCCCTCCCACGGCCACACTACCATCATGGTGGTCGTCGACTACTTCACCAAGCAAGCCCACTTCATACCAGCAAAGCCTCCCGTCATCGCCTACCAAGTCGCCAAACACTTCTTCGCCAAAGTCTTCAAATACCACGGCCTCCCCTTAGCCATAGTTTCAGATCGCGACACCCGCTTCCTTAGTGACCTCTGGCGCGAGCTCTTCAAGCTACTAAGCACCCAACTCTGCTTCTCCTCCGCCTACCACCCTGAAACCGACGGCCAAACTGAAAGAGTCAACCAAGGCATCGAAGACTACATCCGCAGCTACGTCAAGGCCGATCAGAAGGACTGGTCCGAATACATGGACGTCCTGGAATTTCACTACAACAACTCCATCCACAGCAGCACTGGCTACACCCCCTTCGAGCTCTCCACAGGTAAAGAAGTCATCACACTGACGGGATCAAAGCGAACCCCGAACCCCGACGGCCTCTAAAACACCGGGGACCGAATGGCGCACCTCGAGCCTGTCATGGTAAAGCAAACAGGGGGCACCACCTAGCTTCAGCGGCTAGGACGCAAACAATACACCACCATAACAAAGTTTTCATCCAAGAGAGATGGATGCTTGGGAGCAATGATGAAGAGGAAAGGGAATGAGATCAAGTGAGAGAGAGAGAGAGAGAGAGAGAGAGAGAGAGAGAGAGTGAGGGAGGGGGTATAGCGGCTTAGTACTTAGGCACCACAAAAGGATGGCGAATCCGCACACCCTTCACACATACACAAGCTCCCTCCAAACACAAAACTAGGTGGCGATTCCGCACACCTCACATGGGCAAAACATTACAAGAAAACATACTCACAAAACCTCAAGCTTTATTTAGAGAATAAGGCGATGAAATGGGGAGCATAGGGTAGGGGAATGAGAAGGGAGAGCGTGGTAGAGCACATGGCGGATAGGTGAGAGTTGATGGCGAAGACTCACACGAGGGTTACGGCCATCATCCTTCATTTAGTTTCCCTTCATCTTCCATAGCCCAAGGGTGTAGAGGTCATGCTTAAGACAAGCATGGTGATGGTGATGGTGTGGGTGTGTGTGTGTGCACTAGGCACACACAGTGCATAGTGTACTCTTTGGTGATGGTGTGTGTGTGTTTAGTGTGATGGTGACCCCTCTTTATATAGGGGAGGAGGGGGGAGAAATTCTAGAATTTAGAAATGAAGAAATCATTATCTACATAGGCCATGTGATTGTGGGCCCCACTTGTCTGGCTGTGTGTATATGTGCCAGAACAGTAGTCTCATGAGAGAGAGACTAAGAGAGAGAGATGGGTTGATGAAAAAAAGTGAGAGGTGACATGGAGAATAAAGTAATTACAAGAGGGGAGAGAGGGTAGTGTGTTCAGAGGTGAATCTGTGTGCAGATGTGTGTGAACACAAGAAAAATCAGGTAACCACCGGGTGGGGATGGGTATGTGGGCACCTTTTTCAGTGAAACTGAGTGTGTGTGAGTGTGGGGGAGGTTATTTAGCTACAATACAAGAGACATGGTGCCCTTTAGAGAGAGAGGGGGGTATTTGGGTCATGGGATATGATAGGAGAGAGAAAGGGGGGGTGGGGTATACTATTTTGGAAGATAGGATAAGTTGCATGTGAGTTAGGGTGCATTATTGGTGAGTTAGAATGCATTATTGGCGAGAGGTGGGGTAGCTTGAGGGGAGAGAGAAAGGAGAAAGGACAAGGGGAAGAGAGAGGGGGTTGACCTTTTGAGTGGAGGAGAGGAAAAGGGACACACGGCGGGGCAACAGTGAAGAAAAAGGAGGCAAGGTGGGGATGGGCTGCCCCGCAGGCATGAGGTGGCCTATTTTACCTTTCTTAGATATTTACATAATCATACTTTATTTTTTTCTTACTTTTTCCAATGCCTTTTATCACTCCCTCCCTAAGAGGGGGTTTTCATGGGGTGGGGACGAGAGAAGAGGGGTATGGGAGCTTGGCTTGTGAAAAGCCCCCATCATTAGCCCTCCCCTTTTGGATAGAGGCATTCATGTCTCTAGCTCATCTGTTTGATCATTATCGTCTGAGGTGGTGGCTGATGGTGTGTCCTCATCTGGAATGTCAATTGGCGGAGCCTGGTCAAATCGAAGAAAATAAGGTTTAAGTCGCCAACCATTTACCCTAGTTTTATGAAGTTTTCCATCAGCCTCCATAAGCTGGTAGCTTCCATTGGCACACTTTTTTCTGATGATGAAAGGGCCTTCCCATCGGTGCAGGAGTTTCTTATCCTTGCGCGTGTCGAAGCGATTGTCGTAGCGGAGCACCAACATTCCTTTCTTCAATTCTTTTTTCCGGAGATTCTCGTTAAAGCTAAGCCGTCTATGCTCTGCTTGTGCTGCATAATAATTTATTGCTTCTTCTCTGTCTAGCTGCAGTCTTTCCAAGTTGATGATGTGATCTCTCAAATGCATGTTGGGTTGTTGAAGTTGGCTTGCCATTACTCTGAGACTTTGTAGTTGCACTTCAATGGGCAAGATTGCTTCCTTACCAAATACTAGATGATATGGTGTGAATCCCAAGGATGTACGAAATGAAGTTCTGTAGGCCCATAAAGCTCGTAGTAGATACTTATCCCAGTCTCCGGGATGATTGTTTACCTGCTTGGTAATAATTTTAGAAACCATTCCATTTACCTTTTCAACTAGGCCATTACATTGAGGGTAATATGGTGAAGAGTGCCTCCTTGTAATGCCCAATTTTTGCATTAATTCTCCTACCAAGTCTGCTCTGAAACCTGGCCCTCTATCAGAGATGATCTCTAAAGGTGTGCCAAACCTACAGCATATGTGCTCGTAGATAAATTTAGCTACCTCTACCGTTGTGATTCTAGTGGTGGCTGTAGCCTCTGCCCATCTAGTCATGTAGTCGACCCCCATGATAATGTAGAATTTGCTTGAGTTGGCCCTAGGTAATGGCCCAATGGCATCGATACCCCATTTTTCAAATGGGCCATATGAGAGAATAGGTGTCTGTGGTTCATACATAAGTGACCTAGTGCCGGCCTTTTTACACAACTTACACGTTTTGCACCAATGGTGTACATCACGGTTGAGGCTAGGCCATATGAAGCCTGCCTGCAAGATTTTCCTACTTGTTATGTCTAGGGCAAAGTGACCACCACAAACCCCGTCGTGATAGCTAGCAATTACTCCCGTGATTTCGTGAGAGAGAGGGACCTTCCTGAGTATTTGGTCCTTACCCTTACAATACAAACCATCATTGATGAGTCGATACCTTGTGGCCTTCCGCGTCAGCCATTGCTTCTGTCCCTTTGTTAAATCTGATGGGCATTCCCCTATTTCCAAAAAATGCATGATGTCAGGCAAGGCATCACTGCCTTGAAATAGAGGGAGCTTTAGTTTTATTGCTCCAACCACCACTTCCTGTAGTCTTTCACTTGCTAGGGCATCTGCTTCTTGGTTTTGAGCCCTTGGGATATGGTGTATTTGAACTTCTTCAAACTTACTCAACAAGGTTTTTACACCACTTAAGTGAGTCCTTAAACTAGGATTCTTGCATGTCCATGCTCCATTTACTTGCCTTACTAGAAGTAGAGCATCCCCAAATACATTAAGGCGTTGTACACCTTGCGAGACGCACCATTGTAGGCCCTTGGTTAGTGGTGCATACTCAGCTTCATTGTTAGAATGTGAATCTAACAATTGGCCCAACGAAAATACCTTTGTCCCTTTGTCATCAAAGACCACTATGCCTGCAGCTGCTTTGTCGGACGCTCGCTTGTAGGCTCCATCAAGGTAGAGAGAGTATGCTCCTTCTACCATCGGTGGTACTGGAGGTAATCGGACTTCTCCTTCCTTAGATTGCTTCTCCTTCCTTTCAAAGACTTGGTAGGTCATGAGTCCCCCCAAACTTGCCCTTGTCGTGCTTTCTACCTGTACCGTGTATTCAAACTCTTGCAGACTAACTAGCCATTTAGTAATTCTAGCAGACACATCCATGTGTTGTACAACATAGTGAAATATTTCATCCGTGGTTAGAATCACAAATTGCTTAGGCAGCAAATATGACCTTTCTCTCCTGTTGTCATCATTCGACTAGAGAAGTAGATTGGCCTCATGAAAGATGTCGCCGTATCCTTTTGGAGTAGCACAACCCCCAATGAGTCATCACCAACACTTGAGGTGACATAGAATTTTTCATCCCACTTAGGTGGTGAGATAGTTGGCAGAGTGGCTAAGACCTCCTTTACCTTGTTGTAGTGATGTTCGCTTTCCTTGTCCCAAGTGAAAGTTGATCTTTGAGTGAGTTGTTGCAGTGGTAGAACAAGTTGTGATAGTAGATATATGAATCTACTTAATTACCTCACCTTTTGTAGAAAAGAGACCAGTTGACGTGCGGTCGTTGGTGAAGGTAGGGCTATGAGTGCGGACACCTTACTTGGGTCGGCGTTGATACCTTTTGCTGAAATTTCATGGCCTAGTAGAATGACTTTACTCTCCCCAATGTGGCATTTATCCACATTTAATTGCCCACCTAGGCTCTGCAACCTGGCCAAACCTTCAGTTACCTTTTCTAAATGTGAAATACGAGAGCTATATATACAAAAATCATCAATGAACACTCTTATGGATGTTCCAAAGAATGGTTGAAAAACATATGTGACATATCTTTGGAATGTGGCAGGTGCATTTGTGAGACCAAATCCCATCAACATTTGCAAAAAACTATCTTTCTCCTCAAGTGTTAATTCCGTAGACAACATACCCTTCAACCTACTTCCTCCTAGGCCAGGTGATTTTCTCTCCTCTTCATTGGGTTGCCCTTTTGGTGATGGATCACCAGTTGTGCTTACCCTTTGTGGATCCTTCATAATGATACCCATCACATCAATGGAACTGTCATTTTCGTCGGTGGATGTGGTCTCCTCCTCAGAACTGGAAGATTCACTAGTGGTTTCATCTGCCGATGTTTCCAGATTCATTTGCTTCTGCTTGCCAATCCTCATGTCGTAGTAGATTGTCTCCCCTTTCTTACTGGTCATGCGTAGAAGGCCAGTACTCTAGTCCTGTTTTGCCTTCATGGCCATCAACCATGGCCTTCCCAAAATTAGTGGATAGCCCTCCCCCTTAGTAGGCATTACAAAAACATCTACCTCTACCTCAGTGTTGAAAGCTTTGATTTTCACGGCACTTACCACACCCACACACTTTACTTTTGCGTTGTTTGCCATCTTTGCCTTGCATGGAGAAGGCTTGTCAACCTCGAGCCCTAATCAAAGCATCATAGCTTCGCTCATTACACAGATTTGTGCACCTCCATCAATGTAGGTGTTTCCAACCCTCTTTCCTTTTATGTTTACGTCGACAATTGGAAGGATGTCATCCATGTTGCATCCCGAAATTGCTCTGGCTACCTTTGTTTTGGAGCGTCTTGTACTTACCATTTTAGACCATTGTCGCCTTACTTTAGGTACAAGATGTAGCAGCTGTGGCCATGTAATCTTCGGTCCTTGCTCTGCCACATCCAATGTTAGATCATAGGGCTTAGAACTTTCCCCTAGCTGGAAGTCGCTGATGCCCAATTTCCGTCGTGGCCTGGATGGCCTCTACCCAGTTTCTCCTCTCATGCTTCTCTCATCATCTGATTGTGTAGCCTTCTCCCTCCTAGCTCTTTTCACAGTCATGGCCTCAAGTGGTTCTAAAAAGGTTGCCTTCTCCTTACCCTTGTCCCTCTCCTTTGCTCTGGGTGGATCCACTACTACGGCTTTTCCTTTCTCTTCTAGCCTTATGATGTTTACAGGGCGATCAGGTGGTGGGGCTGGTGGAAGAGGTGGAATGGATGCTTGTAGTGGTGTCTGGGGTGGACGTAGAATTTGTGTTGGTGGGGTTGGTGCTCGGGGTGGGGGTGTTCTTTCTCTAGGGGGTGACAATTGTTTCCTCCTACCTCCTCTATTATAGTTTTGTCGTGGTTTGGGACAGTAGTACATATCGTGACCGTCTTCTCCGCAGTTGTAGCAATGATACTCCCTGTTTTGTCGTCGTGCTCTTCCAGGGTCTTGATCTCTTTCTTGACTCCTCCCTTGTTGTATTAAGTGGACAGACAAATTCTGCAGTTGGTCAGTAATATGGGCCAACATATCTTGTTGGTCATCTCTTACCCCAAGAGCCGGTGGAGGTGGTGGAATGGTGGTTGTCGTAGTTGCTGGTCGACGTGATGTTGTTGTTTCTGTTGACTCGGTTTCTTTGGCTTTCATTCGCAGCTTCTTGTCCTTAAGGCGAGCAATCTCAACGGCTAACTCGTACGTAGCCGGGAATCTACCTTTCACCTTCTCCTTGAGAAGCGTCCATAAGCCATGCGTGAACCGATCTTTTTTTAGGAAATCGGGTGCAGATTCCCCCCTTGCCAGTGACTCAACCCACCGTTCCCACAAATCCACAAATTTGGACTCATAGGTGGCATATTCTAAAAGACCCTCCTGCTTTAAGTCTCTCAACTTGTCCCACAACTTTTCTGAAGTGGTACCTCCCCCAAAGCGCCTCTTAAAAGCGGTTTTTAAGGGTTCCCAGTCATCCTTGGTTACTTGTGGAAGTGCATTGTACCATGATCTAGCTTCTAGCTTCATGAGATGCTTAAAGATTTTAACCCGGGATTCATCCGTATCTTTGTTGCTCACTACACATGCTACTTCAAAGTCATCTAGGAAGTCTGTTACCAAATCCTCCCCCTTCTTTCCTTTAAATGTTGGAAATGCTACACTTGCCATGATTACTGAGAGAGAGCTAAAAAGACACACTGCTTATCTTGCAAAAGTTTTTTCTTCTTTATAAGGAGGCGTGTATACCCTCTTATACTAGGACATAGATTAAAACTTCAAACGGTACATTGCCTTGTACCAAAGGTAGGACAAATGGTTGATCTGATGACAGAACCTCAAAAAATCGCTCCCCACCCAGCATGGTGTTAATGACGTGATGATAGTGAGCCTTCAAATCCAGTATTACCTTGATTGAGCGTACACGTGTTGGTATGTGTGATCTGTCTTGAGGTAGGTTGTACTGATTCATGTGAAGCTTAGAGGTGCTTAGTCCCTGTCCAAGCTTGTGGGAGAGGGTGGTGTTCTTTCCTGAAACAAACTTAGTAGATCCCTAGTTTCTCTAGTGAGAGTGTGAGCCAATGATTCCGTTATCTGTGCTGCAGCATCAGGTGCGACTTGAAAACTGACTGTGATAATTACCTCGGTGACTTGAGTTACCCGATTCTCAAAGTAGAATAGTGTTGATTCTCTATTGTGTAGAGCTTCCCATTTTGTTGTTGTGGGTTGGTTGTAGGTTGCGGACATGGTTTCGACCTTCTCCTTCTTCTTCTTGGCACTTGGCCTATGTATATCCACTGGGTTTGGCGTGTTGGTTGACTCTCCCACTGCAAATCGATTACCGTTACGCCTGGAACTCGAGCTTCGATGGAGATGCGGAGTTCCTCTAGTTGTGCTTGGAGCTCTTCTTCTTCTTTCGTCCAATTAGCAAATCCTGCTAGCCATTCATCCATTCACAGTAGTTTAGGGGTTTCAGTCTTGTAAACTGAAGGGTTTCATCAAAAGATCCTCAGTGGGGGCACCAAATGACGGGAGCAAAGAGAACCCTGAACCTCGACAGCCTCTAAAACCCCAGGGACCGAATGGCGCGCCTCGAGCCTGTCATGGTAAAGCAAACAGGGGGCACCACCTAGCGTCAACGGCTAGGACGCAAAAAACACACCACCATAACAAAGTTTTCAACCAATAGAGATGAATTCTTGGGAGCAATGATGAAGAGGAAAGGGAATGAGATCAAGTGAGAGAGAGAGAGAGAGAGAGAGAGAGAGAGAGAGTGTGAGGGAGGGGGTATAGCGGCTTAGTACTTAGGCACCACAAAAGGATGGCGAATCCGCACACCCTTCACACATACACAAGCTCCCTCCAAACACAAGACTAGGTGGCGATTCCGCACACTTCACATGGGCAAAACATTGCAAGAAAACATACTCACAAAACCTCAAGCTTTATATAGAGAATAAGGCGATGAAATGGGGAGCATAGGGTAGGGGAATGAGAAGGGAGAGCGTGGTAGAGCACATGGCGGATAGGTGGGAGTTGATGGCGAAGACTCGCACGAGGGTTACGGACATCATCCTTCATTTAGTTTCCCTTCATCTTCCATAGCCCGAGGGTGTAGAGGTCATGCTTAAGACGAGCATGGTGATGGTGATGGTGTGGGTGTGTGTGTGTGCACTAGGCACACACAGTGCATAGTGTACTCTTTGGTGATGGTGTGTGTGTGTTTAGTGTGATGGTGACCCCTCTTTATATAGGGGAGGAGGGGGGAGAAATTCTAGAATTTAGAAATGAAGAAATCATTATCTACATAGGCCATGTGACTATGGGCCCCACTTGTCTGGCTGTGTATATGTGCCAGAACAGTAGTCTCAGGAGAGAGAGACTAAAAGAGAGAGATGGGTTGATGAAAAAAAATGAGAGGTGACATGGAGAATAAAGTAATTACAAGATGGGAGTGTGTTCAGAGGTGAATCTGTGTGCAGATGTGTGTGAACACAAGAAAAATCAGGTAACCACCGGGTGGGGATGGGTCTGTGGGTACCTTTTTCAGTGAAACTGAGTGTGTGTGAGTGTGTGGGAGGTTATTTAGCTACAATAAAAGAGACATGGCACCCTTTAGAGAGAGAGGGGGGTATTTGGGTCATGGGATATGATAGGAGAGAGAAAGGGGGGGTGGGGTATACTATTTTGGAAGATAGGATAAGTTGCATGTGAGTTAGGGTGCATTATTGGTGAGTTAGAATGCATTATTGGCGAAAGGTGGAGTAGCTTGAGGGGAGAGAGAAAGGAGAAAGGACAAGGGGAAGAGAGAGGGGGTTGACCTTTTGAGTGGAGGAGAGGAAAAGGGACACACGGCGGGGCAACAGTGAAGAAAAAGGAGGCAAGGTGGGGATGGGCTGCCCCGCAGGCATGAGGTGGCCTATTTTACCTTTCTTAGATATTTACATAATCATACTTTATTTTTTTCTTACTTTTTCCAATGCCTTTTATCACTCCCTCCCTAAGAGGGGGTTTTCATGGGGTGGGGACGAGAGAAGAGGGATATGGGAGCTTGGCTTGTGAAAAGCCCCCATCAACACCTCTTGCACTGGCAACCGGTGATGTGCATGAGCAGGATCTGGAATGTGAAGAGTTTCTTCAACAATGGCAAACCCGCGTGCAAAGTGCAAAGAAGAGTCTCGAGCAAAGTAAGGTACCCATCTCCAAATACGCCAACCAAAAGCGAAGGCCTGCCGAACTCTTCCAAGAAGGTGACTTAGTCCTCGTCAGCTCTGAGAATATCACCCTCCCGCAAGGCCTCTCCCCGAGGTTCAACCACCGCTACTATGGGCCATACAAAGTGCTCAAGTCCTACAACGACATCACCTACAAGCTCGATCTCCCATCACACATCAACATCCACAACGCCTTCCATGTAAGTCTACTCAAAATATTTGTGCCAGATAACACCTATGGTAGAAGCCTCCCCAAATATGTAAAGGATGGCCCGCCACATGAGCCGGAGGCCATCCTAAAGTCGCGTTTTGGGCTCCGGGGACAACTTTTCTATGTCAAATGGCGCAATCGCCCCATGACGGAATGCACTTGGGTACCTGAAGAGATCATGCTTCAACTCAGAAGAGCCCTTGTGCTGCGCTTCTACAACATGACCACTGAAGAGGAGGACAACACACTACATGACAACAACATAGAGTAGTCCTCCCCCCCACTTGTAACTAGCATCACCCTAGGTAGCTAGACATTTTTGGCAACACGTCACTCCCCCCCTAGTAAATATCCTCCCCAAAACCTCGGCATCAACTTTTGTATTGGCACCTCTCAAAACCCCAGCTTGACGTGGGCGTCAAGCTCTCTCAACCCGGGGGTGTATATAAGGGAAGTATGTGCCACTTCCCCCAACTTGCGAGCCCCGTTTTCATGTGATTACTTGCGTCCCTTGTATTCGGCACTTTCTTATGATATTGATCATTCGTTCGCGTCCCTCACTCTCATGTCCCTCTTGCATTCAGTTTTCAAGTTGCGTTCTTGTGTATGCGTTTGCTTGCCTGCAGGTCCCGTTTGCATCGTAGGTGAGCCGGCGCGGCCCCTTTTCTGCGACGCCCCGAACGAGGCCGTCACACGATCGGCTTTTCACCCAGCGACTTCAGCGATTTTTTGTAATTGCGGGTGAGGCAGGTCAGTTCATTGAAGATTCACGTTTGAAAGAGAAGAAGGTCGGCACCCAGTTTCTAAGTCGCTTGGCGACTTTTGTGTTTCTTCTTGCGGAGGAGCCTGAAAGATCTGAGGTGAATTTGCCTCATTTGCGCCTTGGGGGTGTCGTCAAGGACACAAAGAAGCCCATTATCGCACCCTGGGATGCAAGCAAAGAGGGCAATATTCTTGCCCTAACCTACCCAGGAGGTGTCATGGATGCCGCCAAATCCATGGGTGATGAGGGTGCAGAAGCATCCTTTAAGCCCACTGCAGATGCGCCGGAGGAGACATTAACTCCGGAGGTTTTTTTTGAACACCTCTCCCCAATTGTGATAGATGGGGAGGAATATTTGTTTTTACATGATCTTGAAAAGACTTTTGACATCCACATGGATGAGTGTCTGTCCATCCTCTGTGCCACTGTAGAGTCCTCTGCCATTGACTCCTCTTTCGATTCTTTGGATCGAATCCTCCTTCCCCTTGGAGAGAGTGTGGTAGATACAGTGGAGTTAGCAATGGTGGCGGTGACATATGCACCGCACTCATCTGTGTCAGAGGATGAGTTTGTAGCTACACGTGCATTTCTTGAAGCCCAACGCACTCCTATGCCTGTTCATATAGATGAACTTGAGAGTGTCGCTATGGCTCCCAATTCATCTATTTCTCTTGACAGCAAAGGCATAAACGATGAAGACGACGAAAAACAAGAGGTATTAATTGATTTTTGTTTTGTGATTACGTTAATTTTCATTGTTGCATTCTGAAATCTTATTTACCTATTGATTTCTTTGTAGAATGTTGTGGCAGGTTGAGGAGGAGATGGTAGGCGCCAAGCTTTTGGATGCCAGTGGTCTCTTGCGCATTACCTTGGCAAGCTCCCCCAGGACGGCTTTGCGATAATCCACAAGGAGTACACTCCTTGTGGTCAATTTTGGGTGTCAATGATGAAAGCAATGAGCCGCATCCTATGCCTGTCAACCATATCTCAAGCCTCCCCAGTTATATATCTTGTAAATAAATCTCTGGCCAGTGCTGCATTTGCGACACATATTCGTGGTCATGTGCTTTGTAACGTGGCCTTAAGCCAAGCTGTAGGTCTAAGCAATGTGGAACAAATTGCTTGGGATGTGCTGCACAAACAGCTTCCTTGCGTCCAAGAGCGCCGAGAAAACATTGCTCGCCATATCTTACATGGCTCAAGCAGTCAATAGATGCATAAATCTTGTAATTAACTCCTTCAAGTATGTAATGAGATATCACATCTTTGTACTTTGTTATTTCAAAATTCGAATGGAAATTGATTTTAACTGGTACTTTTCAACTTCTATATTGAGTTTATTGTACGATAGATAGTATATGATTGGTTCTATCTTGTGATACACTTGTGTAATTCTCTGAATCAAAATATAGAGTTTTTTTCAGTCCAATCTCCATCAATAAAAACATAATAACATTGTATTCTTATAATTTTGGCATAAAAAAGCTTTAATTAGGTTGTCTAAGGGCCTGCCGCAGAGGCGCGCGAGAAGTCAATAGTAACATTTACTTTTGGCTTCTCGTGCGCCTCTGTGGCAATCCTCTAGACAGCCTAATTAAAGGTTTTTTAAGCAAAAATTATAAGAATACAATGTTTTTTTGGTTATTCAATCAACCAAACTTGGTTGACAGTTCTTTTATCCACATCTCTCTCTCTCTCTCTCTCTCTCTCTCTCTCTCTCTCTCTCTCTCTCTCTCTCTCTCTCTCTCTCTCTCTCTCTCTCTACTTAGCTTTACTTATCACTTAAAACAAATGTACACGACTCGTTCTATTTGAAAAAGCCACGACTCGTTATATTTAAAAAAGATATCTTTACATTGGCAAAATTGCCTAAAAGTCAAATTCAATCTCTTTGTCCTCTGATTCGACGCGCAAGAGCTAAATCTTTAGGCATTATTGTCACCCGTTTTGCATGAATATAACACAAGTTGGTGTTTGAAAAATAGAAATTAGATGATATTCTACCGCTTCTTACAGAGCTTCTACGGCGATACCTTGAACTCGAAACGCCATTCGATAACTTTGCATGATCTCTTTTACCAAACGTGCGAATGGTGCCTTGCGTATGAGAAGGTCTGAAGTTTTTTTATAGTGACGAATCTCTTGCAACGCCTTTGGAATGCGTCGTTTCACAGCAGGAGCCCGTTGTTGAGGGATGGTAGTGATGGGGGCTTTTCACAAGCCAAGCTCCCATACCCCTCTTCTCTCGTCCCCACCCCATGAAAACCCCCTCTTATGGAGGGAGTGATAAAAGGCATTGGAAAAAGTAAGAAAAAATAAAGTATGATTATGTAAATATATAAGAAAGGTAAAATAGGCCACCTCATGCCTGCGGGGTAGCCCATCCCCACCTTGCCTCCTTTTTCTTCACTGTTGCCCCGCCGGGTGTCCCTTTTCCTCTCCTCCACTCAAAAGGTCAACCCCCTCTCTCTTCCCTTTGTCCTTTCTCCTTTCTCTCTCCCCTCAAGCTACCCCACCTCTCACCAATAATGCATTATAACTCACCAATAATGCACCCTAACTCACATGCAACTTATGCTATCTTCCAAAACAGTATACCCCACCCCCCTTTTCTCTCTCCTACACTCTCCCATGATCCAAATACCCCCCTCTCTCTCTAAAATTCAAAATCTCTCTTGTCTTGTAGCCAGATGGCCTCCCCCACACCCACACACACTCAGTTTCACTGAAAAAGGTGCCCACAGACCCATCCCCACCCAGTGGTTACCTGATTTTCTTGTGTTCACACACATCTGCACACAGATTCACCTCTGAACACACTCCCCTCTCTCCCCTCTTGTAATTACTTTATTCTCCATGTCACCTCTCACTTTTTTTCATCAACCCATCTCTCTCTCTTAGTCTCTCTCTCATGAGACTACTGTTCTGGCACATATACACACAGCCAGACAAGTGGGGCCCACAGTCACATGGCCTATGTAGATAATGATTTCTTCATTTCTAAATTCTAGAATTTCTCCCCCCTCCTCCCCTATATAAAGAGGGGTCACCATCACACTAAACACACACACAACATCACCAAAGAACACACTATGCACTGTGTGTGCCTAGTGCACACACACACACACACCCACACCATCACCATCACCGCAATCACCATGCTTGTCTTGAGCATGACCTCTACACCCTTGGCTATGGAAGATGAAGGGCAACTAAATGAAGGATGATGGCCATAATCCTCGTGCGAGTCTTCGCCATCAACTCCCACCTATCCGCCATGTGCTCTACCACTCTCTCCCTTCTCATTCCCCTACCCTATGCTCCCCATTTCATCGCCTAATTCTCTAAATAAAGCTTGAGGTTTTGTAAGTATATTTTCTTGCAATATTTTGCCCATGTGAGGTGTGCGGAATCGCCACCTAGTCTTGTGTTTTGGAGTGAGCTTGTGTATGTGTGAAGGGTGTGCGGATTCGACATCCTTTTGTGATGCCTAAGTACTAAGCCGCTATACCCCCTCCCTCACACTCTCTCTCTCTCTCTCTCTCTCTCTCTCTCTCTCTCTCACTTGATCTCATTCCCTTTCCTCTTCATCATTGCTCCCAAGAATTCATCTCTATTGGATGAAAACTTTGTTATGGTGGTGTGTTGTTTGCGTCCTAGCCGTTGAAGCTAGGTGGTGCCCCCTGTTTGCTTTACCATGACAGGCTCGAGGCACGCCATTCGGTCCCCTGTGTTTTAGAGGCCGTCGGGGTTCGGGGTTCGGGGTTCGCTTTGCTCCCGTCATTTGGTGCCCCCACTGAGAATCTTTTCATGAAACCCTTCAGTTTACAAGACTGAAACCCTTAAACTATTGTGAATGGATGAATGGCTAGCAGGATTTGCTAATTGGACGACAGAAGAAGAAGAGCTCCAAGCACAACTAGACGAACTCCGCATCTCCATCGAAGCTCGAGTGCCAGGCGTAACGGTAATCGATTTGCAGTGGGAGAGTCAACCAACACGCCAAACCCAGTGGATATACATAGGCCAAGTGCCAAGAAGAAGAAGGAGAAGGTCGAAACCATGTCCGCAACCTACAACCAACCCACAACAACAAAATGGAAGAAGCTCTACACAATAGAGAATCAACACTATTCTACTTTGAGAATCGGGTAACTCAAGTCACCGAGGTAATTATCACAGTCAGTTTTCAAGTCGCACCTGATGCTGCAGCACAGATAACGGAATCATTGGCTCACACTCTCACTAGAGAAACTAGGGATCTACTGAGTTTGTTTCAGGAAAGAACACCACCCTCTCCCACAAGCTTGGACAGGGACTAAGCACCTCTAAGCTTCACATGAATCAGTACAACCTACCTCAAGACAGATCACACATACCAACACGTGTACGCTCAATCAAGGTAATACTGGATTTGAAGGCTCACTACCATCACGTCATTAACACCATGCTGGGTGGGGAGCGATTTTTTGAGGTTCTGGCATCAGATCAACCATTTGTCCTACCTTTGGTACAAGGCAATGTACCGTTTGAAGTTTTAATCTATGTCCTAGTATAAGAGGGTATACACGCCTCCTTGTAAAGAAGAAAAAACTTTTGCAAGATAAGCAGTGTGTCTTTTTAGCTCTCTCTCAGTAATCATGGCAAGTGTAGCAATTCCAACATTTAAAGGAAAGAAGGGGGAGGATTTGGTAACAGACTTCCTAGATGACTTTGAAGTAGCATGTGTAGTGAGCAGCAAAGATACGGATGAATCCCGGGTTAAAATCTTTAAGCATCTCATGAAGCTAGAAGCTAGATCATGGTACAATGCACTTCCACAAGTAACCAAGGATGACTGGGAACCCTTAAAAACCGCTTTTAAAAGGCGCTTTGGGGGAGGTACCACTTCAGAAAAGTTGTGGGACAAGTTGAGAGACTTAAAGCAGGAGGGTCTTTTAGAATATGCCACCTATGAGTCCAAATTTGTGGATTTGTGGGAACGGTGGATTGAGTCACTGGCAAGGGGGGAATCTGCACCCGATTTCCTAAAAAAAGATCGGTTCACGCATGGCTTATGGCCGCTTCTCAAGGAGAAGGTGAAAGGTAGATTCCCGGCTACGTACGAGTTAGCCGTTGAGATTTCTCGCCTTAAGGACAAGAAGCTGCGAATGAAAGCCAAAGAAACCGAGTCAACAGAAACAGCAACACCACGTCGACCAGCAACTACGACAACCACCATTCCACCACCACCACCGGCTCTTGGGGTAAGAGATGACCAACAAGATATGTTGGCCCATATTATTGACCAACTGCAGAATTTGTCTGTCCACTTAATACAACAAGGGAGGAGTCAAGAAAGAGATCAAGACCCTGGAAGAGCACAACGACAAAACAGGGAGTATCATTGCTACAACTGCGGAGAAGACAGTCACGGTATGTACTACTGTCCCAAACCACGACAAAACTATAATAGAGGAGGTAGGAGGAACCAATTGTCACCCCCTAGAGAAAGAACACCCCCACCCCGAGCACCAACCCCACCAACACAAATTCTACGTCCACCCCAGACACCACTACAAGCATCCATTCCACCTCTTCCACCAGCCCCACCACCTGATCGCCCTGTAAACATCATAAGGCTAGAAGAGAAAGGAAAAGCCGTAGTAGTGGATCCACCCAGAGCAAAGGAGAGGGACAAGGGTAAGGAGAAGGCAACCTTTTTAGAACCACTTGAGGCCATGACTGTGAAAAGAGCTAGGAGGGAGAAGGCTACACAATCAGATGATGAGAGAAGCATGAGAGGAGAAACTAGGTAGAGGCCATCCAGGCCACGACGGAAATTGGGCATCAGCGACTTCCAGCTAGGGGAAAGTTCTAAGCCCTATGATCTAACATTGGATGTGGCAGAGCAAGGACCGAAGATTACATGGCCACAGCTGCTACATCTTGCACCAGAAGTAAGGCGACAATGGTCTAAAATGGTAAGCACAAGACGCTCCAAAACAAAGGTAGCCGGAGCAATTTCGGGATGCAACATGGATGACATCCTTCCAATTGTCGACGTAAACATAAAAGGAAAGAGGGCTGGAAACACCTACATTGATGGAGGTTCACAAATCTGTGTAATGAGCGAAGCTATGATGCTTCGATTAGGGCTCGAGGTTGACAGGCCTTCTCCATGCAAGGCAAAGATGGCAAACAACGCAAAAGTAAAGTGTGTGGGTGTGGTAAGTGCCGTGAAAATCAAAGCTTTCAACACTGAGGTAGAGGTAGATGTTTTTGTAATGCCTACTAAGGGGGAGGGCTATCCACTAATTTTGGGAAGGCCATGGTTGATGGCCATGAAGGCAAAACAGGACTGGGGTACTGGCCTTCTATGCATGACCGGTAAGAAAGGGGAGACAATCTACTACGACATGAGGATTGGCAAGCAGAAGCAAATGAATCTGGAAACATCGGCAGATGAAACCACTAGCGAATATTCCAGTTCTGAGGAGGAGACCACATCCACCAACGAAAGTGACAGTTCCATTGATGTGATGGGTATCATTATGAAGGATCCACAAAGGGTAAGCACAACTGGTGATCCATCACCAAAAGGGAAACCCAATGAAGAGGAGAGAAAATCACCTGGCCTAGGAGGAAGTAGGTTGAAGGGTATGGTCTCTACGGAATTAACACTTGAGGAGAAAGATAGTTTTTTGCAAATGTTGATGGGATTTCCTAACCTGTTTATTGACAACTATGAAAGAATCACAAGCATTACAGTGGTGGAACATCATATTAAGCTCAAGGAAGGGGTAAAACCAGTTGTGCAAAAGCTACGACGACTGGGGGTCATACAAGAAAAGGCACTCTTGGCCGAGGTAAGGAAACTGTTAGAGGCGGGATTCATCTATCGTGTAGAAAACTCAGAATGGGTGTCACCCGTAGTGGTGACGCCTAAAAAGAATGGTAAGTGGAGGGTCTGTGTTGACTACAAACCACTAAATGCAGCTACAAAGAGAGACCACTTTCCTCTCCCTTTCTTGGATGAAATTCTGAATGAAGTAGCGGGTTTTGAATGCTATACCGTCTGTGATGGTTATTCTGGATACTTTCAAATACGCATAGCCTTGGAAGATCAGCTAAAAACCACTTTTATGACGCCATGGGGTTGTTTTGCATACAGGGTTATGGGATTTGGTCTCACAAATGCACCTGCCACATTCCAAAGATATGTCACATATGTTTTTCAACCATTCTTTGGAACATCCATAAGAGTGTTCATTGATGATTTTTGTATATATAGATCCCGTATTTCACATTTAGAAAAGGTAACTGAAGGTTTGGCCAGGTTGCAGAGCCTGGGTGGGCAATTAAATGTGGACAAATGCCACATTGGGGAGAGTAAAGTCATTCTACTAGGCCATGAAATTTCAGCAAAAGGTATCAACGCCGACCCAAGTAAGGTGTCCGCACTCATAGCCCTACCTTCACCAACGACCGCATGTCAACTGGTCTCTTTTCTACAGAAGGTGAGGTACTTAAGTAGATTCATACATCTACTATCACAACTTGTTCTACCACTGCAACAACTCACTCAAAGATCAACTTTCACTTGGGACGAGGAAAGCGAACATCACTACAACAAGGTAAAGGAGGTCTTAGCCACTCTGCCAACTATCTCACCACCTAAGTGGGATGAAAAATTCTATGTCACCTCAAGTGTTGGTGATGACTCATTGGGGGCTGTGCTACTCCAAAAGGATATGACGACATCTTTCATGAGGCCAATCTACTTCTCTAGTCGAATGATGACAGCAGGAGAGAAAGGTTTCACCCATGTGGAACACTTAGTCCTAGCTCTTAGATTTGCAACTACAATGTACCATGACAGGCTCGAGGCGCGCCATTCGGTCCCCGGTGTTTTAGAGGCCGTCGGGGTTCGGGGTTCGCTTTGCTCCCGTCATTAGGATCTGGGACATGGGCGTTGCGAGGGCGAATCTTGAAAAACTTTTTCTTTTTACGAGAGGGCTTGCGAGGGGGAGCTTGCGCATCTTCAAGGCCACCATGTGCTCTGACTGGCTTTTCAACTCCACCTTGCGCTCCAACTGGCTCGTCTGCTACATCCTCAAAATCCTCTTCATTTAGTAACCCATGATCACCTCTAGACTGATCTGACGGCAGAGCGCCGAAGCCACGTGTCAATGTCTTCCCGGCTGGAACTTGATGATTGCTTGGGATCTCCTGTCCGCTCCATGGTGGGCTTTGTGCTTCGTTGTCCGTTTCGGTTTCTGTGTCTGATGTCCCTACTCGTTTCTTCTTGCGTGAAGGTTGTCCATCTTGTTGCTCTTCACCTGACCATTCTCTCTCCATCTCTTCTAAGAGCTCTTGTTCGTGTATCCAAGGTGGTTTTTGAGCACCTTGGACGGTTGAGTGAGGGTGAGCAAAAAAAGGTTGATCTTTTCTTGCTGTTTTCTTTGTGCGTGCCATGGTGTAAGAAGGGGCAAGATTGAAAATGAGACTCCTTCTTCTCTAAAAGCCCTCTATTTTTTTTTTAAAGGTCTCTTCACACTTGACCAGGCCACTTAAAAAAACTCTTAATATCATCAAAATATTAAAATCAAAAAATAGATAAATGGAGAAGTATTATATACAACTCAACAAAGACATCTACAAATATAAACATTACATTGCATAGCATCATTTGTTTTACATGTTGGGTAACCAACGTTTGCCCACTCTATGGCGATTTTCACGCCACCTAGCATGATTAAGGGGTCCGGTGGAGTCTCTCTATTTCTCTTTAGCAGTAAGTCGAGATTGTCTCCTAACCTCCTTGGCAAGACTTGACTTTTGCGCTCGCTCTATGGCATGACATCTCCCCAAAGAACAACGAAAGAACCAATCAAACATTTCCTTCATGTAGTTGGATCTTGTAGTTCCACCACCGTGACGTGTATTTTTAAAGTAAACACCTTTGGCTCGATAATGTGATTTTTCCATTCCTTGAGTGCTCCACATGTCTAATGAACCATATTTTGACATAAAGAATGCTCCATGCGCATACAAAATATGCTGCATCAAGAAAAAATGCTTAGATCAAATAAATATTTATGTATAGCATCAAAATTTGAACTGAACAAAGTAACTTACCATGTAGTGTGTGATATTGCTCTCTCCCCATGCTTGCACAAATGCTTTAGTGAAATTCGAAATGTGATCTTTGAACAAATTTTGTTGCTCGCTCGTGGTTTGGGGTTTCCACATGATTTGAAGCACTAACTCCAAGTGGTGCCACACTTGCCTACGCAGATTTACAAGCACGGGATTTGAATCTTGATCGGTAGTACACTTGCAAAGCACTTTCCATAGCTCCCATGGAGCATCCTCTTCACCCCTCTCCTTTCGCATCTCTGGTTTCTTGAAAAACCTACGTGCTTTCACACCATTCATAGATACTTTTTGTGGCACTTCATGCATATTATCCACCTCACCGATGATAGAAACATTGCCACCATGACATCCAATCGAATTTAGAATTGTTTCAACTATTCCAATGGCTTCCACGGATCTGGAAAGTGGTTTCATTGTGAAAGTGTACTCTATGTGAAGCTTTAACAAGCGATCAAATATACGGATAAAGGCATGCAAAGTGCAAAAGTGTACATTTGTAAGTGGAAAATTGATAATGGGATGCCATGTTTTATCTTTTGTCGACCGATTGGGGACCTCCATGATAGGACACTTCAACACCGAGCACACCCAATCCCTTGCATCATCATCCATTGACCCTGTTGCCTGACTTCCCTTGACATTTTTCTTTGAAGACGTGGAGCCACGAGTACTCTCCTTGTATCCTCGTACACAATATGGACAAGGAAGAAGTGATGAAGCACCTTGTTTACACCCAAGTATACATTTGATTGTTTTTAGATCACCTCCTAAGTGCCACTCAACATCAAATGTACCTACTCCATCTACTTCTAGCTTTTCTCCCTCTAGTTGTGCCTTAATAACCTCTGTGATCCACGGGATCATAGAGAAGACCCATGCCAACACCTCATGAGTCTCCTTCGAAACTTCAAAAGCTCCTAACCACCATATTTCTTTTTCTGATTGTACACTAAATGATGGTGTCTGAGAATGATCACCGATAGCATCGACTTTTGCAAAAAACATTGCCTCATTCATGAGTGTCACACTCATACGTTCCAATCTCCGTCCTTTGACAATTTGACATTCATCTAGCTTAAGAATAATTATGAGCTTCTCTCCAAGTACTGAAACAACACAAGAATTGAATTGTTATACTAAATGATATTCAATACAAATAAAAAACAACATTACAATTTGTATTACCTTGTGGAGACAAAGCATAAAATTTAACCATAGCTCGTTGTAGTCGTTTCAAGTCAACAAAAATATTGTTGAATTGATGATAACTAAAAGACTTTGTCCCATTAGGAATAGTATTGCCTCCCTTTATATTACCAGGTGACTTGGCACTCGTGGAAGAGTACACCATGGATCCTTCAATGTGTTTGTATTCGCCAAGGGATTCCCGAACGAGATCATTGTTTGCTTTTTTTGCAAGTCGACCCTATGTGGAATAGGAAATAAATTCTCGGTGATGCCTTGCTCTCGTAATGCATCTTTCATCAATCCATGAAGTGCATGGTATGCATTTGTGCTGATCCCAACCTCATCACAAGCTCTCTGGACATTATCCTCAGACACAAGGTTAGAGATCTTTTTTAGGATCTCCTTTGTGATGGCATCTTTCATGTGTTTGGCCTTTTCACAACCTATGATGTAAAGTATATCTTCCTTTGAGATGCATCCTAGGAGAAGGTTGTAACGGTCCTCTTGTCTAAAACTTCCACACACATCTTGTATATATGTCCTATTTCAAAAGGTGAACCGAGTTACAAATTGATGAAAATTATTTGAGAGTTATAAACACTATGAATTTAAAAAAATACCTGGTTGCCGTGATCCGCTTCTTACGTGCCCCTCCGATAGATGCTAAGTTTTCAATGGAAGAGAACTCCCTCTTACGCTCACGCATGCCAAATGGAGTGGCTTTTAGGTGCATCAATTCAATCTGTAGCTTAGTTACCTCTGTTTCTGTAGCTTTCATCTCCTCTTTAAGATCTTTGAGTTGTTTCTCTGTGGAATGTAGTTGTTGTTGGAGATTTGTGGAATGATTGTGTAACACTTGACATTGTTGTTGGAAATATGTCAACGCACCTGCGTGATTGGAGTCCAATCTCTTACAATACCCAAGAAGACCACGTTCTCCTTCTCCCACATATTTGATTAAGCTTGGGAGTGTACGAAATGTCAGATGACAGTCCACGAGCGGATCTTTTGGATACAACCCTCCATCAAGCCACAAGTCAACATTGGTTTCTCCTCGAAACCGTCGTACGGATGCCGGTTGAGATTCTTTCTCGTCATTTTTTTTTGTGGGAGCAAATTCGATTGGTAGACGCAGACTGACATTAGTTGACCTAGTAGATGACGGCGCAGGTGATTCATTGGTTATGTCGCGAAGAGACATGATGAAAAGTTATGATGGGAAAAAAATTGATAAGATATACTTTTTGGGATTAACAGACAATTTTTGGGATAAAAAGACTTAAAAATATATTTTTTCATATATAGATTCAATTTTTGAGCTCAAAGGAGGGAAATTTTTAAATTTTAAAATTTTCAATTTTTAGGCTTTATTAGATGGACGTTTTGATGATGTGGCATTGTCTATTTATTCTTGGAGTTAATGTAGAGAGGGACCCAAGGAATTTTAGATTTGGAGCTTATAAAAGCTAGATTCTTCTTTAAAAATATTGTTTTATATATATATATATATAGGGACCTTTTGAAAGCTTAAAAGATCCATTTTGAAGATTTGATAAAAAATTCATTTTTTGGGGGTAAATTGATGCACGAACTGAAAAGTGGCTTTTGTCATAACTACTTACTCTCTTTGTTTGGTGATAGGTATCTCTACCTTTACTCCTCTCTCTCTCTTTTTACTCCCCTCTCTCTCCTACTTTATCCCCCCTATTCCTCCTACTTTACCACCCTCATTCCCTACTTTCCCCCCCTCTCCTATCTAGAGAGAAGTTAGAGAGAGAGCTACAAAAGAAGCCCTATTTATTGTCTTTGTTCCCTCCATCCCCTACAAAATTAGCTTTAATCCCTTAAAATTAGGGATCCTTACATGGCCCCAAGGGGGTCCAATTTTTTCCTAATGTCATTAGTCAATCTTACTAGCGGGTAGAGGATCCCTTTTTACCCTACGACATCTTTCCAAGATGGATAACTAATCCATTTGGTGCTTGTGAGACATAGCTGTGCAAGCATGTCTGCTCTTTAGTCCATTTCATTCTCCCAAAGTAGAGTAACAAATTCTACTTGGTGTTTGAGAGATGTAGTCATCACAAACATGAGTCTAAGCATGTATACTATTTAATTTTTTGCACAATTAAAAAGAGAACTAGTCTTACAAGACAAAAACATGGGTCATTTAAAAGAAATTTGTACATTTTCTTACTCTAATGTAGCATTGAGAAGGTTCATACTGAGGCGGTCCGGGGCGGGCAACAAGAAGAGCGGCCTCTAAACACCCTTCGAGGCTCCCATGCTGCTCAAATGGGGCTGTGGCAAGCACAATTAGAGACAACAACAACCCACAGCCAGAAACACTTGGGTAATCCAAAGACGAAATCCATGGATATACTCTCCCATGGTGAATTTGGGATAGGCAATGGCTGGAGTAATCCAGGCTACTTCCCTCTATCATATTTGGTCTTTTGGCATACTATGCATTTTGAAACATACTCTTGTATGTCCACTTTCATTGTAGGCCAATATAAATAGGTCTCTACTCCTCAAAGAGTAGGTTGAATACCTCTATGCCCCGCATAGGGAGGAGCATGGGATTCATACATAACTTTCTCACGAAGGGAATGGGAAACACATAGCCTATTGCCATGGAGAAGATAACCATCCTGCAAGGTGAATGGTTCCTCTTTCTTCCCCAAAGCAAGGGCTGACATTATGTCTCTAAAGTCACGATCAATAGCATACTCATTTATCATAGAGGATAGATCATTGTGAGTAGCCGCATTAACTTTTAGTCATCGTGAAAGTGCATCGGCCACTTGATTGTGCTTACCAGCAATGTAAGCAATATGGAAATTAAATTGCGAACGAAAATTCGCCCACCTCATTTTTTTGTCGGAACCTTGGTTTGTGTCATGAAATACTTGAGAATTTGGTGGTCAGTGTGTAGAATGAATGGAGTCCTCAATAGGTAGTGCTTCCATGTTTCTAGGGCATGTAGAACAACTAAAATATCTTTCTCATAAATGCCAAAGACTCGTTCATCTGTATTGATCCTTTGGTTCTCATATGCTATGGCATGCCCTTCTTGAAGAAAAACTGCTCATAGGCAATCACCACAAGCATCACATTGGACCTCAAATGGCTTTGAGAGATCCGGAAGCATGAGGAATGGTTAGGAGGTAAGCTTCTCTTTGAGCTTATCAAAATCATTTTTCTCCTTAGCAGTCCATACATACTTAACGTTCTTCTTAGTTAAGTCATGTAGTGGTCCTGCTCTTGGAGAGAATTTTGCTATGAAGCGTCTATAGTATGCACACATACCAATAAAGCTTCTTATCCTTGGATTATGCCATGCTTTTATTACCTCTAACTTCGATGGATCCATACGGATACCATCTTGAGAGATAATATGACCTAGGTATTGATCTCTTTAAGGAAATTTTTTCTTTTCTTTTGGTTGAGAAAAAGCTTGTTCTCCCTCAATGCTTGAAAAATTACTTGGAGATGTTTCTTATGTTCCTCCAAAGACTTGGAGTAGATGATGATATCATCAAAGAATACTCCAGTGAATTTTCGATAAGGTCTAAAATTTATCTCCATTAGATGATTGTACGTAGCTGGTGTATTAGTCAAGCCAAAAGGCATAACTAGATATTCATAAAGACCAAACATTGTGCGAAACGCAGTCTTTAGGATATCTTCATCCACTATCCTTATTTGATGATATCCACTTTTAAGGTCAATCCTATTGAAGTAGGTAGAGACTTGTAGCTTGTCCAACAAATCTTCTACCCGAGACACGGGAAATATTTTTTTGATAGTGATATGGTTTAGTGCTTGATAGTCCACACACATATGGTATGTACCATCTTTTTTTTGCACTAAAAGGACTGGAGAACAAAAGGGAGAGGAACTATGCCTTACCATCCCTTTGTCTACCAATTCTTGTACTTGCCTCATGATCTCCTCTTGTCGAGCTTGAGAGGCTCAATAAGGAGGCTTGTTAGGCGGTGAGTTTTCTTGAAAGAGCTCAATACGATGGTCATCATCCCCTTGTTTTGGAGGTAAGTCCATAGGGATATCATTGATGAACACATCTAGGAATCCTTTTAGAAAATTAGACAAGTCTAACTCTTCTTAATTCCTACCCTCTACATTTTATGAAACATTAGGATCTTTTGGAGACTCTTTGATAAAAATCACGTAGCAAAAACTGAGCTCTTCATTGATTTATCAAAAGCAAGAGGATTTACAAGTGGAATAGTGCGACCACGCTCACTAAAATCTATATACATGTTCTTTCCCCTGTAGGCGAAGTAGATTCTCTTTTTAGGAAACTTCATATTGGCAGCCATGCAATCAAACCATGGCGCCCCTAGGATAGCATCCTCATGCTGGAGAGGAGAGATGAAGAAGTCTTCTTTGTCGACATAGCTTTGGACATGAAGCCTCAACTTCCCACTCAAGGGAGTAACGGAGGTTTGCTATCCCTTGAAAGCTGTGTCAGCTACCATATCTCCCATCTTAAAATCTTGAATGCCCAACTTGGTGGCCAACTCAATTGATATGAAGTTGTAATTAGAGCCAGGGTCAAACAAGATGAAGGCATCATGCTCTCTTACCTTTCCCCAAGCATAGGAAAGTTGATTATCCTTTGCAAACAATGAACATCCTCTTTTGAAGCTTTGATGGTGGAAGCCCTAGGAATCTCATTGTGAGCATTCTTCTTGGGGTAAGAACGATAGCAAGTCATTGCTCCCCACACTGGAAACACTTATGGTCCTTGCAAAAAGCTTCAAGCTCTTTAGGAGAGAGTTTGTTTTTGTCTTTGTAAACTCCCTTCTCCTTGGACTGATTGTTTTTGGAAGTGCCTTGGGAAGAAATTTGAACATTGGTTTTCCCCTTTGCATCATTTTTGTCTTTTTTCTCCATGGGCTTGACATTCTGTCTAGCCCCTTGATGGAAATTGATGCATGAAGCAACCATGGTGTGATGGATTACTTCGGTGATAGAACCAGGCCATTGAGAGTTGATGTATTTCGCCATCTCTTCAAGTAATCCCACATAGAATTGCTACTTTTACTCGGCAAAGTCTATCTTTTGAAAGCCAGTAGCCTTGAGATGTAAATCCCAAAACTTGTCTACATACTTGTGAATAGACTCATGAGAGAGAAGCTTCAGACTGTGCCATTTAGTAAGCACTTTGTCCTTTGCATCGCTTGCAAGGAATTGCTTCATGATGGAAACTCGTATTTCCATGTCTTTGGGTCTTTGCCATTGTCACGAAGGCTAGCCCACCATTGAAAACCTAATTTTGGAAGTGCATAGCTACATGGTGTAGCTTGGAGGACTCCGTGAAGCCCTCGTCTCTAAATGCCGCATCAAATTGCTAGATGAAGGCCAACACTTTGTTGGTAGCACCAAAGGTGCCATCATAGATGAGAAAAGAGATACTCTTTTCTCCCTCCTTGAACTTCTTTAGCTTTTGTGACCTTTGCCATGCAAGTTATGATTTACAATGTCCTCCCCTCTGGTATTCTCTAGGAGAATAGCCATAGCTTTCGTTGGAAGAGGAAGATGAAGAAGAAGGAGAAGAGGGTGACCTCTTCCTAGCCCTTTTCTTCCTTGTTTCCTCTCTTCCCTTTTGAAATGATGAGGAGAAGGACTATATGTTGATCTTTTCCTCTTGGGAGGAGTGGGTGATTTTCTAGACCGCTGTCTTTGTGGGGCCACACCTTTAGAGGAACTTAAAGTTTCATTGCTTTCTTGCTCTTTGGATTCCTCCTCTCGTATGAGAGAGAGTCTTCTTTTTGGGGGTCTCTTCAAGAGGCCTCCTAAGATCTCTCTCTCCTCTTGGAGAGGAAGGAAAATTCCATAAGCACGAAGTTGTTGAGTAACTTTGGCTTGCAGAGCAGGGTTGCCCATAGCTTGTTGCCGCCTAGTAACAAGACAATTGATAAACATGGGGGCATCATCATTAGGGAGAATAGCCATAGCATAATGGCATAGCAATTCAAAACCTTACTTCCTACTCCTCTTAGCCTTTGAAAATAAGCACTTAAGTATCTACACCCACAACTCGAATTGGTTAATTATAGAGAGTGGTAGGGTGGGTCTAACATAGCAGAATTGTCGAGGGATAGCTCCTTTCAAACTTCTTAGTAAGAAGTGCCTTGGGAAGAATTTTGGACATTGGATTTTCCCTTTGCATCATATTTGTCTTTGTTTTCCATGGGTTTGACATTCTGTCTAGCCCCTTGTTGGAAATTCATGCGGGAAGCAACCATGGTGTGGTGGATTACTTCGGTGATAGAACCAGGCCGTTGGGAGTTGACATACTCGGCTATTTCTTCAGGCAATCCTGCACAAAAAATTTTCTTTTGCTCGGTGAAGTCTATCTTTTGGAAGACAATAGCCTTGAGATGTAAATCCCAAAAGTTGTCCACATATTTGTCAATAGACTCATGTGGGAGAAGCTTCAAATTGCACCATTCGGTAAGTACTTTGTCCTTTGCATCGCTTGCAAGGAATTGCTTCATGATGGAAACTCGTAGAGTTTTCCATGTCTTTGGGGCTTCACGTTGCCATAAAGGCTAGCCCACCATTGACGAGCTGATTTCTAGAAGTGCATAGCTACATGTGTAGGTTGGAGGACTCCGTGAAGCCCTCGTCTCCAAAGGCCGCATCAAATTGTTGGATGAAGGCCAATACTTTGTCGATGGCACCAAAGGTGCCATCATAGGTGAGGAAAAAAAATACTCTTTCCTCACTCTTTGAACTTCTTGAGCTTTAGAGATCTTTGCCATGCAGGGTATGATTTTCAATTTCCTCCCCTCTTATATTCTCTAGGAGAATAGCCATAGCTTTCGTAGGGAGAGGAGGAAGGTGAAGAACAAAGAGAAGAGGGTGACCTCTTTCTTGACCTTTTCTTCCTTTTTTTCCTCTCTTCCCTTTTGGAGTGATGAGGAGAAGGATTGTGTGTTGACCGTTTCCTCATAGGAGGAGTTGGCGATCGTCTAGACCCTCGTTTTCGTGAAGAAACATCTTCAGAGGAACTTAGGGGTTCATTGCTTTCTTGCTCTTTGGATTCCTCCTCTTGTATGGGAGAGAGTCTTCTTTTAAGGGTCTCATCAAGAGGCCTACTAAGCTCTCTCTCCTCTTGGAGAGGAAGGAAAATCCCATAAGCACGAAGTTGTTGAGTAACTTTGGCTTGCAAAGTAGGGTTGCTCATAGCTTGATGCAACCTAGTAACAAGATAATTGATCAACATGGGGGCATCATCATTAGCACCTTCATGTGCAAAATCAAAGTTATCAATGTTCATTCTACTCTCTCGGTTATTTTCAGCCATGGTAATTATTCTTATGTGTTTACTTAGTGTATTCTTTAGCAATTCAAAACCTTACTTGCTACTCCTCTTAGCCTTTGAAAATAAGCACTTAAGTATCTACACCAACGGTTCGAATTAGTTAAATATAGAGAGTAGTAGGGTGGGTCTAATATAGCAGAATTGGCGAGGGATAGCTCCTTTCGGACTTCTTATGGCTCAATAATGGTAAAGCCATAGGCAATTCTAAAAAGACCCCATTATTAAGACCAAAGTTCCCGAGGTGTGCACCATATCCCACATAGTGGGCTCAACAAAACCGATAATAGATCCTAGTCCCACTTACCCTAATATAATAAATAAAATCAACCATTAATAGGCTACTTAAGGACTCTCTTCTTAATCAAGAAAAGAGAAACCAAATGCTCTCATACCAATGTAATGGAAACGGCCTATGAACTTTGAGAATAGCGGAATTAAGAGAATTTGAGTGAGCATTTTTGTGAAATTACTTTGAGAACATAGAGGGTGAACTTAATTGATGGTAGCAACATAAACATAGTACTTTATTAACTTGGCCTAAACAATACTTTTGCAAGAGAGAGAATATTAGAGAACATGACAATAGTTGAGGGTCGGATTTACTTGGAGCTGGTCCCCCCTCCAAAAGGTATTATATATTTTCCCATCAAGAGAGACGTGATACAATACAATCTTTGTGTTCCTTGTGACCTAGGTGATGCAATGAAGATGGAAAGCTTCATGCATCACAAGCATACCATAAACTTTGAAAAAAGCATTAACTATCCCAAGCCTCAGTCCCAAGGCCTCAAACACCTTCGAAGGTGGAGAGAGCTAGCGGGGAATCAAGGTAGGGAAGAGGAAGAAGAATCATCCATACGAGAAAGAAATAGTTCCTTACTTATAATCACTCTTCTTGCTTGCATAGCATAATAGCATAGTAATGAAGATGAAGAAGATCGCAAGCTTAAGCATTGAAGAATGGCTCTTGGTTGGATTTGCATTCCATAGCCAAGAGTGTTGGTGTAGGCTCTCCAGTTCTCAAAAAGCTTGGCGAAGGAGATGGAGCTCTTGCACTTTGCACTCCACACAATGAGAGAATGTGTGTGTGTGTGTGTGTGTGTGTGTGTGTGGGAGAGTATACTCCCCTCTCATGCTTGGTCCAACTCTCTCTCTCTCTCTCTCTCTCTCTCTCTCTCTCTCTCTCTCTCTCTCTCTTTTATTATTCAATTATTTCATTTGGACATGTCTCCTCTTTTTCCTCTTTGAGAGAAAGAACTTAATTATTTATTTTAAGCACAAAAAATCACCTCAAGATTTGGGCAAGGTTCCCACAAACATTTTAAGCACTTTAGTTAGCAAGCCGACAAACATCTCATGCTTGGGTAGGGTTCCCATCTCAAGGTCAGCCCTAGCTTGTTTAACACTAACTTTTGGAGGTCTTAAATGAAGCTAACCCTAAGGTCTTTAAGCTCCATTAGGTAGCACTGCTCTTTAACATACCATCTCTCATTTGAATCCCTTTAACCTTGGCCCCCTGTTGAGACAGATCCATAAGCACATGTCTATATTCTAACCCTTGTTCCCGTTTGTTCTCCCACATTAAATGATATTTTAATATGAGAAAATCATTTGGGTTGGTTAAATACTAGATTTTATGACATTTTGTGTGCGTATTTACGGTATTATTTTGAGCACATTTGTGTCCTCCTTGGTCAAGTTTTGAGCATTTCACTATTTCCGGAGGCTGGGTTGTTGATTTTTTTGTAAATCGCATTCTTGAAAAAAAATTGTTACTTTTGGTGTATTTATTCTGTCAAAAGTGTTAGATTGTGGTTGCCAATGATTTCTTAAGATTTCTAGAATTTTCTAGAATTTTTTTGGATTCTTGGGTGATTTTTAAGGTTTTTGACTAATTTTTGAGCTAAATTTGGTATTTTCAAACATTCAAAAATAAAAATTGAAAAAAAATTGGTTCGAAAAAACTCGATTATTGATCACGAGCTTGGGCGTATGCTCTGACAAATTTCGATAGTCGTGCGGATTCGATGGTCAAATTTTGAGTTCGATGCGAAAATTCGACTCCAATGGCTTGTTTACGTGGGAACCATCTCTTGTGATAGTTAAGGTTCAAATAGTTTAAATATACAAATATAAAGAAATCCTCCACAGGCCATCTTGGACGCGATTGAGTATATACTCTCTTTCTTTTTTCCTCTCTCTTTGCTTGTCTTGACCTGTAGCGTGACCAACTCTCTCTCTCTCTCTCTCTCTCTCTCTCTCTCTCTCTCTCTCTCTCTCTCTCTCTCTCTCTCTCTCGTCTTGATTCGTCTCTCCTACCTCATTTCGTGTGCAACTGCCGCACCAAAATTTCCCTGCCACGATGCCATCTGCGTCGACTGCCTAGTGCAAGCGCACTCTCCACGGCCACAGTCTGGCCCACATGCACCAGTGTCCCTCTCGAGTCTTAATACACACGGGCCCACACACACCCACTCTCTTTCGGGCCTTCTCTATTCTCGGTGCTGAAAAACTCCGCCACCCCTCCCTTAGGACCAAGTGGCACGGGCATGGGAGGGTGGGATCTACGGTCAGGGGATTGTGGGCCGTAGATCCCAGTGACGGCGCCGAAAATAATCTAGGGTACCCTAGATTACTTTTTATTTTAAAAAGTAATATAGGGTACCCTAGATTACTTTTGGGTGCGGCCCTTGTACATACATGTTTTAAGTAAATTAGGGCCCCCACGTTTCACAACGCGCGCATGGCGTAGTGGTTAGGGTATCCGCCTCTCGTGGGTGAGGTCTCGGGTTTAAAACCCACGCCCACAAACGTGGGTACCCTAGATTACTTTCAATACTCGGGTACCCTAGATTACTTTTTACAAAAGTAATCTAGGGTACCCGCATTCCAGATCTACGGCCCACAATCCCCCGGTCATAGATCCCACCCTCCCATGCCCGTGCCACTTAGTCCTGAGGCTACCCCTCCCTCTTTCTCTCCTTTGCTTTCGTCGCACAGGGACACGCGCTCTCTCCCTTTCGTTCCCTGCACTGCCCATAATTAACGTCGGGTTCGCCGTCAGAGCTGCTTTATTATCTTTAGTCAATTAGGAAAAAAAGCTCAAAAACCCAAAAAAAAAGAAAAAAAACATATAAAATTTTCACAAAAATAAATAAAATTTCAAATAATTCTCCAAAAACTTCACCAAAAAAAGAAGAAAAAGGAATAAGTGTAAAAAGTCACATAAAACAATAAAAAAATCAAGAAGAAAAACCTTTAAAAATCATAAAAACAAAAAATTCATAAAAAGAGAAGGTTTTAAAAATTCACAAAAAATTAAAAACCTCACAAAC
Source organism: Adiantum capillus-veneris (assembly GCF_014529385.1). Taxonomy (NCBI): domain Eukaryota; kingdom Viridiplantae; phylum Streptophyta; class Polypodiopsida; order Polypodiales; family Pteridaceae; genus Adiantum; species Adiantum capillus-veneris. Next base: position 14,280,073 of record NC_140957.1, on the reverse strand, counting down.
AACTCATAAAAACATCAAAAATTGATAAGGTAAATCACAAAAAATCATAAAATTCATAAAACACTAAAAAAAATCTATAAAAAATAAAAGAAATCACCAAAAATTTCCTAAAATTTTAAACAAATTATAAATATGTATTAAAATTATAAATATGTATTAAAATTATAAATATGTATTAAAAATTAATAATAATAAGGGAAGAGGAGTCAAAAAAGAAAAAAAGGTAAAAAGTAAAAAACGCCATTGATTATAATTTTTATCAAAAAAAATAAAAAAAGCACACATGGCAAGAGCGAAAGAAATAAGTCGAACGAAAAGCCAGAAAGCTAGAAACAATAGAAAGCAAGAAACCGAGACGAAGCACACGGAACAGTAGGGGAACCGTCGAGAAAACCCAAAAAAGCGAGTAAAAAGCTGAGAAGCGAGCCGTGAGTAACCTACACGCAAAAAAATGATTAAAAAACAACCGAGCAGCCAAAAAAAGCCTGCAAAGATGAGAAGTGCAAACATAATTGAATTGGGCCATGGACGGAGGACAAATTCAAAAATTTATCGAGCACAGTGAAAACAAAACTGCGAAAACTAAGAAATCAAGGTTGCATCGAAAGCTGATCGGCTAGTACACATTTACACAAAACTCAATTCGAAACTAAATTTCGAGTAAAATTTGGCCGTTAGGCATTATTCACGTGCAAAAAATGCGATTCCGGGTTGCGAATAGCAGATTTTGCTACAAATTGGCTCAATCCTAGTTGTTAAACTCGTGAGGGTTTCAAATTTGGACCTAGAAATAGGAAAATCATCAACAAACAGTTGGTAATCATTCGAACCAAGATCATCACAGTTCTAGCCTTGTTCTGTAAGGTGTTGCCACAATTCAGTCAAGAAGCTAGAAGTGATTGTGCATGCCAAAAATTGGCTAGTGCAAGTAATTGCACTGCAAATTGAGCTTCCAGCCAGATGATCAGGGGCAGAAATCACATTGGATTGTCAGTTAGGCTATTCAAGGCCCAAATTTTCAGCATTTCAAAGGCTGCAATCAATCCTAACACTTTTAAACTAGAGTTAATCGGCTCTTGTGAGTTTGAAGAGCAATCAACTTCCAAAATTACTTTGCTATAAGGAGTATTGTCAACCCGACCAAGAGAAATTTTGCTACTCAACACTAGGATTTTCCAAGAGACAGTTTTATAGATTGAGCCAACATGGACTCAAATCAAGCCGAGAGATCAAATGCACGAGAACCAAAGCTAACCAGTAGCAGTAGCAACACATGCACAAGTGCAACAGAGCAAATTTTACAGCAATATGGCTATAATGTCAAGCACCTCAAGCACCTAAGTCATCAAGCTTGAGGCGCGGGAACCCGACCCAGCTCGAGGTGCTTGTCCTGCTTGTCATGCTTGATGACTAAGGTGCTTGAGGTGCTTGATGATTGAGGTGCTTGACATGCTTGAGGTGCTTAATTATTAATAATCTTGAGGTGCTTGACATGCTTGAGCTGCTAGGGTTGCACTTGAGGTGAGAACCCAGCCCAAGTTTAAAGTGCTTATGAGCCAAGCTTGTGGTGGGAACTGGGCCTATGCATGAGGGGCTTGAGGTTTCAAAAAGTCAAAGATTCAATCCCTACAAGGAGGGGGTGAGCCCTACATGAGGGGGGATGAGAGAGGACACCCACACACTCACACAAGGCATGCATGGTACAAAGAAAGCAAAAGGTACACTTGTCAAGTTCCTCCTCATGTTGCCCTCGTGGTGTGCATGAAGCCTATTGGTTGGCCACCCAAGGGGTCCAATAATAATTTAGGAGATTTAATTAAATGATTTAGTATTTATCTAGCCCTCTCTCTCAAAGGGGAAAGGGGGACACTTGTCTCAAGGCTACCCTTGCTGCTTGTAATGCCTCTTGCTTGTGATTGGCTAGGCCTGGAGGGGTCCAATGAGCTTCAAGCATGAGCTACAAGGGGGAGTCGACCCAAGCAAGATAGGGGGTTGCTTAGGGGGTATAATCACCCACACACACTCACAAACACTCTCATTGTGTGCTATGCAAAGTGCAAGAGCTCCCTCTCCTTCTCCAAGCAAGTAGAGGTTGAGGGCCTACACCAACACTCTTGGATATGGAGTGCAAATCCAACCAAGAGCCATGCTTCAATGCTTAAGCTTGCCATCTCCTTCTTCTTCATTACTATGCTATTATGTATGCTAGCAACAAGAGTTATGATAAGTGAGGAACTAATTCTTTCTCCTACGAAAGTGTTCATCGATGATATCCCTATGGACTTACCTCCAAAACGAGGGGATGATGACCATCACATTGAGCTCCTTCCTGGAAGCTCACCACCTAACAAGCCTCCTTATCGAGTCTCACAAGCTCAACAAGAGGAGATCATGAGGCAAGTACAAGAGCTGGTAGACAAAGGGATGGTGAGGCCTAGTTACTCTCCCTTTTGTTCTCCAGTCCTTTTAGTGCAAAAGAAAGATGGTACATACCATGTGTGTGTGGACTATCGAGCACTAAACCATATCACTATCAAAAATAGATTTCCCGTACCTCGGGTAGAAGATCTGTTTGATAAGCTACAAGGCTCTACCTACTTCAGTAGGATTGACCTTAAGAGTGGCTATCACCAAATAAGGATAGTGGATGAAGATATCTTAAAGACCGCGTTTCGCACAACGTTTGGTCTTTATGAATATCTAGTCATGCCTTTTGGCTTGACTAATGCACCAGCTACGTTCAATCGTTTGATGGAGAAAATTTGTAGGCCATACCGCAAATTCACAGGAGTGTTCTTTGATGATATCATCATCTACTCCAAGTCTTTGGAGGAACATAAGCAACATCTCCAAGTGATTTTTCAAGCATTGAGGGAGAACAAGCTTTTTCTCAACCAAAAGAAAAGCGAATTCTTCCTTCAAGAGATTCAATACATAGGTCATATTATCTCTAAAGATGGTATCCGAATGGATCCATCAATGTTAGAGGTAATAAAAGCATGGCCTAACCCAAGAAATCTACATGAGCTAAGAAGCTTTGTTGGTATGTGTGCATACTATAGACGCTTCATAGCAAAATTCTCTCAAGTAGTGAGGTGGTCCGGGGCGGGCAACAAGAAGAGCAACCTCTAGACACCCTTCAAGGCTCCCGTGCTGCTCAATGGGGCCTGGGGCACAACACAACACAAACCAAAACAACAAACCCACAGCCAAATCCCAACTACACGAGGAGCACCACCTAGTTTAAGAGCGAACTAGGACGCAAAAGAGGAGAATCGTTAGAGCAACCCACAAACAAGCAAGGAGTTTACACTAACCCTAACACAAATGGAACACTCTCACACACTAAAACACGAGAGAGAGAGAGAGAGAGAGAGAGAGAGAGAGAGAGCGAGATGGTGTACAACTTAGCTTCAACTTTATATTTTGCACAAAAAGGAACTTAGAGCTTGCGGAATCAAGTGACAAGATTTGGTTATAGCATCACTAGCACATTGTCTTAGGGTTATGGGAGCCCTCTCACCATCCACCCTCTTACAATGGTAGCCAAACAATAGCCAATGAATCACAAGCAACAAAACAACAACCTTCAATGAAACAAGTCACCTTATGAAGCTGAATGAGTTTTCCAAGCCAAATTGGAGGAGAAGCGTGAGCCTTTGGACATGAATTGCACCCAAAACTACCAATTCATTGATGTTGGGGTAGATAAAACAATGGTAGGAAGAATATCTTCTACTCGCACTCACTCAAACTAGCTCAAGCTTTTCTATGCACCAAGGTGATGGTGTATAGAAAGCTTACTCTCTCTTTACAACCAAGATAGAACTGGCGTGTGGTACGCTCAATCTAGTGTGCAATGGTATAGTCATGTCTTTAACAAGGAGGAATGGGTTCTATTTATAGGTTTTAGAAGCCTTGATTAGGATTAAGCCTAATCAATTTTATTAGGAAAGATCAAGGATTATGAATTTTTATGAATTTCAAATGATAATGGGGTCTCTCTTTTCTCTTGAGTCACATGGATGTGGGCTCAAGTAAGAGAATTATTGATGTGGTGAAAGGAGAGAAACTTCCATGGGAGTGAGTGAATTCGGTTTACTTGTGCGGTTGCCTACTCCATATGTTGATAGTGTGGGTGCATTTTTACAAGAGAAGTTAGTTGTTAGTGGTAATAATCACTAGAATTGTTAGTGATACATTTACAATGGGTAGGATGAGTTAATTTGATGAAGGAAGAGGGGTGAATTAAAAGAGAATCATTGAGATGGTGAAGCTTTGAAGAAGCTTGAACTCACCCTTGTGTAGATTGTGGAAAAAATAACCGCTGGTCTTCTTCTTCTTCTTCTTCGCTTCTTTACGCCGCCGCCACGGTTGACCACCACGATGAAAAGAGGATTTGTTGATGAAAAATCCTCAATTTGCAGAAGTTATCATGGTTAAGATGCTGAATTTTAGATATTTTTAGGAGAGGTAAATGAAATTGTAACATAGAAGCAATAGAGAGAGACATGGAGAGGGTGTATGTATGTAGAGGTTCATAAAAGAACTATAGGGATGAGAGAGAAGGGTAATGGTGAAGAGGGTGGGAGAAGCCATGGAAATTGCAGGTTTGAGTGAGGGAAGGAGAGGGAGGGATGTGTAAGAGTGAGTAGGTGTGTGGAAGGGTGAGAGAAGACTAAGGGCTACTTGTGAGAAAAGTGGGCAGACTGGGGTCCACTCAAAAAATCATAGCTCACCGCTGGTAGCTCCAAAAATCATGAAAATATTTAAGGTGATTATTCAGAGCGTGGGCTACATTTTCTCTTTTGACCATCGCTCCAAATTCGGAGTGGAGATAGGTGCCAAAATTCTCACCAAAAAGTCTGTTTTTTATGCCTGAAAAAGTCTTTTAGTGGCCCCCTCCTTTGTTGAATTTGTACAATGCATCCAAGAGTGAGCCCCTCCTTTGTCATATTATAATACAAAGCATCCAAGTTGCCCTTGACCCATGCATGGAGGAGGATTATTGGTGAATAAAGAAATATATACATGGTGGGACTAGTGTATGGACTATTCATGGACTTTAGCTCAATGAGCACATGGTGTTAGAATAATGAGTAAAAATAATAATAAAAATATGGAGGAGTTATGGATATGGAAAGATATTGGAATCATATGATATGGTCCCTCCTTGAATTATTTTGGGTGAAAGAGGAAAAGGTATGCAAGTAAATAATATAATAAACGTAACCAATGAGTAGAAATCAATTTTTTGTTTTCACGAAGGTGAGGGTGAAAATGTGGGAGTGATTTGTATAAAGGAAAAATATGAGGTTAGAGTATGTACATATTGGCAAAAAATATAATTATGGTGTAAGAGGATGAAAGAAGGTGTACATAGGTTTAATAAAACACACACCTAAGTAGAAATATTTAATAAAATACCAAAATAATTATAAAAATCCCTATATTTAGGCCATATATACAATGAAATATTTACACACAAAGAGGCCATAATATACTTTTATTTTTTATTTTATTTTTTGGCTCAACTAGCCCAGTGACTAGCTAGCTGAGGGTTTTTAAGAAGATATGGGAAAACCCCCCTAACTCACACACGCCTATGTACAGTGAAATGGTAGGGATAGCCATAGCGTTTGGGTGAATTTGGTAGGGTGGAGTAACTTACTATGGCAATTATGGAGAGCTGAAAAACGGCTATCAGTAGCCCTCCCCCAGGATGATGGTATATTCATGTACCATCATAGAGCATCTTTTCCAAAGAGAGTGTTTCAGAGTCCTTGACGAGATCTTCATTGTTTGGCCCCTTAGAATTTTGGCTGAAGTTACACTCATGCTTCATGTAACAATACTTACATGAGACAGCGGCCTTTGGACAGATCTTTTGTAGATCCTTTGGTAGAAGGCGACTCAAATAGGGCTTCAAGCGATACCCGTTTACCTTCCTGGAGTGCTCTTTACCATTCAAGTCCATAAGCTAATAGTAACTAGAATTGAAAGCCTTCTTGACTATGTATGGCCCTTGCCATCTAGTTTCAAACTTGGCATCAAAACGATTGTCAAGTCGATTGTCATACCTTAGCACAAGCTCTCCTTCCTTGATGCCTTTGTCCTTCAGTTTCTTGTCGTGCATTTCTTTCGCTTGTGTGGCTTTCCTCTTGTAGCACTCGTATGCTGCTTCTCTTTTCCACTCAAGCTCCACTAACGTAAGAAGTCGATCCATCCATACCTCTTGATCATCTTGTGCTCCTTTGCCATGAAGTCGCATTGTTGGAATGTTGAGCTCGATAGGCTGCAAAGCCTCTTGACCATAGACCAAGTGAAATGGTGTGAACTCCGTGGCTTCCCTATATGTGGTTCGATATGCCCACAAGGCACCATCCAAGAAGTCATCCCATAATTTTGTCTTGTTTTGCACCATCTTTCTAATGATTCGTGCAATGACACCATTAGCCTTCTCCACCAAACCATTTGACTGTGGGTAGTATGGTGTGCTATGACGATGTAGAATGTGAATCTCTTCACAGACTTCTGTGAGCAAGCCCTTCCTAAACCCTGGACCATTATCAGAAACAATCTGCAAAGGTGTGCCAAATCTGCAACAAATGTGATTGTACACAAACTTGCTAACTGTCCTCTCATTCACTCTTGCCACACTTTGAGCTTCCACCCACCTAGTCATATAGTCTACAGCCATTAGAATGTAGAGTTTACCATTTTTTGTCCTAGGCAAAGGACCCATAGCATCAATGCCCCACTTTTCAAAGGGTCCATTTGCAAGCACTATTTGCCTCGGGCCATGCACCAACCTTCTATTTCCATTTATCTGACAATTGTGACAGCTTTTACACCAATGTTGAACATCCACATGCAAGCTTGGCCAAACATACCCCGCAAGCAAAATCTTCTTCAGAGTTGATTCTTGGGCAAAATGACCACCACATGCCTCTTCATGTAAACCTTTTAGAATGGCTGGAATTTCCTCGATAGTTGGTACTCTTCTGCACACTTGATCCTTTCCTCTTTGATAGAGGGAGCCTTCTAGGAAGAGATAGAAATTTGCCTTCTTCATGAGTCTCCTCTTTTGAGCCTTCGTGAAGTCTTGTGGAAACTCACCCTCCAAAATGTAGCCAATAATGGGAGCCAATGACTCCAATCCCTGGTATCTCGGTTGCTTGACAGCTGCTGCCACCATGATGACCTGCACTTCTCTCTCAACACATGTAACTGCTTGTTGTGCAAGTAAATCGGCATCTTCATTTTGTTTCCTCGGAATATGATATAGTTGCACTTCTTCAAACTGATTAAACATCTTAAGAATGGCATGAACTTTTGTCCTTAAGATTTCATTCTTGCATACCCAAATGCCTAAAATCTGTTTAACAATGAGAAGTGCATCTCCCTTTACCATGAGACGTTTTATCCCTTGGCCAATGCACATCTTCAAACCATGAAGTAGTGTGTCGTATTCTGCTTCATTGTTGCTAGTTGAACCTAGTAGATTGACCTTCTCTTTCATGACCACCTCTCCACTTGGGTTGAGCAACACTAGCCCTCCCTCTGCTTTCCCTGTGGCTCGTCGAAAAGCTCCATCAAAGAACAAGGTAAAAGCATTGGGAATACTTTTTGGTGGTGGCAATGGTAGGGTCTTTACTTGAGGCACCTTAATTTCCTTCTCATGTACCCTATAAGTGAGAATCCCTGCCAATTGTGCACGCACACTATCTTCTACCTTGAAAGAGTATTGGAACTCTTGCAACTCCATAATCCACTTTGAGATCCTAGTACTAAGATTCATTTGAGATGACACCCAAGGGAACAAATTTTCTGCAGTGAGAATTACAAAAGGTTTTGGTAGCAGGTAGGATCTAAACTTTCTCACCGCAAACATGAGAGAAAGCATCATGAGTTCTGCTTCTGTGTAGTATCTCTCCAAAGCATTCATGACCCTACTAGCAAAGTAGATGGGTCGCATCCTTGTACTGTGGGGATCTTGTTGTAGCAACACAACACCAATTGTTTCCCTTCCAACACTAGAGCTAACAAAGAATGTGTACTCCCAACAAGGAGGCATGAGTGTTGGTAGCTCTGACAAAATGACTTTAATCTTACAAAAATACTCTTCAAGCTCATCAAACCATGCAAATTCTACTTGTTGTGTCAACTTTTGCAAAGGATGAAGCAACTCCGAGGCTAAGTGAATGAAGCATGACATATACTTCACCTTCTGAATGAAAGAGATGACCTCCTTAAGACTCTTCGGTGATGGGAGCTCAATAAGAGCCTTTGCCTTTGAAGGATCCACCTCAATGCCTTTATAGGAAACCTTGTGACCGAGCAAGATCACTTCATCCTCACCTATGTGGCACTTGTCGGGGTTGAGTTGACCTCCCATGTCATAGAGCTCCTTTAAACCTTCTTCTACCCTTTGTAGATGCAATGACTTTGAGCTATAAATACAGAAATCATCAATGAACACCCTAATTGACTTTCCAAAGAATGCTTGAAACACCATGTTCATGAAACGTTGGAATGTTGCAGGAGCATTTGTCAGACCAAATGGCATGACTCTAAAAGCATAACAACCCCAAGGAGTGATAAAGGTTGTTTTCAATTGATCTTCCAATGCGATACCTATTTGAAAGTAGCCTGAGTAGCCATCGCACATAGTGTACTTCTCATGACCAGCTACCTCATTTAGTATCTCATCCTGAAATGGGAGGGGAAAGTGATCTCTTTTTGTTGCCTCATTGAGTGGACGGTAATCCACACACACCCTCCACTTCCCGTTTTTCTTAGGAGTGACAACAACGGGAGAGACCCACTCTGAATTCTCCACTGGATAAATGAAACCTGCTGCTAGAAGCTTTCTTACCTCCTTGAGTAAAGCCTGCTCCTTGATGACTCCTAGCCTTCGTAGCTTCTGAGCCTTAGGTGTGGCCTCTGGCTTCAACTCAATTTTGTGTTGAACAGCATCTACTCCACGCACATCGGTGTAGTCTTTAGCAAAAAGCCTAGGAAATTTCCTTAGCACACATTTGAACTCCTCTCTTTCATCCTTTGTAAGTGTGTAGATAGCATACCTTCTAGCATTCTTTCATCTTCCACTTTTTGGTTCTCTTGGGAACCTACCTCCTCCAAACCTTGACAAGAGGTCTCTTGGTTGGTTGGCTTAAACCTTACCCCCATGACTTCGATGGAAGACTCCTCTTCAGTAATGCTGCCGCTACTTTCTTCTTCTGAAGTGTTATCGGTCCAACCTTCTTCCGTCTCACTTTGAGATGATTCTTCATGGAGCTCCTCTTGGCGTTGCTCCTTCATGTCAAAGACAACCTTCTTATGATTGTCGTTCTTGCAAATTAGCTTTCCACTCTCCCAATCCTACAAAGCTCGCATTTTCATTAGCCATGGTCTCCCTAGGATAAATGGGTAACCATTTCCTTTGGTAGACATGACATAGAAATCCACTGCCTTCTTAATGCCAAAGGCCTCCACAAAAACATTTTTACAAATGCCTACGCAGCTAGCCTTGCTATTGTTTGCCATCTTGACCTTAATTTCAGGTGTCTCATGGATGTGCATGCCTAGTTTTTGCATGAGTCCCTCTGTCATGATGCAAATTTGTGCACCCCCATCCACTAGACCTTTCCTAACCAATCTCCCTTTTATGTAACAATCTAGCACAGGTGTAATGTCCTCATTCATTTCAACTTGTGCAATTTTTACAACAGGCACACTCTCTTTTACCTTTCTCCTAGTGCTAACTGACCTTGTTAAATCCCTCCTAACTTGTGGACATAATGCAAGAAATTGAGGCCATGAGATATCAGGACCCTTACCTCTCATGTCTTCCAACAGGTTGTATGGAGCCATTCCATGTCCAAGAGGAAAGTCTTGGAGGTTGATACGACATCGAGTCCTCTTAGCTTCCTTGGTCTCCTTTGCCTTATTTTCTCGTCCATGGTCACTTTGTGATGTAACTCCTTCTTTCTCCTTACCTTTCCCTTGGCCACGCTTAATGCCATTTGCTTCCATGTCAACCTCTCTTGAATTTGTCACCTCTACCACATGCACATTTGGGTCTGGCAAAGGTGGAACTCCTTCCACTCCTTGTGGAGGTGGTCTTGCTCCATTTGGCCTTTGTATAAGCCGTGGTTGCTGACTAGTTCCTTCACCTGCATTCATCACTGGGTAATTCAAGTTAGGTCTCCCTGGCTCCCCACGGGGCCAAGGACAATTATACATCCCATGTCCAGACTCACCGCAATTCCAACATTGCAAGACTCTCCTAGGTCGTGGGTCTCGCTCTTCAGACTTCTTTGCTTGTCCCTTTGGACCTACAGCTTGTGCAAGGTGAATTGACAAGCTGCTTAAAGATTCATTTAACTTCTCAATCACTTCCGCCGTTACCTCAGGAAGCTCCTTAGATGTTGATGCTTGTGACTTACCTTTGGGTCTAAAACCTTCTATTGGAACCTCCCCCCTTAAGCACTTGAGTTTCCTATATTTTTCAGCAGCCCTAGTTTCAGCTGCATCAAAGGTAGCAGGTGCACCCGCCTCAACTTTTACCTTAAGGTCAGGAGAGAGTCCCGCTATGAACCTCTCCCTTCTTTATAAATTCTGCACCATCACCAGGGTTAGCAACATTTCGTATCCATAGAGCCCAAAGACGTAGGAACTCTTGCTTGTACAAGTAGTAGTCATCTAAGTCTTTTTGCTTATGAGAAACAATGTCTTGCCATAATTTCTGAGTGTTTTGGGGATCAAAGAAGTATTTCTTGAAACGATTCAAAACTTCCGTTTAATTCCCTTTAATTTCCTCAGGCAAAGAGTCAAACCAAGTGCTAGCATCTTTCCTAAGGACCACCTCAAACATTTCTACACGTTCTTGATCAGTTATTATCCTCTTGATACGGCAAGACATCTTGAAATTCGCTAAAAATAATTTTGCATCCTCTCCAGGCTCTCCAAAGAAAAGAGGATATCCAGACATTTGGTGTTGGCTCTTCATTGAATTGATTTCAAAGTGACACGTTTTTGTTTTTTCTTTCTTTAAAAGATTTACACAATAATATTTTCTAAATTACAATCTATTCTACAACAAAATAAAAATATTCACATCAAATGACCTATGATAATCAATAAGAGGTAGAATGACAGGGTTTGGTGACACGAGAATTTCTCCTACTCTTTGGGCACCAAACATGAATACCATACGTTGTTGAAAATGGATTTTTCTACTAATTGCAATGTTTACTCTAATGTGTGGAGTGAAATGAAAGTGAAAAACCTGTATTCCTGGGCCATTATCCATAGTCTATGCATGACCTAATTCTTAAAACAAAACAAAAATATAGACGTCCAAACTAAGGTCATACCTAATGAGAGGCAAGATAAAAGGATTTACTGATGCGTTTATCTCTACCAACCTAAGAGGACCTAAAATTCTACGAATTACTCGCTGAAATTGCAACTTAGTACTAACAATTATGTGTACCTTTTGCCTTGCAATGGGAATGAAAGGATCATACAAATTCTCGTGATTCATGCAAACTACTTGATTATGCTAAAGGTTGAGCCTTCACAAAACATACACAAGCATGTCCTCCATGGGGGCACCAAAATTGATGCGGTCCGGGGCGGGCAACAAGAAGAGCAACCTCTAGACACCCTTCAAGGCTCCCGTGCTGCTCAATGGGGCTCGGGCACAACACAACACAAACCAAAACAACAAACCCACAGCCAAATCCCAACTACACAAGGGGCACCACCTAGTTTAAAAGCGAACTAGGATGCAAAAGAGGAGAATCGTTAGAGCAACCCACAAACAAGCAAGGAATTTACACTAACCCTAACACCAATGGAACACTCTCACACACTAAAACACGAGAGAGAGAGAGAGAGAGAGAGAGAGAGAGAGAGAGCGAGATGACAAGATTTGGTTATAGCATCACTAGCACATTGTCTTAGGGTTATGGGAGCCCTCTCTCCATCCACCCTCTTACAATGGTAGCCAAACAATAGCCAATGAATCACAAGCAACAAAACAACAACCTTCAATGAAACAAGTCACCTTATGAAGCTGAATGAGTTTTCCAAGCCAAATTGGAGGAGAAGCGTGAGCCTTTGGACATGAATTGCACCCAAAACTACCAATTCATTGATGTTGGGGTAGATACAACAATGGTACGAAGAATATCTTCTACTCGCACTCACTTAAACTAGCTCAAGCTTTTCTATGCACCAAGGTGATGGTGTATAGAAAGCTTACTCTCTCTTTACAACCAAGATAGAACTGGCGTGTGGTACGCTCAATCTAGTGTGCAATGGTATAGTCATGTCTTTTACAAGGAGGAATGGGTTCTATTTATAGGTTTTAGAAGCTTTGATTAGGATTAAGCCTAATCAATTTTATTAGGAAAGATCAAGGATTATGAATTTTTATGAATTTCAAATGATAATGGGGTCTCTCTTTTCTCTTGAGTCACATGGATGTGGGCTCAAGTAAGAGAATTATTGATGTGGTGAAAGGAGAGAAACTTCCATGGGAGTAAGTGAATTTGGTTTACTTGTGCGGTTGCCTACTCCATATCTTGATAGTGTGGGTGCATTTTTACAAGAGAAGTTAGTTGTTAGTGGTAATAATCACTAGAATTGTTAGTGATACATTTACAATGGGTAGGATGAGTTGATTTGATGAAGGAAGAGGGGTGAATTAAAAGAGAATCATTGAGATGGTGAAGCTTTGAAGAAGCTTGAACTCACCCTTGTGTAGATTGTGGAAAAAATAACCGCTGGTCTTCTTCTTCTTCTTCGCTTCTTTACGCCGCCGCCACGGTTGACCACCACGATGAAAAGAGGATTTGTTGATGAAAAATCCTCAATTTTCAAAAGTTATCATGGTTAAGATGCTGAATTTTAGATATTTTTAGGAGAGGTAAATAAAATTGTAACATAGAAGCAATAGAGAGAGACATGGAGAGGGTGTATGTATGTAGAGGTTCATAAAAGAACTATAGGGATGAGAGAGAAGGGTAATGGTGAAGAGGGTGGGAGAAGCCATGGAAATTGCAGGTTTGAGTGAGGGAAGGAGAGGGAGGGATGTGTAAAAGTGAGTAGGTGTGTGGAAGGGTGAGAGAAGACTAAGGGCTACTTGTGAGAAAAGTGGGCAGACTGGGGTCCACTCAAAAAATCATAGCTCACCGCTGGTAGCTCCAAAAATCATGAAAATATTTAAGGTGATTATTCAGAGCGTGGGCTACATTTTCTCTTTTGACCATTGCTCCTAATTCGGAGTGGAGATAGGTGCCAAAATTCTCACCAAAAAGCCTGTTTTTTATGCCTGGAAAAGTCTTTTAGTGGCCCCCTCCTTTGTTGAATTTGTACAATGCATCCAAGAGTGAGCCCCTCCTTTGTCATATTATAATACAAAGCATCCAAGTTGCCCTTGACCCATGCATGGAGGAGGATTATTGGTGAATAAAGAAATATATACATGGTGGGACTAGTGTATGGACTATTCATGGACTTTAGCTTCAATGAGCACATGGTGTTAGAATAATGAGTAAAAATAATAATAAAAATATGGAGGAGTTATGGATATGGAAAGATATTGGAATCATATGATATGGTCCCTCCTTGAATTATTTTGGGTGAAAGAGGAAAAGGTATGCAAGTAAATAATATAATAAACATAACCAATGAGTAGAAATCAATTTTTTGTTTTCACGAGGGTGAGGGTGAAAATGTGGGAGTGATTTGTATAAAGGAAAAATATGAGGTTAGAGTATATACATATTGGCAAAAAATATAATTATGGTGTAAGAGGATGAAAGAAGGTGTACATAGGTTTAATAAAACACACACCTAAGTAGAAATATTTAAATAAAATACCAAAATAATTATAAAAATCCCTATATTTAGGCCATATATACAATGAAATATTTACACACAAAGAGGCCATAATATACTTTTATTTTTTATTTTATTTTTTGGCTCAACTAGCCCAGTGACTAGCTAGCTGAGGGTTTTTAAGAAGATATGGGAAAACCCCCCTAACTCACACACGCCTATGTACAGTGAAATGGTAGGGATAGCCATAGCGTTTGGGTGAATTTGGTAGGGTGGAGTAACTTACTATGGCAATTATGGAGAGCTGAAAAACGTCTATTAGTAGCAGGACCACTACACGACTTAACTAAGAAGAACGTTAAGTTTGTATGGACTGCTAAGGAGCAAAATGCTATTGAAAAGCTCAAAGAGAAGCTTACTTCCCAACCAGTCCTCGTGTGTCCGGATTTCTCAAAGCCATTTGAGGTCCACTGTGATGCTTGTGGTGATTGCCTTGGAGCAGTTTTGCTTCAAGAAGGGCATGCCATAGCATATGAGAGCCGAAGGCTCAATATTGATGAACAAGTCTTGGGCATTTATCAGAAAGAGCTTTTAGCTGTTCTACATGCCCTAGACACGTGGAAGCACTACCTATTGGGGAATCCATTTATCCTATGAACCGACCACCAAAGTCTTAAGTATTTCATGACGCAAACCAAGCTTTCCGACAAACAAATGAGGTGGGCAAATTTTCTTTCGCAATTTAATTTCCATATTGCTCACATAGCTGGTAAGCACAATCAAGTGGCCGATGCACTTTCACGACCACCCAAAGTTAATGGGGTGTCTATAGCTACTCACAATGATCTATCCTCTATGATAGATGAGTATGCTACTGACCCTGACTTTAGAGACATAATGTCAGCCCTTGCTTTGGGGAAGAAAGAGGAACCATTCACCTTGCAGGATGGTTATCTTCTCCATGGCAATAGGCTATGTGTTACCCATTCCCTTCGTGAGAAAGTTATGTATGAATCCCATGCTCCTCCATATGCGGGGCATAGAGGTATTCAACCTACTCTCTGAGGAGTAGAGACGTACTTCTATTGGCCTACCATGAAAGTGGACATACAAGAGTATGTTTCAAAATGTGTAGTATGCCAAAAGACCAAGTATAATAGAGGGAAGCAACCTGGATTACTCCAGCCATTGCCTATCCCAAATTCACCATGGGAGAGTATATCCATGGATTTCATCTTTGGATTACCCAAGTCTATCCATGGGAATACAGGAATATGGAGGCACATTAAATGGCAACTCTCTTCATATCTCAGATTTTCAAGCACCATGGATTACCCACATCCATTGTGTCAGATAGAGATCCTAGAATGACCAATAATTTTTGGAAAGGTCTCTTTGAAAATCTAGGAACAAGATTGAATTACTCTTCGGCCTATCACCCACAAACGGATGGCCAAAGTGAGATAGCCAATCTTACGATACTTGATCTACTCAAGACTTATGTTACCGAAGTAGATCAACGCTCACAATGGGAAAAGTATTTACCTCTTGTAGAGTATGCGTACAATAATACTGTACATACTTCTACGGGAAAAGCACCTTTTGAGATCATTGAGGGAAGACCTAAAAGTCCCTTGCTACTCAAAGTACATGGGAAGATCTTCGCCGCCGATGAGTATAGCCGTGACCTACAAGAATCTTTTCAAAAGATTAAGGAGGCTATATCCATCTCTCAACAAAGGCAAAAAGCTGCTGTTGATAAGCACAGAAGAGCCTTAATGTTCAAAGAAAATGATTGGGTCTTACTCAAGTTTCCTAAGGCTCGATTAAGGCAAACGACGGGCAAAAATCCTACGGGCCATCAAAATTATTATGCTAAAGTATTATGCTAAACTAGCAAAAAGATACTATGGTCCTTTTCAAATCTTGAAGCCCATCAATGAGACGGCTTATCAACTCAAGTTGTCCAACCATTGGCTCATCCACAATGCCTTTCATGTAAGCCTACTTAAGCCCTACAAAGGAGAGCCACCAACTGAACCAATTATTGAAGACCCTCCCGAAGTTGAAGACCAAAAAGAGGTGCTACAACCCGAAGCTGTCCTTTGGCATGAAGACAAGGTACTCCGACATGGTAAGATTATCCGATGGTATCTTATTAAGTTCAAAAATTATCCTACATGGATGCAAGGAATACAGCTTAAGGATAGTATGAACCTTGTCAATGCTTACAATGCTACATTAGACTAAGAAAATGTACAAATTTCTTTTAAATGACTCATGTTTTTGTCATATAAGACTAGTCCTCTTTTTAATTGTGCACAAATTTAACAAGTATGCATGCTTAGAATCATGTTTGTGATGACGACGTCTCTCAAACACCAAGTAGAATTTGTCACTCTACTTTGGGAGAATGAAATGGACTAAAGAGCAGACATGCTTGCGGCAACTATGTCTCCCAAGCACCAAATGGATTAGTCATCCGTCTTGGAAAGATGTCGTAGGGTAAAAAGGGATCCTCTACCCGCTAAGTAAAACTGACTAATGACTAAAGCTTTATCTCTTCTACCTCATAGTCGAGGACGACTATGATTTCAAGAGAGAGGTAATGTCATAAAATCTAATATCTAATATCTAACCAACCCAAATGATTTTCTCATATTAAATTGATCACTTAATGTGAGAGAATAAACGGGAATAAGTGTTAAGATATAGACATGTGCTTATAGATCTATCTCAACACGGGGCCAATAGTAAAAGGGCCCAAATGAGAGATGGTCTATCAAAGATCAAGGCTAACAAATGGAGCATAATACCTTAGGGTTATCTTCATTGAAGACCTCCAATAATGTGTGTAAAAGGACTTTGACCTTAGGTAAGCTAGGGCTGAGCTTGAGGCGCGGGAACCCGACCCAACTCGAGGTGCTTGTCCTGCTTGTCATGCTTGATGACTAAGGTGCTTGAGGTGCTTGATGATTGAGGAGCTTGAGATGCTTGAGGTGCTTAATTATTAAGATGCTTGAGGTGCTTGACATGCTTGAGATGCTAGGGTTGCACTTGAGGTGAGAACCCAGCCCAAGTTTAAAGTGCTTATGAGCCAAGCTTGTGGTGGGAACTGGGCCTATGCATGAGGGGCTTGAGGTGTCAAAAAGTCAAAGATTCAATCCCTACAAGGAGGGGGTGATCCCTACATGAGTGGGGATGAGAGAGGACAGCCACACACTCACACAAGGCATGCATGGTACAAAGAAAGCAAAAGGGACACTTGTCAAGTTCCTCCTCATGTTGCCCTCATGGTGTGCATGAAGCCTATTGGTTGGCCACCCAAGGGGTCCAATAATAATTTAGGATATTTAATTAAATGATTTATCATTTATCTAGCCCTCTCTCTCAAAGGGGAAAGGGGGACACTTGTCTCAAGGCTACCCTTGCTGCTTGTAATGCATCCTGCTTGTGATTGGCTAGGCCTGGAGGGGTCCAATGAGCTTCAAGCATGAGCTACAAGGGGGGGTCGACCCAAGCAAGCTAGGGGGTTGATTAGGGGGTATAATCACCCACACACACTCACAAACACTCTCATTGTGTGCTATGCAAAGTGCAAGAGCTCCCTCTCCTTCTCCAAGCAAGTAGAGGTTGAGGGCCTACACCAACACTCTTGGATATGGAGTGCAAATCCAACCAAGAGCCATGCTTCAATGATTAAGCTTTCCATCTCCTTCTTCTTCATTACTATGCTATTATGTATGCTAGCAACAAGAGTTATGATAAGTGAGGAACTAATTCTTTCTCCTACGAAATGTTTCTTCTTCCTCTTCCCTACCCTCATTCCCTACTAGCTCTCTCCACCTTCGAAGGTGTTTGAAGTCTTGGGACTGAGGCTTGGGATAGTTAAAGCTTTCTTCAAGTTTATGTTATGTTTGTGATGCATGAAGCTTTCCATCTTCATTGCATCACCTAGGTCACAAGGAACACAAAGAGTGTATTGTAACAAGTCTCTCTTAATGGGAGAAATCATAATACAAATGCCTATTGGAGGGGGGACCGGCTCCACATAAATCCGGTCCTCAATTGTTGTCATGTTCTCTAAATTCTGTCTCTTGCAAAAGTATTGTTCATGCCAAGTTAGCTAATTGCTATGATTATGTTGCTATCTTCAATTGTGTTCACCCGCTATGCTCACAAAGTCATTTCTCAAAAGTACTCTCATTAATTTCCGCTACTCTCAAATTAAATAGGCCAATTCCATTACATAAGGTTTTGTATATAGATTCAGAAGGCCAAAGATATCTAATGAGCAGCAAAAGCAACACGGGAGCCAAGATCTTATTGATCAGAGTAAAGCCAGATTCAGAGAACTCTTGGATGTTTACAGATTTTAGTGGATCCAGGTATTGCAAGCTCAAAGATGAAGCACAAGTAGAAGTTTTGAAAGTCAACCCAAGTGTTTATCTAGAAATCTCCACAAGCCAACAAAACATACAGATGGTGCATATGCAATCAGGGTCATCGTACATGGATTACAGTGGTCAGATCTATATTCAAGAACCTTGAACATCCAACAAATCAACCAATAGAAGCCAGTTTAATTGGAGAACCAGGGCAAAGAAAGTACAAAGGTCAAGATGGAGCAGTCTACGGCTTGATGCTTACTGTTCTAAAAGAAGATGCCGACAACTTGGTGAGTACAGAAGCTGAAACTTCTCACCTAGAGCTTGACATGACAGAACCAAATGAAATACCACTAATCATGGTGTATTTCTTAGATTGTGGAAGAAAAAGTGGACATTTGTCTGAAGATTGTCCAAGAAATCCAGACAACAGGGACACATCAACTACCAAGCAAGGCATAGAGCAAGTTGGAAATGCCAATCTCAATGTAAGTACATCTAACTCGTCACTTTTTAATGCAATCATATGATTTTGCATTACCGCTAATAGCACTAGTAAAAGAACTGCAAGTTTGAAATCAACATAAAGATGCACAGGCACCTAAAAAGATTAAAATTGATTCTTTGAACAACAAACTCATGTGTGAATTTGGTCAATGTGTCCAGATATTACCGAATGTTGAAAAGACTGTTAGGTTTGCAAATGATTCTTCATCCACTACGACAAGTGTGCAATCATTCACGAGTTTAAGGGACACATCAAACAGAATTCTGTTAGCATTGTATGACACCCATAATTCATATGCACACTATGTAGACCAAAAAGGGCAACTGTAAAAAAAGGATCAACTAGTGTTTGGACGGCCCACATCCTAGCTCATAGACATTAGGAAAAGTCTGGACTCAAATTTGGGCCTCATAAGAAATGCCATGTCAGCATAGAGAGAGATAATAGAAAATTCATTTTAACCCTTTTTCATACATTTTAACCACA
Source organism: Adiantum capillus-veneris (assembly GCF_014529385.1). Classification (NCBI taxonomy): domain Eukaryota; kingdom Viridiplantae; phylum Streptophyta; class Polypodiopsida; order Polypodiales; family Pteridaceae; genus Adiantum; species Adiantum capillus-veneris. Next base: position 14,260,837 of record NC_140957.1, on the reverse strand, counting down.
AAGAGAAAGAAAACTAAGAGACATCAAGGACTTGAAAGTTGGCTCGGGAGGAATCAAGAAAAGAGTGCAAGCTCATCAAGTGAGTGCATCTATCCTTCTTAAGTCTATATTCATAAATTCTCAAATCTCTTAATGCTAACATGCTTGCCTAGACCTTTGCTTCACCCTGACAACGAATTGGAGTGTAGCACAACCACCTCCTTGGTCCATTACGGGCTCATATTGAATCGCAAAAATGTAGCTGGCCTCTTGGATGATAAGCGTCATGGTAAGATTGTTGCTAAACAGCTTGACATCCTTTTACAGGAGAACCAACTCTCTGCACGGGACGTTCAATAAATTTTGGATGAAGCTGGTATATCCAATAAGGGATATGCTACCATTTTCAAGTATGTAGCATCATTTGCAGTGCTGTTCCACTAGAAAAGGGTTTTGCATCATTTGCATTGCTTTTCCACTAGAAAAGGGTTTTGATTTCCCTTTGATTCCTAACTCCTCTTACTCAGGTCTGTCTGTGCAAAGACAAGTCCAAAAGTTCCACATCAAGCACACGCTACTTCCAAACCCTTTCTCTATTCAAAAAACAAGACGAGAAGTCAATGAGGAGGTGCTTCAAAAGCTAATAAGTCCTTTCCACATTGAATCAACATACAGATTGCCAAAAGGAGAAGAAATGGTCTATGACAATTATAACAATATTTTTTATGATATGATTGCGCTGCAATCATACATTGTGCAATTGTTCAATTCTACTCATGAAGAGTGCAACAACATCCTGAAGTTTGTCATCAAGCTAAATGAGTGTGAGCTTGTAAAGGAGACAAAGGTTGAGCGAGTCACAATCACACTTATGAATAGAGATCTAGATGCAAGCATTGGACCAGATGATCCTCGAGAAATTTAGTGTGCAATCTGAGCACAACATTTTTCTTCTTGCAATTTTCAAGGTGCGTAGAAGTTATGTTTAAGATAATTTATCGTTATGTTTCAGTTGAATGCTTTTGAATGTGCATTATAATAAGTTCAAAATTATCCTTTTAGGTGCCCATTGAGAACTTTGATATATTGAATTGGGTTTTTATCAAACAAACATACCAAAAACAATAAGCAAATAGAGAAATGGAAAGAAATTGGATGTGGAGGGCATGGGATCCTACAATGTAGAGTGGCACATGGCTGGAGAAATAAAAACCTTGAAATACATGTACAACGTTTTCAAAGGAGCGACAAGAAAAAGCCCCTGCTTGTATTGCATGGGAGGGGTTCACATCCTTGACAAACCATTTTGGAGAAGAGCTCCGGATAGGCATCTGTGCGACCCTAACTTTCGACCCATTTTGGATATCCCACTATCTAGAGTACATATATGCACAATACATGCACTTTGTAGAATAATAGAAAAACTAATGTTTCTCTACATCTGTTTTGCCTCGACCACTTGACCTCTCTCTGCGAAGCAAAGGGAAATCTGAGCCTTAGAGACGGCCTTCTCAGAAATGGGTTTGCACGAAGGACGTGTTAAGATAGAGCAGGCTGAGAAGAGATCAAAAAATGTCCGGGATGTTCCAAAGAAGCTGTCCATTGGTGGTGTGAAAGCCCGACTCTTCCTTTCAACACCCACAACTGGACAACAACACAAAAGCCAAAGTGCACAAGAAAGACAAATAGTACGATACATCAGGTGGAAAAACATGCACAATGCTGTAGTTGACCATGTAGACAATCGTGCAGCAAGGACTCGCAGAAGGTATGGAAAACCTTGGATGCAATATTCAAGTTCTACAAATTGAACTCATGGATTTATGGCGACTATACAAAATTCCAAGAAGCTGTGGATACCTTCCACAAGACATTCATATGTGCGTGGACAAATCAACATATTACTCACTACATGGTACTGTAATTGGTTTGATGACATGATAATCTTTTGAAATGTGAATACTCATCCTTATAATGTCTGCATGCTTTGTGTGTAGCACATTATTTGTAATCACATGCCTTGGTTTGCAACAGGAAGCTTGGTGTTTGTTCTACATAGGGCATGGAAAAAACCCACTTCCAAGCTTGTACTAGCTGTTTTAGTCACACTTGACATGGAGGTGGTGCGGACAAAGCAAATAGCTTAGAGGAGCTACACCAATGGACGTATCGAAAACTAATGCACAGGTCACATTGCAAGGAACAAGTCAAAAAAAGTCAAATTGGCCATGTGGTGAGATTAGCCAAAAAACGACAAAGAAAGGAGGTATGGGAGTTATCATTTGCAGCAAGACAACATGCAGATTGGCGGCTACAAAAACAACGCGTGGGAAGGGTTTGGACAACACTGTTGCAAGTTATGCCATAGCTCTCAGCCATAGAAAGATCCAAACACCAAACTTAATGTATCTAGAAGAATGGATGTAATTTCACCTTTTCATATTGTGAATGATGGTTGCAACAAAATTAAAAATGCGGCAAGACATTGATACTCTATCATTTCAACTTTTCATATTGTGAATGATGGTTGCAACAAAAAAAAAAGCACATTGCAGGTGACTGTTACATAATCAATCTAGCTTCGATGCATAAAACAAATACATTTTATTTATTTCTAGTCATCTGGAAATGATAAAAAATATTCTAGCCTCTTGCCCTTATCTGAAGGACCTTCTTCCTTGTGCATTGGTCTCTTTGAATGACATGTTTTGTCATCGCACATTGAGGTTGAGCAATTAGATCTCCTTAAATGCCTCAACTTGTGGGGCCTCTTCTTTATGTTGCACGATTGGCTGCTTTTGTTTCAGAAGCAGATCATGTTTTCCATATTGTGGCAACTGGCGTGGGTCTGTGATTCCACAAGCTAGACCATATGCAGCATGTGACAAAAAGTAGTGATTGCGCAAGCCATACATGCCAGGCCCTACACCAAAAATTGAGACCGTTGCTTGCTTGTCTAGCAGCATCACCTTATCTGCGTTCCATCCGATGGTCGCACCTCCTAGATATCTTGAGAGTGTCTTCAATTAAAAAAAGGGAATTCATCCTTGTCCTTGGATAAGTTGGAATGGAAGCAGAGGAAGTTTAGAGCGTTCAAATTCTCCAAGTATTGACCAAGGGAGGAATTCTTTCCCAAGTCTCCTTTACCTCGTCCATGGGGACGAGGAATAGGCTTATCATCATAGACTACGAGCTATGAGAAATAAAAGCCAAGTGTTGGTATATACACATGAAACTCTCATATAGGGAAGCAAAAAAATATTTACACAGTAGTATACCTTCTGATATTCATCTTCTTTGAGTAATGCAGCATTCCATAAGTCAAGTATACTCTCGTTTATAGAGGATGAGGAAGGCGTCAATGTCATTGATGGAGCAATTCTCCCCATCTCTGTGATTTCAAGCCTTTCCTATACTGCCCTGAACTCCGACTCCATTGGAAGTGTTGCGGCACATGCAATTGCATCCTTGTATATCATTGCTAGTGCCTCTATTTGTTTGATGAACTCACCCGCTGTAACATGATCATCCATGACAGAATACTTGTCATCAACAGGGTCAATTATACTGTCATCCTCTTGTAGATTTTGAGAAACTATAGCAAGATAGTAGTCCTCTCTCAAGTCAAACAATTCCATGATGTCATTAAGCATTACATAATGATGATCATTGATGGGGATGGTAGGGAGCACATTTGTTGGCAACTGAACACCTTCTGAAACACATAAAGCACCACTTGGTGGTTGCACCAACTCATCACCAGTGACCAAACGCACAAAGCAGACCACAAGGAAGGTTTACCTGTAAGACAACCAATCTTCATCCTTAAGAGTCACAAGCGAAACTCTGCCTAATCTTTGGGCAACAATTCGTAGTCGGAGGTACGAGAAGAATCCACGGGGGATTCACCATGGAAAACTTATTGCACCACGTAAGTGCAAGGGAGGTTTTTTTTTTACAAGCTACATAAGCGTATAAATTAGGGGCAGCCCCTAGTAATTTAACTCCCAAGCTTAAAAATAAGAGAGGGGTGTATCATATTTATGGGAGGGAGGAGGGGATTGACCCGGGTTGATTACTTGTAATGATTGATCATTGATGTGCACTAGAACTCTGATGAATTTTGGGGAAGTTTTTTATTAGTTCATACATCAAATTTTGCATCAAGCCGGTCATATATATGGGATGATTTAAGCAGGGCAAGGTTGATTTACACCAGATTTGGATGGATCAGAATTGGACGAGTAGCTGGAGTGCAAGTTGATCTTTGAAAGTCAAACTAAGACACATTGAGGATACATCTAGTTATCAATAGAAGTGGCTCGTTAGTAGATTGCGAGTCACTATACTACACACTCTTTGACTAGTGTTACTTAGTTAGATCATGTGAGACCTAAATTTTATATGTAAGATAGGGGTATGATAGTTTTCTTCATTGATTGTCATATAAGCATAGAAAGGGGGTCATATTTCCTAATATGAGTCATATATAGGGGTTTTATCAAATTTTTTTGCCCGTAGATGGCGTCCCATTTTGTATATAGAGTGAATCCCGTGGGGCAAAATCGAAGCATTTTGCTTGAGCTGCGCAAACTCCAGAGGCATATCTCTATGGCTATTCTAAAGTTACCCTTCCAAAGAGTAGTTTGCTAGATTTGTGAGAGTGCGAATTTGGATTTTTGGTGGGACAAAAGTATGATGGGTTGCCTCCACGAGGCAGTCAAGGACTTTCTGATCGAGCGATTCCAAGACAGCTACGTCCTCACAGCTCATGCTCACAAAGTGACAATGATCCCCGGGATATCAATTCTCTTCTTGGAGAAAGGTAAGGGAGCATGATGCCTTCATCTTGTTTGACCCTGGCTCTACTCACAACTTCATATCAATGGAGTTGGCCACCAAGTTGGGCATTCAAGCTTTCAAGATGGGAGATACTGTAACTGCCGATATAGCTTTCAAGGGATAGCAAGCCTCCATTACTCCCTTGATTGGGAAGTTGAGGCTTCATGTCCAAAGCTACATCGACAAAGAAGACTTTTTCATCTCTCCTCTCCAACATGAGGATGCTATCGTAGGGGCACCATGGTTCAACCACATGGCTGCCAACATGAAGCTCCCTAAAAGGAGAATCTACTTCATGTACAGGGAAAAGAACATGTATATAGATGCTAGTGAGACTAGTCGTACTATACCATTTGTAAATTCTCTTGCTTTTCATAAATCAATGAAAAGCTCAGTTTTTGCATAGATGATTTTTGTCAAAGAGTCCCTAAAAGGTCCTAGTGTTTCATCAAATGTAACGGTAGGAATCAAGAAGAGTTAGACTTGTCTAATTTTTTAAAAGGATTCCAAGATGTGTTCATCGATGATATCCCTATGGACTTACCTCCAAAACGAGGGGATGATGACCATCGAATTGAGCTCCTACCAGGAAGCTCATAGCCAAACAAGCCTCCTTATGGAGTTTCCCAAGCTCAACAAGAGGAGATCATGAGGCAAGTACAAGAATTGGTAGACAAAGGGATGGTGAGGCCTAGATCTTCTCCCCTTTTTTCTCCAATCCTTTTACTGCAAAAAGAAAGATGGTACACACTTCATGTGTGTGGACTATCGAGCACTAAACCATATCACTATCAAAAACAGATTTCTTGTACCTCAGGTAGAAGATCTATTTGATAAGCTACAAGGACTTTTGGTTATTTTGATAAGCTACAAAGCCAAAAGGCATGACTAATGCACCATCCACGTTCAATTGTTTAATGGAGAAAATCTTTAGACCTTACCGCAAGTTTGCTGGAGTGTTCTTTGATGATATCATCATCTACTCCAAGTCCTTGGAGGAATACAAGAAACATCTCCAAGTGAATTTTCAAGCTTTGAGGGAGAACAAGCTTTTTATCAATCAAAAGAAGAGCGAATTTTTCCTTCAAGAGATTCAATACTTAGGTCATATTATCTCTCAAGATGGTATCCGTATGGATCCATCAAAGTTGGAGATAATAAAAGCATGGTCTAACTAACCCAAGGAATCTACATGAGCTAACAAGATTTATTGATATGTGTGCATACTATAGACGCTTCGTAGCAAAATTTTCTCAAATAGTAGGACCATTACATGACTTAACAAAGAAGAACATAAAGTACTCATGGACTGCTAAGGAGCAAAATTCTTTTGACAAGCTCAAAGAGAAGCTTACCTCCCAACCAGTCCTTATGCTTCCACATCTCTCAAAGCCATTTGAGGTCCAATGTGATGCTTGTGGTGATTGCCTTGGAGCAGTTGTGCTTCAAGAAGGGCATGCCATAGAATATGAGAGCCGAAGGCTCAGTGCCGATGAACGATTCTTGGGCATATACAAAAAAGAGCTTTTAGTTGTTCTACATGCCCTAGACACATGGAAGCACTATCTATTGGGGACTCCATATATTTTACGAATAGACCACCAAAGTCTCAAGTACTTCATGATGCAAACCAAGATTTTTGACAAACAAATGAGGTGGACAAATTTTCTTTTGCAATTTTATTTTCATATTGCTCACATTGCTGGTAAGCACAATCAAGTGGCTGATGCACTTTCATGACGATAAAACGTGAATGCAGTGTCTATAGCAACTCACAATGATCTATCTTCTATGATAGATGAGTATGCTACTGACCCTAACTTTAAAGACATAATGTCAGACCTTGCATTGGGAAAGAAAGAAGAACCATTCACCTTGTAGTATGGTTATCTTCTCCATGGCAATAGGCTATGGGTGAGAAAGATGTGTATGAATCCCAAGTTCCTCCCTATGTGGGGCATAGAGCCATTCAACCTACTTCTATTGGCCTACCACATGAAAGTGGACATACAAGATTATGTTTCAAAATGGTTGGTATGCCAAAAGACTAAGTATAATAGAGGGAAGCAACCTGGATTATTCCAGACATTGCCAATCCTTAATTCACCATGTGAGAGTATATCCATGGATTTTATCTTTGGATTACCCAAGTCTATCCATGGGAATATGGGAATATGGACAATAGTTGACAACTTTAACAAACAAGCACACTTTATGCATGTCAAAAAGACTATTAAGGCACACCAAATGGCAACTCTCTTCATATCTCAAATTTTCAAACACCATGGCTTGCCAACATCCATTGTGTCGGATAGAGATTCTAGAATGACCAGTAATTTTTGGAAAGGTCTCTTGGAAAATCTAGGTACAAGATTGAATTTCTCTTGGTCCTATCACCCACAAACGGATGGCCAAAGTGACATAGCCAATCTTACGATACTTGATCTATCAAAGACTTATGCTATAGAAGTAGATCAACACTCGTAATGGGAGAAGTGTTACCCCTTGTAGAGTATGTGTACAATAATATTTTCCAAATGTCTATGGAAAAAGCACCTTTTGAAATCATAGAGGGAAGACCTAAAAGTCTCTTGCTACTTAAAGTACATGGAAAGATCTTCGCTGCCGATAGCCGTGACCTACAAGAATCTTTTCAAAAGATTAAGGAGGATATATCCATCTCTCAACAAAGGAAAAAAGTTACTACTGAGAAGCACAGAAGGGCCTTAACACTCAAAAAAAATGATTGGGTCCTACATAAGTTTCCAAGGCTCAATTGAGGCATACGACGGGCAAGATCCTACGAGCCATCAAAAGTATTATGCTAAACTAGCAAAAAGATACTATGGACCTTTTCAAATCTTGTAGCCAATCAATGAGATAGCTTATCAACTCAAGTTGTCCAACCATTGGCTCATACACAACGCTTCTCATGTGAGCCTACTTAAGCCCTACAAAGGAGAGCGATGATGATATGTGGACCTACTTGAATGGCGGTGAAAATGATTCCCCGACATTCTGCTCTTTTGTTTCCATATATTCAGGAGCATCTTTCAATTGGGGTTGTCCACGTTTATTCCAAGTGTGAAAAGACATGAGGTTCTTATCTAGCTGAAAATCTAGCTTTACTTCACTTGACAACTTTTCTTCGTGCTCACCAATAATGTTGCACTTGAGCTTCTCGAGATTTCTTTATGAAATGAGTAACTTTATTGTGGTTGTGTCCTTTGGTTAAGCTTTATTTGCATTTTCTTTGCTTTGACCACCTGCTTCAATCGATGTTGGCTCATTTGGCTGTGATACTGCACCTTTTGGTTGCAACTGTGATGAGCATTGTCTACCTACATCTGAGTAACCTTTGATCTTGGAAGATCCTTTTTACTTTCTGGCAAAATGTGTCTCTTTGAAGAAGATTTTGGTAGTGACCTTTGTGTAGCTTTTTGATCTTTAGCTTCCATTGAATTTGAACTATGCTTCATCTGTTTTGACGGCTTAAGATTTTGCACCATCTTAAGATAATCTTTGACTTCAGCCTCGCCATCTATAAGGGTTTGTACAAGGTCATGAACCTGATGGTATTCATTGCCATGTGTATCTTGATATGCATATGTGAGCTTGGTCACATATGAACCTGATGGTATTCATTGCCATGTGTATCTTGATATGCATATGTGAGCTTGGTCACATGCAATTGCTTAAACAATATGGGATTTTTCGGCTTTTGGCTTTGACTTGTGGAGATCAACTAAAACTTTTGTCTTTGATGATCTTCATAGAAGAATTTGTCTACAGATTCTGATGTAATCTGTGGCAATTGAGAACTTCCAACGACCATATGATCTTTCAATGGTTTCTACTTTGAAGGGGTCTATTATCTAGAGGCTCTAGGGCTCCTAACTTCTATTGTGGTTCTCGGTATCAGAGCTGATTTTGGTGAATTTACAGCTCCCCTCCTTCCTAGGGTAATCACTACAGCCTGCTTCATTATGAGAGTTCAAAACTGTTCAGGTTTAGTCTCACCTTTTGAGACTGTGAAGACACACTTTGGGTAGCATTGTTGATGTTTGGCATCTGTAAACCTTCTGCATAGTTTCCTATGTATCTCCATGAAACATGACAAATTATTCCCCACGTCAAGCTGTAGATATCATTATCTTTTCCCTGATATTGTCTATCCCATGGGTCTCCTATGATATGAGATTCTATGGTTTGAGAACCCAAGGCTTCATAGATTTTAGACTCTCGTCTATATCTACATCTATTTTGGTCAAAGTAGATGCTCGTTTGGTCACAACATTGAAGCTTGATTTCTGATGGAGGAGAGTTTGGCTCTAAATAAATTTCTAGGTTCACTCGGGTAATATCCTTCAGCTCTAGAGAGGATGGGATGTAATAGTTTCTATCCTCTAAAATGAACCATTTTTTTAATCTATCATTGGATGCACTCATTAGGGAAAGTTTAGACTCAAATTTTGCCCTTTTAGTGATAGAGAGAGAATGCAACGCGACCAATGGATGGCAGACTACCGTAACGGTAGCTCGGATTTTTCTTGTTTTTATCTCAATAATCAACATTTTCAAAAAACAATTTTTAGCTGCATAAAAAACTTTAACACTAATATATGTTGTGATTTGCTCGAATCTTTCTTGTCAGGACCGAATATAGGACAAATGTACCATAACTCACACTCAATGCAGTTGTGCACACTTTTTCAATAGGAGAGACTTCATAGTATTTCCACTCATTCTCATTCATTTGCGCTCAACTAACTATTCTGCTCGCGTTTGACTGTATTGTGTTTGCGCTCAGAAACACTCCCCCTCTCACATTTGCGTTGTGTATCTTGCCATAGAAGAATCAATAATGAAGAACAGAAGACCTGGACGACCATCCGCAAGTATTAAGTCTGTTAAAATTTTCAACAGCTTCGATTTGGACAATGGTCGATGGCTTTCCACCACCATTACAGTTGGAAGTTGCGTTCTCCTGCAGATCAGGAAGAGAAAGCGCACGGGCAACAAGTTTCTGAACAATTATAAAGGTAGGGTGAAAAAAATTGCTTGTTATAAATGGGCAAAATAGTCAAAGAGGTTCTCATTGAACACGCATATAAGCACTCAAAGTTGCATCTATGAATAACACCGACAGGATTTCCAACAAACCGACCAAATTGTAAGTTTTCTTACATCCACAATAGATTTTACTCTTCACTCGTGTATTGTCTGTTTAATCTGTCAGTTGTAGATATTTATCCTTCCGACAAAGAAGACTAACAGTTAGTGGATTGCATTATTGGCATTTTTTATGCATTCCATGCAGCTATGGAAGAGCTACTCTATAACACTAACACCAGAAGAGTGTTGGCCAAAAGGCGAGTTTTCTTCTTCGACCACTTTTATAATGCTCCGCGCTTTGCGCTTGGTTTCAACACTCTAGAATATCTCCCGGTTCCTTCGAAGGACAGTCCAAAGTGGCCAGTCCCTTCATTTGAAACCTCTGAGTGTTTTAGATAAAGCTCCATCAGGAAATACAAAAGTGCTTAAGACCAAATATTGCTAGTCGACTGGTACGTGTTTCAATCTTTATGCCCATGCATGTGTTCATTGACTTTTTCCATGATGAAGAGATCAGGAAGACTGGAACTATGCTACTCTGCAAGACAAAGAAATGTCTCGATTTTTTGGATGAATCTTGGGATGTCCATGATTTTGATGGCATCTTATGCAAGGTAAAGAAGTCTATTGTGTGTAAGTGCATGATAGCTTCTCAACATTTCATAGCTTCCTTCCACTACATTAAGTGACATCGAGTGAATGGTCATCTGGTAGCTTTGGACCAAGATTTAACTGATGACCTGAACAATCCTTTCAGAATGCTTGAGGTATGGTGTGGACCTAGTCTGCTAACTGTTATGCTAACTGTTCTTAGCATTCGAGCCAATGTGACACTACGACAAGTGCGCGAGGATTTGGAGAACGAGGTTGACCTCAGCCTGCCTCTAAAATTTATTTTTCAGTGCAACATGCAAAAGGTAGTATGTTTTGTATGTAAACATTAATGCTACGTTAGTTATTTCCCTGTTGGTTATCATCACCCAATATTGGTTTAATCTAATTGTTTGATTAATTGTCAAACAGGTGCCTCAAAGAAAGGAGAAGAAGACATTGTGTGCAGAGATAAAGGATGATCGACTATTTCTAGTGCATTGCAACTCTTGATTAAAGAAGGCAGCTCACACAGTATATCACATTGCTCTGAATTGCAAATATCAAAGAAAGTTGTTGACAGCAAGCTTGCAATCTATATTCATACGAAAATGAATTGTTAAGGAATTTCTCACAAATAAAGTTTGAGAATAATTATCTTTTCAAAATTGACTCAAGTTGTTTTTATATTGGGTTTAATAATGTACACTATAATGTCCAATTAAATCCATTGATAAGTGCTCTCATTTACAATTGAGGGGAGCTCTCCCAAGCTTGATTATCATGACTGGAATGTAAAGGCTCAGGAGACGGTCTAGGGGTTGGGTGAGGGGTTTGGGGTTGAGGAAAAGATTGTGCAGTGGCCTCGTCTTCCTCGGTAAAATCAGGTATCACAAAAAGACTAGAGGTTGAGTGGCCAAAAACACGAGAGGAGGCAGGTCCAGGTGCTTGGTCTGTCATTGGTTGAGGTGTTGCTTTGTACCTTCAAAGTGAGGACCAAGGTTGTGGTCGTGGTGGTGGCAGTGGCACAAAAAATGCATCGGCGGCTCCTAGAGGACGTGTCTCCACAAGATTGATCATATTATGGATCATCGTTGTCCTGAATGTCTCCACATGGACGTTTGAATAATCTGTCAGGTTCCTTGCCTACAAATGAATTCCTTGTCTTTTATATGTAATTCAAAGAAATCATGTGTGCAAGGATTACAAAAGCAAAACATTGCACTTACACTTCTACGCTCCTCAGTATAAATGTGTTCCAGAAGAAGCTCCGCATTTGCAAGAACTCTCCATCCAAGAGAATGTTCGTCGTCATGTTTTGAGACCTTGCAACTCAAAATCAACATATCTTCCCAAACATTGTCTTGGTTCAATGCTTCCCATGCAGCGACAAGTTTCTGAACAGACCTACAAGACATAGCATATGGTGACCTGCCGCAGGTTGCATCGAATTTGCAAAATCAAGAAACAAGTAGCTACGTACGTTCGGACATTCCCATGAAAACCATACATAGAATTTGCAACGTAGCAATGCTTGCACTCAATGTTTAGTCCAACAAGGCTATGTGAACTGATTTCACAAAACAAGAAATTATTTTGCTATTCATAGTATACAAAATATTAAAGAACACAAGATAAAAAACACTTACTTTTCATTGTAAGGTAAAAGTAAAACTTTCTCCGTGTCCATGTTGACTCGCTGAAACCTATCAACGACTTCTATCAAAAAAGTGGACTCCGAGGTAAGCACGACTGACAATTGTGAGTCCAAAACAGCTACCTCGGATTGTTGATTCCATGCAAGGTTGGAAACCGGCATGTTGCGTATTGAGAAAATTAATTAATGAGGATCTCCAATAAGCCACAATCAAATAAATACCTTTGCAAAAATAATATAACATACCGGAGACCAAAATTTATAATTTCGTCCAGAAGCTCCCTCTCACTATTTTGAAAAATAGCTATTTCGTGAGGGCCGAAATGAAAATACAAATTTTGGCCCCATACCAAAAGTGCTAAGTCGAAAATTGGGCCGAGAAAACCTAGGGTCTCAGTGTTAGCTTGGTCAATTTCTGCTAATCTCTCTCGTTCATTTGACTCGGTTGAAGGGTCTTCCACAAGTAGCTCTTGGGTCTGCGCCACATTCAAACGTGTGGCATACGTGTTTTGTGTGGTGCTCACATCGTACACCTTCACTTTGGTGATTGGAGGGATTGTCAAAAGGTTGTCCATTCTCTTATCAGATAGATGGGCTTGCGCAAGTGTCTTGTCGTACATGAAGCGTAACAGTCTCATAGGAGAGAGGTGATCCTTTGCAATGAGCATCCTCTTTTGGAGCTTCAATAGTGGAATCTCTAGGAGTCTCATTATGGGCATTTCTCTTGGGGAAAGAACGATAGCCATGTTCCTTGCTCCCCACAAAATATTTGCGGTCCTTGCAAAAGGCTTCAAACTCTTCAAGAGAGAGTTTATTTCTACCTTTGTAAACTCCCTTCTCCTTGAACCGATTGTTGTTGTTGTTGTTGAAATTGCCTTGGGAAGAATTTTGAGCATTGGTTTTTCCCTTTGCATTACTTTTGTCTTTGCTTTCCATGGTATTGGCATTCCTTCTAGACCCTTGTTGGAAATTGATGCGCGAAGTAGTCATAGTGTGGTGGATTACTTCGGTGATAGAACCAGGTTGTTGGGAGTTGACGTACTCGGCCATCTCTTTAGGTAATCCCGCACAAAATTGTTGCTTTTTCTCGGCAAAGTCTATCTTTTGAAAGGCAGTAGCCTTGAGATGTAAATCCCAAAACTTGTCCACATATTTGTGGATAGACTCATCAGAGAGAAGCTTCAAACTCCACCATTTGGTAAGCACTTTGTCCTTTGCATCGCTTGCAAGGAGCTACTTCATGATGGAAACTCGTAGAGTTTTCAATGTCTTTGGCGCTTCGCCGTTGCCATGAAGACTGGCCCACCATTGACGAGCGGATTTTTGAAAGTGCATACTACATGGTGTAGCTTGGAGGAATCTGTGAAGCCCTCGTCTCCAAAGGCCGCATCAAATTGTTGGATGAAGGCCAATAATTTGTCGGTACCACCAAAGGTTCCATCATAGGTGAGAAAAGAGTATCTCTTTTCTCCCTCTTTGAACTTCTTGAGCTTTTGCGACCTTTGTCATGCAGGGTAAGAATTGTGATGTCCTCCCCTCTTGTCTAGGAGAATAGCTATTGCTTTCGTTGGAAGATGAGGAAGGTGAAGAAGAAGGAGAAGAGGGTGACCTCTTTCTTACCCTTTTCTTCCTTGTTTCCTCTCTTCCCTTTTGGAGTGACGAGGAGAAGGACTATCGGTTGACCGTTTCCTCTTGGGAGGAGTTGGTGATCATCTAGACCGCCGTATTCATGGAGCCACATCTTCAAAGGAACTTAGGGATTCGCTTATTTCTTGTTCTTTGGATTCCTCCTCTTGTATGGGAGAGAATCTTGTTTTGGGAGTCTCATCAAGAGGCCTCCTAAGCTCTCTCTCCTCTTGAAGAGGAAGGGAAATCCCATAAGCACGAAGTTGTTGAGTAACTTTGGCTTGCAAAGCAAGGTTGCCCATAGCTTGCTGCAACCTACTAACAAGGTAATTAACAAACATGGGGGCATCATCATTAGCACCTTCATGTGCAAAATCAAAGTTATCAATGTTCATTTTACTCTCTTGGTTATTGTCAGCCAAGCTAATTATACTTATGTAAAGAATTGCTTTGTGCTTTGGTACCCTCAAAAACCTTAGTCGCTACTCTTGTTTACCTTTGAAAATCAGTCCTCAAGCAGTCACACCCGTGATTTAGACACTGTTGATTGGAAAGACTAGTGGAGAGGGTCTAACATTGCTTGGTTGACTAAGGTTCCTGTTGAGCTTGCTTGTAGCTCAATAATGGTTAAGCCACAAAGGCAAGCCCCGAGAGGCTCCATTATTAAGACTATAGTCCCCTACGGTGTACCTCGAACTAAATCCTTCTCAACCAGGATAATAGATCCCTGTCCCACTTACCCTATTGCAATAAATAGGCCCAACCTTTCATGGAAAACTTAAGGACCTCTCTTCTTAAGCAAGAAAAGAGAAACCAATAGCTTTATTACCAAGGTAATGGAAATGGCCTATGAACTTTGAGAACAGCAGAATTAGGAGAATTAAAGTGATCATTTTTGTGAGACTACTTTGAGAACATAGAGGGAAAACTTAATTAGTGGTAGCAACATAACGATAGTACTTAATTAACTTGGCATGAACAATACTTTTGCAAGAGAGAGAGTTTAGAGAACTTGACAACAGTTGAGGACCGGATTTGCATTCCATAGCCAAGAGTGTTCGTGTAGGCTTTCAGCTTCTCTACAAGCTTGGAGAAGGAGGTGGAGCCTTTTCACATTGCAACTAACACAATGAGCGAGAGAGAGAGAGAGAGAGAGAGAGAGAGAGAGAGAGAGAGAGAGAGAGAGAGAGAGTGTGTGTGTGTCTGTGTGGGAGAGTATACCCCCCAAGCTAGCCCCCTCCTTGCTTTGGTCGACCCCCTCTTGTAGCACTAGCTTACACTTGATTGGACCTCCTCAAGCTTTGCCAATCACATGCTTAGTGCATATCAAGCAACAAGGGTAGCCTTGGGACAAGTGTCCACCTTTCCCCTTTGAGAGAGAGGACTTGATAAATGCATAAACAATTAATTAAATTAACTAAGTTATCGTTGGAACCCTTGTCTTTAGGCACACTATGAGGGCAACATGAAGAGGAGCTTGACAAGTGTCCTAGAGTCTTTCGTTGTACCAAGCTTGCCTTGTGTGAGGGTGTGTGTGTTCTCTCTCTAGCTCCTACAAAGAGGGCTCGTCCCCTCATGAATAGGAATATGCTTTGACTTTTTGAACACCTTAACCCCTCATGCACCTTAGTCATGGAGCACCTTAGCACCTTAGTCATTAAGCACCTCAAGCACCTTAGTGAGCAAGCACAACAAGCACCTCAAGCTTGGGCCCGGTTCCCACCTCAAGCACAGCCCTAACTTGCCTAAGGTCAAAGGACTTTTAACACTAACCATTGAAGGTCTTAAATGAATCTAACCCTAAGGTCTTTAAGCTCCATTGGCTAGCCTTGATGTTTTACATGTCATCTCTCATTTGGAACCCTTTACCATTGGCCTTGTGTTGAGATAGACCCGTAAGCACATGGCTATATTCTAACCCTTGTTCCCGTCTATTCTCCCACATTAACTGATCAGTTTAATATGAGAAAATCATTTGGGTTGGTTAGATATTAGATTTTATGACATGGTGACAGTCAAATGAGTGGTAGAGATGTTGCCAAGGTGGTGTTGGTAGTGTTGATGAGGAGGCACGTGCAAGCACAAGCCTAGAGCACTAGGAGGTGCAATATGTTGATAAAGCTGCCCATTCCTCAATCCCTACCTTTGAAGAGGACGATGATCGGGGGCTCAGCTAGTCATTCCGGTTCTTCATCATTTTTGGTTATGCACTCATAATGCCCGCAGTCATCCTTTGCCTCGTCCTTGTTCTTCCTCGCTCATCTCATAAGTCTCCCAAGCATTACAATTCTAACAAACTCTTATCATCATGCATTGTATATATGCCCATCACTCTAGGGCTATCTTATCTTTCCATCGCACACTAAGTAATGTACACTCTTTGCTATGTGCCTTGAGCTTCCTTCATCTTCTCCAAGCTGTGTGTGTGTTTTTTTGCAACCCTAATTCCAACAATTGGTATTAGAGCAGGTTGCATCCTCTCAGGCTTAGTTGCCAGCAACTTTAACACACATCTACTCACTTTCTTCAATTTTTGTGAGCTTTGGTAAGCGTCAGCAGAGGTTCAAAAATACTTCCAGACCACTCATAGAGCTTGGTCTTCTCATATTTTTGATTCGGGCTCATTTTGGCCTTCGTTTCCACTACATGCAGCAGTGCTATGCAGGCATTTCATCATTTTGTGCAAATTTTTTGTCAGCTCCATTTTCTACAGAACAGGTCCTTACAATCTTCCACTTTTATGCTATATAGCATGTGTTTTTCCTGCTTCATTTATCCTCTTTTTAGGTAGTTTTCACATCAGGTGCAGCATTTGCCATGGCTAACAACAACACATATGTGTTAAAGATGTTTGCTTCTGCTGAGGACAGATTGGATGGGGACAATTACCCTATGTGGAGTTATATGATGCAACATGTCCTTGTGTCAAAGGGTGCTTGGAATATTGTGTAGGGCATTGATATATGTCCTTGTTCTGAGGATGTAGGTGATGTTGCGGGTTTTGGTGGCAAGATTGTTGCTACCAGGGCTGTTTTGCCTACTATTGGGCAACCTCTTTGGGATGTAAAGGATACATAGGCTCTTAGTTGAAATCTCCACTGGATAACAATTGCTTCATGATAGCAACTCGGTCTATTTTCCAAGTCTTTGAAGTTTCTCCCTTGGAGCGTAGGCTTTCCCACCATTAACGGGGTGATTTATGGAGATACATAGCCCAAAATTTCCCTAATGGGTGACTTTGTTCTGTAGGTTCACTTCTTGAGGTTGACACCCTCAAAGAGTCTATGTGCTCCATCCGAGTTGCTTCCCTGAGTATTGATATTATGTTAGTGCCAAATAGCTATGCTACAGACGTCCGTCCTGGCAACCTGCTATCACTTAAAATCTTTGTAAATGAGCTTAGCTACTTGATTTCCATTTAATCCAATTAATGGTGCCATTAATGGCCCACCTTGGCAACTGAGCATCGATTCTTGTCTATGCTATCAATTTCAATTTTTTAATGCTTTTTTTTCATTACAAAGTGATTATTGGTCTACTTTGCAGTGTTGTGTGTCTCTCCCTTCTCCCTTTTCCCACAACCAACAATTTGGTGCTATCTTGGCTCGCCTTTTGAACCCCATCATACTTGACACCGTCCGAACCAATGCCGGCCCGCTCAATGTTTATTTGCCATGTGTTTTTGAATATTTGAATAATGTACGATGACTCCAAAAAACTTTCACCCCCAAAAGACAAATCAAATTGCTAGTACATAAAGCTTAGAACTTTGTCCACAAAAGCTAAAAATTCCATCGAGGGAGAGGAAGGTCATGTTTTTACCCCCTTCCTTGAACTTTCTTAGGCGAGATGCTCTTGAGTCAGTGTGAGAGTGGAAATTTCCTCTTCTCTTCCGTGCTTTGAGAGAATTACTATCTGAGTAGGAGAAAATCCCGGATTTAAATGAGCTTGATGATGACAAAGAGCTGAATGGTTTCTTCTTTCTCCGTTTCTTTTCAAGATTCTTCTCACAGTCCTTGAACAACAAGAAGAATGAAAGTTTGAAGATCTCCTCCTCCCAAAAGGAGGTGATGGTGAGGAAATCTTCAGCATCTCTTTGGATGTACATCTATATCAGATGACACTAGAATATCTTCTTCATTCACAAGAGTTTTCTCACTTGTATCTTTGTATTTTTTCTTTCCCTTTGCCTCATGTTAAGGGAAGGCTTCTTCCTCTCCTTTTAGTGGATGATTGCTTCTTCCACTCATTAGAATTTATTCTTTTTAAGTCTCTTTATGAGACTTCACTAGAGAATCCTCTTTGGGAGCACGAACAATAGGATTTCTTGTTTGCAGTTGTGTTTGGACCACAACCTCCAAAGCACAATTTTCCATAGCTTCTTGTAGCCTATGAACAAGAAATTCAACTGATCAAATTCCATCAGTAGTCTCAACATCATTGTGAAAATCCAAACTGGTGAAGGCAATCACTGTCTCTGCTTCTTGATTGTGTTCAAACATAATAATGGTGCTTTGCACATCAGAAATTCCTTGTGAGATATACTATCTCAAGTGAACAATCACAGCTATAATTCTCCTTTGTGAATCAAGAGAACACTCTTCGGATCTCACACACCCTTGGTTTAAAATCTTTGAATTAATCAAGGTAGAGAGAAAGGTCATAACATTGCCCATCTTGAAGCTAACAAAATCCTTCCAAGCTTTTTGTACACTCAATAGTGGTAGAACCAAAGGTAACCCCCATAAGGGTCCACTATTAATACGATAGCTCTTAGGGTGTTTTAAGTCGCACAATACATGAGTTAATAGATCTCAATACTCTCTTTTAATGGCTAATCAAAAGATTCAACCCTTCATGCTCAATCCTAGAACCTCTCTTTCTTCAAACAAAAAAAGTTAACTTAGATATGCTCTAATACCATTGTCAAAAAAGTGGAATTAAAGTGAAATAAAAATTATAGATTACCTAGAATGATCAATCAGTTGTGTAACATTAAGCATACTCAAGGATGGAAATTGCAAAGCAAGCATTAACTTAGATTCAATCACACATCAGATACATGTGCCAAAACTGCGAGAGAGAGAGAGAGAGAGAGAGAGAGAGAGAGAGAATTTGAGACCAGTGAGAGCCGGAATTTTTGGAGCCATCCCCCCCTCTGAAAGGACTTCATATTAATAAAATTCTTCTTCTTCAAAAGAGCTTTTGATTAATACAATGCCTAATTGTACTTTTAATTGCACAAATTGAAGAGATGAAAGCCCTAAAATTTGACAAAGACTGTGATTAGACTTTTCCTTAAAACACCTCATTGAACTCAATCTCAAGGCCCTAAACACCTCGCAGGTGATAAAATATGCGAGAATTAAGCAAGAATCCGGTTGAAAAGAAGATATATAATCCTTAAGACATAGTAACCGGTTTACTTAATTATGCATAAGCTCGAGCAACCATAGCTATGGACACGAGAGAGAGAGAGAGAGAGAGAGAGAGAGAGAGAGAGAGAGAGAGATGATGAGCCTTGAGAAGAGCATGAAAGAGCTTCCTTTTGGCTAAGTATTTATTGGAGATTCAAGAGCTAGAAAGACAAAAGTACCCTGCTCTCTCTCAAGCACAGTCCTTTTTTTTTTTTTTTTAATCTTCCTTTTACAATCCTTAATTGAAAAACTTTGAATATAAAAGTTGTTCATCTCACCGTTTCTTAAAAGTTGTTCATCTCACCGTTTCTGATAATTTTAGCAAACCATTTTTTCAAAAATGCCTTCTTTTTTAATTGTTCCAAAAATACTCACACTAGACTCTTTAGAAAACTGGATTTGTGAAGGATTAAGCAATTGTGAAGGATTAAGCAAGAATCGGGTTGAAAAGAAGATATGTAAGCATTAAGAAGTAGTAACCTATTTACTTAATTAAACATAAACTTGAACAACCATATCGATGGATACTTGTGTGTGTGTGTGTGTGTGTGTGTGTGTGTGTGTGTGTGTGTGTGTGTGTGTGTGTGTGTGTGTGTGTGTTGAGAGAGAGAGAGAGAGAGAGAGAGAGAGAGAGAGAAGATATGTAAACATTCAAAAGTAGTAAATTATTGCTTAATTATGTATAAGCTTGAGCAACCATAGCTATGGACACGTGTGTGTGTGTGTGTGTGTGTGTGTGTGTGTGTGTGTTGAGAGAGAGAGAGAGAGAGAGAGAGAGAGAGCGAGAGAGAATATGATGAGCCTTGAGAAGAGCATAAAAGAGTTTCCTTTTGGCTGAGGATTTTTAGAGCTTCAAGAGCTAGGAAAACAGAAGTACCCCTGCTTTATCAAGCGCAGTCCTCCAAAAAAAAAAAAAAAAAAACTCCCTTTTACGATACTCAAATGAAAAACTTCCAAAAATGCCTTCTTTTTTGAATTATTTCAAAAATACTCACACCATATCCTTTAAAACCATTTCATATTCTTAGAACTACTCCTCATACCTTCTCCCTTGCATGGGAAACTTGTGGATCACATCCCTTATCTCCCCATAGCTTTAAGTCGGCATGCATGGATAATAACACCTTGACTCCCATTCCCACATTTTGGTTAGCCATATTGCCCACATTCAAAGGCTTTAGAGATCCATTTTAGAATCTTTTGGATTCGCAAATATCCGGGTTTTATTCCATAAATTCGCGAATCCTTGAACATATTCCTGACTGTGCCGCATCGATATTTGGGAAAAACAAGAAATACGCCTTTGAATACATCCACCAACATCGGAGTAAATGCTATTGTATTGAGTTGCAGTTGTGCTCCGACGGTAATAGGAGGGGGGCAGTATGTCCGTAAAGGGCGCCGCCTAAAGTTAGCATGCCAGATGAGGCATATGAGGCCATTGGATGTGCCAAATCTCAAGCACCTGTCATCGAGAGGATACATGGTGACAGGTTCTACATGCTTGCTGGTGACTGGTTTGCAACCCTCCAAGCCCACAGTGTTAATGATGTTGAATGAAAGATCTAGCATGCGTATGCAAGCATGCATGGTCAACCATAGAGACATCCAACAGAGGCCTTCTGATGATGATGGAAAAACTTGGGCCAGTATGCGGCATGCCATAAACTCCATTTTGTTACGGGGGTCCTTGTAGAGCATGACCAGCCATTGTTGGTTCCTGCACCATGCCTACCCCATCGCCGACCAAAGGTTTTCCCTACACAGGACTGACAATGAGCGGGAAACAAGGGGAAACTTCACGAGATCGGATGGCTAGAGGAAAGGCAGGATCTTCTACACAAAGAGGTTGTTGGGAAGTGCCTCATGAAGCTGAAGTTGCTCTTCATCCCCATCATCTTGGTTTTTACTGATGATCCATTGGAGAAACGCACCCCCAAAAGAGAAAGAGTCAAAGATTCTAGTCGAGTGCATTTAAGGTGAGGGGCCAGTAGTATGAAGACAACTAGTCTTGCTTGGTGGGCCTTTGTTGTACATAATCTAATAAATTTTGGAGAATAGCCGGTTATTTGGTTAGTTGGTTGTGATTGCTATCGGCTTGGGTTTTGTTGTGGTGACATGAGAAAATGAGTAGAGCCAATTGATAGGCACCAATAATAGCTCATCTTGGGACTTGATGATCATTGGAAAGAAGCAAGTAGTGTCCCATGGTGCTCCATATATGACAAAGGGATACTAAAGAGGGTAATTGAATCGAGCAAAATGGTTGCAACTTAACCTCCTTTGGTAGTTGTCTGCAGATTGTATCATTCAACCTAGTAATATTGACCATTTAGTCTCTAAACTGTGGAACCATCTTTGAGACACCCATTTTATTCTCAATCAAGCGATCAATATTTCTTTATTTCAATATATAGGTTGAATTGCCAAACTGTGAGAAAAAAATGCATGTCTATTCGATATATAGATACGATGATTGAAATTGAGCATGCAACATTGGTGAGGAAAACATATGACTAAACTAAACGTAAGGAAGCTTTACTCAAAAATAAAAAAAGCATAAACAGACCATGAAATTTGAACTACACTATCGACTTGGTAATCGTGTACAAATGTCATCCAATCGTGCAAGACAGAGGACAATGTTTGAGTTAGAAAAAATCAATGTGAATAGTTAAACATATCGACTTGCAATGAAACGTCACAGATTGAAACTACAAAGTATATAGTGCACATCATGGAGAGGTGCCATACAAAAGTATGGTAGAGATCTGGCACTGTGGTCTCCCCAAAAATTATAAGAAACAAAAGTCGTGCCCTACAAAACATGCATTTAGACAAATACAGGAGATGTGGCATATCCCAGACACAAAACACGCATTAAGACAAATACAAGAGATGTGTCATATTGATTAAACTTAAAGAGAAGCATATCTAATTTTATATTCTATTTCAAAGGCTCGCTAAATAAAGAGTTATGGATGATTTTTGATAGATTTTCCCTTGTTAAAATTGCACTATCACTCTCTGCTCGGCCATCAACTCTTTCTCATGTCTTATGCTATAGCCATTTTCCTATTTGCAGTGTGTCCTCTCCCTGTAGACCAAGCATGGCTTCTCCTCAGTTATGCATCGATAGACTAAAAATTGAAATGCACTACCGACTTGGTAATTGTGTATGGGTGTCCAATTGTGTAAGCCGGAGAACAATGTTTGATTCAAGCTACATAAAAGCAATGTGAATAGTTAAACATTTTTTTTGCAATTAGGCACAAAATGAAAATGCTAAATATATAGTGCACATCATGCAGAAGTGCCATACAAAAGTATGGTGGAGAGTTGGCACTGTGGTCTCTCCAAAAATTATAAGAAACGGAAGTCGTTCCCTGTCCCGTAGCATTTATGTATTGCACCAAGAAAACATATAGACATAGGGAATTGGATGCTGATAACAAACCTTGCAATGTTGTCGAGCTGGAGTCATGTTGGTGCAGTCGAAACATCCACTGTTGTGAATACATGTCCTCTCTGTCAGACACAAAGCAGGAGTCAAAACAAATATAAAAGATACATGATATTGATTAACCTTAAAGAGAAGTGTTCTATGTCAAGGGTCCACTACATGAAGAGCTATGGTTGCTTTTCTACAAGCGTCTTGCAAACCATGCTTGCATTCAATTAAAATTTGATTAGGAGAAATTGGCTCAGGTCACCAAATCCGAATGGGTCCTCTAGCCAAATTCTAATTTCACATTTTTTGAGCAGCTTCAGGTTAGTATTTTATAACCCACTCTCTTCTTAGTGTTTTTTTTTTTAACTTTCTCCCCATCCTAAGAACACCTCCTTTGTCCTCGTCCAATTGCACCTCTACACTGACGCTCTACACTTCTTGGTGAGGTCCAAGGTACTAGCCAAATATGATGCCAATTGGTTGATTGCATGTTTTATAACTACTTACAAAATGGTGGTATGCATCTTATTAGACTTCCCAATACATTAAATTATCACAGACATCACTACGGTGCAAAAGCTATTTGTCTCGCATGTTTTCTCTAAATAGTTGTTGCTATGCACCGAGATACATCCCTTCCTTTCTTGAGAAAGAGCATGAGGGGGTCCCTTGTTTGTTCAATAGTGCCAAGTTGGGGTATGGAGTGGCTTCGCTAAGTGATTATTTAGGGAGACAAGATTTTGCCAAAGTCGCTTAAAAACCCCCCATTTGTTTATTGGAAGGCCAAAGGGAATGGTTACTCTATATATTTGCTCCATTAATGTGGCTTGGGACAAAAGACACACACAAAAAGAGAAGAGATGGCAAAAGAACATATGCCAAGGGATGTGCAATCTTCAATATAATGAAATCTTCCTTAGACCTAGGGAGAGGTACGTGTATGCTAGCATGAGCATGGCTTCTTGAGTGTAAGAGTGTAGAGTAGCTCCTTCCACTGGGAGGATTATGTGAGATACAAGAGACGAGTTGCTTCTTCATGCCCATGGCTTTCTCTGATGCTCACAAGCGTCTGGACTTCTTTCTTTTGACTAATGTTATAATAGCTGTACTGTGTTGCAAAGCTTTGGGCTCTTGAGCACATCATGCTTTTAGGTATACGCACTCACATGATTGGTTTCCTGCCCCTGCAATTTGGTATGGGAGCCCTTATGGAGATGGCTCCGACGGTATAAGCTCTCTCTCTCTCTCTCTCTCTCTCTCTCTCTCTCTCTCTCTCTCTCTCACGCGCGCACACACACACACACACAAACATACACATACTCAAATTATACAAGTCATATGTGTTGTGTGTGTGTCTCTTCCATCTCATTACTTTTTTGCAGAGTCCCTGCGCATTGGAGCAGCCTACAACAAGTCAGACGTTCTTACCATCAATATCCGAGGGTCTGCACGATTACTCATCATTGCTATAGTTGTAGATACCATTGTTTTTAGCATCACCAAGGGCAAAACCTACTTTCTCAGAATCATCAACCCCGACCTCAACTTCTAGATGTATGTGGGGGTCTCATCATCATGGAAATCAACGTCGAGTACACCAAGCCCTACAAGAAAACATCCTTATTCTCACACCCGGCCAGACCACTAACGTTCCCTCATAGCAGACCAACCTACTCACCTCTGTCTTCTCTCTTATCATCAACCCCTAATTCGATGTTCCCTTCCCCACAACCCAAACCACTACAATCATCTCCTACATGGGCACGAGCAAAGTCATGTATGCTAGCCTCACCCTCCTCCCTGCTTTCCCCGTCTTCAATGACCCCCCCCCCCCCCCCCCCCCCCCCCCCCACACACACACACACACACACACACACACACACACACACACACAGAGATGGACAATTGTAGTGCACTACAACAATATACCTTGTGCTCCTGCTTTCTCTCCCCTGTGCTTGAATGTGCTCAAATGTCCTCGTGCTAGAATCTCCTTCACCTCATTTAGGAAAAGCTTCTTAGGCTCACCAAGTAAATAGACGTCAAGGGCCCTCTTTAATGCAACACATATGTGCCAAGGAGGCCACCATCGCCTTGTATACACACAACAACCAAGGACGAGGCCGTTCTCCTTGTCTCACTAGACAAGCCGGTCTCTTTGGAATATGTCTATGACGGCTTCACAACTGATCGACTAGGGAAGGGATCTTGTGCTGTCTCCTTGAATGCTCCCCATAGCCCCATTATCCTTGTCTTGCTTGAAAAGGTTCCTTTGCAGTATGTTTATGGCCACTAATTGGCGGATGATTGATCTACGTGGGGAAGGTGGTGGTGGTGGTCCAGGATTTGAAGTTGTACAACCTAAGCTTTGGAGGCAGGCTCGTAACACTAAGGCGCCAAGCAGGCATCACAAGCGTCGTGAGTACTCCTAGTGCACAATCATCAACTATAGTTGACAACCCAGATCCAACCTTCTACAATACAGTCATAGATGAGCATTCCTTGAGAAAATTGGTGGCATACTAAGGTGCACATGACGGTAGGAATGGGTTTTTCTTTGCCCTTTGCTCAGGTTGAGCGCCTGCAGCGGGTTAAAGATGACGATGCACCGAGTGCGTGTTGGGCGCTCTTGTGCCTGCGTACTGGTGAACATGGTTGGGAAAGGGAGGAAGCAATATAGCTTGAGCGGCGTGGGTACACGTAGGCTTGAGTTGATGTCCATGCCAAGCTGCAACAAATCATGTTATGTATATAATTCGGTCATACTGCTTTTTGGGGGGGGGGGGGGGGGGGGGGGGGAAGAAACTCTATCTGAACCATCGGATTTACTTCTTAATGGAGGATGGGGATTGAGCCTAGTGGCTCAACCCCTTGGCCTTGTTCACGAAAAGCTCCTTAGGCTCACCAAGTAAACAAAATCTTAAGTGCTTTTGGTCTGGAAAAGCCAGCTTTCACTTTCGCCATCAGAATCAGCTTCACAATGAAAAAATCAAGATTCACAAAAACCCTGGTGTGCTTTCTTTCTCCACACCAAAAGCGTGCACACATGGACAAGGAGACTACCCACAACAGCAATCGTAGATGATGTGGCATCCACAGCAACAAAAAGCTTGAAAGTAGGATCATCTGCATAGGGCCAGTTCACATGGCACTAAGGTTTGCAAATGGTTGCCAACCAGTTGTTGTGAACAAGTTATGTTCCCATGAGGAGTTGCATGTTGAGATGTCGAGCTCTACACCTTGAGCTGGCATTTACTCACTGGCGCGTTAGGTGACCGACACGGAGGATCTCTGCCAATGATTCTACAGCTGGACTACACTTATAGTGCCAGCCTAGTACGCTTCTAACGAGTTCACACTTAGTGACCGCATGTACATATGTGCTACTTTTCAGCTTTAGCATTTAATCATTTTGTACTCTCTTTTCTGTGAAGAAGAAGAAGAAGCTTTCCATCTCTGTGTGCTTGTCTTGTGTAGCTCTTTTACATCCTCATTCTTTACATGGTATCAGAGCCCGATGCAGGCAAGAGAGGCTAAGAGAGCAAAAGCATCACAATCCCTTCGTTCGCAATCCACGACCAGATGCCGAAGGCGCCTCGCGCAGCGAAAAAATTTTTAGGAGTTTTTCGCACAAGTTTCTGAACAGATCTCCAAAGTGCAATATACAAAGATTTACTGTACAAGTACAGTGGTTGTATGTACGCATGATTGTGGACACTCGTTGAGTGTAGAAAGCGTTACAGGAACCACGATAGCAGGTTCAGCAGATTTGCAGGTTTTTGCAGATTGCAGCTATTTTGTCTTAGTGCTTCAAGATGTCTGACGGTTTCAGTCAGATTGTTACTAAGAAGCTTGAGAAAAATAACTACCCTGCATGGAAGTTCAGAATAACAAATTTCCTA
The DNA here is from genome assembly GCF_014529385.1 of Adiantum capillus-veneris. NCBI lineage: Eukaryota > Viridiplantae > Streptophyta > Polypodiopsida > Polypodiales > Pteridaceae > Adiantum > Adiantum capillus-veneris. The sequence goes on along the minus strand of NC_140957.1, from coordinate 14,234,257 downwards.
AAAGGAAAAGGTTATTGGGACTATGTAGAAGGAGACAATGAAAAGGAACCAGAGATTCCCGAGGCAAATGCTACAGCAGAACAAAGGAAAGCTTTGAGGGACTGGCAACAAGGCCAGAGCAAAGTGATGTATTGGCTTTCTATGAGCATCACAGATGGCATGATGGGCTTTCTACAGGATGCTGAAACCCCCGCCATTGCATGGAGAAACTTAGGCAGAGTGTTCGAGGTGAACACCAAGGCCAGGAAGCTTCAACTAAAGTCGGAGCTAAATCAGGTTAAGAGGAACAACCTCTCAATCAATGATTATGCCTTGAAGATCAAGAGTATCATTGAGGCTCTTGGATCTATTAAAGTCTCAGTGGAAGATGATGACATTGTCCGTGCATGCTTGGATGGTCTAGGAGATGAGTATGTACATTTCAGGTCTTCCATGAATACAAGAGACGACATCCCCGTGTTCCAAGGTTTGATTTCTATGCTTATTCTTGAGGAGAAGAACCTTGACACATCTTCTTCTCATGGCAGAAATAATTCTGAACAGGCCTTCTATTCTAACTCCAACAGAGGTAGAGGTAGAGGTCGTGGTCGAGGCCCAAGGGGTTGCAGGGGCCAATTTCTGGAAGGTCAATCAAATCAAAACAATACAGGTGGCAGGGGAAACCAGTCTCAAGGCAGGGGGAGTCAAAGAGGTCATGGTGCAGGATCAAGCAGGCAGCAACATACTCCAGATAGCAGAGAATGTTGGACTTGTGGTGAAAGAGGTCACATGTCACGTGACTGTCCAAAGGGAAAAGCAAGTAGAAAGAGAGAACAGGGCAACTATGCATCTACTAGCAGAGATGCAGATGACAGCAAAAACGAGCGCATGTTTGTTATGCAACATGTAATGAATACAATGACTGCAGAGAATTCCACCCAAGATGATGTTTGGTATGTGGATTCAGGTGCCTCTAATCACATGACGTCTCGTGGAGAGTGGTTTAGAGATATGCGCAAACCAGATGTGTCAGGCTATGTGCAGACAGGAGATGACACAGCTCACCCCATTGCTCATGTAGGGGACATACCTTTAAATACGAAGAGTGGGAAATCAAAGTACTTAGCAGATGTACTTCATGTCCCAAACATTACAAAGAATCTTGTTTTTGTTGGACAAATGGTTGAGCAGGGTTTGCAGGTTCGCTTCAATCCAAATGGCTGTTATGTAGAAGATTTCCAGAATGGCTGTAAGCTGATCACAGAGGGAAAATGTGTGGGCAGAATGTTTACGTTGAATGTAGACATGCCTGAGGTAAAAGCTGCATTATTTGCACAGGGCACAGGTGTTGTGGCTGATGTTGACATTTGGCACAAACGCATTGGCCATGTCAATGAGCAGAGATTGCGCAGCATGCAATCAAAACAGATTGTAAAAGGTTTGCCCAAATTCAAGGTGGATGGTATGCATAAAGTGTGTGCAGCATGCCAGTTTGGAAAACAGTCAAAGGTCTCATTTCCACATGAGCGCAATGTATGTAAAAATCCACTTGAGGTGGTGCACACAGATGTTTGGGGTCCAACAGATACTGCAAGTATACATGGTTGCAGGTATTATGTCTCTTTCATTGATGACCATACAAGGAAAGTATGGGTCTACTTCATGCGTAACAAAAGTGAAGTGTTTGGTCACTTTCAAGACTTCAAAGTCATGATTGAGAAGGAGACAGATATGCAAATCAAAACATTGAGGTCAGATGGAGGGGGAGAGTACTTCTCCAATGATTTTTTAGATTTTCTGCGAATGCATGGTATACACAGGCAGTTTACATGCAGATATACTCCACAGCAGAATGGGGTCGCAGAAAGGAAAAACAGGCACATTGCAGAGGTTGCACGTGCATTGATGAATGAGAAGAACATGCCTCATCATTTCTGGGCTGAAGCTGTAAATACACCTGTGTACATTATGAACAGGACACCTACAGCTGCGGTGCATGATGTAACACCTGAGGAAAAGTTTACAGGTACAAAGCCTGATTTGGCACACTTGAAAGTGTTTGGCTGCATAGCTTACGTGCATGTACCAGATGAGTTGCGTAGGAAATTGGATCCTAAAGCAGAGAAATGTATTCTTGTGGGATATTCCCTTGAACAAAAGGGGTACAGGTGCTACAATCCTACTACACGAGTGAGCAGAGATGTAGTCTTTGATGAGATGAGCAGCTGGTACGATAATGCACATGGCACTATTGGGGCTGATGTAAAAGATGATGTGGTTGTACAAAATGTGAGGCCACAGTCACAGGTTTTGAGTGGACCACAAGAGTCCTCTTCTCGTGGCTCTGTTGAGAAACCATGGAATGGTAGATTACGTACGCAGGTTACTCCACCAACAGGTACAGGGAATGTATCACGAAAAGGAAAGGAAAAGGTTGATGAACCTCCCTTTATGGTTGATGCATCATCAGGTTTTTCACATGTAGACATGGATTCAGATGGTTCTGAACAAAGTCTTGATGAGGAATTTGGAATTCCGGCTGTCAGGACACCTGGTGTAAGGAAAGTACAAGAAGATGCTAGAGGGCAAAGGAGTGACCCAGGACCGCGCAGATCTAATAGAGTCAGAAATCCAGTTCAGAAATTGACTTATGATGGGTATCTAGCGCATCACCAAGCCTACATGGCTAAGGTGATACAGGATGTGGAGCCCACATGTTTTGAGGATGCAGTTGGAAATGTGCATTGGGATGATGCAATGAATGAAGAGATGGCTGCATTGGAAGCTAATGACACATGGGAGTTGGTGCCATTGCCAAGTGGCAAGAAAGCTATTGGCTGTAAATGGGTGTATAAAACCAAGCATAAGGCTGATGGTAACATTGAGCGTCACAAGGCAAGGCTGGTCGCAAAGGGTTATGCACAGACGTATGGCATAGACTATGAGGAGACCTTTGCTCCAGTGGCAAAGATGACGACAGTGAGAGCTGTCATAGCAGTGGCTGCATCTAAAGGATGGATTATGCATCAAATGGATGTAAAGAATGCCTTCTTGAATGGTGAGTTGCAAGAGGAAGTGTATATGGATCAGCCACCTGGTTATGTCGATCCAGGTTACCCAGATTATGTATGCAGACTTCTCAAAGCTTTGTATGGTTTGAAGCAGGGCTCTAGAGCATGGTATGACAGGATTGCCAAGTATCTTGTCAGTATTGGTTTTAGGAGAGCTCATGCTGATCATTCACTCTATGTACGTGAGAGTGATGTGGGGATTGTGGTCATTACCATATATGTAGATGACCTTATTATTGTTGGTGACAATGCTATGGAGATTGACCATGTGAAGGGTCTTCTCAAACAGGAGTTTGAAATGAAAGATTTGGGCGAGTTGCACTACTTTCTTGGCATTGAGGTGATCAGGACTCCAGAGGGTGTATGGCTATCACAGAGACAGTATGCTTTGGACATGTTTTCAAAGTATGGTATGGCTGATTGTAAGCCAATTTCTATTCCCTTGGATGTGAATGCAAAGCTGAGTGCAGAGAAGGGTGATGTTGTTGAGGATGTCAACATGTACAGGAAGATTGTGGGTAGTCTAATCTACTTGACTATCACGAGGCCAGACTTGAGCTACACAGTAGGCTTGGAGAGTCAGTTCATGCAACTTACGAGGAAGCCACATTTGGATGGAGTACGACGCACACTTAGGTATGTGCAAGGTACTCTTGACTACGCATTGTTCTATGCAGCAGATGCACCATTAGCATTGTATGGGTATACAGATGCAGATTGGGCAGGTAGCATTGTTGATAGGAGATCTACGAGTGGCTTCATGTTCTCTTTTGGGAGTGCTGCTGACACTTGGAGCAGCAAAAAGCAGCCTACGATTGCTTTATCGAGCACAGAGGCCGAGTACAGAGGTGCAGCAGTTGCGGCGTGCGAGGTAGCTTGGCTACGCACATTACTTGAGGACTTGGGAGTGCAGGTGGACCAGCAGATTTTCATCCATTGTGACAACCTCAGCAGCATGCAGTTGGCTAGGAACCCAGTGTTCCATGCCAGGACCAAACACATAGAGGTCCATTACCACTACGTTCGAGAGCGAGTGTTGGCAGGCGACATCGACTTGGTCTACGTCAGCACAGAGGAGTAGATAGCGGATATCTTTACCAAGGCCCTCGGAGCTGAGAAGCTTCGACGTTTCCGGACTATGCTTGGACTCTGCGACATGCAGAGCTCGAGGGGGAGTGTTGAGATGTCGAGCTCTACACCTTGAGCTGGCATCCACTACGGGTCTTGGCCGCTTACGGCATTTACTCACTGGCGCGTTAGGTGACCGACACGGAGGATCTCTGCCAGTGATTCTACAGCTGGACTACACTTATAGTGCCAGCCTAGTACGCTTCTAGCGAGTTCACACTTAGTGACCGCATGTACATATGTGCTACTTTTCAGCTTTAGCACTTAGTCATTTTGTACTCTCTTTTCTGTGAAGAAGAAGAAGAAGCTTTCCATCTCTGTGTGCTTGTGTGCTTGTCTTGTGTAGCTCTCTTGCATCCTCATTCTTTACATTGCATACAGAAAACGGGCAACTTGTTGGCAAATGGTTGCAGGACTGCTCCTAGGCGAGGAGGTGGAGCAAGCAGAAAACTGCAGAGAATATTTTTGCACGACCTTGTGTTTTACTAAAAGCAAAAGAAGCGAAGAATAATTTCAGTAAACAGCTTACGTCGTTCGCGCTTCTGGCAGCCTCCACATAAACAAAACAAAGGTTGGTTGCTGGTTCTCCACAAGTGAACAATCTCTCTCCCACGTAAACTAGCTCATAATTAGCCGCAGCGATCGCAATTTTCACGCGGTCGCTGGTTCTAAATTGCTCTTTAAAAGTTGTTTGCATGTGCGCGAGAGACGATCAGCGGCCTGCACCTTGCTTTTTTCTTGTGAAGCTGCATGAAACTTCACCCTTCATGTGCGTACCCTTTGAAAGGGTGCACACATGAGCTGGAGATTCCAGCATTACGGCTAAAAACTATGATCTGGCAGGAATCTTATCGCCGCTGTGTCAAATGCTTTTAAGTAGGCACAGTTAGCCACTACGACCCGATAATTCAGGTGCTAAGCAAAGCAGGAGAGAGAGATTTTCATGGGTTAAGGTAGATCATGTGCGCAAAGGGGCTGCTGTGGCAACCTCCTGAATTCTGGATTGAAGTATTGCCTTGTGTTTTGAAGATCTCATGTGCGTAGCCTTTGACGATGCAAGCCAGATTTCAAAAAAAAACAAGGTAAAAAATCACTATGGCCTACATAAGGTTATGAGAAGAATTTGAAAATAAAAGATTTCTTTGTGAGAGAAAACAAAAAATAGAAACTATTTTTTGAGAACATCTATCTATATGTATTCTATATCTATACTAACATAATATGGCGGAAGTGGGAGCCCTTTACACGTGTCAACATCTGTGAGTTGAAGGCTAAAGTCCAAAAATAAGACAAGCCCCTGTGTATGCAATAAAGAGAGAGAGAGAGAGAGAGAGAGAGAGAGAGAGGGCGGCCGGCCGTACTATTTATCTATTAAGAAGACAAGGGTTTCATCCACATGACTGCACATGCTTGCAGCCACCATGGATGGCCCTCCTTTCCTCTTCAAGAGAAGAGAGAGAACCCATCCACGTAGCTGCACATGCTTGCAGCCAACATGGATGGACCTCCTTTCCTCTTCAAGAGAAGAGAGACAAGAGAAGTTGCCAAGTGGGCTTAGCTGGTAGCAACAATCCTTCTCCTTTTGCCTTGGCTTGAGGCCCGTCGTTCTTGATCTGCGGGTAGAGACACTGCTTTTTGGTTGGCGATTAATCTTCCTACTTACTATTGACACGCTTTATGCCTAAGCCCCCTCAGCTTGCTCTTGAGCCCTCGGCCACCCTCGTTGCTAACTTACATGGGCAAGGCAAATGGGATCGACGCATTAAAAACGTGCGTTAATGAGGGCCATTGATATAATGGGCAGCAGATTACGAAGGTTTTTTTTAACTAAGGGAAAGCGGGCACCCCTAGTCGTGCGAGGTAGGAAGCAAGGCAGGAAGCGGGCACCCCTGGTCGTTCGAGGCAGGAAGCGAGGCAGAAAGTGATTCGAAGTTGTCAAACGTTGTGGGTCGCGCAAGGCAGAAAGCGAGGCAGAAAGTGATTTGAAATTGTTGAACGCGGTGGGTTGCGCAAGGCAGGAAGAGAGGCAGGAATTATTGAGTGCGGGCAAGCCGAGGGCTGGTGTGCGGGACGCCGGGATGCGCAAGATGGAGGGCGCTCATGTGGAGTCTCTCTCTCTCTTTCTCTACACACACACACACACAAACGCGCGCGCACATGCACACACACACACACACACACAACACATACAAGGTCATCTCTCTCTCTCTCTCTCTCTCTCTCTCTCTCTCTCTCTCACACACACACACACACACACACACACACACACAATACATACAAGTTGTCCCAATCTCCGCTATTTTTTCCATGCCCCCTAACTCTGACTTCTGCAGTGGAGGATTGTGCACCCTGATTAAAATCTCCAATTGCACATGGTTTTGATTCCCTCATATAGCTATTTTTCTATGGCATGTCATGTCCTTATGACTTGGCAATGAGAATAATCGCCAAGCTGTTGCTCATAGCATTTGCTTTCATGATATGGACACAGCAAGATCTACATATGAATCGCAAACGCAAGAAAGAATTGTCCTTTGTGTTCTCATGTTCAGTGTACACACACACACACACACACACACAAACATGAATTGTCCTTTGTGTTCTCATCTCGTTCTCATGTTTAGTGTACAGACACACACACACACACATGAACATGACACAGAAATATTGTATGCATTCCATTCGGTGTGAATGTGTTAAGATATCATGATTGGGCTTACAAAGACAACCAATTTGGAACACAGTATGACATTGTTTACATACAAACAATCCTAGTGTACCTAGCCGTATACAGTGGGCCTCAAGAGAATTTTATTTTTTGTCTTTTTTTAAACAAGATAATGATTTCTACATAGAAGTCACACGTGTGCGTGACAACGCTCTATTGCGATATTGTCGTGCATCAGAGGATTGTCTACAAAGAAATAGGGGTTTTGACAAAAGAGTAGACATGATGCGTCATTTGGAGACGTATCAAGTATTCATTACTATTCCAAACCGTCCGGGTGGTCGACCAAAGAATGCAGAGGAATAAAAGCCAAGCCCCTTGCGATCGCAACGCCAATGTAAAAATCGGTTCAATAATTTGGAATTGAAGATAGCCAATGCTAGAAAAAATCATCTGCGTGATCTAAAGTCCGAAGCTCCATCCATATGGGAAATTCAACAAAGCAAAAAGAAAAGCAGCATTTCGTATGAGCAATAGGAGAGTTCATGAAAATTGGGTACGTGAATTGGAGATTATTTTCATTGTTTATATGTCACTATTGGTCCATTTAGTGATTTTCTATTCTTATTGTAGAGAAGAAAACATTCAAATAAAGAGAAGAAGCCAGTTGACGATGACGATGACGATGACGAGCTCGAAAAAGATGATGCGCTTGGCAAGGACAACAATATTCGCACACTCTTGTAAGATGATTGTGCATTCTTAAAAGTTAATTCAAGAGTCGCTTTAAGCATTAAAAGAATTTGTGTGTAGCTTTACATTGTATACTTTGGGTATAGACATCAACTAGAGCTATGGATTCAAATTCACCAATGACTACATGCAAAGCATTAAATAAAAGAGTTTCTTCCTCTTTTTCTTAGTTTAATAGTCGTCAAAAGGTAAAAGGCAATTCTATAACATATTATTATAAAGGTATATTATATGTTGCTATTGTTTATGGAACTAGTTGTTGTACTTCACAGAAGCTGCCTTTTTCTAAAAGGACAAGGACCACACCGATAGAGATCCACTCACCCAATGATAGCTTTGCAAATCAAAGTGTACATGTTACTATTTCAAAGGGTGATTTTGACTGTAAAAGCCCTCCACCAAAGACCGCAACATCATTCTTGGACAAGTATGTTTTTTCTTTCATTATTTCAAAGTCACATATTTGCAACTAGATATTCTAATTCAAGAATATTTCTTGTTTGTAATTTGTATGTGCATAGTATTAATAGAGGAACAATGTTCCATTTGATTTCTACTCGATATGGCTACTCGGTGGATTGTGACATTAAAATCATAAATGAGTTTGAAAATGTTGAGGCAAGCACTAGAGCCATGAATTTTCCTTGTGGGTTGTTTGTCGTATATACAAATTACTTGCCAAGTCTAAGGTGTGTACTAAGCATGCGAGCTAACTTTTGGACTAGGTGGATAGACTTTACATCCTCCAATGAGAACGTTGAAAAAGTGTGGTTTGTTGATAGATTATATGGGTACTCATGTGTGCTCTCAATACAAAGTCGTTTAGTGATGGTGAACTTTTTTGGAAAGGTGGACTTGGCTACTTAAATCTTTACCTTTTTGCCCATTGTTGATCGTTAGGCATAATGTACTTTCCATTAGATTACCAATTTTTGTGCATGTCTTCTATAATCTATTGTTGTTGCAGGTCACATTGGACATTGATTGTGTTTTTCAATGGTCATATACGTCGCTTGCCGGGATTACCATTTGGGCAAAGTGCTATTTTATATTTTGATTCACTATCCATGCACTCAATCCATGATTACTTTATTCATGTAGAGAGTCATATCATATTTGAACTTTCACAATCGTCGTTGCATAAGTAAAGTAGAAGATCATTGTACGCTATATTACTTTTGTATAGAGTCCTCGCACACTATGCCAAATAATGTTCTAATGAAACGAAAAAAGAGAAGTTGGAAAATATCCATACCAACTGTTACATCGACAATGTCGAGGTATCATACATTTTTTTATTTCAATGTTTGGTGTGGTTTCTCATATGTGTGGAGTGTATCTAAATCTTTTTGTTTCATAATAGACACCACAACAACCAAACGGATATGATTGTGGATTTTACGTCATGGCAATTATGAGATATCTGATCATGGGAGCTCTAGAGCACAAAAGACCAAGAAATTGGGTATGTTTCAAATTTGTGTCCATTGCTTGCATCTTCTGTACTTGGACAAAAAGTTATGTTTTATATCTAGGCTTTTTTTGCAGCTCTCAAAAAAGTAGCTCACACATGAAGACGTAGAGAAGCTCAAAGAGGAACTTCAAGGATGGATAAAGTCCATGCTAATAAGGGCCGTCTCATCTCCGCCTAAATAGAATTAGCACATTTGTACTTAGGAGAATGATCTACTTTGATCTCCACTTTTGTACCTAGGACAATGGTCCACATTGACCTCTACTTTTGTACTTATGACAATGGTCTACAATGATCTTTGCTTTTGTATTTGTGACAATGCTCTAAATTGATCTCCACTTTTGTACTCATGACAATGGTCTTCTTTCATCTCCGCTTATCTACTGTAAAAATTCATTGAATTATCTCTTGATATGTTATGTCAATTTATTGAAGCTTCTCTTGTTAATCACTTAGATGGTTTACAAGATATTTTGTGTGTAACATTATTATGATGTACCTAGCATCATGATGTAACATTATGATGTACCTAGCAAGGTAATTTCGGGTACTTTTTTACAAAAATACACCATGAAGTACATGGCGAAGTAAGTTCAAGTATGCTAGATTACTTTTCAAAACATTCTAGTTTACAATACCTTGCAAAGTAATCTCGGGTATCCAAGATAAACTTTTTGCAAATTGCAGCACAAAATACCTAGCAAAGTAATCTCGGGTACCCGAGACTACTTTTCTACAGATTGTGGCACAAAATACCTGGCGAAGTAATCTCGGGTAATCTCGGGTACCCGAGATTACTTTTTAGCAGATTGTGACACAAAATACCTGGCAAAGTAATCTCGGGTATCGAAGTAATCTCGAGTACCGAAGTAATCCGGCATACCCGAGAATACTTTTCTACAGATTGTGGCACAAACTACCTAGCGAAGTAATCTCGGGTACTCGAGATTACTTTTCTACAGATTGTGGCACAAAATACTTGGTGAAGTAATCTCTGGTACCCGAGATTACTTTTTAACAGATAGCATCACAAAATACCTGACAAAGTTATCTCGGGTGATGACAAAGGAAATATCAGGTACAAAAAATATGGAAAACAAGCCATTGCGAGAGCTACATTTTGATGATATTATCAAAAGAAATTCAATTCCATTGGAATTGAGTTTCTGTATACAAGAACAATCCTAGTAGTAGATGCAAATGCTTTAATATCCTCACTTGCATCTTGCACACTCAACATAAATATACGCTCTTCATCATGTGATAAAGGATATTCACATGACTTAATTCTACAGTAAAAACTATTGGAGTCATTACAAACTTGAGCACTTTGTCCAATAAGAGTAGACTCCATCCCATTGGAGCATATCCGTTTTGTTAAGGGCAGCAAAGCATGACATGTTTGACAAGAAATTGTTATTGCAGGGTCAACAATAAGTTTTTGTGCAACAATGTGAAAACCAAACACGAGGTCTTTTGTCAAGGCGGACTCGTTGACACCCCCGTTGATGCTTTCTTCTAAGAACACTTGTTAGGCAAGACGGCTTCTAAGGTTGAGTGTTGGATGGATTGCTAACTTCTGCATTGTTTTCAAGTTCAAAAATCCTTTTAGGTTGACCATGACCAAGCCGAGTCTTTGTTACATTTTCTTGAATTTGGCGCACATGACCACTCATTGGCATGTCAACTTGAGATGGAGATACCAAAGACCAAAGGGTGTCCGTAGCTAGTTGCACTTGGTGTCTAATTAGTTATTTTTCTTGTCCACTCTTCTTGGACCAGTCCTCTTGAATGGATGAAAGAACTGTGTCAATACAAATTGTAACTCCAAATGAGCCCAAAACCATATAATATACATAGGAAATATTGTAGCACATCCTTTGCACATCCCTTGTTTGGTGCATAATTGGTGTAGGTGTTAATTGCTGCTAACAATATGACTCCAACATACTCCACACTTATATAAGGTGGTGTTTCCTTCCTTGCCCTCATGATATTATCCAACTTTGTTCATTTAAGCAGGTTTGATAGTTTCTTTGGATACTATTCCTGTGTGATCTCCTCAATATGCTCTTGTGTTCATAGATGAAGTTTAAGCTTTAGCAATTTACCAAATGTTATCATACATTGAACTATAGTGGACAATATGGAATACAAGTTATCAACATCTAAAGGCTCTTTGGATTTAAACATCTTTGTAGTCTTCAAAACTAATGATTGTTCCTTGTGTTGATCCAAACATGAAAGTAGGGTTTTCGATTTTTTTTCTTTTGATTTTCCATATTTTTTTAATCCTCAATCTCCATGTAATGACTACATATCCACCTCCATGGACGGATGATCTATTAAAAAAAATCTTCAAATGGAGAAAACTATAAGGTCTGAATTCCATCATTTGGATCTCTTACCACATCCCATAGATGATTTGGCCAATCTTCCACCATAGGCAAAATTTTGTCAAAATTATATTCCGTATATGGCACTACTAGAGTTGGTTCTCTTATTGGTTAAGGATCCTTTTCAACTAGTTTTTCCACTTTCTCAATATTGTTTGGTTTATCTTCTTTAGTTTCCACTAGTGTTGTTATTCTTTGTTTTTGCATTTCCAAAAGTTCCCACATAATCTTGACTAGCTTCTCATGTGCTTCTTGCTTTGTTGTTTCTAGCAGAGGGTGTTGATAATGTTTCCATTTATTCTCCAAGTTTTTCTTAGCTTGTAGCTCCGCTTGATATGCTTCCAAGGTAAAATTTATCGGCTTAAACACTTTATCTACCAAGAGTAGATCCTGTAGATTTCACAATTGATTCCTCTCTCTTGAAAGAAGTGGGTTTGGCTCTCATTACAGATAGTTCTTTTGCCCTTTTCTCAATCTATGGTCTTCATTCCCACTTTGTTGATGAGGCTCTATGCCTTTGGTTTCTCTTTGATTGAGATGAATTCCTTTTTTTTAGAACCCTTAGACTCATTTTGTTTATGGAGCTTTGCTTGAGCTCTTGTCACAACTTTCACTAGAACTATTAGGTCACTCTCAAATGAGGTTGACGTAATTGAATTTGCCATGTTTAATGTTTTTTTTTTTTTTAATGTGGGCAATCTTCTCAAAAGTGATTCCCTTTCTTACTACAATCCAAAAAATATACAGTAGGAGATACCAAGCTTTGATGCGTCTTGGAATACTCATTCTTCCAATGATCATGGGCTCCACAATTATAAGAAACCTCTACTAAAAACAAATCTTGTAAGCAATAGGACACACAAGAAATTAATTTTGGTATTAAAGCCATTTTTTGATAATATTCGCTATTTTAAACTTTCAGGGTGCCTAGAATAGGTATCCCAAGACCTGAGGACCACCAAGACCTGACTGAGCAAAGACTTGAGAAGGAGAAAAAGGGAATGTTTGCACTAGGCCAAGTTGAGCTAGACTGTCTTGAGAGGATTGTTGAACCCCTACTTATTTAATATTTTTGATAAGTGTTATTAAGTTCTTAGGACACTGAATTTTCTCTTGCATCTAAATTGATCATAACTCTTCCTATCAAGATTGGGAATTGATGTAACCTTTGGGTCTCTCTCTTTCATGCATGTTCTTTGAAATAAGTGTACTCTCTTGTCTTTTCTTTATATTCAGTAAATAAGCAGTAATGCAGTTGCATGTATTGTTTCTAAATAAAGTGTGAATTTTGAATCTCCAACAATCAATATTTTGATGGTTACATACACAAAGAAAAGTTGAATAGTATCTATTTCTTCTTCGTTATGGAATACCAAAGCACATGGTGATCTTGCTAATTGTGGAATGACCTTTGGGAAATGGGAAGTTTCTTGGACAATGGAACCCTTAATGGATGAATTTTTGCAAGAGTTCTCCAATTGGGTTACTAAGGAAGAATAACACAAAGAATTTTCTTGGAAACCTATCTTGGTTTTTGTCGAGGACTGAAGATTTCAATGGAAACACACAAGTATATGGTCAACCTTGTGTCATCTGGACTGTATAATGCTCCACATTATTGCCTTCCCTTTTACTCTAGAAGAAAAATTCATGAATACTCAAGGTTCCACAGGAAAAGAAGAGGTCCATGAGTGATTCAAGAGAGAATTCTTGGCTTGAATCAAAGCAACAAAGATCAATCAAGGAATCAGGGGACGAGATCCATGTAGTAGCATTTGTCTCAAGCTTGCCACTAGTTACAGAGAAGGCAGATTCAGGAGAATGTAGCCATACAAGGGAAAGCCCTGAATAAGAGAAAGGGGAGAGTTATTCACCTAGTCCAGACGAGTAGGGAATAACCTCACAAGTACATGAAGAGTCTTCCACCAATTGGTTTGGGGGTCCAAGTGGTCCACCAATTTGTTTGGGCAAGAAGAGAGCTACTATTCACACCACCTTGGCTACCATTACAGCCTTTACCACCATTGAGGCTTAATCCATTAGGTGCTTAGATGCCTCCCCAAAATCCACCAATGGCTCAGCCATCACCCCCTACCCCTAAAGTAAGGGTAGTAAAATTCACTGGGAAAGAATCCCAAAATGTTGATAATAATGTGGGGCAATTTGAGACCACGTGGTCAACAAGTGGGTTTGAGAAATTTTATAATAAGAAAGAGAATCTTGTAGCCACATTGCAGAGGAAAGCAATGGCCTACATTTCCAAATTAGGATACTTTGAAACTAGAATTTCTAATAATATGTAGGTTGGAAAAGACACCTGAAGGTGTCCTGAAGAAAAATCAAAAGAATAAAACAAAGGGGATTGCTGGTGGAAGACTATGCTCAACAATTCAAGAACCTAATGAATAGGTTGCAAGACAATCAAAGGCCATCCTAAGATCAGATGGTTAATTACTTCTGTAGGGGACTCAAAAGACAATTGAAAAGTGCAGTTGCAAGGTATGCTACCTTAGCCCAACCTCAGAACTTTTCAAATCTAATTGATTTAGTTATGAGAATTGAAAGAAAATATGGGATAATTGAACAAACAAAAGGTAAGAAGAAAAAATCTAAGGGGGACTCAAATTTGATGATGAAGCCTGATGATGACTCAAACAATAAAACCAAAGAAGATTCAAAAATAGATGATGATGAAGAAGATGCATGGACTAAAGAGAAGAAAAAGAAAGTAAAGAAGAGAAACTCAAAAAACAAAAAAGCAAAGGGAAGAAAAAGAGAAAAAAAAATTGATTTTAAAGATACCTCCAACATCAAAAAAATGATACCAGAAAATCTGAAAGAGATTCAACCTTCACCATTTGCAAATGCTTCCAAACCACCATATTGCTAGATATGTCAAAGAACTGGAGATGACTACGATAACAGATACTATAATCCTCATTACTGGGGGTAGAGACCACACACAGTCTAGCCAAGATGGATTATGGAGCAAATGTAGTGGAATTACTCAACCTATCTTTAGTTAGAGCTCCCAAATTATTATTTTGACCACCAGAACATTGCTCTCTCCAAAAGAATCAATTGTGAGTGTGTAAAGTGTGAGCTTTGTCCTAAGGTGTGAGTCAAGGAGAGGAGAGTGGATTTATCCCACATACTGTGGAGCAAGGCTGTAGAGCTACTTAAAGCTCATCTCTTGAATCAATAAACAACAACTCATTTTGCACTACATTCTTGTCTATGGTGAGCTTGTGCTAAGCTAAGTCAATACTCAAGATTGTGTTTATGAGTCCAAGCTTATCCTATCTTGGAACCTAATTCACTTGAGTGATAAGCTTGCTTACACACACTCACACACTTGCACCATGTTTCTCTTTCATCCACCATAGCTAGCACGATCCAAATCCTAACATTTGGTATCAGAGCCATGGTGTGCTAGCTAGGATTTTCATTATGCATTAGTGTGTGTTAATCATTAGCATCTCCATTAGCTTCGATTAGCACTTCTTAATCATCTTTTCTTGAGTCCTTAATCTATCATCACCTCTCTCTTTCTACCTCTAATAATCATCACTTAGTAATCACTAGACTAATTAGTTGTGAGCAAGCTCATGGGTTTGATTCCTATGAACCACTACTCTCACTAGTTAATCTTGGTGGTCAATTAAGCGATCTTTAGATTCAACCTCTTCAATTTGTATACATTAAGTGTCATTTCCCCCCAATTTGCACTTGCAATTAATTTCTTTAGCTTCACCATTAAGCTTCATCACCCTCGTCATCTCGAAGCACTCCTAAAAACCTATCTATAGAGTCCCTAAGTGCCCCATTCTGACAAGGTAAGCCCGTCCAATTTTTTTTCTAAAAATAGGTGTGTGTGTGAGTTTGTGCATGCCGACTTAGCTTAAGAGTCTTTTTCGGGAGCCTTTCCACAACCAAGCTTGTAGGCTTGTTGGTTAGCTCAAAATGGTTTGGTCATTCTTGGATTGTGGGGACGGAGGTTCAAATAAGATTTACCCAAACTGGGCATCATGGGCGGACCCGAAAACAGGACTTCAAATCGGTTTTTGTAGGAAGCGCGTCCGCAAGGGGGGAGTCCCACCCCGGCCGCCCACAGGTGGACTTCAAATGTGGCAGTAAGTTGCAATTCAATTGGCCGGCGGGTCCGCTGGGGTAGATACCCACACGCGTGCACGCCTCGATTTTTAAGCATGCCTGCCCGATTGACCAATTTGCCTTAGCACCCTATCCCGCCACTGTCTACCTCGTTGGCTTCAACTCCCCCGCCCCTTAACAGGCCCCGTTTCCCACGCTGCTCCCGACTTCACGGCAAGTAAAACTCCAAGGCAAAGCTCCAAGGCAAGGCTTTCTTAAGCCCCTGCTCCCATAGCCTGCTACCTCAAACCTCCGAGCACCTTAAGAGGCCCGACCTCAAGAGCTCACCAAGGAATACATTCCCGTAAGCTTGTTGCCATCAAGCCGCCAAGAACCCTATAAGGGCTTGCTCCCACTCATTTGCAACGAGGAAAAGTAAATCAACACAAAATAAAAAATCTTCGAGGACATAAAGAAAAGATTCAACAAGGGATTTCAAGAGCGGCCATCAAACAAGCATCCAGAAGCTTCCGCACCAAGCATTCAAAAGGGGATCACTCCTCGTCGGCTTGGCTAAATATCAAAGCAAAGAAAAAGATGCATTATTTCTTTGTGAAGAGAGGCTTCACTGACAGTGAAGAGGAGATTCACATTGAAGGGAAAGTCCAAAGTACACATTAATCTTGCAGCCAAGCACAACAATTTTTTGCAATGTATGTAATTATGTTTGTCTACATGGATGACATTATGTGTTTTTGTAATGGGATAGACATTGGCATTGGAGAGTCTCCAAATTGCTAAAATCTCTCCATGTGTGAAGAATTTGTGACAAAGTGTATGAGAAAGTGCATGCTTGGGCTCTCGGAGTATGACCAAGATGGAAGAGAGCATTAATTTTTTGCATAAACCTTTTCATAGGATATTTTAGCATATTGTTGCATGTCATTATGACGCATGGAAAAAAGCCTGATTGTACCACAAAAAGGGGGACAGAAGTACTCGTTCGAGGGGAGGATACGAAGTCAGACCAT
Organism: Adiantum capillus-veneris; assembly: GCF_014529385.1. Lineage (NCBI taxonomy): Eukaryota > Viridiplantae > Streptophyta > Polypodiopsida > Polypodiales > Pteridaceae > Adiantum > Adiantum capillus-veneris. The sequence continues at coordinate 14,217,665 of NC_140957.1, read as the reverse complement.
GAAGTAGTTGAAAGCAACAGCAAAAGCAACGAAGGCAAGAGACCTGACAGAGGATCAGCTTACATAGTAGAAGACAAAAAGGACGAAGATGAAGGTAGCGTTTGGGAAGACCCATTTTGAAGATGCAGACTCTCTACTTGTAGGGGAGGATTTTTTCCTGTGTGGATACCAGCTTATCATCCTGTGTGGACATCACCATCCTTTGTGGATCTTTCTTGTGTGGATTTTACCATCCTGTGTGGATATCACCATCCTTTGTGGACTTTATTTTCCTGTGTGGATATCACCATCCTATGTGGATTTTGTTAGCCTGTGTAGATCATGCATCTTCAGTATCTTGTCTTAGTCCAAACCTCAAGGGGAGGATTGTAAAGTGTGAGCTTTGTCCTAAGGTGTGAGTCAAGGAGAGGAGAGTGGATTTATCGCACATACTGTGGAGCAAGGCTATAGAGCTACTTAAAGCTCATCTCTTGAATCAATAAACAACAACTCATTTTGCACTACATGCTTGCCTATGGTGAGCTTGTGCTAAGCTAAGTCAATACTCAAGATTGTGTTTATGAGTCCAAGCTAATCCTATCTTGGAACCTAATTCACTTGAGTGATAAGCTTGCTTACACACACTCACACACTTGCACCATGTTTCTCTTTCATCCACCATAGCTAGCACGATCCAAATCCTAACAGAGTGTTTATGTGGAGTTGCAAAATTTCAGGTCTACGGCTAGAAATAGCACGAGAAGACTGTCAACCACTCAATCCAACTTGGGAGTATGCCTTAAAAGTTGTATTAACCAGTGGATAAGCTCAAGGACGCATTGAGGTAGAAATTCAAGAGTTTGCAAAAACGCAGAATATTTACTTTTTCTTGACATTATAGGCCAAATTAAGTTTTGACTTGACTCAGAGGCTTAAAATAGCTCATGAAAAGACTGTCCAATAAAAAGTTCAAAAAAGTGTTCATTTTAGGCCTAAAGTGAATAATCACGATTATTTACTTTTAACTCAAAAGTGACCAAGGTTGATAGCAGAGACTCTATGCATGTGTACAAACATCTTTTGTAAAGGCCCATAGAATTTGGATCACCAAGCTGACAAAAAACTGGGTAAAAACTAAATTCTATACTGACTTTCGAGAACTTGAGTGTAAATTGGGAAAATTTTATTCAAACTCAATGAAACTTGACTCATAGGCTTATATTGATGTGTAAAACAAGTGTACATGATCAATTGACCAAAAAAATGCAAAAATTTGCCAGTAGTAAATAATTGCGATTATTTACTTCTATCCCATTTTTCAACTTTTTTGACCAAACCAGCACACCACTAGTTTTAGCATGTTATTTTAAGCCAGCAAATAAAATTTGGCACGATTTGTTTCATTGGATTGAAATTTGTGGCCAAATTTGCAAAGTCAGTCTGCAGATACAAAACTGATGACCATTTGAACAAAAAATTATCCAAACTTGATGAAACTTGTCTAGGGAGCTTAAGTTGAGTTGCTTAACAGATCTGTGTCAAAATTGTTGCAAAAAAGTGCACAAAAATAGCATAAGTAAATAATCGCGATTATTTATATCTGCTACCAAATTTGATATTCTTGCACATTTAGTATACCAAAAGGTCAAGCATATCAAGTAGACCACACAAATCAATTTTGGTAAAATTTGGATCACAAAATTGAGATTTAAGCCAGATTCTTGAAAACTGAGTTTGCAGACATGAAACAATTGTTGATAACTTGAACAAATTTTGTACAAAGTAAGTGAAACTTATCTAGAGACCTTAACAAGTTGCATACTTGGCAAATCAAGCCACAAAGTGCAAAATTTTAAGAAAAATAAATAATCGTGATTATTTACTACTGATACACAAAGACATACTTTTTGAATTTTGAACTTGCACAGTGTTGGACCAACATAATACAAGGCCACCGGGAAATTTTGGGTTCAATCGGATCCAAATTAGTACATGTTCACTCAGTTTCAAAATCGCAGATTAGTCCTTTGGCTTTTCGCAAAAGTAGAATCTGAAAGTCTCAGTTGTTAACTCACTTAGCTCGATTTGAAGTGATACACATAGAAAGTCACAATAGTTAGCAAAAAATTGTACAGTCTTTATTAAAGAATAGCTAACTTGATTAAAACTAATACAGGAATCAGGTTGTTGACAAGGAATTGAAAACCTGATAGAAGCTGCAAACAAGTCAATCCGACGGTAAGTACTCTATCCAGGGCTTCATGAGTCTATATGAACCTTATATCTGGTCGTATACTAGCAAATCAAGGCATATTTGGAGAGACTGCTAGTAGAGTATCAATCAAAGAGAGTGTGAATCAAGGTGAGCACTTGCACACTATCCTTGAAGAAGTCTCAGACACTTTTTCATAATCAACATCTGAAATGTCTTCCTATTCAACTCATCCAGAAATCGGAATGACAGTGCGATATAAGCACATACTCTCTTTTTATAAGACTAATCGCCATGGAGCTCAGGTTTACCTGGATCCTAATGAAGAGTATGCTATTTGCATTGATGACCATGTCATAGACTTTGAAGAGGAAATCAGGGCAAACAAACAAGGAAAAATGTACATGGATAAAAACGGAACTCAGTATTTACAAGTTGAAAATCCTGACGTGATAGACAAATGGGGGTTAGAAGTAAATACCATAATTCCAAATATGGCAGCAAAAGAAGGACCACTAACTTTATAGTTTGAAGGATACAATCATGATTTGAAGCTTTTGAAATGGCTTAGCATAGATAATCCTAGGATGATCGGAGTTTATTGTTAGGAGGATAGAAACATTAGAGATCTCCTATGGACTTCGCAAGCCAAATCAAGACAGCTAACGCCCATGAAGATCATTTATATCTTTAGAATCAAAGATAAGGGTTCAACAAATCTACCAACCTATCTGTTTAGGGATTGTTATAACAATAACTTTGTTATGATGACTCCTGAGGAGGTGGAACAAACCAAATACCAAGGGTACTCCATAAGGGATTGGATATTGGACCAAGGACTAGAAACTATTCCAAGAGATGAACTCCGCGAGAGATCTTTTGAGAGTAATGTTAAGAAACCAAAAACCACCTCATCACGAAGAAAACCGGGTGACACTAAAGCCAGTCCAGGGCTACATGAGTCACTATTTTCAACAGACTGGTTTGAAGGACTCGAAACAAGAACAACTACCAGGAGACCGGGAGTTGAACCAAATAGACGTGTTAGACCACCTGATTTTCAAAAATGGATCAGAAAATACAGTGGATCTGGGGATCCATATGACCACTTAGTAAGCTTTAAACAAGTGCTAAGAGCAAAACGCATATTTGATTTCCATACCCAATTCGAGGGATTGGAATGACATTAGAAGGAAAAGCACTAACATGGTTCCAAAACATTCCACCAAGGTCAATCATGGACTTAGATACATTAGCTCAAGGATTTGTAGCTGCATGTTCCAAAACACGGATCCAACATAATACGATAGCTCAAATCTATAGGTTCAAATAGAAACAATGTGAATCTGTTAGGGATTGTGCAGCTAGAACAAAACAATACATTGCAAGATGCCCAGAGCTAGAGATACCTGCAGAAGAAAGACTAATATCATTGTTTCTAGAGGGACTTCTAAGCAAAGAACTTCATGCTATACTGTATAGCAAGAAGCATATGACCCTAGAAGAGTGTGTGTCAAATGCTACTGACTTAGGAGACAATTGTGATATTTTCAATGAAGAAAATGTCTGTAAGGATAACCAAAGTGAGAAAACAGCATCCACCAAACCAGCACAAGTGAGAACGCCTGCCTACAGCACCGCTTTCAGTCATAGAAGACATGCTCAAACATGCAAAAAGCACCTATGAGGGTACCAGGGCAAGGGATACCTCAATAGGGACAACAAATTAGGCCGCAAAAATGGTATGCAATCGAGGGTAAATGGACCAACCATGAGACCAATAAGTGCTAGTACCGACCGAAGTATGATGGGAATGTTCAATACGTGCCTATGAGGCCACAAGGAAAACCCATGTACAGATATCAGCTTAATATGGCCCCAACTCAAAGACCACCAATGGGTATGGAAAGACCTCAATCCGTGTTGGGTCAACAACCTCCATATCATGGACATAATGCAATTAGAGGGAGTCATAGATGAACAAGCACTAGTGCCTGTTACACCCTGTGTTGAACCTAGTCCATCTACAGTAATGGTAGAAGGAGATTGGTATAATTCACATCCGCCACCAATGGAAGAACCTGTGACTTATACTATACCAGAGCTGGCATCGATGTATTATGTAGGTAATCAAGATGTTAGACCTCCAATGGTAAGACCCATGATTAAGCCAAGAACTAGGAACTGTCATAATTGCGGTGCAGATGATCATTGGAAAAACGAATGCCCAGAGCTTGACAAGAACCTTAAGCCATTTGAAGCTTATTGCATACAATGTTGCAAAAAGGGAGGACACTTCCCTGAATATTTTCCAAAAATTCCTTTAAACAAGGGTAAAACAGTCGTGAACGTAGTCCAAGTGATACCTAGTAGCTCTTCTGAGAGTGAACCGATTGTTCTAATCAAGGTAATCACCAGAGCCCAGGCTAAGAAAAAGAAACATAACTCCTCTGATGATTCAGAGAATACTAAAATTTCCTCGCAAAAGACCAAAAGAGAAGCAGAAGCAAAAGGTATGAGATGAGAAAATAGAAACAAAGGGCTGAAACTGAGAAGAAAGCAAAGAAACTATTCAAGAAAAACTGAAAGAAAATGGAAGTGAAATCAAGGAAACCAATGTGAAATCTGAAGGATCAATTTTGGTAGACAAAATTTTAATGCAGCCTTGAAAGCTTACCAAGTGGGACTTAAAGCAGGCCAAAACATGGAAAACAAATGGAAAAACTATCATTCTCTAGACATGGAAGCAGCTAAGCTTGAAGCTTATCAAAATTTGGTAAGAATTAATCAAGATGCTGGAAAAACAAAAACCAAAGCTCGAGAGTATGGCAAAACCTGAAGAGCTTGTGGTAGGAAGAAATCAAAAGTGGTGGTAGAACCCCACCTTGAAACCAAAGAACCAGAACTCATAGTGCCTGATAGCGAATATGCCTTAGACGAAATTCCATTCGTAGAAGAAGACTAGCTAGGACACTTATGGGAAAAAGTTAGAAAGATTAATGATGGGAGCCTAACTTTGAAGTCAGCTCCTATAGAGGAAGTTTGGTTAGACAATCTACCTCCTGATATGGACATGGATGTACAATACTCGTATGGGGATTGCGGCTCTGAAGCTTTAGGAATATCTAAACCATTGACTTTGAAAACACTACCCTCTTGCTTAGGAGACAACGAAGATGAATCCATAGTGTGTAAAACCACTCAGATAAAGAGAGCGAAATAGACCCTAGAAGTAGACAACATCCATTCAATCATGTCTACACCCATTCAATGCACTCTTACTTTAGGAGAACTGTTAAAAATCACACCATATTTATGGAATGATCTACAGAAAACTCTAGAGAAGGTAGCGATAACGGGGCTAATTGCAAAGAATTTGAAAAAATTGAAACACAAATTTGATAACTAAGAGATTCGTTCTGTTCCAATGAACAAAGTCGAAGAATACTAAGAAGAGAAAGAAGTAAACACCACCCTTCCAGTGAGATATAATGATATCAAAACCATGGCAATAGTGGATAGTGGGGCAGGCATAGCCATACCCACAAAAGCAATATGGGAATCCTGGGGACAACCAGCCATTAGACAAATTCAAATGAAACTGCAATTGGCTGATGGACACATTGAAAGACCCTTAGGACTGCTTGAAAAAGTGATAGTTAATTCCTGTGGGATTGATTAACGTCACACTTTTACCATAGTGGACTTTGGAAAGAAACTTACTTATGAAATCGTCTTGGGAAGACCTTTCATGCAACAAGTATAACTCATCCAGATTGGGAAAGCAATTATCTGTATTTGAGGCAAGTGGGATCAATAACAAGGGTTAATCTAAAAGATCATACTTATAAAGATGTCATGAAAATGCCCATATAAGAATTTGACTCAGTCTCTTCGGCTGAAACTAAGCTTCCATCTTGGTTGAACAAAGACACACCTATTTGGATGTGCGGAGCCTCAGAAAACGGGAGCTTAAAACGAGAAGAATGTATCTTAGAAAGGGATTGCACAGATGAAGCCTATGTATCTGAACCCTTTCCAGAGCATTTGTTTGAGCCATTTGAGTGGACTCAAATTTTAGCAACAATGGATGTATGTGTAAATACGTCTATGCCTATCATATTTGCAATGAGTATGGCTATGACATAATTCCTATCCAAATGATCTCAACCCTTCACATTGAAGATGAAATCCAAGAATCCAAGGGCTTGATGAAAACTCAACAAGTCTTTTCAGACCTTTACTATGATGCAATAGATGAGTTAGAAGAACATTCAACTACCTCGGATGATTCGGGGTCAGAAAAAGAACATGTGAGAGCTTAACTACTCATTATTTCCTTCAAGGAATGACATCCATGGTGCTTCTGCTTGCTCTAGATCATGAAAAGCTTCAATGCATGTGAGCAACATTCGGAAAATTTTTTAGAGCATGGCACATGAGAGATCAGGGACGCTTTTGAAGAATGTCATGGTGCCCGTTAGGGTTTTCACCATGTATTCCTCTATCAGTGTTCCTTGCTCTGGAGCTGGCAATCTTGGATTGTTAAGCCATGTAGGCCGCTTCTTAGTCAGTGCTTCATGTGATTGCCATGTCCTTACCCGTGTGTGGTACATGACAAAAGGTTGGGTCTTTCTGAAGGGCTGCAAATGCTCTTATGAACATAATCAAATATCTGGGATTCTTGTTCAACCAACTCTTTCTCCACTTGGGGTGGACATCCTTTGCACCTTCTGCCTGCATATCCTTATATAGTCTTTCTTTTACCTGTAAAAACTCTACCTTGGTCAAAGGATATGTCAATGATTTTTGATGCCATTGTGAATTGATCTGGTTGGGAGTGAGTTGAGTGACATTAACGACAACTCTCAACTCCCAATCCATTGTTGCTTTCCATTCAGCATCTGTCTCCTGGGCAGCCTGCTCTTTGAGTGCATCTTCCTCAGCTTTAGACAGTTGGACCATGGGCACTTGTTCAACATCTGTAAGTCATACCTAAAAGTCTTCTTCTCCTCCTAGCCCTTCTATCAACTGTGTTTCCATCTCAGTAAAAGAGACTGAGGGAATTTCAGCACTTGGTTGCTCAGAGGTACCAGCTTCTTCTTGTGTCTCTGGTTGTCCCTCTCACAATAGCTGATTGACTCTCTTTAGCTCTGCTATTTCCTTGAGTAGTTGCTCTTCTCATTGTACCTGCATCAGTGTGCAAGGTCTCTTTGTTGGGATTACTCTAGCTTTAGCTCTGGCTTGAGATCCTTGTTCTTGTTTTTCAAAGCTTTATAGACTTCATCTGTACCTTTTATGGAAGCGACAACAGGATTTTCTCTGATTTGTCTCAAAAAAGCTACCTGATCATTGATCCTTTGCTCTGAATATTGCAGAGGCGTTCGCTACATCAAGCTGCACTTGGATCTTTTTGTACTGACAGAGTCGTGGCCAGGAGTTCATTTGTTACCTTTGTCAACTATTGGTCTTTGATCTTACAAGCATCGGTTAACTTGGTGAGAAGTTCTCCTAGCTCCTCCATTTCTTTTTGTTGTTTATCTTTGGCCAGCTGGTGCTGTTTTGCCTCATCCTTAAGCTCTTTGATCTGTCTCTGTAGATTTGAGATGACATTCATCCTGTCATCTAGCTTTTCTTGTAGAGCATTGATGACCATCTCCAACTCCCTAGCCTTAGCACTACGACTAAGTGTTGCTGTTCGCGTTTTCTCAGTCATCACCTGCATCTGCTTGGCATATTCATTTACTTGCAGGATGACTTTGTCATTTGTCTCCCATGCTTCATGCTCTGTAGGCTACCTAGATGTTTCAACAGTCTTTGTTTGTAGCTCTTTAGGTGGTTCTGTGGTGGCTGCTTGTGGTTGCAGCGGGGGTTCTATCTCTCCTTGAGGCTGTGTGGTTGCCTTGGCTGCTTTTTCTTCTTCAGGCTTTGTGGATGCCTCTGCTGTTTCTTGTTGGGTGGCTGGAGAAGGTGTGGCCTCTGTCTCTGTTGTTTTGGGCTGCTCAAAACTGCCTGCTTCATGTGGTTCAGGCTCTTTGTCTTTGGCTTCCTCACCCGCATTGGGTCTAAATATTGGTGAAGGGGGAGGGCTTGGCATTGGGTGATTTTCTTGTTTTGTAGCGGGTGAGGTCGGCTTCAAAGACATTTCTTCTTGGTCATGCTATGTCTCGCTTTGTGTTGTAGTCTCCGCTTGTCTTTATTGCTCTACTGCATCTTCTCTTGCTTTTCTTTCAGCTTCTTGAGCTTCTTTTCGTTTGAGGGCTTCTCCCTCTGTATACATGTGTTCAAGAAAGTTTGTGGGGTCCTCTACTTCTTTCCTTGCAGGGTTTTTCGTTCTGGGACCCCTTATCTCTTTTGGAACCCACTTTTTCAAATTCTTACTTGCAGCTTGGCGGCTTCTTTCGTAAGTTTGTTTTTCTCTTTCAAACCTTGCTTTCTTCTGCTGAGGTTCCTCTTGGTGTGCAGCTGCAGCTTTCTTCTTCATCTCTTCTGGCTCTTAGCTCTTTATTATTTGAGCTTTCCCTGCTATGAGCTTCATGAGAAATTTCTACCAATTCTTCATCTGATTTGTAAACTCTCTTTAACAAACGCGTAGTTCTTGGAGAAGGCTGTGCAGATACAATCTACGTGTTCTGATATGGGGATGGTGGAAAATTGTCTGCCATGCCAATAGCATGGTATTCTATTCTTGTCAGTACCTCAAGCGCGCTCAGATAGGTGATCTTTCCTTCTTTCTCGGTGCCCTTGTTAGCACATACTGCACGTGATCAATCAGTTGCCTTGTTGTCGAGTTCAACACTTGGGTGAAGGTGGTCGCCTTGCATGATTAGGGTGGTGTACTGTGGCGGTCTCTTTGCTAGAAAGTGGAAGTGTTGATGATACAAACGTGATGGTTCTTCCACTTGCCTTTGGATGAGGTTGGCAAAGGTTGCAGCAGCAGTCTCCTTAGTGAAGGTGCCTGCTGTCTTCCTGTCTCGGACCCTCATTGTCATCCCTTCTATCGGCAACTTCAATGCCTCGTCCACAATCTCTTTTGTGATCACCACTTCTACTTTTTGCCCTTGTTGGTCAATAATTTGGGATGATCCATCCTCTTTAATTGTATACAGTAGCTCATAGGCTTTCTAGAAATCTAGGCCGCATGGTTCTTGGTCGTAGAAGTCCCTGAGGCCCAGCCTTCTGTTGGCCTCCTTTGTGTCTGGCGTTGCAGCGACATCATAGATCTCTTTTGATAGCAGTTGCATCTCTACTTGGTGTCCTTCTTCACTCTTGAACCTGCCTATGAAAATTGTTGTATTGTTTTCCTCAAGCTGTTCTCTAGACAAGTATGTTGCCTTGGCTGTCTTCACTGAACTTGGGTCCAGTTGGTAGGGTGGCAGCTCTTGCAACTTCTCCTTTTGGGATACCCTTTTCTTGGCCTTCTTGGCAGCTTGCATTGCTCCTGCTAAGTGAACACAATGCCAAAGTTAGAAAATTTCTGCAATTTTCGCCATGAAATGCCCTTCAGTCTGAATTGCTGAAAAATTGAGTCCAATTTGCTTCAAATCAATTTTGGAACATGCATAGATGCATAAAAACATGTAAAGATCAAAATCATAAAGCTCAAGTAAAAATTTGCAAGAAAAGTAAATAATCGCGATTATTTATAGCTGGGGATTTTTTCCAACCTTTTGCATTTTTGCCATCATAGGTTTGAAATATATATCATTTGGGTGCTCTAAGTGAAGTGGGGGCTCATTTGAGTGCACAGGGTGGAAATTTAGGCTTTCCGTCTTTGAAACAGTAGATATATAGGGAGTTTAAGATTTTAAGATCCAAATTTTCTCAAACTTGGTCAGTGGGCTTGGGACATCATGTGCTTTGTTCCCATAACGTCAAAATTGCAATTTTCCCACATTTTGGCAAGAAAGTAAATAATCGTGATTATTAACTTTTTTAATCAAAATGTATATATTTTGTTGAAACTTGGTTCTAGGCATGATATAGACTCTGTATATAAGATATGACTTGATTTGGATTAAAAAATGTGACAAATAACTCAAAATTTGGATTGGAAGGACTTCTTTGCGTTTTTTAACAATTTTCCAAGTTATCATTGATCATTTTGGCTCATACTTGAAATGTGGCATGTAATAGGTGTGCACAAGTGATAGGTTAAGTGAAGGTACCATTTTCAAGCCAAAAAAGTGCAAAAGTAAATAATCGCGATTATTTTCAACAGTCAACTTTTTTTGCTAAACTTGACAATTTTTGACCTAAACATATTCAATACACCTAAAACAAGTCCTAAATTGATTTTGGTAAAGTTTTATCGTGTCGGCATCACTTCTTGCTCTATCGACTTTGAAATCATCGATTTTTGTGACTACATGGCCTGTAGAGCTGGTTAGTCACTTTTGAAGCTATGGACTTGTCCGCTACATAGTTCTGAAGCTACCCATTCAGTTTTGGCCCATTTGGAGTCAGTTTGACTTCGTATGTCAAATTTGAGAGCTGTTTTCTACTTTTTGAGAGCTTGCCTTGATTGTTTTTACAAAACCAACCATATACATTGTGTATAGCCCAGTCTATAAGCTATCTGTGGAGTCAGAATCCAAATTCTGGCATCTGGCAAAAACCTAGCTTTTCTATTTGGGACCCCTCTCGACCCCTATCAAATGGTCAACTGGTGATATAGAAGTGTTCTATTATATAGGGGCATGCTACAGTTCAAGTCTCGTCCGATTTGGTTCAGCTGACAGGCTGCTATGGTCAATTTTTAGTCGTAGGACTTCGTGCACTGCTCGGATTCTAGGGTTTTTTCCTTGGGCTTAGACTAGCTACCATCCATATGGAAGTGATCATTGATAAGCATAGAACTTACCCCTCATGTCTCATGTGAGACGGCGCTATAAACAGGCGATTGTGGACTCCGGAAATCGCGTGCGAAGAAGGTCGAGAGCTCTCTTCTCCAAGGGCAACTAGTAGAAATGATGTGATTTTAAGCTACCTTGGATATCTATACTCAGACTTTCCAAACCATTTTTCCCTAGATTCCCTGTTAGTCCTACTAGGCCGTGAAATCTATGTTAGACTCAAAAATTTCCTCAATCGGATTCCTGTAGCTCATTCTGCAACAATTTTGCGAAAGTAGGCCTTGGCCGCTTAATTTAGGCTTCCCGCTTCCATCTGCCGATTTGATTGAAATTTTTTGTGCGTGTCCGCCTTGTCCTTCTAATCATCAGTATATCTTAAGCTTTTCCATCTAAGCTCATTTGCTATTACTTCTTGACATGTTTATTGAAAAAATCAAAGAAAATAATAAAGTGCGCTAAAAAAGCAAAGTGAAAATCCAATAAGCAAGAAAATCCATTGAAAAACACAACTTTATTGTTTTTTGGTGGATTTCTCCATTATTAAGTCCCAATATCAAGAAAAATGATACAAATAAACAAAAAGTGTTGGCCACCATATGCCTGCCATTAAGATTGCTCTTGTGGTGGTTTCACTAGAGAAGCGACTTCCAGCTAATCCAGCATGTTCTTGTTCTATAATGGAAATACATTCGTTTTCATTTGCACAAAGACGCAAATGTTGATCTTTTCCTCTCCGATACAGCTGGTTTCGAATAAGAGCATAGTCTCTTGATTCTGTTTCAATTGCTCTTTGACGGCATTTACTTATATCCTCAGGAAATGTTCGGCTTGATAAGTAAGTAACTAGATAGTTACTCCACTTAGGAACAAGTGATATTTGGAACAACGTCACATGAGGTATGGGTGCTTGTTTGTTATATTGAGGAAAATTTCCCACAAAAGAATGAACATCCCTCCTCATAGTTGGCCAAAATACTCCAAGTCTAAAGATCCGTTGCATAGTTTGGTCTTTTGCAAAGTGAAGTCCTACTATGGTAATATGTGCTTGACTTAGGTATTGGGTTTTCTCCTCAAGATTAATGCACAATAGCAATATTCCATCTTGATTTCTTTTGTACAGCCTTCCTGCTAGTAATTGATATATAGCCGATTGCTCTATTAATCCGTTTATAATAGGAAGTGGTATTTGCGAATCCACTTGAGCTATGGTCATCAAGGATACCATGTTTTTCGACCATCAAGGTATCATTTCAACGGAGAACAGATATGCATCTGGTAGATCATCGTCTACTCCCTTAGGTGGTTCTCCTAAAACAATCCTTGACAAATGATCTGCTCTTTGATAAGTGGTACCCTTTTTCACAACTACAGTGAAATCAAATTCCAAAAGAATGATGAACCATCTCACTATTATTCCTGTGTTGCATGGCTTGTTGACCAAGTAAAATAAGGCTTGGTGGTCCACAAAGAACACAAATTTGTTAGCTAATAGGTAATGTTTATACTTTTTCACGGCATAGATCATTCCTAGTCCTTCACTTTCGGTGGTGGTGTAGTTTTTCTCTGCCATATTCAACTGTCGGGCTAGCATAAGAAATAGGAAAATAATTTTTTTGTCTCCTGGTTAAGCTAGTATACACCTGATTGCAAAATTGGAAGCATCTACATGTATGTGGAATATCTTATTCCAATCTGGTGCTTTCAATATTGGAGCTGAAGTGAGAGCTTGCTTAAGTTTCATGAAGGATTCTTCACACTCATCAGTCCATTCAAAGTGTGTAATCAAGCTATACATGGGTTTTGCAATTATAGCGTACATGTAAATGAACCGTCTGTAATATCCACAATGTCCCATGAAGGCTTGAACTCCTTTGACTATTTTTGGTCTAGGCAAATCAACAATAACATGAATTTTATCCATATCAGTAGCTACGCCATTCTTAGACACTATATGTCCAAGAATTTTTTCTTATCTGTCCATGAATGTGCACTTTTCAGGCTTTAAGCAAATCCTATAAAGTCTACATTTTTCGAATACCTTTTTGAGGTGTTCAAAACGATCAGCCCGGATTGATGAATGTACACATAGATCATCCATATATACTTCCAAGAAATTCCAAAGATATTCTTTAAAATCATGGCTTATCAATCAATGAAAGGTGGCAGGAGCATTAGTTAACCCAAAAGGCATAACCCGATAGGCAAAAATATCCCATTCAGTTGCAAAGGCAGTTTTATGCTGATCTTTAGGGTCAACCAAAAGTTGATTGTATCCCGAAAATCCATTTAAAAAGCTATAAGCTTCTTTTCCTGCAACCCGTTCTAAAACATGCTCAGTGATTGGAAGAGGAAAATTGTCTCTAATGGTACCTACATTCACTTTCTTGAGATTGACACACACTTGTAATTTCCCATTTTTCTTGGGTACTATCACAATTGGAGACACCCAATCTGTGTGTTCAATTTCATAAATGAATTCGGCTTCCTTTATATTTTCTATATCTTCTGTGATCTTCCTGGAAAATGTTTCATTATAAGTGTATGGCCTTTGTCTACTTGGTTTTGCATAGTCTCTCACGGGTATGGTATGTTGACAAATTTTTGAATCAACACCCTTGAGATCCTTATAAGACCAAGCAAAGATATCTCAGTAATCTTTTAGTAGGCTTAACAAAAGCTCTTCTTCTTCCTCCGTCAGGTCATTTGCAATGTAGGCTGGTGTAGGCTCTTCTCCTGGTTCGGCCAGATCTATCTTTTTTGCTTTTTCAGGTCCTTCGTAGGACTCACCTTGTTTTCGTAGTTCCCTGATAGGTTGTTCGACTATGATTTTTTTATCTTGGAGAGTATATTTCTTGTAATGGGATGGAACACTCATTACATCTTTACCATCCTCCTCAGTGGTTTCCATTTTAGTCATATATATCTCCTTTAGAGCTTTTTTCAAATCTTTTCTTTCTTCGTTCAACTCGTGTCATGGTTGAATCCTTGTCCTAGTATTTAAGTTTTGCTTGAGTTTCCTTTCTCCTTTTTCTCGACGTTTTTGTTATTTTTTGTTTTTAATTTAAAGGATATCTACCAATGATTTTGTCCTTGACATAATCATGTGCATCTATCTGCATCAAAAACTGTGTTTTGCTGGAGACCAATGTCATAGGTCTAGCTTTCAAGTTTCTCGTGTCTCTTTTTCTTCTATTCCATTTCTGTCTTCTCGGTTTTTTTTTTGGAAAGTCAAAAAACTTTTCCTCCCCACTTGACCTAAAGTGAGATTTGAGACCATAAGCATGTGTCCTTAGGTCTTATAAACATTTCCTAGAAGTTTCATAACGTTTGGATGTCGTATGACACTGTAACGGATGTGATTTGTTTGCCGATGAGCGATTAGCTTTTGGTGATTTCAGTCATTTGAGTGTAGCTTGAGTTAGATGCGAGTTGTTTGTTGTTTTCCAAGAAATTGACAACCTCTTGTAGCCTCTATGTATTAGTCAAGTCAGCTTCGTCCGATGGATTGACAATTATATTCGTGGTTCTCGCTATGTTTGCAATAAGATAGGAGTGAGGTTAGACACCCGTCCCACAATGGACAAGGAAATCTCAAGCAAGAAGTAAGTGGAGATAAATTACACTCATTTTAATTTCATTGTAATGAGTGCATTGAGATAGAATAAATCCCTGATAACCCACCAAAAGTGAAAACATTGTCAATAACTAGAGCTAAAGCAAAGGGCAAAGACAAGCAGGTGGAGCAAGGTGATACATTTGAAGGACCTCTTGACTAGGAAGCCTAGGATGGAGTAAGAATGGGATTATTGAAGGAAATTCATGAAAAGCAAAGCAACGTTGAGACAACATGTCCATGGAAATCAGAACAGATAAAGTTGACGTTGAAGAATTTAAGAAAGCAATCTACAAGGAGCCAAAATTTATAGTTTCTTGAAATGAATAGGAGGTCTTTTCCCCGTGTATTGTATATACGCCCATCACTCTAGGGATAGATTATCTTTTTGTTTGTCCTATAGGGTGTGTGACATATTCCACACCCCTTATGGAAACTCTTCCTAAGTCCACATCTATGATTCCATATCCCAAATGATGCCCATATATGTATACATGACCCATAGGCCTTTCTAGACATAGTATACTTGCACAAGAAGCCGATAGATAGGTCAAAATAGCCCCAAAATGGTGTAAACAATTTTTCCCACTTGATACTCTCCTCTTGGGCTGATTTGAATGATGTCTCACACCTCACTGATGATGCAAGCTAGATACCTCTTCCTTCTCCTATATAAGGAGTTAATTTGTACTCAACTGTTGATGAATTAAGAAACTACATTATGCATTTTCAATCATGAATGCCTCACTTGTGTTTCTTCCATAACCTCTCAAGTGGTATCAAAGCTTATGGTGTAATTAGAATCTCCTAATTATCTACCTTTGAACCTAACCTACTCTCTATCCCTATGCTAGATCTAGTATGCACACACACTTTTTGATTTTCATTTTCAATTTCCTCTATCTCTCTCCTATTAATCCTTGTTGCATTAGCATTGTTAATACTTACACTCTCTAATTACCACTTGGGCATGAGCATGCTCCACTACCCTTTGGTGATTAGAAAGGTGAATGTAGCATTTGGTGCTATTTTCTTGCAATTTATGTGCATTTTTCCTTCAACTTTGCTTAGAATTATAAGCGCATTTGGATTGAATAATCTTACTCATCTATAGCCCTCTATTTAAGCTTTGGATTTTGACACCATTAACTCCCTATAATTACTTTGCCAAGTTTAGGTGTGTGTATGTGAGGTCCTACTACACCAAATATAAGACTCTATTTTTAGGGTGCTCCCTATAATTACTTTGCTAAGTTTAGGGGTGTGTGTGTGTTGCTTCTTTTAGAATTATACTTATACACAAAACAACATAACAGTTGAAAAGACAGTTGGCTTTAGACAAAGGACAATGATTAGCACAAAAAAAAACTCAGTCTTTGATCAAAACCCCCCTACCAAAGGGATTTTCTCGTGACCATCTACTTCTTGTCATCCAGCCGCTGGCCCAAGGGCCGACTCCCATCCCTTTGTTTGAGGTCAAACCCCCTACCAAAGGGCTCTGCAAAGCCCACAAGCCTCGCCACTAAGAGCCAAGGCCACCAAAGGAGAACTTTTGATTTTTCATCAAAAAACAAAATTATTCATGCCCTTTTGTATTGAGCTTTTGAATTATGTAATTGTGCTAGAAACAAAAAATGGCAAGAAGGCACTCACTAGAACACTTTTGCATCATCTTTCTCTTGGATGAGCTCATCGTATCCACACTTTTGCACACAAATCAAGCACACTTCAAGATGCATGTAAAATCTCTTAAAGAAGAAGAATAATAATATTGTATAAGGGATAGACACTACAATGGATTCCTTTTTGGTAAGACCCCTTTACACACAACCATTTTGTGCACAAGCTCTAAGGCTCCATATGATTTGTATGTAACATCTCTCAAGGCCTTTGCACCAAGCTACATGCACAAAACACTCCAAGCTCCTCACAAGCAAGGAAAGGCATCATTAAAATACATGAATAAATATCAACAACAAAGATTAAAATCAAAGCATAAGACAAACACAACCAATTTGGCCAACATGAAGGTGAAGAAAATTTGACGATGACATTGAAAAACAAATTTGCAGATTTGAAGATGGCATCAACAACACCTATGGCCTTCCAGTTCACTTGTGTAGAATGTTCTCAATGCATTACTAGACTCTTACCGGACTTTTGCTAGTACTTAGGAGATTTATGACCCGAGGAAACCCTCAAGTTTTTGAGTTTGTTGTATTATGCACATTGATGTTACTACAAGAGTCACTTTTAAGAAAGAACAGGGGTAGATAGCATGAAATTGAGTAAGCTTTTGTTGGTGCTCAAAGAAAAGGTGGTAATTTTCTATGGAGCCACTTCTCATGGTTTTTCTATGAGTAACAGATCAGTGCTTCTGTTGGCAGCAACTCATCTAGGAATTCTAATGAAAAAGGAAAGAAGAAGATGTGTTTTCATTATTGCAATACTAAAGATTAATTGATAAAGCAACGTCCTAAGTTGAAGGCAGAAGAAGCTAAGAATAAAGAGGATGGATCTACTACCAGTGCTGCTATTGTAGAATTTTTTGTTAATGGAGATTGTGATTTGATGTAGGTGTAGAGTGGCCAATTAGTGTAGATTGTACTTATGATCCTTATGTCCATGATTCATGTATGTCAGTTGTTTCAAACTCATATGTTTGGTGCTTTGATAGAATTAGGAAAAATATAAACTTTCCATGGGCTTTGTAAGAGTCCCTAATTTTTTGTGTAGACTTTGGGGGACAAGTGTATTAAATAGGCGACTTTTGAGTAGGATTCTCTAGGCTATTTTTTAGGGCCATGTAGGTTGTGGTCCTCCTAGAGGTCCCTTTCTCTCTCTAGCTCTTTGAAGGGAAAAAGGTGTTATGGCATTAACTACCTACTTCCATCCCTTTCACATGCCACATCATAAAAACGTGCATAAACCCAAGCTAGCAAATGATATTTTTTCAAAATTTTCTTTTTCACATATTTTCTCAAAAGTTCCTCTCAACCTATATACATATAAAAAATATATTTTTTGACCTTTATTTTCACTTACACTCAGTAGAAGGTCAATTTTTGAATTTTTCTTTTCCCTCCAAAAAGGTAACTCTCTCCCTCTCCTCTCTCCTCTGCTCCCCCTCTCCCCTACCTCTCCGTCTCTCTCTCTCTCTCTCTCCTCTGCTCTCCCTCTCCCTCCCCCTCTCCTCTCCTCTCCTCTCCCTTACTCTCTCCCTCTCCTCTTACCCTCCCTTTCCTCTGCCTCCCTCTTCTCTCTTCCATTTCCTTCCTCCATTGCATCCTGAAGTTTAGCCACCATAGTGCTCAACAATATCACAAACCATGCACTCTACACACCACAAGTGAATATTTTTTCTTGCCCATAGAGTTTGCATCAAAAGTGTCACAGGTGGGTGATCAAAGGTCGTGACAACAATGCCATGCTACAGGTTGACACCAATGTCAACCGTTGAGTGGATAACATTTGTACCCATGCGACCACCACTTCCATCCTACTTTAAGAAGTCTCTTGACATTTCTTCAATATGTTGGGAGAGGGAAGGCATGCCTATTGGCTTAATTTAAGCAATAGCCAATAGGCATGCCTTCCTTTTTTCATCAAAATCTCCTCTGTGTGTGCACTCACTCATCTCTTTGGATTTCATTGTAAATATTGCATAACCTTTTAGTATCTGACATAATAGAAATTAAACACCACTTTCCTCGAAAACGACCTTCTTTGTTATATCTTGTAGGTAGGTTCTTCAAATCCATGCTTATTGGAGGTGGGTAGTCTCATCATAATGTATATTTTAGCATTGTTTAGTCCACGTTAGATGAAAATACTTGCAAATTTGTATGGAATATACTTAAAAAGTGTGTTTATTATACAACTTGCAAATATAGAACTCGTGTTTTTTTGTTTGAGTAGGTCTCTAAATTGTCAAGGTGACCTCTTACTATGTTAGTTGAGTGGTGGTCCTTGTGACAATGGCTCAAGTTGTTGGCATAACATGCTAACATGGAGGGATCATTAGCAGGGAAATCAAAAGGCTTTCCCTCATAAAAACATTCTTTCCTAACAAGGAACATCCCCACCAAAGATAGTTTTATGTAATAGGTTACAATGAGTACACTATGTCATGGAATGGATGTAATAACTATGACTACAGTGCCCCTTGTATAGTCTTCATGACCATATCTTGATCAAGATTAGTAAGAAGCAATTTGGACTCTATTGTTTTTGTTTTTGTGCAAGAGCACCCTATCTCTACCATATTTTGAGTTTTTTAGTAACCCAAATTAGATTTGTAACATTTTAAGTGTAAATTGCCTTTGGCTATTTTGTACATAAAAAGGTATAATAGAGTAGATTCCAATCTCTAAATGATATCTAAGGAGTAAACCTTGGAAAATTCTTACCATGCACTTGTGTCATCCAAAACTTAACATATATTAACTTAATTCCTTCTTAGAGAGCAAGCCAAAGAGATTGAGAGAGAGATCTACAAGATGGTCTATATATTGTAATCTCTTACAAGTTGGTGGACTCTAGCAGGATTGAGATTTGACACATAGGAAGATAAAATGAACTAATCTTCTCAAAAGTAACGTTGAGGTGAAGCTCTACCTAATTATGTACTCTTTGAAAGCAATAAAGAAACAACCTGTTCTATGATAAGGTATGTTCTATGATAAGGTAAGATTCAATATTTTGATAATTAATCCCTCAATTTATCATTCTTGGGTGTTTCCAAAGACCTTAGGGGTGACTTGAAGTATCCTAATCTTGTGTATGTTGCATTTTCAAGCTCTTCTAGCATAGACTTCTCAAGGTATGATTTTCAAATGGTCTTCATAAGCATGAATCTATCTTCAAGGGTTCATTGATCTTGTCCATGAATTCTAGAAAAAAAAGGGCCCTAGGGCCATGTCGAGTCCCTAGGGACACTCAAAACAAGTGGCCACAAGGGAGCATCAATTGGCCAAACAGGGGTTCTTGTTTGGTACTTTTGTGTGCCCTTGTGGCCACTCTAGTTGAGGGTCTCTAGGGTCCTAGCATGGTCTTAGGACCCTTTTTTTAAAAGCCAAAAACTTGTTCCCATATCTATGATGGATTTATTTTGGAAAAGAAGATTTTGTTTTTGCTGTTATACTGTAATCTCTTACAAGTTGGTGAATGGTTCTTGAATTAATGCACGGTGGTTAAAGAACAATTCGTTTTGCTAAAGAAGAAAAATGGGTCTTAGGACCATGCTAGGGCCCTAGGGACCCTAAAAAAGAGTGGCCACAAGGGCGCACAAAACTACCAAACAGGGTTCTTGTTTGGTAGTTTTGTGTGCCCTTGTGGCCACTCTTTTTTAGGGTCCCTAGCATGGTCCTAGGACCCTTCCTTTAAAGGCATGGAATTGGCTCCCATATCTATCATGAATTATTTTATAAAAGAAGATTTTATTTTTATTGCTATACTAGAATCTCTTACAAGTTGTACCGCAAACGCAATGTGTGTCAATGCCTCATACAGAAGTGAGTATCAAGACACTACTAAGCACATGGTGAATATCATCCAATTTTGACTAAAAATATATACAACAACATATCCCAAAGTGCATCTATTTCTGGCCTTTTGGGGCGCTGTCCTCGAACTCCCTCAGATCCAACGTAAACATGTGGTAGAAAAGGGACCATGCTCCATCTCCTACCATAATGGTATAGTTTTCTACAACCCAATTATTGAGCACTAATGAAATTAATGAAGATACTATAGTATTAAGTAAAACTATCCTAGATAGTGTTGATGATTGTAATGTCTCTAATTTGGCTATCAAAAGTCTCCTGTTGAAAGTTGAAGCAAGTAAGCATTTTGTATTTGAAAAGATCTACACACATATTTCACATACCTTGTTACAAACCAAATAAATGTCAAACATAGAATTGATCTTCACAAAAAAGACAATATGTGCTTAGAAATAAGAAATCAATTATAGTGTTACACATTTTACATAACATCATCATCAACATGATGTAAAATCTTCAATTAAAGGGGTTGGGGGACATTAGGAATGACAAGGCATTCTTGAGAGGCATGTTGTACTTGTTTGATAGTAAGGTAAGGATAGTTATACAAGGAAATGATATTCTTGGCAAGTTTTGCTCATCCTCCACCTTGAAAACTGAAGCATCTTTAAGGTACTCTTGTGGTAGCCACTCACTATCTACGCCTTTACTATTGTGGCATTGAGGGTACTACAATGCTGATGGAATAAGGGGATGTAACTACTTGGTATTGCAATGGAGATGGAATAAGGGGATACGGCTACTTGGTATTGCAATGGAGGGATTGCAAGGTTCCTGACCAAGAATAGAGTGTTTTCCATCTCTGCACATGGTTGCTTGCATCTCTCCCGTCAAAACAAGTGGACTCTGTCGTAAACACCAAATTTTGTGAGCACAAAAGGATAAAGTATAAAATGATACTATTCTAATAATCTAGTGACACTTATACAAAGAAGAAACTAGAAGGAGAAGCTTGGACAACTCTTCATATATAATGAGTCTTACTTGCACTGTAAGACTCAATGGCATGCTATGCAACACTAGATGGTGCACCAAATCCACCAACAATATATCACACCCTAATGGTATGAGAAACTTTGCTTACTTTTGTTGATAGAGGTGTAAATCCCTATGTTTTCAATCCATAAAGAGGTTGTTTGTCTCTAAAATGATAAAGTTGGAGATGGAGATACTATCAAGCATTAGCATTCTATCCCTCTGTTGGAGGTGAACCCGTACAACGCCCACTCACCACTTACTGTGCGCGTATGTCACACGTGTCAATGCAAGGAACTTGCCGATACACTGTGTGCGAACCACAAATGGCTCCAAGAGCACAACTAGCCTAAACTAGTAAGCTCAAAGATGGCGATGGTGTGTCACTCACCGCTCTACGCTTGCTTTCGTGGAGGATTCCTCGCCTCGAAGAAGAAGGAGCCGCCACTTCGCCGCCACCGTGCCGTCATCGCAATGCTCGATCACGCTCTCTCTCTCTCTCTCTCTCTCTCTCTCTCTCTCTCTCTCTCTCTCTCTCTCTCTCTCTCATACACACACACACAAGGAGATGAAGAAGAAGATGGAGATGGAGCAAGAGCACTCTTCAATTGCACAAATGAGAGAATGAGTGCGTTTTAGGTTTAGTTGACTTTTATATGAGCTCGCCCCATTCACACTTGGGCACCCATGCTTAGCCAACTAATCCCTTGAATGTTCCA
This sequence comes from Adiantum capillus-veneris, assembly GCF_014529385.1. NCBI lineage: Eukaryota > Viridiplantae > Streptophyta > Polypodiopsida > Polypodiales > Pteridaceae > Adiantum > Adiantum capillus-veneris. Next base: position 14,195,748 of record NC_140957.1, on the reverse strand, counting down.
GTTAGAGTGCACCTCTCATCGGCGATCACTCTTACCCTTTTTCTATTGGACCGACAAGCCCGGTACCTGACTCTACCAAATAAATAATACAGCATCCGTTGTAGGTGACAGGAATGTGCATGAGGGTTAACATGCCCCCCTTCCTGATGTAGATTACTTCCTCGGAAGCTATTGAGTTGAAGCTCGTTTGTTGAGGTGGAAGAGTATTTGAGATGAATGCCCTTAGCCTTCTTCAGTCACTGCAAAATCAAAAAACATTGGCACAGTAATTGCATTCTCATATACAATTAAAAAGCATATGCAGTTTTAGGCAGTCAATTTGATTGGTAATAGAAATTTAAAACATTTGTCAGCAAAATAAACATTAAATTTCAATATAATCAAACGCATAAACAATTGTAAAGATAAAAAATTAAACAAGTATGGGGTCGCTAATTTAACAAAATCGAAAGGCACTAAAGATCGACTATTTATACCATGGTTAAGCTTCTTAATTTTCTCTGGTCAATTAAGTTGTTTAATCGCGAGAGCCAAGTATTTCATGTTCAAGGGCTGACTAGAGGCTATACCTAGAAGACCTTGTAGTTAAGCTACGATAAAAGGAAATCGTCACCTGACTGATTACCTTTTCTTTGACCCCCCAAAGTCTTTTTCACATTGTTTCAATTTTGATGTGTGTGCTTATTTGTATGCCTTGGGTTGTTTTCTTTTCAAGGAAAAGCGCCCACACTAGGAACCTCTAGGGTTGTAGTACCATAGGCAATACATGTGAGTGGAGTACCAAATCAAGCTGAGGTTTCTCTTCCAGCTTAAAACTTTACATTGTGGCACTTTGAGTTTTTGTTTGTTCGTTTTCAGCATTTTAATTTTGTAACTTTGGGGGGTCATATAACATTGTTACCCTCCCTAGGCTCATCACACTAGTAAACTCCCTCTATAATACTTAAGCTAAAGGTCAATAGGGACTAAGCCCACTAGAAAGCCCTAGTACATTTCACACAATGCTACCTAAATCGGATTAAGAACCTAAGTAACCATTGATTATTAGGAAGGCATTCCCCATGGTATTAAGAGAAGATCTCTAACGCCTAGCTTGGTCAAACTAGCTTAGTCGGACTCCTTGATTTTTAAACCTAGACAAGTGATTATGACAAAAAATTACATTGAATTTAATGTTTGATACTAAGCAAATGTGTTGGATATTATGCTACCAATCACAATTAAAGCAGACAAACATGGATGCAAAAAGATACGGGACAATGCTAATGGACAAGAAACACCTGTTTGTGTTTATGGTCGCGCTTGATTTGAAGGGTGAGTTGAGATAAATATTCCATGAAGGTCCAAATCCTAACCACAGCAACACGTTCCTGTACACACGAGGAAACATAAAGAATACCTCTAGGAGGCACATCAGTGGGAAGAAAGAACTTTGCTAATGACTCAACTCTAAAACAGACACACTCCTATTGTAATAATCCTACCTACCCTCCATCACTTGAGTGATGAGGATCAAAGGTGTTTTATGACATAGGTTTTTGTTTCAGTGTACCGGATGTGAATGTGTAGGTCTGGTCAATGTTATGACTTTTATTGTGCATACTCGTTTGCTAATTGCTCTTGCTCTTTACTTTTTTTTCTTTTTTGTGAGTATAAGGCTTTATATAAACATTCCCTAAGATTGGGAGATTGAGAGGTCAAGGAGGAAGGTTGAGAGGAAAGTGAGTGAATGATGACTATCAGCAAACACTCCCCCCTTCCTTGGGTAGATCATACCGTTTGAAATGTGCTCGTCACCCTTTCAAACCAATTGTTCCAGTTGGTAATAGGTGAGGATTTTTGCTAGTAGTTTTCTATTGCCTTAGGTGCCTCATCGAGTTGCAAGGGTGGTAAGGTACTCTCCCAGGATCAAACTTTAAGTGGTTCATCAGGTGATTCTTGAACACTGGGAGGTGTGGATTCCTTTGTAGCTTTATGGAGGTCCACTATTGTAGGTGGAGGCTGTGGAGAAGCTTTTACCTCTATGTATGCATTACATGAGGAGCTAGAAGCTTCATGGGACTCCCCCCTTCCTGAGCTAGGTGGAACAAATTGTTCTTTCTTCGGTACCCAAACTAACTCTAGAGTGGGTGTGTAGCATTCTGTGATTTTTTTCTTTCCACGATTGTCAATTCATTTTGGAGCTACAGGATTGGGCGCACATGGGTCAGGTCACAGGTAAGAACACAATCTACATTTTGACACCCAGATATGATCATTTCCTTGATAGTAGCCTTGGGCTTCCAATAGTTGTTTAGGAATCCACCGCCACGTTTCCTTACATTTCTTGGAGCGAGTGGGACGTTTCTGACAAGGCTTCTATTTTTTAGCATCAGCCATGGTCAAAGAAGCTTTAGGGAACCACTTGTATGTTTTCTTCGTTATATTAGGATGAGTCTTGTCAGAAGATATATGCATTGCTTGTAGCATATTTAAGGGTACGGGCATTTCACCCCACTCAGGTGTTACCCAGGTCGTCCCTCTATTTCCCCAAGTGTCTATGGTTGCTGCTAGGTGGACCCAATCCACATTGTCCGACTCAGTCATCCCAGGTAGTACATCCATATAAGGAGAATCTTCCCCAAAATCAGTGTCTGCTTTACATGTGTAACAATACTGCAATGGGGCCAAGTGAACTGTGGTGTCAGATCTATGATCAATTATGAACCTATTTCCTAGGGGATGTGCTCTACCAGTTACAAGATCCACTCAAATGACAGAATCTTGGAACTGCAAGTAGACATGGTTTTTAGACCAGTCATGCACCATTTTTGCTTCCCTCATGAAAGGACGTCCTAAGATCATCTCCGACACCATAGTGTGTTTGGAGAAATCCATAACAATGAAGGTAATTCTTATTTTATGTCCAAAGACCTTGATCTTGAGATCTTCTAGCATCCCAATAGGTTTAACAATAGACCCATTGGCCATCTTCACTACAATGGTTGTGGTTGCAAGGTGAGGTCTTCCCATAGTTTCCCAAGAATTTTTAGTCACGATGCTAACCCTAGCGCCACCATCAAGGATTCCCTTCACAGTTAATCCCTTAGTAGTGATTGGTATGGTTGCATTGGATTCATCACCCTCAAATTATTGTCCCAACTTGTTAACAGGTATTTCTATAACAAGGTTCTCATCTAGATTGGGTTGTGGATCTGAGTGTTCCTCCTCTATTGGCATCTCCCCAGCTCCACCCATCTGTGAAAATTGTGGTAGCCCAAACTTCAGTTCTCCATTGAGGAAGGCTCGAAGAGCTGACACTAGCTCAGGGTCTTTATATAGTTTGGACATGATGGTGGTTCTAACTTCTGAAGATATGAAATCCATCAATTTGGAAATGTTTAACGGCACCTTTTGGGCTTCAGCCCCTTGACGTGGGGAAGATGGGATCTCCATTTCTTCCATAGGATCAGGTAGTCCCTCTATAAATATTCTTTCCATCAAGAAGTGAGTACGCCCACTTTCCCATGACTTTAAGTCACTTTATTCTTGGATGACACTAGGTATGGCTAAGAGTCTATGGACTTGGTGAGCTTGTTGTTGCGTAGGGAACACTGTGTCTGTAATCTGGATCTGCCTAGGTGCTGGTTCTAGATCCCTTTGGGTATCTTCTACCAAACTCCTTAATTTCTTGACTCGCTCAATCTCCTCTGTAGGGTTTGGATAAGTTCCTATCTTCTTCTTGGATCCCTGCCATTGTGGCTCATGAAGATCTTCCTTGTTGGTTTCTATCCTAGTGGACGTTTTGGTCTCCATGGTTTCACCTGAATCAGAATCCTCTTCAACGTTGTTCATATATACGAGGTCGTCACCAGTCCCTATGTTGGTCTTTGAACTAGGGTCTGACTTCGCTGCTTTTTGCGATCTCTTCCTTCGTGTTTTCTTCTTTTCCTGAGATTAGGCAATTAATGCAGTGTCTCTTTCCTCAAGAATATAATTTTGTTTTTGGAGCATCGATCGTGTGAGTACGTTTACTGGTACCACAGGTGTACTTTGTGATGGCTCCTCGGTAACTTCAACCAGGTTTAATGGCGTGATCTTCGGTGCATTTGGATTATTTGGACATTGGGCAATCAAATGATCTATGCCACATTGATTACACATGAGTATCGGCATTGTAGACGTGCTCGCTTGATTGGTTTGCATTAGTGTGGCGTTCGTTTGTAGCCTAATAGGACACTCGGCTACACGATGTGGACCTCCACACTCATAGCATTGAAGAGGTGGTCTCTTAGCAGTGTAATTGATATTTTGGCCTCTTGCAGCAAGTAGGAGCAAGAGCAGCTACTTGTTGATAGACAGGTTTGACTTGTCCCCAATAGTCCTCCATGTAGTATTGTGGACTTTCTTCAAGCACATCCATCCCATAGGCAATATTAGGGTCCATATCTTCCTCACAGCCTTCCAAACAAGCAATAGATGACTCACAACCCACTTGATTCACTGAAGTGATTCTTGGATGTGGTGGTTGCGACCCTAGCACTGGAGGTGGTAAGGGTGTTGTTTGAACAACATTTTGGCCCCTACGGACCATGTGTTGTGCTGTTTGTTCAAGAGGTGGGGCCGACATCAATGCAGGCACTCAAGGTGTGTATGTCCATGCTAAGGTTGGTCTATTGGCCATCACGCATTTAAATACTATGCAATCCTTAGCTTGATGACCATACCTTCCACAGGCATTGCAATTCCCATTGAATTTTACTCTAAAAGTAGGGCATTCACTTGTACTATGCGGTCCATAGCATACTGAGCACCATTGTTGCTCCCTTCTTGGATACATATGATTGTTTTGCGGAGCACGATTGTCTCTAAGACTCTCTTGAATAGCCTTGGTGAGATCTGCTAAAGTCATCTCAGATATCTTTGGCTCCTTAGCAATAGGCTTTAGGGTCATTGGCTGATGCCCTGATGCTTGCGAGCTAATAGATTAGGCTCAACAGACACTGTTTCTCCTTGAATCATTAAAATTATCCTCCAATTGGATCGCATTGGTGGTGACTACTTCCCAAGTGGTGATACCTCTAATGACTAGTCCATTGTAGATATCCTCATGTCGTAATCCCCTAATGAATCTATCAAGCAATTGATTATTATTGGATTACAACGAGAATTCAAATGCTTCAAGCGACTAATAAAGTCTCTCACCGACTCTCCTTCCTCTTGTTGGGCTTTCTGGAGCTGAGAGGCTACACCCCAAAGCACTCCCTCTCGTATGTATTCTTTCAAGAACAGTCTCCTAAGAGTAGGGTAAATCGTTTTTTCTTCCACTCTTAGGGTTCTATACCAATCCCCTGCCTTCCCACTTAACGTTAGGCTTAAATCATTACTCTTATGCAGGTCATTGTGTTCTCCTAGAGAATCACATATTTGTTCAAACACTTGGATATGCTTTCTCACATCCCCGTCTCCACTAAATTTTTGTGTGAGCTTGGCTATTTTTATTGCCTTACTTCTAGGCTCTCTATCAGGCGTGTTACGCATATTCTCAACAATAGATCGACCAATAGCTTGAGCAAATGTTGCCAAGTCACCTAAGTGAGCAAGCACCGTGGGTGAAGGCGCTCCAGAGACTACATGTGGAGTAGGTATTGGCATTGGGCTTGGCACATAGGAAGCCCTTGGGTTCCACGTTTGGTACGGTGTTGTGCCATGTGGTGGCCCAAAGTTCATATGTGTGGCCCTAGGCATAGCAAACGTCGGATGTGACATGCTAATGCTAGCCGGTATTGTCCCATGGAAATAAGAACTTGGGTGTTGTGGTTGTGGAGCATAGGTTGTTGAAACAATGGGAGGGGTAGGGACTACATGAGTACGAGGACCCATGGGTGTATACGATTGGTACACACTTGTAGGTACAGTTTTGCAGGCATTGAGCTACCATGTAGTGGTGCTTTACTAACAAATGAGGTCCATGGCATGTTTCTCGGCATGCCCATCATTGGGGTAGGCATGGAGCCGTGGTGTCATCAAGGGAAAGATGAGCTAGACTTGAAAAGGTAAAGCTATCACTTGTGGGCTCAGATTGCACCGAGACCCCTGGCGAAACAACATATGGGGGATCCATCGGACTTACCGAGGGAGTCTCCATTTGCGATAAGGTCGGTTGTTTAGCCTTTCCTGTATCCAAGAATCTCATGAGACCTGTTGAAGGAATGTTGACCCCCTTGTTTTGTCTCTCTAACTCAATGACCCTATGGATGACCTCACAAACTCTTTGTTGTTGATCCTCCACACTATCAACACCCATTGTGGATTGTAGGACATCTAACCAACCCACATGATAGGTGTGACATGTGTATAGGTCGGTTAGAGTTTTCGTTTGTAGTTCGTACTCCCAGTTCTCATTTAAGAACGCTCCATCTAGGATTGAGGTGCTAGGGGTGTCCTTTGAGCTAGATGCAATGTTGCTTTCTAGGGGTTGGCCCTTAGCGGTTGCTAAGTCAGGAGCACTCAATTGCTCTCCTAGCAAAAATTTGAGATAGGAGCTTTCGATTTTAACTCTCTTCGTTGCTCCGCCTTGCGTAAGCTCTCAATTTCCTTTTCCCTTGCTGCAAGGATATACCGCTCAACCTCTTACACTTCGGCAAGGCTTCTACCATCCGGTAATATAACCTCGGAGGCAAATAGCTCTAAAGAATCAGAAGGTGCAGTGAATGAAGTATTCACGTGCACATTCTCTAAGGGCATAGGGTCTACGTTGGTCATGAATGGAGAATTTACTTCTCCACCCTCCTCATTTACATCATTAGCTCCATGTTCAGAGCGAGTGGCTCTACTAAAGGTTTCCTTCAAGTGGCTAAGCACGCTCGGCCCGGACCGTGGGCCCATGGCATGCATGTTTTGGCTTAAGCTATCGGGATTAGGCATTGGGAAACCCTCCATGACGTCATAGTCTGAGGAAGAGTCACTAGCCACTATGTTTGGGTCTTGGTTTGTACTACCTTGGGTCCCCGCCGAGGGCTCGGAACCTAAGGTAGATGGATATTGAGAACTCGCGTAAGTCAAAATTCTCTCTAGTTGCTCCGTCTCTAGCACACAACCAAAGCGCAGATGCATGTGCCTTTTGCATCCTATAAGCATCGGCAAATAATCCCGAAGGTTAACCGCTTACTTTTTTAGGCGTCCGTTTTCACTCGTTTTTTTTAAATGTTTTTTAATGATCGATTTTTTGATTAAAGTGTGTGATAGCTTGAAACAAGCGTATCACTCAGAGGGTCGCGGTGTGCTTTACAGCACAATGTTCGGTCACCTGAAGCTCCGTTGATCCTCAAAAAAGTCAATTTTTAGCTACGTGTGAAGCTAAAATACGTAATTTTAAAGGGCGACTGAGGCCTGAGCCTGAGCATGAGCTTGGGCTTGGGTCTAGGAGATATTCTCGATCCCGGTCCTACCTTTAAAATTTTTATAAAAAATTTAAATTTTTTTAAGCTTTTTTTTATTTATAAGGTCTCCGCGGTCTGCGCGCGAGCACACACACACTCTTCCTACCTACTTTCAACTAATACACCTACTGTTACACACTAACACACTTCATTAGCTCTCATAGATCTACTTCCTAGTTACTGTACATTACATTACACAGAACTAACAACATTAATACTAAGACCTTATCACAGAGAAAACACAGTAACCTTTCAAAATTTAATTAGCAAAGAAATACACAGTAGCAACACAAAATCCTTCTTCTCAACACACACACCTTCCTTCCCTGCCTTTCCTACAATTGAAATTGCACCACAAAAGAAGCACAGAGTGCCATTCAAGCTTAGTGTATGGCATTCCCCGGCAACGGCGCCAAAAATGTGCGCATATGTCGCACGTGTCAATGCAAGGAACTTGCCGATACACTGTGTGCGAGCCACAAATGGCTCCAAGCATGCAACTAGCCTAAACTAGTAAGCTCAAAGATGGCGATGGTGTGTCACTCACCGCTCTACGCTTGCTTTCGTGGAGGATTCCTCGCCGCAAAGAAGAAGGAGCCACCGTTGCGCTGCGCTCAACCGCTTCGCCGCCGCCGTGATGTCGTCGCAATGCTCGATCGCACTCTCTCTCTCTCTCTCTCTCTCTCTCTCTCTCTCTCTCTCTCTCTCTCTCTCTCGCTCTCGCTCTCGCTCTCGCATACACACACACACACAAGGAGATGAAGAAGAAGAAGATGGAGATGGAGCAAGAGCACTCTTCAATTGCACAAATGAGAGAATGAGTGAATTTTAGGTTTAGTTGACTTTTATATGAGCTCGCCCCATTCACACTTGGGCGCCCATGCTTAGCCAACTAATCCCTTGACTGTTCCAGTTAGAGTGCGCCTCTCATCAACGATCACTCTTACCCTTTTCCTATTGGAACGACAAGCCTGGTACCTGACTCTACCAAATAAATAATACAGCGTCCGTCGTAGGTGATAGGAATGTGCGTGAGGGTTAACACTTACCCCTCCTGTTGTTATGGCATACAGGTCCTTTGATCCCATCCTTTTGTTGCGTTTAAGAGTAGAGGTCCGCATGTAGTGTGAATGAATAAAAGTAGGAGGAAAAGGATATTTTTTCATGTTGCAATGGAGGTGAGAGAAGAGGAGGGTTTCAAATCAACAAGCAAAGAAAACCGAGCAAAGCTAATTTCCTAGCAAATATGAGAAACACCCTTGACAAATTGATGCAAGCACAAGCTATATTGAAGAAGATAATCATGGCTTGTTGGATTCCACCACCCAACACCTCAACACAAAAAAAAATCGCCCAGTACTTCAACACAAAAGGCAATCACCCAACACCTATTACCACACCTTTAAATAAGTCACTACTACAAGTCACATATTTTGTCCAAGAGTTCCCATCAAATTGTTGTTCCATACCATACATGCTTGAATTGTCACATTGCAGTGGCATCTCAAAAGCAATATATCCATCACATTGTAATGGAAGCTCACGAACACGCTTTACTTCTTGAGCTTGACTAAGCGTGATGGTAATGTTGGTATGCAATGGTAGGCAACTAATGATATCAAGTAGACTTATTCAATGATGGAAGTTGTCTTGGAGATCCTCTTTGATAATTACCGGTGAGATCTTGGAACAGACATTGCTCTATAATGTAGAAGCAGATAGAACAACCTTGATAATTACCGGTGAGATCTTGGAACAGACATTGCTCTATAATGTAGAAGCAGATAGAACAACCTTGTAGAACTAAGAAGCCTCATCATAAATAGCATAAACATGCTCTCCCATATTATTTTCTCTGTGCCAAAGCTTTACATGCTCTCTTGACAAAGTGAGAGGACCTCGCATATTTAGGCGTGTCCAAAAATGTGTCTCTAGTCTTTGGCCCAATGAAATAGTGCTACCATAGATAGATAAGGTCTCCCGCCTCTCATTTGAAATTCCTTTCCTCATCAACCAAAGCTTGGCTACTCTTGAGATTCTTTCCTTGAATTAAGTGGGGAAAAAATGTGCAACAAAAATCATTGCATGTTAGACCCTTATAGAAGTGCAAAGTTTTTGGGTTTGGCATGAAGGACCTTCTTATGAGGCTATTAGACATGTTCTTTTTTGTTGCGACATGTAGGCATGTATGTGCTCTCATACTTTCTTGTTGGATTTTTCTATGATGGCATAGATAAGTCATCCCAACAGTCATGTTACCTTTCTACTAACAAGCTACCAAAGAAAGGAGACTCTGAAGGCCAACTAATTGCATGATTTACTCTAGTATCCAATCTTCCACATCCTTTTCAATATTCTGACTAGCTTGAACCACTACTTTCTTTTTTGGTCAAAATTGTCAATATGAAATGGTGCACCGTCGGTGGATGGATGGCCGAGGCCACTTTGAGGAAGGGTATTCCTACAAAGGGAATCAAGACAGATAGGTTTTTCTCTTATTTGCTAGATTTGCTTTTGGAGTTGAGCCAACATAGCAAGAGAGATGAGAACAATGAACACTCCAATGCAGATATCGATCATTACCCAAAGCTTGAGCTGATAGCTATGTGTCCAGTAGAAAACCGTTGCTCATGCAGTCATTTGGCAAAGAAGACAATGTTAGTGACAAGGGTGGAAGCAGAATGCATTGGGTAGCTAGATATGGGGAGATGGAGCTCAAGCTTGGGCTATGCATGACAAGGATGATGCATTGTGAAGGAGAGATGTTTCCATGGAACTAGGATGACCAACATCATCATCACGCCGAAGCCAAAATTTTGGACACAAAAGGAGCATATACCACATGCCTTTCGGAGGAGATGGTCAAAGAGAGTGAACAGCTAGATGGAGCCAAAATGGAGTAACAATATTAATGATCAATACTTGAATGGGGAGTAATGAGAGATCACATGCTATTTGATTGCAAAGTAATGAGAGAATACAATATTACTGCTTCCAAGTTATCCTCTGCTATGTAGCATGGGTTGTGGCCACCCCCCTTCTCGTGTCTCTGCCATTGTGAAACATGCCAAAATCCGTCCGTGCCAGTGCGAACTGGTTCCAACATGCATCCTCCCATCCTGATCATGGGCTACGCCCACTAAGTAAAAGGCTAATGGCCTATCGTGTGTATAGGTTCTCTCTCTCTCTCTCTCTCTCTCTCTCTCTCTCTCTCTCTCTCTCTCTCTCTCTCTCTCTCTCTCTCTCTCTCTCTCTCTCTCTCTCTCTCTCTCTCTCTCTCTCTCTCTCCTCTCTCTCTCTCTCTCTCTCTCTCTCTCTCTCTCTCTCTCTCTCTCTCTCTCTCTCATGACCCCGTGGTCCTTGCAAGCGGCAGTCGTCTGGCGCCAATAGCTGTAGACCATCCCATCGCTCACTATTGTAGGACATGTGCTCAGAGAGCGAGCCAGATGGAGCCACGTGTCTCTACCCTTGTGAAACATGTCAGAACCAGTCCGTACCGGTGCGGACTGGTTCCGTCATGCATCCTCCTGATCATGGGTGGCGCCTACTTATACATAAATGGATAATTGCATATCATGTATAGGTTCTCTCTCTCTCTCTCTCTCTCTCTCTCTCTCTCTCTCTCTCTCTCTCTCTCTCTCTCTCTCTCTCTCTCTCTCTCTCTCTCTCATTCATTCATGACCCAATGATCCTTGCAGGGGGGCAACACTTGGCGCCAGCCTCTTGCTACCGTCACTATATTGGCTGACTTCTAATCGGTAGCCAATAGCTTTGCAAACCCAAAGTTTGCATCCAGAAGGATGTTTTGAGGCTTCGCATATAAATGTATGATGGACTTTGGACACCCACATGCAAATAATCCAGGCCTCCTATCGTGCCAAGGGCTAAATTCAAGCGTTCTTTCCAACCCATCACAATCCGACGTTGCTGCTCTAGATCTCCAACCTCAACTGATCTACAAAGTACGATGCTGTAAAGGAGAGCTGCTTCCATGGAGATAGAGTAACCATCCTCACTCTCTATTTGGATTTTGAGATCCCCACAACTAGAGAGAGAGAGAGAGAGAGAGAGAGAGAAACTAGCCAGTTTGTGCATGCTTTGACTCCATAGAGATCATCCTCATGTGTGTCTGTGTGTGTACACACAAGCAGGCGTGGGTATAGGCCTAAGGCTTCATGCAGTGTACATCGATGCAGGGCTAGAAAAATACATTATCCCTAGCCCGTAAAAATAAGCACAAACTAGAAATTCTCCCGAGAAGCTTTTGTTGGTACTTACACTAAAACTTTGTTGGTACTTACACTAAAACTTGTGCAAATTTCTCGGCTTGGTTAAGATACACTATACCACAGTTGTTTTCTAACATTGGGTCAAGAATTTTGAGAGAGAAAAAGAGGGAGAAGAAGTGAATTTTAATGTTGTATGAACACTTTTAAGAGACATTAAAGATATTATATAAAAGAGACAAAGAGAGAGACGTTGTTATAATTTAGAGGTTGAGTACTTAATTAGCTCGTCAATACCCTATACAAAGAAGTTTCTTTGTTTTATTTTTATAAAATCGACTCCAACAGGCTATATGAAGCTAGATAATCACCACATACGGCCTTGGTGAAACTAGTCCAAAAAAATTGCATCGCCATATACCGGTTCTAAAACAAGGCGGTGTCACAGCCAAAGATGGCGGATCCTAGTGGTATTGCGATGGGATTGAGCACTATTGAGGGGGATTTTTTTTTCTTTTTTTAATCGGCTTTGGTTAAACTAAATCACATTTGTATGGAAAAAAATCCCTGGGCACGTTGGAGAAGTTAGAAGACAACCGAAACAAGTCTGCAACACCACGTAAAAGTTAAATACTGAAACAAAGAGGGCATTTAATGATGTAGTGTCCAACAACTAGTTGTAGTTCCCAAAGACGGGGACCAGCTTTCTTGATTCATGATCCTCTTTGCAATGATCAAGTTAGCTCAATGTCAAGATTCTATTGATTCTAATAAACATGTTGATGAGAGTGAGAGTATGAACATTGGGTTGGATTCAATGGTTGAAGATCTAGAGATAGCTAGGCAAGAAGCTACTTTGGATCTTGTGCCTTTTCACATAGCTTGTATTTTGGCTTCTTGCATAGAATCTTAGTTAGATCTAGCAAGCTCCTTGTTGACTATGTTGATGTTCTTGGAGGGATTGATATCCCACCTGGATGCACCATGCAGATGTACTACACAAAGATATTGTAGGAGGGTGGAAAATATTAATTTCCATTTAGAAAATAAAAAAGAAGGATGTGGAGCTCCAAGGATTGAACCAAATCAACTACTAACACATTATACACCACCTCTTGCAGCATCTTCTTATATGGTCCCTCAATAAAGTTATTATGTCTCTTTTTCCTTATCATTTTTGAAAATCTCTTTATTTCACAAATAATTTTACTGAGGGACTCACTCGTTTTTTTCATCGCTCGGAAAAAATCGCTCACTATTTTGTAAGACTCAAGAAAAGGGAGGAGCTAGCTTGGTGTGAAAATATGTGGTGGGACATGGGGAAGAGAAGGGGGAGGAGCTTGCTTGGTGTTACAATGGAGGTGAAAGAAAGCTAGTAGAGAGAGAATGTGTGACTATAGGATGTATGTGGTTGTTGTAGCAATGGAGAGTTTGGGAAAAGATTTGTAGAGAGAGAAAATCGCTTTTTAGCTATAGGATAGGTTTGGGGGAATTTAGAGGGTAGAAAGTGATGTTTTGAATTTTTGGGTTTTTAAGTGCATGCTTTTACTTTTAAACGTCAAAAAATGCTTTTTTGACAATAAAATAGATATGGCTGGCTTTTAAAGAGAGAAAATATGAGTTTTGAATTTTTTTGAAAATTACAAGTTTTTAGTGTATTATTTAATTCGGACCAAAAAATGAGGAAAAAGAGGGTAAAGTGGTGCCTCTCTCCCCCCGCCCCATATCCCTTTCCCCTAGCCACCTCCCTCACCTTCTCATCACTAGGTAAGAGGCTATTAAGAGGTGTAAGGCTACCTTGTCCACTGCCCTCTTTCTATTGGTTGGCCTATAATTAACCTTAGTCTCAAATGGCCCCTAGAGGGTTCATATTTTTCCTAATGGTGGTGATACAAAGCACATTACTTCGCATTGTGATTTTTTTGTCTCTCTTGAGGTTGTCCCTCATGGGAATACAACCACTTGCCAACAATGCCTCTTATCTAGTCAAGGTAGTTGGAAAGATTGTGCTAACTAGTGTGAATGACAGCATTAGGGAAATTTTGGACTCTCAAATGGGCCCTATAAGGACTTTGTCTTTCTCCGTCTTGTCCAGAACGTGTGCAAATAAAAATTTTACAAATGAAATCAAAACTTGTCGGACCTTTTGGATTTAGAATGTGCTCATTGAGATCTATCCATTGATATATAGCATGCTATCAGATTTCATATATTCTAAAAGATTCCATTTTTTTGATGTGACAACTCCATCTAATCAATAGAATATCTCCCCACATTTCAGCTTCAGTGGGAAGGCCATAACTTCTACAAATCAACTCCAAATTTGTCGGAGTTTCCAATGATATGTTGGTTGATACAGTTTTGACAAAGCGTTTATGTATTTCACCGGGTTGCCCACTTTGGACAAGAGAGGCAAAGTCAAACCTCCTTATAAGGCCCCTTTGAGAGTCCAAATATTCCATAATGTTTGTTCACACTTTTTTATACCCTTTATGTACCAAGGATAAAAAAGAACCTTTTTTTTTGTATTTTCACTTGCAAGACTTGATCTTGTTGTCAAATTTGTGGATGATAGATATATGGTACATGATCTCGGTTTTGGTGTGTCGCGGGCTGTATAAGCTCACTTTGTATAAAAAGTGTGGGAAAATTTTTGCAAATACAATTGTGAATTCCAAATTTGTTTTAGATGCCAAACTTTGGCATGCACATTTTAGGCATGTGAATTTTGCCAGTTTGTTGCGTTTGCAAAAATCTAACATGGTCACTTCTTTTTCGCCTCTTGAAGCACCTTCTAAGAATATTTGTGAAGGATATATTTTGGGTAAGATGTAGCATTTAAAGTTTCCTAAGGATGGCTCAGTAAGGGCTACATGCATGTTGCAACTTAGGCATAGTGATGTTTATGGGCCTATGCAAACACCATCCTTGGGTAATTACATGTACTTTGTGATTTTCATTGTTGATTACTCCAGGCATACATGGGTGTATCCACTTAAAGCTAAGCTCAAAGTATTCATGTTTAACAATTCTGGTTATGGTTGATAATGTGTCTGAATGTACTACAGGCACCCTCCGTTCAGATCGAGGGGGGGAGTATATGTCTTATGAATTTAATGCATTTTGAGCTAGTTGTGGGATAAGACACCAATGTATAGTGCCATGTACAATATAGTGCCATGTACAATGCATCAAAATGGTGTTGCTAAAAGAAAAAATAGGTCGCTTACGAAGATGGCACCATGTACGATCAAGATTCAAGCTTAACCACATTCGTTTCGGGTTGAGGCTGTCATGTGTGCTACTTATGTACTTAACAGGTTTCTTACCAAAGCCTTGCAGTTTATGACTCCCTATGAAGCATGGCATGATAAGAATCCATCTATTGAGATCACATGCATGTTTTGGTTGTTTAGCTTATGCTTTGGTACCACAAATGCAGAACAAAAAATTGGATCATAAGGAAAATTCATTGTGTTGGTTATAGCCCCGAAATAAAAGGTTACAGGTTATACCATTTGCAAAAAAATATTGTATCTTAGTTTCATGAGATGTTGTATTCGTGGAATATTTTGTTCATCCTTTGTTATCATGTACTAAAGATAGTAATATAAGCTCACAAGTGTCATATTTATGACACTTTGTTGCCTCTTTTTACTGGTAGACACTTGAATATAAGTTCCAATGAGGCACATGTATAGCTTATGGGGGTCTCTAAAAATGTTACGGATTAGTATGTTACTAATGCAGATGTACATGATGTGGAAAGGGCTAAGAATGAAGAGACTAGGGGTATGCCAAAATGGTTGGTTCATACTTTGCATGATAATAAATTGGATGCACCTATATCTAGTCATACTCATTCAGGTTCTTGCCATGCATCATATGTGTTAGATTGTTATGATTTAAATGTTTCTAGTTTATGTGATGAAGAGGAGCCTCTTTCTTTTGATGAAACATAGAATTCAAAAAGTTGGATGAGTGCAAGGCGATCAAAATATGATACACTTATAGAGAATGAAACATGGACTTTATGTGATTTTACTTCAAGAAAAAAGGCCATTGGTACGAAGGCCGGATGGTGACATTGATCGCTACAAGGCTAGACTTGTTCCAAAAGGTTATGCACAACAGAAAGACATTGACTATGAAGAACTTTTTCTCCCACTTGTCGTATGACAATTGTTCATTTTCTATGTGCATCAGTAGCTTACTACATCTATCAGACATCATTATTTCTTTTTTGAATGGTGATATATTTGACGAAGTATATGTAATGCAGCATTGCAGTTTTGTCAAGAAAGGACAAGAAATAAAAGTGCGCAAATGCAAGACAACATTGTATGGGTTGAAGTAGCCTCCTCATGCTTGGTATGAGAAATCTGACACTCATTTATTTAAACAAGGCTTCCAAGCAAAAGCACTTTGTGTGTCAAACATGAGGGTGATGCATATCTCATTGTCATTTTTTATGTAGACGATTTGTTGATTACAAGCCCAAATGAGATGCACAATGCTAAATTCAAGGCTGAACTGAATGATATTTTCAAGATAAAAGACTTGGGGTTTTTTGCATCATTACTTGGGCATATAGTTTAGACAATGTGATGGAGGTATTATTTTGTGTCAAGCAAGATACATAGAGACACTACTATGTAGGTTTGAACTTGAGGACTGCAAACCTACTGCTACTCCTTTTGAAACATGTTTGAAATTGAGTCTTCATGGTGGTGGAGATATTGCTTTATTAGAATTTTGTTGGATGCCTTATTCATGTATGCAATATGATGCCAGATATTCAATTTTTAGTTTCACAGGTCAGCAGATTTATACATAGCCCAGGGTCTGGGTATTGGCAGGCTAGGATCTTTTGCTATTTGAGTGGCACTTTATATCTTGGGTTGTTTTATCCCAAGGGAGGATTATTGCCACCAGATTTGCATGCTTTTTTGGACTCAGATTGAGCTAGTTGTTATGACGCATGAGTGTTTACAAGTGGTTTTGTTTCATGTTCAACAGTTCATGCATATCATGGTTGAGCAAGAAGCAACCTAACTATGGCCACTTCCAATTGTGAAGCTTAGTACATGGCAGTCTTCACATGAGCTATGGTTGAATGTGTATGTGATGCCTTTTGGCTAATTTGGGTGTTGGATAGGACACTACCAACATCATCTACACTGACCACCAGACTTGGGGGGTGTACCTTTAATAACTATTCATATAACGTGCGTCCAAAGGGTATTACTTACATGCTTAAGGTAATAAAATGATCCCTTTTTCTTCAACAACTTACGGGTTTTTCTCTAAAATCAATTTAAAAACCCCTTGTGTTAATATGATCTTGTTAATGTTCTAAAATTTTGGCAATTAACAGACCCATTCATTTGAACTCACATGGTAACTTACATGTCTAAGAGGTGAACCGCCCGATCCACCAGAGTGCATTGGTAGTTGCGAGGAACCTAGTTTTTTATGCTTGTAGAAAGCACATTGAGGTGCATTATCACTATGTTAGAAGAGACTCTCAGTAGGAAAGATCAACTTGGCTTATCTGCCGACACAGGCCAACCTTGCAAATCTATTCACAAAGGCATTGCCTCGTGAGAAGTTGAAGCTTTCCACAAATCTTTGGGCTTGCTTCCCTTTGTGGATTGATCCTCATGACATGGCTCTTCCCATGTGTTAGTTCTTGTTCATTGCATCACTCCTCGTGCATTGTATATACATCCATCAATCTAGGGCTAACTTATCTTTCTATTTATACACTAAGAAACATACTCTTTGTTGTGTGCCTTGAGTTTCTTCATCTTCTCCAAGTTCTATGTGCATCCTTGTAACCCTAATTCCAACAAATTTTGTAATATTAAAGTTGGAAGAGCCAAAATGCACTTAGTCAATGATATTGAGTAGACCATGGCTTAAAGCTGCAAAAGTTAAGCAATTGTGGGGATCAAATACCATAGTGATTAAGCAAAGGAAAAAGGAAGTCATAATGCAGATGGTCCCAAAGAAAAGTATTGACAAGGTTTTGGGCCTTTGTATGTTGACAGCATGAACATGGGTGAATCCATTGAAGAAGATGAAGAAGAAGAGTTTCTTCAAAGAAATTCAATTGTGGTTCCAATCTTTGAAGTAGATCTATAGAAAATTGCTAAAGGGTGTATTTTCTTTGTCAAAAATTCAAAATAGTCCTTGAACACACATGATATCACAATTCACACATAGTGACCCCCCTAAGAGATGAAGTAGAACATCAAAAACAAGCACCTGAACTAAAGCATGGATTTCTTGGGGACCATTCTTGGCTGTCAAGCATCAAGGGGACTGATCATGATGATAATGGTGTTGTAGAAGGATGAAAGTTCAACACAGTACATGAGCTTCACAGATCAAAAAAATATCGGTGCTAAGTTGCCACTCTCAGATTGGTTTCCCTTTTTCAACGTTGCTCTTGATTCATCCATGTGCCAATGTGTCGAATGGTGATGGAATTTCTTAGTGATGAGGTGTTTCCCTCTAAGTTGTGGCCATCAACAGCTGTATTTTGACAGCTAGCATGGTTAACATCCAACGGTTGTAGGTTTGATTACAACATTTAATGATTACCTATTTGACAGCTATGATTTGTAGCCCTCTGACCATCCATCGACCTTAATGGGGTAGGGAATGGTCCCTTAGGGACCATTTTCCATAATCCTTTGAACCCTTGTAGATGTCGGGATCCATGGAGAGGGAGGATTGTCCCTCAAAGACCATTCCCACTGTCAAGACTCAAGAGATGGGGGTCCTTGCAATTTTCTCTGACAAGATGAGAACTCATCACGTGCGTGTTGAGCTAGCAACCACATTCACGTCAACTATTATGTGCACTAACTTGGTCTACAATGATTGGAGGAGACAAGCATTGAGTTTTCATGCAATGATTGGGAATTATGAGAGCTAGATTTTTAGGTTTTGAGTTGTACACCGTACGTTGACCTGAAGACCCTCATTTGCGCCTCTGACATTCTGAAGACTGAGGTGTCATGCATTCGAAAACTCTATAGATTGATCCTATCCAGTAATGGAGCGGGATGGACGATCAAGTTGGCCTATCCTCCAACTCCTAACACCTTGGGGGGGGGGGGGGGAGGGGGAAGGGGGAAGGCACCAAGTAGAGAGGGAAACAGTTGTCTAAAGTCCGGTTCAATTGTTGGCTTAGGCTTAAAACTAACTAAGCAAGAAGATAATCTTTGCACAATGTAATTCTTGGATAGCTTATGATATTCCAAGCGCCCTCGAAATATAGGGTGCATAGAATCTGATATTATATAGACACTACGTAAGAGATTCATGCGCTATAGCAAAGACAGAGACTGTAGCAAGCAAGTAACGTAGTGATAGAGAATAGCTTTAATTCATCATATAGTAGAATGCGCACAATTGTAGACTTCTCGAAACGACTTCAATGGAAACAACAATTGAACGGTAATGAGTTCTATTATATTCATTTCTCGTCTATACAAACACCCATAAACCACATGTGCAACTTTACAAGTAGATAGTGTTATATGTAGTTTATCTCATGAAAAAGTTAATTCTGTGTTGGCCTTCCGATTATCTACAACTCAAACTGAGTGCATCATCATGTCCACTCTATAGATATTCCTAATGGCTTCAAAAAAATTAAAAGGTGTTCCTAATTCAAAGATTCTCTCAACAACAAAAACGATGCACTAGCAACGCGCATGATAAAGCACGTACATTTGCAAGAGTATTCTCTAGGAAGGATGGATACAACATTGAGAGAGAGAGAGAGAGAGAGAGAGAGAGAGAGGAAACTTTAAAGAGAAAAAAATGCTAAAGAGAAAATAAAGGAGAAGAGAAACACCTCTTTATATGGACACTTTATATGGACACTAAAGGTCTTTTGACTTTCCACCTTCATATGTCTTTTGACTTTCAAACTTCATCCATCTTTTCATTTCCTAAATTCACCCTTCACTTATGTACTTATATTTTGAAAGAATTTTTATTTTTCTAAGATTGGGGAGACCTAATACTAAACACTACTACTGGGTCGTCTTTCATTACATGGAATCTCCACCAGATTCCATTATTATTGCAGCCAAAACACTCCATCAAAGACTCCCAAAGAGTGAATTCGAACCTCCACCGATCGCGGGGCTATGTCGATCAACTACCCAACTTGCCAACAACTACAGGTTGTCGTCTGAGCGCAAGGAAAGATATATAAAAAAAAAGTAGTTATGCTCTCCCATCCACATCCCATCTCTCGCGTGCCACCTGGCTGCCGATGTTGCCTTGCGTGATTGACGTGCTTCCCCCAGATGCCTCGCGCGGCTACCCATGCTTGTCACTCTGTCCGCTCCTTGCTTCGCCTGCCACTTGGCATCTCGCCCCTTTCTTATAAAGTCCCAATTTTGGCATCTGCTCAGATTCGTGGTAATGAGAACCGCGTACAACCCTACTAGATTGTATTATTAAGGTATGGTTTAGCTCCATTGTACATTAAGAACGCCTTTATGGCGGTATATTGTGTTTGACTAGCAATATACGGGATTTGTTAATAATCCTCTACCAATGGATCAGTTAGATAATCGTGTTGCTATGTCAAAGAGTTTTCTTTTTTGTGTTTCAATAATTTTGGGATTTTAATACGTGAAGTAGAGCTTGGACATTATAACACTAAGCATCAAATGAGCACAATAAGCACATTTGAGGCATACGTTTCATCATATACAAGAGGAGCAAACGTTGTTTATCATAACTTGCAAATTGTTGAATTTTAAGCCATTGATCTTTCTCCCCATGTCTACATGATGACACGTAAGTTGTATATATTGTAAGCAATCGTTATTCTTGATAACCACCTCTTGGAGACTTTTTTTTTTTTTGAAGACAATGGGCTTCTCCTTTTGGCAACTTGTTTTTCCCTTTTGCCCTGTTTGCTTTGATGATGGCCTTTTCGATATTCTTCGTATTTTAAGGAAATCAATAAACAACCCTGAAGATAAGTCTAGATAAATAACGGTTACTTCGGGGTGGCCTTTGCTTTGGTCACCCGAGGAACTATGATTTGTGCTTAGTTTAAGCTTAGGTTTTAAGAAGAATGGGTTAACAACTTTCTCACATTTTCCCAAACATACACTATTAAATGGTTATTACATCAATGTGCAATATTGTGCATTTTGCTGTTAGGATATATCCATGTCAAGATAGCTGTATATTTCTTTTTTTCTTCTTTTTCCTTTTTTTGCAAAACCTACAATTGTGAGTGATTGTATTAGAATGTCACCAAGAAATCTACAAATCAGCCTCAAGCTCATGCCGAGCCTTGAGGGTCAGAAGGCTAGTTAAAAGTACGAAGTACCGTACTACTACCAACATCCGTTTACACAGCACGGCTCGAACAGATTGCGAGGGTCGCCCTAAGCCAATCATCCGTGTCTTGCCTTTTACCTATCCCATATACTAACTCCTTACTTTCTTGTACAATCTTTGAGAAGCTAGCCATAGAGAGGACGTTATCAAAAACACGGCAATTTGTGACCTTCCGGACATGATTGAAGAAACAGTATCCAACAATTTGAGTACATATTAAAAGTGCAGGACTTCGAAATTGTTTCCCACCGAGGCAAAGATCCTTCTTGAAGAACCCTATCTTCCACGTTCTTTGTACCCATTTGCACACCTTCCCTGCCAGGCCTCTAACTACCAGGCATTCCATGAAAAGGTGAGGGAGGTCTTCGCTAGCCAATCTACACCCTGAACATCTATCGGGTCCGATACCACGTGCCTAAATCTTTACGCCTATCGGCAAAGCCCCCATAGCACCTTCCACATAAATACCTTCATAAAATGAGGCCACTGTGGATTCCAAATGTTCTTCGTGACCTCAACCCATTGAGCTTCTAACCATTGTTTCTTCCATTGTTTGTTCAAAGAGATGAACCAATCAGCCTCGTGCATTAACGCTTGGTAAATGTCCTTGTCAAGATAGCTGTATATTTCTTCTTAGCATACACAAAACAAACAAACAAATGTTATCAAACCAACGAATATTTCTTGTAACTACAACTCCCATGACAAAACTAGTCTTGCTTGGTTGGCATGATAATTATTTTCTCAAGATATAGTAAAATATTATTAAGAAATCTTCTTCAACAAATAATATATCAAGATGAACATAGAATACTTTTACGAAACATATTTTTTAATGTGAATCAAATTATAATTGTTATGTTTACAATTAAATACTCTTATTTTTTGTGTAAAGCACTAGTGCAATGTATACGTCAAGATAGAGCACTCGCCTTATTCGTAGTGGTTTCACGCGAACAAGTACGCACTTCAAAAAGCTTGCCTTTAATAAACTACGCACAAAAACAGAACACTAGTTCAACTTTAGATATTATGAAAATTTTATAAAAAAATTAGATAGTGCACGGTCTATGTGCCTACCATACAGAAGTATGGTGAAGGGCGCTATTGTGTTCCTCCAAAATTTCCATTTCCTACTATATAGTTATGGTATTCAAGAACAAAATAACAAACCTAAATTTCTCTCTTATAGATTGATATTCAAGCTCGTCTGTGCATTCATCATCATTGTTACTGCCATCATATCCATTATATCCACAACCTTACAACTATCATGCCTTTGCAAGTCATTTGTCCACTGCATCCCTAGGACTACAATCCCTTATATATCAAATTCCATCATTGTTACTACCATCATATCCATTATTTCCACATCTTTGCAATCATCATGCTCTTTGCAAGTCATTTGTCCACTACATCCCTAGGGATACAATCCCTTCTATATCAAATTTCATCCTGTTTGTCATGGTCTCTTCGTCTTTCATAATTCTCTCATGTCTACCCCAATCTCCATCATCATGTAGAGCATGTCTATATCGCAATCTCCATAATCATCTCTTCTACGACTTTTGCCCTCGTTTCAACTGTCGCATTTGCTATCATTTCTACCTTCTTTCACGAATCATAGTCCCTTGCCCATGGAGCTACTACTGACATCAACACGAATCTACTCATGCTTTCCCAATGTCATCGATAAATTGCAGCAACAAGAACACTGTTCTATCTATGCATAAGAGTGCGAGAGGAAGGAGACTAAAGAGTCTAGAGAAACACAAGTGGGCCACGCCTTGTGCAAGCTTCTTCCATCTCCATTTCCTTTTTCTCCACAAGCTATCCTCTTCTTATCTCAAAAAATTCCAAAATTTTGATTTCTGCATTGCAAAGCATTGTCAACAATTCCTAAGAATCTCATCAAAAAAATTTATGCATTTCAAAGTGTTGCATAATAACACATTCATTTAAAATGTAAGCATAGCCTTCAAGACCAAAGCATAGGTGATTTCATTCGGACATCCTCAAGCTTCCTGGCCCTCCCCTATAATTAGTGTGTTCCAAGAGTCAACATTCCGTACAAGAAGCTCCTCAAGCAAATTTGGTCCTTTTTGAAGTACACCATATTTGGCATACATAACAACAAAGGCAATGTTGAGCACAATGTTTTTCAATAGTCCTTGACTAACAATATCATCGTGAATTTTGTTTCCCACATTGGTGTCTTGCGTAGTGCGACATGCTTTCAAGACGAAAGCGTACATGATGGCATCTGGAGAGATTCCCTCGATTCACATCTGCTGAAAACAGGCCAGGGCTTCCCGACCATGCAACATTTGGCATACATATTGACCAAGGCGGTGCCAAGCATAATGTTACTTTTTTCGACAGCCCGACTAACAATATCATCGTGAGTTCTTTTGTCCATCTCAACCACTTCAAATTGCCACATGCCTTGAAGATGCAAGCATAGGTAATTGCATTTGGAAGGATGCACCCGATTCCCATCAGCTGAAAACAGCCCAGAGCTTCCTGGTCCCGCCCTCTGTTTCGCGTTCACGTAATTCGTGCATTCTAAGACTTGACATTCCGGACAGCCAACTCCTCAAGAACTTGTTGTACTTTCTGAAGTACACATCATCCGGCATACATGTCAAGCAAGGCAGTGCCAATCACGACATTTTGCTTCAACAACTCCTGACTAACAGTATCATCATGAACTATGTTGCCCATATTGGCGTTCTACATAGTGCCACATGCCTTCAGGATGCAAGCATAGGTGATTGCATCTGAGAGATGTCCTCACTTCGTGTCCGCTAAAAGAAGATCAGGGCTCTCTAGCCCCCCCTGTTGACCATATCCCACGATCAGTACATTCCAAGAGACAACATTCTGGACAGAAAGCTCCTTTTGTGCTTTCTCAAGCACACCACGTCTGGAATATAGGTCAATCAAGGCAATGCCAAGCACACCATCATTGCCCACACTGGAGTCCCGCACAGTACCACACGTCTTCAAGATGCAAGCATACGTATTTACATCTGGAAAAATGCCCTTGCTTCGCATCCGATGGAAACAGCCCAGAGCTCCCTGGCTCTGTCCAATTACTCCTGTGCGCTGCTGTGCCCGGGGTCCCACCGTCCACAGGATTTTTAAATCCAATGGTTGATCATTATGCTGCATGGATGATGGTGAGATCTGATTTCACAAAATCGCCTTAGGCCAACCAAGTAAACAATCCAACTGAAATTTCGAGTTCGAGCATAACCGTACGTCTTCTTTTTCCTTGGAAGATTATGTGGCATTGTTGCTCTAAATGGTAGGACGAAACATTCATCATGCTTATGTGTATTTTCCTCTCATATCATAATAATATCACATTTCTGACACCCGCCTTACCAAAGGAAGAGGGAGAGAAAATTGATTATATGCACTTATGTTAAAGATATATTATGTACATGACCTTGAAATCATGGTAAAAGATAACTTCGGACATCTTGTTTCACAACAAAGAATGGAGTAAAAATCTCTCTCTCTCTCTCTCTCTCTCTCTCTCTCTCTCTCTCTCTCTCTCTCTCTCTCTCTCTCTCACACACGCACGCGCACACAGTGTGTGTGTGTGTCTGTGGGTCAAATAAAGGTTGATGCGGTTGTGCTTGAACAACTAGAGAGATTTCAAGAAGAATACCCAAGTCATAGAAAGTCACTCATTAGAAAGTCACTCATCACACCATTTCAACTTCACTCGTAGAAAAATGGTTTATAAAAGATAATGTAGCCTTCACTTCAGCCCACATCTTGTGCATCCAACAGCACAACAAGCTTGTTTGCCCATATTCACCATGATAAAGGCTGCACCTTAGTAGTTGTGCGCTTGACATTGCTCTTCATCAAAACACTGTTAGCTCCCAGACTTGATGCCATCATGGTAACCTTCGCCATCCTCAATCCTCTCCCTACCCAACTCAGGCACCAGGGAAACTGCACTTAGTATCGCATAGGTACATCAACAGTTGGTACACAACAGTATATAATTTGTTAAAAACTACACTACTTGATCCGACACAAGTGCTCTAGACGATTGAATCCTTGACAATTCTTTGCTTAAAAGCTTCTGATTGGTGATGATGCCAATGCGCTCAATGCTTTGCTTTTGATCAGATCATTCATCCACACATGGGTATTGATTTAAGGACATTTTGCATGATCAATCAAACCCTTGCTCACATATACATGATGACATTCCCATCAAAGAGTGTTACAAGCCTTTGGCAAAAAGCTATTCTTCTTAAACATGGCAAACAGCTAAGATTCAACCAAGGTGCTCCACAGAATAACGCAACAAGAGAGAGGAGACTCTTAAGTTGAGGCCAACTTCAGGCGTATAGGTCCCCTGAAGTCACTCAAAGGATTGCAAACAACACCCTTCTGCAAGCAAGAAGAAAATTGGTACATTCCCAAACAAATTAACAAGCGATACGCCTCATACTTCAAAGTTGCTAGACCTGTGTTATGAGGATGCGTCCTTGTGATGCCATTCTGCACGCCACCTGCAAAGTATGTAAATGCCCCACCTCATGGCTCAACCATGTGTGTGCACGTGGAAAGATATGCATCATCAAAGGGTAGAGATTGCCAATTACTGCCCAAACATAGGGAGACAACTTAACATTCAATAAAAATTTCAAAACAATTGATCTTCATACCTGTCTAGTCCTATCCATCAGAGGCCTGCAGAAAGGGTTTACTTTGCTTAGCACCGTGCCGAAGCTAGAACAGCACGCAACAACACACATTCCTCTTGTAGAACTAACATGCATGGACACATGTGCGAGCAAGCGTGCACACACGCACACCCACACACGCACGCACAACAAGCAAATTTACTTTGCACAAATGTAGCAGAGAATACTTGTTACCTCCAGTTAGTAGCAGAAACAGCTCTCGCTGGTCAAGACAGAGAAGTCCACTTCAAAAAACGTTGTGTGGAAGCTAGAGTGGAGCCAAAAGAGAACAGTAAGCATCTACCTGCCTCTGAAGGACACATGGTGGAAGAAGCGGCTCTTCTCTGCAGGATGTCGAGAATCTTCACCTCCAGCCGCTCTTCGATAGAGGCCCCACTTTCCTCTTCTTCTTCATGGTCTCCTCCTTTGTCGCTGCTTATTACCTGCGCATTAGAAGCTTCGTCTCTGATCCGCTTCCTCGTCATCTCGGTTACCGAACGCCCCTTCCCCCTATCTCTCTCTCTCTCTCTCTCTCTCTCTCCCGAATTTCTCAAATTGATTGTCAAGCTTGAACAAATAACCATTACAGCGCGTGTTTTGTCACTTTTGTGGGGGCGATTGCGTTTTCATATTGGCAAATCTTTACTGGGTGGTCGAACCACCCTCCACCTCATGGAAGCCAACGCCGCAGCAACACTACCTGGATATCCTTTTGTTGGCACTGCCTCCTTGTAGGGAGTTCTATGAAATGTTGCACACAATTTTTAGGCTTTTTGAAGCTATTTTAAGAAAAAAAAAATCAGTGTTTCTTCGGAGCCATGCTTGTAATAAAAATAGCGCTTGCTTAAAAAAAACCGACAGCAACAGCGTAAAGAGACTGTAGCAAGGAGTGCAAGTTATGCTGCTATAGTTAGCTCTCTCTCTCTCTCTCTCTCTCTCTCTCTCTCTCTCTCTGGCAATGCCGTCGTTGGCAAGTTAGTGACGGCCTTGTTTTGAGGATTCGGACATGTAACACCCGTTGTTAAGTGAAATGAGTGACACCACATCGGCAAGATTGCCATGTCAATGTCCAACGCAATGTTCCATGCCATCTGAACCCTTCCTAAGGCCCATGTCACACACAAGCATTGGGCAGGCCCAAAAAGTGCCTATTTGGGTATCCACAATGTCACACGAGGGAGGATGTCAAAATGAAAACAAATGTACGAGAATTGCAGGAGCGAGCTACAATATGACCCTTGGCAAGAATAGCAGCTCAAGCCCATCAAAAATCTTTGCGCGCACAGGTTTCGTGTGTCCGCATTGAGCTTGCGGTGGGCGAGGGGGTATAGCAGGCTAGCTCCGTATAGAGGCGGACATTGCTACGAGCCAAGACTATTTTTCCATGTGATTGGCGCACACGTTCTGGCGAACATGTGTGACATAGGCCAAATGCTCACTGAGTTTGAGCCAACAAGCACTTGGGGATTGCAGTCCTTTTGAACAACCCCCGGATGGAGGTCGTTCTCTACTAGGCAAAAATCAAGTACCTGTGCAAATTTGGTGTTGATTTTTTCACAGCGACAATGTGTACCTAAGCGTCATCTCATGCCATGACAACTACCACACGATATCAATGCTTGTAAGTACAGAGTCTAAGAGCAACCATACCAAAATCTTTGGCAAACATTCCTTCTAGTCAATTATTTTGTCCCAAATATTTCTTTCCTAGTTTATGACTAAATGTCGTGTTTCCAAAAATAAACCCTATGTTTTTGGTCAGTGCTTTTCTAGATGGATTTTTTAATTAACTTTCAATGGTCATGTATGCAATATATGCATAACTTGGATAACATTTCTAACATGTGCAACATCAATGGCAAGTATAAATAGTATCGCCTCTTCGTGCTCCACTGGTGCCACCAAGTTACAAGGACTAGCCTCATGATCGTTCACCGCTTGATAGAGAACTCTTTTGCAAGGTGCTATAGCTATAGCTGCTACACTTAGATTACTTTATTAATCTCCTTTATTTTCTTAGGGTACCCAAGAATGCACTAAGTCTATTACATGCATTCTCATAAACCTTAGGTAATTTTTCTATTTAATTCTTAATTTTCCAACTACTTGATTTGGAGAATTATATGATTTGATAAGGTTCTCTATTGATAATCATAGATAGATATAGTTAAGAGCTATCTACTATACTTATCTCATGATCAATTGAAATATCCTTGCGATATTTCTATCTTCTTTATGTAGAATTTTTTTACTAATAATTAGAAAAAACAATGCTTCAAGATTAGCCTAATTATCTCTAATTATTCTAGCAAAAAAGGTACAAGATCTATATTATTTGTTTTTATGCTATTTTTCTAAGTTTTAGATACAATTTTAAAATTATTTCAATTAAAAATTTACCAAATTAATAATAAATCAATCTTTAAACTTTATGTAAAATATTAAAAGTATAATTGTATAGTTTCTCTTTTCAAGATCCTAGAGGATTAGAAAAGTTAAATCTAGCTTGATTTTCTACAAAAGTAATTTCTCTTTATTTTAATAGATCAAAAATTAAGTTTGTGATTCAAAATTGATTTAAAAAAAATGATAATGCATGTCTCTTAACCATGCATTAGAGAATCCAATTCTAACTTTTATTTTCCTAATTAAGGTATTAGCTAATTTTGAATTATCAAGATACCATAAGTATATACAATACTTAGTTAATAAATTAGCAATGCACTATGCTTAACGAGAGAATAATTTATCATTCTTAACTATTGAATTAGGCTTAATCATTCATAATGTACTAATCATGATTATCCTGATCACTCTTGCTTTGGAAAACAAAGTGAGTAATCAATAGAGATTCTAGCATAGAGAAAGGCTTATCATGTCTTATTTATAGCTATTGCCAAGCAAGGGGCCTGCTAGAAGCTACCCCCTGCTGGAGGAAGCCTCTAACTTCGTAGATCACTCTAGCATGCTATTTTATGCCTAATGAGGTCATGGAGGCCATCAGTGCTTCTACATTGCCCAATTGGTCAAGTTCTAGGGCTTCCATGCCTTGTAGTAGCTTACATGTTTCATCTGTGAGCCCCCATGTGACTCCATGTGCACCGATTTCTTATCCATTCTAGCCAATAGGATTGCATATTTTTTAGCCCTTACTTTTTCCAAAAGATCTGCAAAAGTCTCAAGTTCCATTGAAGATTCAAACTGGTTTCCAAGGGTCTAGAGTTGCCCAATTTCAGAGCAAAAAAAATTATATGTGAAGTAATGCGCAACTTAATATTCTTAAAATATCATACTTTACCCAATTTGGAGTTCCCTTTGACCATTTATAATTAAAGAAATAGTAACTTTAGTGAAAAAGATAGTGGGTACCTTACGACCTCCGCAAAGAAATTGACCAACTCGGACAAGTGTTTCTAAAATGTCCTTGCTCATTGCATTAAAAGCAATGGATATCTGAATGTGGAGTTCCAACTAGTTGAACTACAACTACAAGTTGAGGTTGATAGGGTGAGTTAGTTGGCATTTGATTTGAATTTAAGGGCCTTGCTCTTCTAGCACCAATTTTTGGATTCCCATTGTTCCCCTTTGAGATATTTCCATTTCTTTAGCTAAGGGTTTCGCTCTTAGAAGAGCATCTTTCCGGTTAATTGGCCTCATTGCTTCAAGGTGAGTGTTCATAGGAGCCTATAGACTTACGCAAAAATGGACTACCTGCTATTCTACAGACATTTGAGGAGAATAGCGCCTAAGGGTTACATATTTTGAGTATTCTAAAGGAAAATGATACTAACATAGATTGAAGAACTCATTCATCTTAAAAGATTCGTGAGTAGGTGGGAAATACCATTCTTTTACATCAATCTTAATGTCTTCCTAGGTTTGAGATACTATTCTTTTACATCAATCTTAATGTTTGGTTGCCTTGCACCGCACCACTATCTTGCAGTGTTGTTTTACCAAAGCTTAGCATCATCAATAAGGCAAAACATGCCTAACATAGCTTTATTTTCAATGGAGATGCCATCAGTAGTAAAATAATTATCCATTTCTTCAAGCCATACTTTGTTATCACGTTCAACTGGAGTTCCTTCCCCTTTGAAAGAGGGTGGTAGAACTTGTTTAAGAATTAAGTTTCTTCATTTGGAGAGAGGTATAGATTTTCATCCTATATAACATAAACTAACTTATCCTTAAATACTTAACTAAGTTTTCAACTCAATAAAAAATTTCAAATGACATTGCAAACAAGAGAGATCAATGAATTAATTTGTACGTACAAATTTACAAATCTTTACATGAGTTTCCTTAGAGCCAATTTCATGTACACAATCAGCTTGTCCCATGATCCCTTTACATTGAGTCTATAAAATACTAGGGGTTTTGCTATAGGATTAAAAAATACAACACCTTGTGATCCCCAAAAAATAGAAGATGTATACAGGGTTCTAATTCTATCAATATGAATGGTTCTAGTGATCTAAACATTAACCTATTGGGTCTGAGAAACTTCTTTGCCTTCAACTCCAATAACTACCTTAGTTCTTGTGGCACCAATGAAGAAATATACTTCAATGACCTTCATCTCTTTAGCCAATGAAGCTTCTTTGAATTATTATCCATGCACATTATCAATGAGCTTCAATGTCGCACATGCCACAAGAAGGTAATCAATCCTCCATCCTCTTTGAATCCCTGAGGCAAGTGGTACAACCAACTTGTCAAGAATCTTCATCAACAACAAGTATCCTCATACATCATGGAGAATAGCATAAACTTTTGGTAGGCCATATGGATATCTCCCTACATTGGGCAATTCCAACTGTAAGCCTATGTAGCACTAAAAAACAATATTCCTAAGAGCCAAATAAATATCAACACTAAATATTCCTAAGCCTATGTAGCACTAAAACACAATATTCCTAAGCCTATGTAGCACTAAAAAACAATATTCCTAAGAGCCAACTAAATATCAAGCATTCGTTACCTACTACAAGAAAATAGTTTATTCTTCTAAGATTACTAAACCGCTCTCTGATACCCGTGTGAGGTCCCTACCCAATCAAACTGAATTATGGGGCACCTTTGATAAGTCTCCTACCCTATTTGCATAAACTGAGAGAGAACTAGTGGAAATTTCCCTTGCTACACTTGTAGCTTTAGGCATGAACCACTAGTGAAGTGTTGGTCTCATCTCTCGTTGTAAAAGCTAAGGGAAAACATAACCCAACAGGAACATTCTACTTCCTAACTCTACACAGACACCATAGGTTTTATGGATCCCCTGTTGGAGCTAGCACTTGAGGTGAAAGGCATGATCTCTCTCTCTCTCTCTCTCTCTCTCTCTCTCTCTCTCTCTCTCTCTCTCTCTCTCTCTCTCAATCCCCTCTTCAATGATATGCCTTGAGTTAAAATAATTCCATTCTCTCTTCTTCTCTCTCTCTATCTTTGTGCATGCTCTTGCATAATTTCATTCCTAATAACCTACAAAATAATCTTAACAGACCTATGTGTATACACGTTCTCTCTCTCTCTCTCTCTCTCTCTCTTCTCTCTCTCTCTCTCTCTCTCTCTCTCTCTCTCTCTCTCTCTCTCTCTCTCTCTCTCCCTCCTCTTTTTTAATTGAAACTAATTATCATCTCAGTTCCATTGCCATACCTTACTATATACTTGTACAACGATCTAGCATTCAGTTCATTAATGAGGAGTTGTTCTCATGGTGCAATCAGGTGACGAAAGGCCTAAGGCAAGAGCCCTTGTGAGCACAGACTCTTCGCCTAGCTACACTACGCTCTTTGGGTTGTGGCTCACAGTGGTCCACTCAGCACTGGTCCATGTGTTTTTGGGGGACTTGGGGTGCTTGCCACTTAGGGGCGGCACTATGATCGGGTCACGGGAGCATCGTCAGCAGACAATTTGGTGCAGCTGGAGCTGATTGGGAATTAGCATGGGAATCAGCACCGCAAATAGTGCTACCTATAATCCACCTAAGTGACCTCACCTCTGCTGATTGGCAGTCGTAGGCTCGCAGCCCGTTGGAGTTGCCGACCTCGGCCTTCTTTTCTCATCTCTCTCTCTCTCTCTCTCTCTCTCTCTCTCTCTCTCTCTCTCTCTCTTCAACCATGCTCGTTGTTTCTTGTATCGCGCGCATGGTGCACTCGCTTGGAAGCGCCAGAGAAAGCACAATCTGCCAAGTCCCCGGGGCAGGGACGGGGGGGGGGGGGATCATGGTCTTACTGACTCTACTTGCCTTGTTTAACACATCACCAAAACAAAACTTAAAACCTTCCAAGAACACTTGATACATGTTACTTTGTTGAGAGGGAAAGGAAAGCATGCTATTGTTGACTGCAGACACAGTATGTGAGAGCATTGTTCAGAAACCTTTCAACTTTTGTAAGCCAGCACGCATTTTTTTGCTACGTGCTTTGAGAAACATTTTTAAAGAGAAACTTGGCCATCTCGTTATCAATATCTTGCACCTCAGGATATTTCACAAACCTGAGTTGATTTTATAAAAAAGCAGTGAGGTGTCTGGGCCCTCGAACGGAGCTTCTTTGAGCTTCACTACATGAGCTTGAAAGGTCCTACGTAAGACTCCCTACTGAAAATCATGAGCTCGAAAGGTTCAGGGAGGCGGAGTATTAAGTCCTGCAAGGAGCCTACTTGATTCTCATGCTCAATCTAGGCTCGAAGGCTGCTTATTAGTGGATCACATTTGGGCAGGAAGCAAAGGAGACAAAGGGTGAGGAAAGAACAGAGCATGGGGTCGCACGGGCGTGGTTCTCTCACAGAGTCACAAAGCAGCAAAGAGTAGGGCAACAAACTGACTCGCCTCCCAACCAACTCGCCTCCTCGATGCAGGCAACACGTCAAAGCAATTATTGTAGTGTTCATACCGCATCTCTCTCTCTCTCTCTCTCTCTCTCTCTCTCTCTCTCTCTCTCTCTCTCTCTCTCTCTCTCTCTCTCTCTCTCTCTCTCTCTCTCTCTCATCGTGCATTGTCACCTGTGCCGCCGAGTTGCAAAGCACACCGGCTAAGAGACAGTCGGATGGAGGAGTGAGTGCCACGTGTTCGGGGGAGGGGCCGGAATCCCTTCCACCATTATAATAGTATAGAGTGAGAGTCTCTAGCACTGTACACCATAGGGATTGAGTTGAGAGAGATTGTGTATGTATGTGTGTATAAGAGAGAGAGAGAGAGAGAGAGTCATTGTACTGGCAAAACCGGTGCACGCCGTTATGCACAGAGCATAAGAGACCTCCGATTTTTTCCTAGATAAACTTTCAATTTTGGAGGCCTTCTTTAGAAAAACACTTCTAAGTGGGATACGAGAAGGTGCTCTAAGCTCTACCACTTCTCCATGTCTCTCGACTCTCGAGTTAGATTCCACAAATGACGATGCCGAGTGTGGGTGCTTCATCATTTTCTTGACAACGTTCTTGCCACAATGAGCAACAATCCCTCGTCTAAATATTGTTGCCCATGGTACTGGTGCAATCCTTCTACGATCATCTAGCAGCCCACGTCAAACATTGATATTAATTGTGAGCCATGCCTTATGATTACTAGTAAAGCGGCGCCGCCTTCGGCGGAAGCATGGCCCCTCTTTCCCTCACTTGCCCCCACCCCACCCCCCTGCCCGCCTTTCAAGATCCCAGCCCACATCAAAGCATGTGAGAGAGAAACCATGCAAGGTGGTTGGCAAGGCAGCAGTACAATGGCCTAGGTCGTGTAGGTGTCGTAGATATGCTCTGGTACAGGGAACAGAGGTATGGTGTCTAATCACGGTGGAAACCTAGGAGGTGGTGATCTCTCTCTCTCTCTCTCTCTCTCTCTCCTCTTACTATAGCTAGCATAGCCCCATGCAGGCTTCTATAGCTTTCTCCTCCTCCTCCTGCAGTGCGAAGAACTCCTCCTCCCCATAGTTTCTCTTGTGGCACCAACTTCTCCTCGAACGAAATAGAGGTGTGTTGTATGCAACCCACAAATTGAGGTGTTCATGTGATCTCATTTAACTGAGAGCTTTCCATCCATATAGTTGTGGATAGAAATAGGCCACGACCATGGGCATGGGATGTGGGTGTGTGCAGATGAATAGCCTCTTTCTTCTCTAGCAAGGGTTTAGCAACTTTGAAACTTTTGGCTTGAAACCTGACTTAGACATATATTCTCTTGCAATGCCAGGCTATTGTTTTGGATGTCTGCATGTGATTTTGGCTGCAGCCCATGGAAATAGAGGTGCATCCACTTGAGGTGTCCACCCACAGCTCGAGGCTGCAAGAGAGAGCAGGTGTTGATGGCGTTGTTCGCAGACCAAGGCTCCTTGCCAGCTCAATCGTGTTCGGCGGTGCGTTGCTAGAGGCCATCCAAATGTGCCTAGCTGTTTTTCGTGTCTGCGAGCAAATGAAGGGATGGAGGAAGAGTGGTTGTGAGCATTTGTTGCCACATATCAACCCACTCTTGTCCTTTTTATATATCATCCGATCCGAGACTCTGAAACTCCGAGGATCCATGCATGATTATGGATCCCCTGTTGGAGCTAGCACTTAGGTGAAAGGCATGATCTCTCTCTCTCTCTGTCTCTCTCTCTCTCTCTCTGAATTCCCTCTTCAATGATATGCCTTGAGTTAAAAGAATTCCATTCTCTCTTCTTCTCTCTCTCTATCTTTGTGCATGCTCTTGCATAATTTCATTCCTAATAACCTATAAAATAATCTTAACAGACCTATGTGTATGCACGTTCTCTCTCTCTCTCTCTCTCTCTCTCTCTCTCTCTCTCTCTCTCTCTCTCTCTCTCTCTCTCTCTCTCCTCTTTTTTTTTTTAATTGAAACTAGTTATCATCTCATTTCCATTGCCATACCTTACTATATACTTGTACAACGACGTAGCAGCCTCATGCTAACTTCTATTTTATCTCATTTCACCATCTCTACTTTCTTAATGCAAATGCACGGATTTACACGATGACTTTCACTTCTTTTCAGCAAAGTCGTATATACAGCTCTTATTGTCACTTCTTGCAGTGGGATGAAAGTTCTCAGTTGATGGATCAGTGCATCCCTCGGGGACTGGTAAGCTCACTTGCTGTGTAGCTTTACTGTAGAATGAGCCCCGTCAATTGAACTCTCTTCACATTCTCCTGCTCCACATGTGCCCACACTCTAGCAGCTTATCCACGGTCTCTTGGGATAATTTTCCATGACCTTAAAACTCTCTTCTCTCTCTCTCTCTCTCTCTCTCTCTCTCTCTCTCTCTCTCTCTCTCTCTCTCTCTCTCTCTCTCTCTCCAACCCCTTTCTCTGCGCCCAGTTGCTGCCCTTCAATTGGCCCAACCGTATTTTTGATGTTCCTTTCTCCTGGCCGCCTACTGCCACCATGGTCCTCGAGTCTACTATGCTCAGCTTGAACAATGGGTGCAGCTCTCACATTGCTAAATATGATCATTATCGTGTTTCATGTTCCCTGCACATGAGTATGATTTGCCACTCCCACACTCGGGTTGGAGAGCACGAAGGTCGTGCAGGAGCCGTACTACCGATGCCAAGATTGGTGGGTGGAGAGAGAGAGAGAGAGAGAGAGAGAGAGAGAGGTGATGAGGAATTTTGTGTCCTACCTTGCTGCAGGCTTTCATGCGGCTATCCTTGTAGAAGCGTCTTCCACTTGAGAAGCCCACCATCGCAAATTTCTGTGGATCACAATCTTCAAGACCTATCTAGCATTCAATTCATTAATGAGGAGTTGTTCTCATAGTGCAATTAGGTGACGAAAGGCCTGAGGCGAGAGCCCTTGTGAGCACAGACTCTTTGCCTATCTACACTACGCTCTAGGGGTTGTGGCTCACAGTGGTCCACTCAGCACTGGTCCATGTGTTTTTGGGGGACTTGGGGTGCTTGCCACTTGGGGGCGGCACTATGATCGGGTCACGGGAGCACTGTCAGCACAGACAATTAGGTGCAGCTGGAGCTGATTAGGAATTAGCATGGGAATCAGCACCGCAGACAGTGCTACCTATAATCCACCTAAGTGACCTCACCTCTGCTGATTGGGAGTCGCAGGCTCACAACCCGTTGGAGTTGCCGACCTCGGCCTCCTTCTCTCTCTCTCTCTCTCTCTCTCTCTCTCTCTCTCTCTCTCTCTCTCTCTTCCTTCAACCATGCTTGTTGTTTCTTGTATCGCGCGCATGGTGCACTCGCTTGGAAGCGCCAGAGAAAGCACAATCTGCCAAGTCCCCGGGGCAGGGAGGGGGGGGGGGGGGGGGGGGGGGATCATGGTCTTACTGACTCTACTTGCCTTGTTTAACACCACCAAAACAAAACTTAAAACCTTCCAAGAACACTTGATACATGTTACTTTGTTGAGAGGGAAAGGAAAGCGTGCTATTGTTGGCTGTAGACACTCTAGACACAGTAGGTTCCCAAAACGACTTTTTGAGAAACATTAATTAGTTTAGGGGGCAAAAAAAAAAAAAGGGAAGGGTGGGGGGGGGGGGGGGGGGGTTGGGTTTAGTGCTTAAGGGCACCTCCAAGGGTACCGTAGACTTGTAGCCTAGTGGTTAAGGTTGAGCCTTTGTTCTTCTACTTGCTCAGGTCAAATCTTACCAATTAGCATTGATTTTAAATTGTGAGTTGAATGGAGATTTTAATTGGAGATGCTAAAGCATCTTGGGAAGATTTTATGTAATGGAAAGTAAAAGTAGAGCCACTATAAGGGAGCCAAAAACGACTTTTTCAGTATGTGAGAGCATTGTCCAGAAACCTTTCAACTTTTGTGAGCCAGCACGTATTTTTTTGTTGCGTGCTTTGAGAAACATTTTTAAAGAGAAACTTGGCCATCTCGTTATCAATATCTTGCACCTCAAGATATTTCACAAACCTGAGTTGATTTTATAAAAAAGCAGTGAGGTGTCTGGGCCCTCGAACGGAGCTTCTTTGAGCTTCACTACATGAGCTTGAAAGGTCCTACGTAAGACTCCCTATTGAAAATCATGAGCTCGAAAGGTTCAGGGAGGCAGAGTATTAAGTCCTACAAGGAGCCTACTTGATTCTCATGCTCAATCTAGGCTCGAAGGTTGCTTATTAATGGATCGCATTTGGGCAGGAAGCAAAGGAGACAAAGGGTGAGGAAAGAACAGAGCATGGGGTCGCACGGGCATGGTTCTCTCACAGAGTCACAAAGCAACAAAGAGTAGGGCAACAAACTGACTCGCCTCCTCGATGCAGGCAACACGTCAAAGCAATTATTGTAGTGTTCATACCGCCTCTCTCTCTCTCTCTCTCTCTCTCTCTCTCTCTCTCTCTCTCTCTCTGTCTCTCATCGTGCATTGTCACCTGTGTCGCCGAGTTGCAAGCACACCAGCTAAGAGACAGTCAGATGGAGGAGTGAGTGCCACGTGTTCGGGGGAGGGGCCGAAATCCCATATAGATAGATTCGCCCTCAAAGTAGACACTCCCATTCACTCTGTTCGCTAAAATTGCCTAACGGATTTCAAAGTTAACTCCTCACTATTTCACTATTGCCGTTTACTTCATGGGTTGTGCCTTGTGATCTCACAACACAATATCACCATGCTCTCTCATAATTTCAACACTTGCTAAGATTATAAAATGAGTTTTGCAAAAAAAAATATAAAATGAGTTACAGAGTGTCCTTCCTCTAAGGTCCAAGTCTCTAAACATTTTTCCACGCTCTTTATTTTGTGTAATTTTTGCTTTTAAGGTATAGGGAATGGCCCTGCAAAGCCATTCCCTGAAATAATGGGCGACCTCATGGCGACCGGCGGAGGTCGAGAGCCATGATGGGAGTGCATGATTTCAGGGAATGGCCACTGCAGGGCCATTCCCGGCCGCCATGGTCATTGGGAGAGGGGCCAAGCATAGGTGGAGTCTGACAGTGAGCGTGAGGACTATACACAGAGAATGAGTTGTTGTGCACATGTGCTCACCTGCAGAGATTGCACAGGCCAATTTTGTGTGCTGACTTGTCGTACATTGATTGCGCGTTGTCGTGAGCATTCCATATGCTGACCTGTCAAACGCTGGTTGATATTCACACTGCTGATGTGCCATGCAATTATTTGTGAAGGGTTAGACAACTTTTTGGCTGTTGATGTGGCACCCATCCAAAGGCTACAACATTGGATTCTGCACCAGAAACAACAATGGATGAAGGGCTGCGATGCGCTGCCCTCGACCAACGACCATGACGCAATTGTGGTGTAGTACAAATGGTCACTTTACCAAGGAATCGGAGAGGTTATCCACATGGCCCATGGGGGTAATTGTGACCCATGGGAGTTGTATTGGCCCTAGCCATGCCAAAATTTGAGACTTCAATAGTCCTCATATTATTCAACATATTGGCAAACCAAATTTCAAAGAAAATAGGACCATAATCCTTTCGACTATTATTATCATGTTGATTTGCTCCACAAACTAAGCAGTCTTTTCATTACAGAATGAATGCTACATCATCTTTCAATGATAACAAAATTAAAGTAAAGTTTGGGGTAGGTTGCACACATTAGATATTTGAGCCATTCACGCAAAGACATATATTATATCATTAAATCAATGCTGGAACATCTTACATCGTGACTTTTGCAAAGAGACACAATTACATGCAAAGAAATTAAAAATAAGCAAAAATCCTACTATATGGTAATATCTATACTACTTTATTATGGAGCTTAACAAATTCTCGAACATTGAGCGCGGTCATGCGTCGAAGAACCGGGCACCTCTTGAACGTGCGTACGCGGATTGCTAGCTAGGAGCTTGGAGAAGTTGCCATGATTGATTCGCCTGTAGAGAGAGAGAGAGAGAGAGAGAGAGAGAGAGAGAGAGAGAGAGAGAGAGATGCCTTGCCTCGCACATGCCTCATTATTTTGCCAAATAGCTGTAGGCATCCATCGTTGCTGCTCTACTTTGTGTGTGTGAGTGTGTGTGTGTGTGTGTGTGTGTGTGTGTGTGAGAGAGAGAGAGAGAGAGAGAGAGAGAGAGAGAGAGAGAGAGAACGTCACCACGTGGGAGCCCTCGAGATGGATGGAGAGAGAGAGTTGCTATTGTCACTACCATTGCGTGTGTCTGAGAGAGAGAGAGAGAGAGAGAGAGAGAGAGAGAGAGAGAGAGAGGAGTCCGCCAACACATCAAACGGGCAGAGAAAGAGAGAGAGAGAGATGAAATAAAATGTTATATTTAACATCTTTAAAAGGCCAAAATGACATATGAGACCAAACTAATACGATGTTGGTGAATCTATTAGTGTTTGGGCCATTGTTGGAGTTCTTGTTGTTGTTTGTGTGTGTGTGTGTGTGTGTGTGTGTGTGTGTGTGTGTGTGTGTGTGAGAGAGAGAGAGAGAGAGAGAGAGAGAGAGAGAGAGAGAGAGATGAAATGAAATGTTAAATTAAACGGCTTTAAAAGGCCAAAATGACCTATGAGACTAAATTGTTACAATGTTGGTGGATCTAATAGAGTGTCTGAGCCATTGTTGTGTGTGTGTGTGTGTGTGTGTGTGTGTGTGTGTGTGTGTGTGTGTGTGTGTGTGAGAGAGAGAGAGAGAGAGAGAGAATTGAAATGGAATGTTATATTAAATGGCTTTAAAAGGCCGAAATGGCCTATGAGACCAAACTCATACAATATTGGCGGACCTAATAGAGTATCTCGGCCATTATTGAGAGAGTGAGAAAAGAAGAGACAGCGTAGGAACAATTCAAAGAGAGAGAGAACATTTCTGCTCAACGATGGCTCTGCCTGCTTCAACCAATGCAGGCTATTCTCAGTTACCGGCCCATCATCTCTCTTACTCCTCTGAGAGCAGCGAGGGCCCCTTACATGGTCTCTACACATTCAATGCACCTGCCGTCACTGCCTCCCAAACAGTTGCGATGGGGATGACCCTCAACAATGGTAGCTTCCTTGCTCACAGCAAAACAGTGGATCTGTTGCTTATAGCTATGGAGCTGGCAATAATGGCAAAAACTTGGATAACTGGGCAGATTCCCACAATCATGACTCTTGCATCGATGTAGGACAAGAAGGGATGCAGAATGGTGGTGTGCTCCATAGAAATACGAGGAGTGATCTTCACAACAATCCCATGCAGAATCATTTGGCCAATCCCAACAATGGACATGTTGTACACTTTGATGGGATGGAAATACATGTGTACGGGCAATTTGCTGGGTTGCAACTATCTGCAAACACACATGATTCAAACCCTAGCTATGAAGAGGAGGAGGATGTAGATGATATCGATGAGGTTGAGAGGCAACACGAAGAGGACATTGCCGTGCTTAGAGCAAACGAAGAGGAACAAGCCCATAGATCACTCCCCTCCCTCCGGAGCGTTGCGAAGCTATTCGGATTGCCATGCAGAGTATCTCCTTAGGTGGTTATCTTGACCAATGAGAACACAAGCAAGTTTCACATAAAGCTCAAAAATTAATTTGTTAAAAGAGAGAAAGAGACAGATGGGGGGGGGGGGGGGGGAGAGAGAGAGAGAGAGAGAGAGAGAGAGAAGCTGCAAACATGGCAACACATCAATAGAAGCATGTGTGTGTGTGTGTGTGTGTGTTTGTCTGTCTTTGGGACAGAGCGAGAGACGCGCATGGCATTCATTTGGATTGGAAAGAGCA